>NC_052149.1:22566181-23246801 GCF_902713615.1 Scyliorhinus canicula
GAGAAGTGGGGTTAGTGCAGCACAAGC
Organism: Scyliorhinus canicula; assembly: GCF_902713615.1. Lineage (NCBI taxonomy): Eukaryota > Metazoa > Chordata > Chondrichthyes > Carcharhiniformes > Scyliorhinidae > Scyliorhinus > Scyliorhinus canicula. The sequence continues at coordinate 22,566,209 of NC_052149.1, forward strand.
GGGATGTCACGTACACACATGACTGGAGGGATGGAGTGGTGGTGGCTAAGGCTTGCACAAAGTAACACAAAGGGCACGATCTAACAGAAACGTTTCAAAGTGTCATTTGGATTGTCTCTGTAAGTGACCATGTACACGGCCTCAAGATGGGGAGGGGTTAGGTCCACATGGGGCATGGGGAGACCCACAGTGATGGGTTCAGGGGAGGGCAAGAATGTCCACAGTAATAACTATGGGCTCCAGGGTTACTGGGGAGGCTGTCAACAAGGCCTTTGACTCCATAAGGCAATGGTGGGGTGGACAAATCAGTGCCCACCCTGCCACCCAAGCAGCTCATCAATGCATAATTAATCAGGTTCAAAGTATGCATGAGAACACACCCTGCCATACAGTGGGAAATGTGCTGTAAACCCCGTCCGCTACTGCACCTAGTCTCCAGAATGAAACATTCTATCCCAGCTGTTGAGACTACCCTTTAACATCTAACAGATTTTACAATAATGAGTATCACGCTGATAAATTAAGTGAAATAGAACAATAATCCGAGATCATTCATCTTTGCTTATACTGCTAGTTCCTTAGTTTCCAGCACCTATGCACAATCATCTTGATATGATTTTAAGCATGAGAACTACACAAATAAGAAACCTTTCGGAAATGTCTTCCATCCTGCCAGAGAGTGAAAGGTATTTGAGGATCAGGGGACACAACTCACAAATAACAGAGGCATAAAAGTTTAATTTACTTTATGTGGGTTAAACAACCAGGAATCAGGGCAGCACGGTGGCGCAGTGGTAGCACTGCAGTCTCACGGCGCCGAGGTCCCAGGTTCAATCTCGGCTCTGGGTCACTGTCCGTGTGGAGTTTGCACATTCACCCGTGTTTGCGTGGGTTTCGCCCCCACAACCCAAAGATGTGCAGGCTAGGTGGATTGGCCACGCTAAATTGCCCCTTAATTGGAAAAAATGAATTGGGTATTCTAAATTTTTTAAAAAACAACCAGGAATCATCATCTCCAGCTAAGAAGAAAATTGTTAAACCTAACTTTAAAAAATGTTCAAATTAAGTGACCTTGGATAATCAGCCTGTAGAACTAATTTCATAGAACACAGGGAAGCTTGTTCCAAAAGGTGATCTCTTTTATTGAAATTGTAGTTTGTCATCACAGGCTGAAAACTTTACAGGCAAATGACGTTTAATGAGAAGGGCATTGTTTCATTTTCTTCATGAGACTTCGAAGTAACGCGCTTAGGCAATGTTCCAAATGCTCAGCTCAACCTGTTGACTAATAGCCACTTTAAAAACAAAAAGCGTATTACTTAATCAACAGATGCATTTTTGATATTAGCTTTCATTGTTTTTGCTTTCCATAATTTAACATTTATTTAATACTAGTTGATTTAACGGTGCCGAGTGAAGGTCACATGTAGTGAGGAATTGAACAGACGAATGTGATATAAAATAGGATTATTAGTTAGAATAATGTAGATGATAGAGCCAGTCTGATGGTAGTGAGTTCACAGACAAAGAACAAAGGGATTCAGCAAAGCATGGCTAGGGAGGGCGGGAAGGGAGCCTCGTGCAGAGGGTGGTGAAAAGGATGCTGGGTAACAAGAGGCCCAGGGTTGAGGAATGCGAAGTGAGCCAATCAGGATATATGGCCAGGTCAGGAGGTGTATAGGATGACGTATGGGAATCTTGTATGTGAAACTTGATGCCATTTGAACGATATGTGCAGAAATCTCTTTGTCTCCGACCTCACTCATTTCTGGGGGCTTCAGGAGACTGCATGTGTTCTGAATCTCTATAGAGTGGGTCAGCCTTGCAAGTTATTTAAAAATACATAATACTATACCTACAGATCCCTCTCGAGTTTTATTGAGGCCAGACTGACGGGTAAAGAACTTAATTTGTCAGTAGTCTTTAGGCAAATGAGATTAGGGTAGCGGGAATTAATTGGACTAGGTGCACAGGTAGTCCAGGCTTCCGTGCATTCCTTCACTATTATATATTCTTAGATCAGAGCCAGACCTTTCAAAATGTGAAGTTAGAAAACACTGCAATGTTTAGTGTGGAGAAGATGTTTGGAATGCTGCTTCACAAAAGGCAATTGATCCTGGGTCAGTTGTTAATTAGAGCCATGTTAAAAGCTAATGAGGGGTATGGGGTAGAGGCGTGTATATGGAGCTGGGTCATAGATCAGCCTTAATCTCATTGAATGGCAAGACTGGCTCGAGGGTCTAACATGATAGAAATAGCTTTTAATAAACCTGTCACACCCTCATGGCAGTAGGATGCTTCAGCTTCTACTAGTCCCAATGTTACAAACCCTTCAAATTTGTCCACCACTTTCTACTTTAAAAAGCCTCATTAAAGGCTCACAGTCCAAAGATGTGCAGGTTAGGTGGATTGGCCATGATAAATTGCCCTTAGTGACCAAAAAGAAAAGTTAAGAGAGGTTAGTGGGTTACCAGGATAGGGTGGGTGAGGGCTTCAGTGCGTTGGTGCAGACATGATGGGCCGAATGGCCTCCTTCTGCACTGTATGTTCTATGATGTAAATAAATAGCCTCACAGGCTCAGAATGCTGAAGAGCCTATACCTGATTCTTCACTCTTACCTCTTTAACCACCACTTGATTCATGTTCCCTAATTCCTCATCTGAAATTCATATTGCGTCTGCTTCCTTCTGAATTGCACTATGGGATTTTGTGGTATGTTGAAGGCCTTGTATATCTCAGAGAACCTAATTTAGTTCTGATTACAATAAACCACTTTCATTTGATGCTGTGGTGTCACTTCTCAGATGGAAGGTGCAATAAGTGGTTAAATAAAGACTAGGAGTGGGTAGAAAATTACCTTGTGGTCGGAACCACTCATACTAAATTAAACACATAAAATACAATGCTTTTATGCACTTGTTTTAATAAAGCAGCAGATCAGATTAACATTATTTGTACATTTAATGTGTTCACTCCTCTGCAAGATTTCTCAATGATGTTTGTTCCAAGATGTACTTATTATCAAATGTGAACTAACCTATAAATATTTTTCTCTCTTCTCCCAAATCCCCTCCTTCCCAAATTACAAATGTACTGAAGATATGCATTGAATTCCACTGGATAAAACTATGCACTGGACACCAGTTTCTCTTTATTAATTTAAATATCTGGTGTAGAAATTTTATGAAATCCAAAGTAGTTTGGAAACTTCAACGGTTCAAGAATGCTTAACTAATTTATTTTGCGGACTCTCCATGTAGGTGTTCTTTTGGCTTATCTTCAGTATTTTGTAAATGTGGCTGAACTTTCTGAACAAGAGCAGTCACGTGAATAACATCAACTAAAAGATGAAGATAGAGTTCAGAATCAGTGATTGGCAAGCAAGCTTATTGACCAGTAGTATGAAGGTGAGGTGTGCAGCTCTGAACAAAAGCAGTGACTTTGCCTTCACTGCACAAGAAGCTTTGAAAATAAAGGTTGCCTAAATTCATGTTGTCAATGCTGGTAATTTATTTTACAAGTGGGTGTCGAAAAATTCATTTGTTAATGTTAAGAAACATTTTGTGTTCAGAGAAATAAAACAAATGTATTTCATTGAAATATTTATTTTTTCTATGTAAAATAAATGCTCCTTTCTGTATTGCTATGTTTATTTTCATCTTTTAAAAAAATATATATTTACTCAAGTCTATTCTGGACGGCCATGTTCTCCAGGAATGAGTTACAACTGCATTTAGGAAAGTAATTCAAATAGCTGTAAGTTGCCCACATCTGCAATGTTGGCTCGATGTTCACTGCTCAAGGATGAGTGGCGAGCATTGAAAGTTCCTTTTCTGTGAATTTCGCTGATTTTAATTTGTGACTAGCAGCCTGATAACAGGCACTGTGTGCAGTGCATGGTGTAACCCCATAAAGGTCTGACTGAGTCAGGTACCTGATTGCAAACTCTTGTTTTGAGGGTGTAAACGTTCTGGAATGTGGTAGCTGTGTAAACTGTTGCCAGCCAGCTTTACAATAGAAATAACCTGGGTGTACACCAATGTCCACACTCTCCAACACATTTTTGTGTATCGGGGCTGTACAAACATGTAACGTGAATAATGGAGCAGAATGTCCCAGATCATTTATTTTGTGCATGGGGATTTCCTGATTTCAAACACTCCAGTACCTCCCAGGGGTAGAGAATATAGATGAGTGGATGTGCTGTCCATTGTGTGATTTTTATCTAATATAAAGGGAGCATGCTACACTTCTTTTTTCTGCTTCAAGGAAGGGAGAAAGAATATTTCCTCATTTTATACTTTCAGCTCCAGTGCTATTCCCTGTTTAGGAGGACCCATGCTTTAAGGTCTCGAATACCATCCTCATTGTCTACTCCTATGTAAGGATAATATCGAACATAGTCTGAACAGAGGGCATGATTCAGCCACCTTGTTATGACTGCCTTGGTGTTGGGCCAAGTCCGTTAAATCTCACGAGAGGCCTCAATGGAATATCGCGAGTTGTCACAATCTGGATCTCACCCTCACTGGGTGTGATCCAGATCTGCAATTTTAAATAAACGTTTGCTGGATTCACCCACCGCCCGGGACTCGAAGGTCGCATCTTGGAGACCTCACCACGGCACTGTTTAGTTCTGGTCCACACAAATGGTCTCCCGAGCCATTGGAGAACCCCAGGTGGTCGTGGACAGGACAGGGTGGCAGTGCCACCCAGGCATCCTGGCATCACCAGGCTGGCAATGACCGGGTGTCACGTTGGCACTGCCAGGAATCGGGTGGTAGGGCCTTTCCAAGGAGAAAGGGATGAAGAGGGATTCCCAAGGGCTTGCGGAAGGTGGGGGCTGAAATGAAATGAAAGGGCTCCAAGTGCGACCTCGGCAAAGAAAGGTCTCTGAGGCCCAGCAAAACGCTGCTAAATAGCGAGTTGTTTCTCAGCACTGCAGGCGCTGAAAAACACCTCGCTAAACACGCCATTCGGCGGACTTTAACTCAAGTCCGCTGAATCGCTCCCTGAGATTCTGGACATTGACGAGCACTATGATAGGGAAAGTGTTAGAATCTGTTATTAAGGAAGTTATAGCAGGGCAGTTAGAAAATCTTAATGTATATTAGCCACGAGGATAGAGGACTGTGTGCCGCAGGTTATCCACGAGGATCAAACAGGGTTCGTGAAAGGGGAGGCAGCTGAACACTAACATACGGAGGCTCTTGAATGTTATAATTATGCCGGCGGTAGAAGGGGAGGCGGAGATAGTGGTGGCGTTGGACGCGGAGAAGGCCTTTGATAGGGTTGAGTGGGGGTACTTGTGGGAGGTGTTAGAGAGGTTTGGGGAGGGCTTTGTCAGGTGGGTGAGGCTGTTATATGAGGCCCCGATGGCGAGCGTGGCCACGAATAGGAGGAGGGCGGAGTATTTTCGGTTCTACCGAGGGACGAGGCAGGGGTGTCCCTTGTCCCCCCCTGCTTTTTGCGCTGGCAATTGAACCCCTGGCCATGCCGCTGAGGGAGTCGAGGAACTGGAGGGGGCTGGTGGGGGGCGGGGAGGAACATCGAGTGTCGCTCTATGCGGATGACTTATTGTTATATGTGGCGGACCCGGTGGGGGGAATGCCGGAGGTGATGAGGATTCTCAGGGAATTTGGGGATTTCTCAGGGTACAAGCTCAACTTGGGGAAGAGCGAGCTGTTCGTTGTACACCCGGTGGACCAGGAGGGGGGGATTGGTAGGCTCCCACTAAAAAGGGCAGAGAGGAGCTTCAGGTACTTGGGGGTCCAGGTGGCCAGAAGCTGGGGGGCCTTGCATAAGCTTAACCTCACTAGGCTGGTGGAGCAAATGGAGGAGTTTAAGAGGTGGGACATGCTGCTGCTGTCTCTGGCGGGTAGGGCGCAATCAGTCAAGATGACAGTGCTCCCGAGATTTCTGTTCCTGTTCCAGTGCCTCCCCATCCTTATCCCGAAGGCCTTACTCAGGCGGGTTAACAGGAGCATTACGGTGTTTGTGTGGGCGCACGGGACCCCGAGGGTGAGAAGGGTGTTCCTGGAGCTGGGCAGGGATATGGGGGGGCTGGCGCTGCCCAACCTCTGTGGGTATTATTGGGCTGCCAACGCAGCGATTGTGCATAAGTGGGTGATGGACGGGGAAGGGGCAGCATGGAAGAGGATGGAGATGGCGTCCTGTGTGGGCACGAGCCTGGAGGCGCTGGTAACGGCGCCGCTGCCGCTCCCTCCAATGAGGTATACCACGGGCCCGGTGGTGGCGGCTACCCTCAAAATTTGGGGGCAATGGAGACGGCACAGGGGGGAGGTGGGGGCCTCGATGGGGTCCCCGATACGGGGGAACCACCGGTTTGTCCCGGGGAGAATTGATGGCGGGTTCCTGAGTTGGCACAGGGTAGGTGTTAGGAGGTTGAGGGACCTGTTCGTAGACGAGAAGTTTGCGAGCCTGGGTGAGCTGGAAGGGAAGTTCGGGCACCCCCCGGGGAACACCTTTAGGTACATGCAGGTAAGGGCGTTTGGCAGGTGGCGGAGTTCCCTCTGTTGCCGCCGCGTGGGGTCCAGGACAGGGTGCTCTCGGGGGTGTGGGTTAGAGAGGGGAGGATCTCGGCAATGTACCAAGTGAGGCAGGAGGTAGACGAGGCCTCGGTGGAGGAGCTGAAGGGTAAATGGGAGGAGGAGCTGGGTGAGGAGATTGAGGAGGGGACGTGGGCGGATGCCGTAGAAAGGGTGAACTCTTCTTGTGCGAGGCTTAGCCTCATACAGTTTAAGGTGCTGCATAGGGCTCACATGACCGGGACAAGGATGAGCTGGTTTTTTGGGAATGAGGACAGGTGTATTAGGTGCTCAGGGAGCCCAGCAAACCATGCCCATATGTTCTGGGCATGCCCAGCGCTGGGGGAATTTTGGAAGGGCGTAGCAAGGACGGTGTCGAGGGTGGTAGGATCCAGGGTCAAACCGGGCTGGGGGCTCGCAATATTTGGAGTTGCAGTGGAGCCGGGAGTGCAGGAGGCGAAAGAGGCCGGCATTCTGGCCTTTGCGTCCCTAGTAGCCCGGCGGAGGATTCTTCTTCAGTGGAAGGATGCGAGACCCCCAAGCGTGGTGGCCTGGATCAACGATATGGTGGGGTTTATTAAATTGGAGAGGGTGAAATTTGCCCTAAGGGGGTCAGTGCAGGGGTTCTTCAAGAGGTGGCAACCATTCCTAGATTTCCTGGCAGAACCGTAGAAAAAGGCCAGCAGCAGCAGCAGCAAACCGGGGGGGGGGGGGGGGGACGTTTCTTTGTTTTGGGCTGAAGGGACTGGTATATTTGTTCATTGCTAATGACGGGCGTTAATTTATTTTTCTTTTTGTATACATGGGGGGGGGGTTTGTTCTTTTCTTGATATTTTTTGTTATTGATATTTTGTGAAAATCTGAATAAAAATTATTTTAAGAAAAAGAAAATCTTAATGTAATTAGGTAGAGCCAGCATGATTTTAAGAAAGGGAAGCCATGTTTGATTAAGGTGTTGGAGTTTTTTGAGGAAGTAACAAGTAATGTTGATAAAGATGTCGATGCACTTGGATTTCCAAAGGGTGTTTGACAAAGTGCTTTATCAAAGGTTGCTAAACAAAAAAGGAGCTCAAGGTGGAGGGAGTAACATTACAGTGTCATGGATGGACGATTGGTTGACTAACAGGAGGCAGGGAGTAGGGATAAATGGGTCATTTCAGGTTGGCAAACTAACTAGTGGAATACCACTAGGATCAGTGCTGGGGCCTCAATTTCTAATTTCCAATCTACATAAATTGCTTGAAGGGATCAAGTGTATGGTTGCTAAATTTGCTGATATAAAAATAGGTAGATCTGTTAAGTGAGTAGTCAAAGAAATGGCAGATGGTGTACAATGTGGGAAATGTGAGGTTGTCCACTTTGGTAGGAAGAATAGGAAAGCTGAATATTATTTAAATGCAGAGAGGCAGCAAAATTCAGCAGTATCAAAGGACCAAGGTGCCCTGGTACATGAATCACAAAATGTATGCAGGTAATAATAATCTTTATTGTCACAAGTAGGCTTACATTAACACTGCAATGAAGTTACTGTGAAAAGCCCCCAGTGGCCACATTCCAGCACCTGTTCGGGTACACGTAGGGAAAATTCAGAATGTCCAAATTACCTAACAGCATGTCTTTCGGGACTTGAGAGAGGAAACCGAAGCACCCGGAGGAAACCAACGCAGACACAGGGAGTACGTGCAGACTCTGCACAGACAGTGAACCAAGCTGGGAATCGAACCTGGGACAGGAGCTGTGAAGCAACAGTGCTAACCACTGTGCTACTGTGCCACCTGGGGGGATACGGCAGCTGATTAGGAAGGCAAAGGAAATGTCATTATTGAAAGGGAATTGGATTATAAAGATAGGGATTTTTCGCTACAATGTATAGCGTTTTGGTGAGACTATATCTAGAGTAATGTGTACAGTTTAGGCCTCCATACTTGAAAGGAAATGATTTATTTGTTTTTGATCATCGCTGGTTATTTATTGCCCATCGCAAATTCTTGAGTAAGTGAGCCGCCACCTTGAACCACTGCTGTTCATGTGTTGTAGGGACATCCACGATTTTGAACCAGCAATAGTGAAGCAACAGCAATATAGTTCCAATCAGGACAATATGTGGCTTGGAGGAAAACTTGAAGGCAGTGGTGTTCCCATGCATCTGCTGCCCTTATCCATCTCGGTGATGAAGTTGCTGTATAAGGAGCCTTGGTGAGTTTCTGCAGCGCATCCTGAAGATGGCAGACACTGCTGCCTTTGTGGTTTCAGTGGTGGAGAGAGTGAACGTCGAAGGTGGTGGATGCGGTGCCAATCAAGCAGATATTGTATTTTAAGTAGTTCAAAGAAGGTTCACGCGACTTCTTCAGATGGGTGTGGGGGGGGGAATAATTTATGAGGAATGCTTGGTCAGGTTTGGTTTAGAAGAATGAGGTGATCATATCGAAGCATTTAAGCACTTGAGGAGCTTATGGCTCATTTAGATGATTATTGAGCGACAAATGCGTCAAAGAGTATCGCGAGTAGGCTGAATAGCAGCATTGAGACCACACTAGAATCATCCGTGAACCTATCAAATGGCAGAGCAAGCTTAAGCTTCTGAATGCCTGAATTGGGATTATTTGTCAAATAATTGTGTGACTTCTGTCCTCAACACTAGGAGACTTGAGGTTCGACGGATTTTCTTCTGCCTGTATTTGATGTTCAAGAAAGAAATCAGTGTTAAAATACTTTACTTCCTCAGATTGGTGCCAAAATCCAAGCAGCGTTATTGATCCAATACGAAATATGGCATGTCGCATTTACACCGCAATGTCCACAAATTTAATTGTTGCCATAAATGAAGGATAGAATTGTGAAAGGGAAAAATGGGTCAGTTGGGGTTAAATTTGCCATCTATTGTGGTACTAAGCCAGGTACATCATTAGGAATCCAGGACTGAATCCTGGTCTCTGTGGAGTTAATTGAACTGTACCTGTGTGCAATGCAGTGGGACTCTTGCTCTTTTGTGCTTTTCAGTAATATATAAATGATTAGATAACTTGAGATTAGATCTGCCTCCATAGTGGTGTGAAACCTAGCTGTTAGGCTATTTCAAACCACATTGTCTGAATATTAATTTCAGTGCAGTGACAGCTGGCTTAAATAATGCTTGGAGCCTGCCAGACCTTCCAAACTCTTCTACACGTACACCGAGCTGATTTGAATGTTTTGAGGGGGTGGACATATCCATCCTTAATAAACTTGAAATTTAACAGCAGGGATTGGAATTTAGTGTACAAAGAGTAGACGAGAGTAAGAATTTCAGTCAGTACATTTTTGTATGGCAACGGTCTTGATTTAATTTTTCTTGCTGCGTGTCAGCTCAAATTGTCCAATTGTCTAGCTTAGAAGAGAGAAGCTGTTATTGCTACTATGTTCACCCAGATTGCACGTCAAAGTTGGTCTCTGGTGTATGGGTGTAATCTTAATTGTTGGTGGTACCATCCTTAATATATTTGCCTTTCATGAACGGTCTTATAGTTTTGTAAACAAGTTTTTACTTGTTAACCAATCCACTGTAAATGCCACGATCGTCTAGCCAAGCGGTTCTGGAAAATTGTGCCTGTTGCTAATGGGATAGTAATCTGTTTTGCATTACAGTTTAGAAACAAACTGTAACCAGGGACAAAATAATATGACTTTGTCCCCTGTGTGACTGGTGGGGTGTCAGGCCGCACGTGATGATCAGCAGGTTCCCCGCCGGCTGGCCCAGCTCCCCCGTTTGGTGGAGCCCCGTTTGGACCAATACATTTTTAGTTTTTTATTTGTTGTCCAGCCGCTGCAGGGTTTGCACTTGTTTTATCTTTTTCCTCTATTTCTTTTCTTCTCTTCGTCTCTTCCTCAATGGTCGCCCTTGAGGGTTTTTGGAACTGGGGGGGGGGGGGTAATAACCTGCATGGGACCCATCCAGCTGGGGATGATTATTTTCCCTGGACTCATTGGACTGGGTTCACCCAGCAATAGTATTAAAGGCAGGCCGCTGTGCAGCCAGCTAACGAGACGGGACCCGGTTAAGTGTCACCAGGCTCTGTAAATAATACTGTTGCTAAGTAAACATCTTTCTTTGAACTCGTCAGATTCCCCTCTCCCATTACTATACAGCTCCTGAAGAGCGACACCTCTTCCGACCATTTGATTATTTGTGGGCAACAGGCCTTGTACTCCCACTCTGCTGCCCACACCAAATGCATTATGGTGGGAGTGGGCGGGAATGTGGTGGCTTGCGCACCTACCCCATTTTAAGGATCCTCCTCCCACAGGAAAGAGGCCCATTGGGGGATTGTAAAATTCAGCCCCAGATCAGATCCTATGTAAAACATAAACGGTTACTGCACCAGATCACAGTTTGCGGTGTTGGGGATGATATATTAGCATGGGTAGAGGATCGACTAACTAAGGAACATACGAGCAAGGAGTTGACCACCGGGATCGGTGCTGGAATCTCAACTATTATGATCTACATTAATGAGTTCGATGAAAGGGCCATCTGTTTTGTAGCCAAATTTGTGGTCAAACAAAGATAAGTAGGAAAGCAAGTTGTGAGGAGGCTACAAAGAGTTTGCAAAGACACACAAATATGTTAAGTGAGGAGGCCAGATGGCATATAATGTGGGAAAATATATGGTCTATATTTTGGCGGGAAGAATACAAAAGCAGAATATTGTTTAAATGCAGAGAATCTGCAACATGCAGCAGTACAGAGGGAACTGGGCCCCCTTGTATATGAATCATAAAATATTAGTGTACAGATACAGCAAGTAACATGTGAAGCGCACTCGGTAGAGCTCACACCTCCGCTATGCTGTATTAACTCAATGTTATTACAACTATACAGCTCTCCTTTTGGCGTTTCCCCTGCCCGGTTGATGCAAACCCGGTAACTACAAACCTGAAAATATTAAGGGCTGGATTGTTTGTTGTCGGGATCCTCTGTTTCAGCGGCAGCGCACTCATGCTCGCAGATTTTCTAACGGCATGGGGGTGCTCACAATGGGAAACGCCAATGATCGGCTGGCGGGATGGAGAATCCCACTGCCGGTGAGAGAGGGTGCGCCGCACCAGACAACGGGCGTGGCGGGACAGAGAATGCCGCCCTAAATCTTTTTGTGCAGAGCTTCCATCTCACTGAGGAGGCTTCAGACTTATCCACGTCCAACAATCTGCTCTGAAAACTCTGCTCACATTTTTGACAGCACCACAGCAGCTGATGGAATCAACAACTGTCACGAATGTGTCATTATGATTTTACAGATTTTAAGGAGAACATTTTAAAGGTGCATTTCTGTCTTCAAATCTTTACATTAAGCTTAAAAACCTTTTTCAGATCGGAAGTAGGGACAGCCAACGGGGCACCTTTCTATATTAGTTCAAACCTTGTCAGACTCTTATCTCTAGAGCTGCCTTCGAGAGTTATTAAAATGGAAAAGACTCCAACACAGATGCCCATTGTAGTCTCTAAAAGGTGTGCAAGCCCTTGGCTTCTGAGAGAACAGGTGACAGGAAGGGAGTTTAAAGGACCACAATATAATTAACTTCCTTATCTGGTGGAAGTTATTCATGGAAATTAACATAGCAGCCATTTTGTTTTTGGCTGTGATGAAGACAGGTTGCAAAAACCAGGGATGGGATTCTCCGTTTCTGAGACTAGGTGTTGACACCAGGGCAGGGTTTGTGGAGTTCCACAACATCAAAACTGGTGCCACACTTGGACCGATTCAGCAACCGTTTTTTTTTTAATATAATTTTTATTGGAATTTTTTACAGAAAATATAAAACGTAACGACAAACAATGAAATGCAACAAAATAACCCATAATAACTGTATCACCCCCAGACCGTATCGTGGTTCAGCAACCATTGAGGGGCTACCACCGGCGCCATGTGGAACACAATCGATTCCAAAGAGAAACGGTGCCGGATTTGCCATTGACACTCAGGAGGCTGTCAAGCTGCATATACACATTACATCCCCCACACACACTCATCCCAGTCAACAAAATGGCACCAGTTGCGCTGGAGCGAGCCTATACCGGTGATGGGTTGGATGGGGCCAGAGGGCACATGGGGAGGGTTGACCCGGGGGGGGGGGGGGGGGGGACACCCATATGACCTGTGGCCCTAGGTACACAGTGGGAAGTCATCAGCGTGCGCAGCTGATTGGCGGCCTTGCAGGCTGTGGCAATGGTGTTCCATGCTCGTCCACCCTAACCTCACAATCCACATCCTGGTCAACCAGCCCCCCACTCCTCCCAGCCTTGGAAGAAGCCCTCAGGCGAGCAGCACATCTGTCAGCAAACTATGGTGATGTTGGGCACTTTCCGTATTCGCCCCCCCTCCCTCAGCAGCCATGATGCCTGTTTTACGATTTTCAAAAGCACAAGTGATCCTCGCCGTCGGGAATTTGCCCCGATGGAGGTGGACAATCGCGGAGGCCCCGGAGAATACCAGGTCAGGCCTGCTAATGATATGCCAAGGGCGTTCAGTGTACGTGCAGAGTGGAACGCATTGACGCCACTGTCGTAGCGACGGAGAATTGTGATTTGACGTGAAACCAGTGGCAGCCGCGATTTCGGCATCAAAACTGATTCTCCACCCAATCGCATTTCCCGATTTCACCCATTCCCGCTCCATGTGTGCAGAACCCTCAGGGCGAATTCTGAGAGACATTATCAGAGGGAATTTCTACCACCCGGACTCGGAGAAAGGTATTAAGAAATCTGCCGTCCTGCCAAAAGAGTCCAGGCAACTTGCAAGTGCTGTGACTGTCAAACTAATCGGGAACAAGAAACCTTGGGCTGGATTCTCCATTTGGGAGAGTGTTCCCGATCCTGCTGAATCATGTGCGATTCACATTCTCACTGGGGGCGCTTCTCAAACAAAATTCAGGAGATGCAAATGGCCCAGCAATCTGCCCACATGAATTGGAAGCAATTCCCAGCTCCGTTGAGGTTGGATTCGCTGGGGCCAGAATTCAAGTTGAAAAGTATGACAAGCTGGAGCTGCTCTACTCTTCCCCCCCCCTCCCCCCCCCCCCCCCCCTCGATTTCAGGAGCCACTGCTGGATGCCACTGAGGAGAGGAGTGACACATTGGTTAGCACTGCTGCCTCACAGCTACAGGGTCCCAGGTTCAATTCCGGCCTCTGCTGACTGTCTGCGTGGAGTTTGCACTTTCTCCCCGTGTATGCCTGGGTTTCCTCCGGGTGATCCAGATTCCTCCCACAGCCCAAAGATGTGCAGGTTGGTAGATTGGCCCTGATAAATTGCCCCTTAATGCCCAAAAGGTTAGGTGGGATTATGGGGATAGGGCAGGGGAGTGGGCCGAGGTGGGGTTCTCCTTCGGAGGGTCGGTGCAGACTCAATGGGCCGAATGGCCTCCTTCTGCACTGTAAGAATTCTAGAACAGCCTTTTCCCCAGGATGGGTAGAAACCCCAGCCCACCCTCCTGAACTGCGCGTGGGAGGAGGTGGCAGAGGCAGTCCGTGCTGCCAGCATCACCAGGAGTAGTGGCACACAACGCCTGAAGTAGATGAATGATCTCCTTGGGGCAACCGGGGTGAGTCACCACCTCTGTGCCCCCCGGCATCACCCCCGTCCCTCACTCCTCACATCTACTCCCAATCCCTAGAGACCAACAACACCCCACCTGCCTGAATCTTTCTTCCAACCCACTCTCCACCAAACCCCAACACATGTACTGTCCTCCTTCGCTAGGAGCCTTGCAAACACATCAGCTATGGACACCCTTCCCATTGAACTCGCTGGGATCAGGGGCCATCCCTACTCCACACCTGGATCCTCCTGGACATCCTCCTTGTCCGATAAGGCCTGCCATTCTTCCTCCTCCTCAAGCATGTCACCCCCTCTGCCATGGGATGCTTGAGACCCACTGAGGGCTATATTAGAGCGCACCCCACCAGAGTGGTCCAGACATCGAAAGTACATCTTGAGGACATTGGTGCACCATTCAATGTCACTCCTGGGGCCTCCGCAATGGCATAATTAACCATGATCACAGCGGGAAACCCTTGTTGCCCAATAACCAACCCCTCAGCCGAAGGCTGCATCAAAGAGGCCGGGAACCTCAGAGTGTGGCAGGATGTAAGTGGCGTGTACGCTGCCTGGGTATCGGGTGCAGACGTGTATGATGTGCAGCTGGTGGTCGCACATTCAGGGAGTGGAAGCTCTTTCTATTGATGAACCGCCTGTTGAACCAGTGTTTGGAGGGGGACACATGTGCCATTGATCACCCCCTGGAACTGGGGCATGTCAGCAATGGGAGAAAATCCTGCTGCCAAGACATTCTAGTGGGCCTGATCCACATTGTAGATGATCAACATCCTGGGGGGTTACAATTGATCAGAAACTGAACTGGACTAGCCATATTAATACTGTGGCTACCAGGGCAGGTCAAAGACTAGGAATCCTACAATGAGTAACTCACCTCCTGACCCCCCCCCCCCCCCCCCCCCCCCCCCAAGCATGTCCATCATCTACAAGGCACAAGTCAGGAGCGGAATGCAAAATTCTCCACTTGCCTGGATGAGTGCAGCTCCAACAACACTCAAGAAGCTCGAAATCCAAGCCCCTTTCATTGCTCCCCATTCAACAAACACTAACGAACAGTAGCAGCCGTGTGTACCATCTACAAGATACACTGCAGTAGCCCACCAAGGTTCCTTAGACAACACCTTCCAAACTCACGACCACTACCATCTAGAAGGACAAGAGCAACAGATACCTGGGAACCCCACCTCCTGGAGGTTCCCCTCTAAGTCACTCACCACCCTGACTTGGAAATATATCGCCGCTCCTTCACTGTCGCTGGGGCAAAATCCTGGAACCCCCTCCCTCGCAGCACAGTGGGTGTACCTACACCTGAAGGACTGCAGCAGTTCACGAAGGCAACTCACCACCACCTTCTGAAGGGCACCTCGGGATGGGCAATAAATGCTGGCGTAACCAGCGACGGCCGCATCCCACCAATTAATTTTTTAAAAGTCTGATGCCACACACACCGAGGATCCGTGACAGCGCGGATCCACCTGTGTGTGGATGATTGCGATATCCCACATGGGTCCCCGGTCGAACCCTGGATTAAGCCAGAGGTATAAAAGTTCAGGCAACCATCTTCTGGACGGTCACCAAGAGGAAGTGTCCTGTTCCAAACCAGTGATACCGGTTTGCCACAATCCATGTCAGCGATAGCCTCTGTGGCCCATATCCTGTTTACCTCTTTTACTGTGGGTCTCCTCACTGGGCGGGCCGTGCGTTATTCCACCAGCAGGGTGGCACCTGGTTGTGTGGTGGAGACAGTTACCATGTTCTGCCTGTGGCCTCCATGCTAAGAGGCAGGCGTGTGGGCAAGTGCTATAGATGGGAGTGAGCGAGGGAAGCGTGTATCTGCTGGGAGCTTAGCTGCAGCGTGATGTGGGGCCTGGAGGTAACACACAAGTTGCGACAGAGAGCGGGTCACTTTTCCTGGCTGGGGGTAGGATGGATGGGAGCAGAGGGAGGCAGGGCTTAGAGACAGCTGGTGGTACTGAGGGGTGCACTATCTGGCAGTGGTGAGACCTCTGCTGTGAGAGGGGCAATGTTCCAGGGAGGGTGCCAATGGCCACAGTGCCTGTGTCCTTTGTGTGGGGTGAGCTCTGCTAATCCCCTGATTTTCCAGCAGTGAGACCATAGAATTTACAGTGCAGAAGGAGGCCATTCGGCCCATCGAGTCTGCACTGGCTCTTGCAAAGAGCACCCTACCCAAGCCCACACCTCCACCCTATCCCCATAATCCAGTGACCCCTCCCAATACTAAGGGCAATTTTGGACACTAAGGCAATTTTAACATGGACAATCCACCTAACCTGCACATCTTTGGACTGTGGGAGGAAACCGGAGCACCCGGAGGAAACCCACGCACACACGGGGAGAACGTGCAGACTCCACACAGACAGTGACCCAAGCTGGGAATCGAACCTGGGACCCTGGAGCTGTGAAACAATTGTGCTAACCACTGTGCTATCGTGCTGCCCAGACTGTGCTTCTGAGGAGTATCAACCCCTGGTGGGGCAGTGATTGAGCATGGCCACGCCCATCCCCTTGATGATACTGCTGGGGTCTGAGGGCTTTTAGGGAGGGGTGAATACAGTGAGCATTCAGCAGTGTGACCAGCCAGGGGCCTGTAGGGTGGGTTTAAATAACAGACTGCAGCAATGGGGATCTGAGCCGGACCACCCTGATCCTAAGGAGGACACCCTGAGTGCATGGACTTGGCATTAAGTTGTTCCCCGCTGCTCCCTCCTGTTGGGGCAGCCCCCCCCCCCCCCCAAAAGCAAACCCGACAGGTTTTGAGAGTCTTACCTTCTCGCTTCCCCCCACCCCCAGCAGCCATGATGCCCGGGCCCTGCTTGTAAAAACTTGCACAAATTTACACCCACCTGTGAGGAGTGGAACATTGTGAGAGGGGTGGAGCATGCGGTGTCCAACCTGCTAAACACAGGCAAATCCCTGCAAATGATGGATTTGCATGGGGTCGCTGGGCATGGGGCGCGTACCTCACTGCTGTCGCCAGCAGGGTACCCGGGGCATCGGGTTGGAATCAGCTCCGGGTGCTGACTTTTTTGCTCCACCCAATATTCTCCTCCCGATCGCGATTCCCTCTGCCAGCGTGTGCAGCGGAGATCCCAGCCCCTTCTCTCTCTCTCTCAACCCTCTTTGGCCTGTTAAGGCTAAGTGCAAAAACCGGACACTGACTAGTTGAATGCAAAAGACGTTGAGCTGCTAAACTTGTGACATTATAGAAATGTTCAGCATACAAAGAGTTAATGTCATGTTACAATCAACCACTAGATGGAGCTAGATGCAGTACTATATAAAGCACTGACCCTCAGGCTTCTGGGAGAGTGAGTGAAGACTGGAGTAGAGTGCATAGGAGAGATCTAGAGAGGATAGAATACAGTTAATAAATTAACCTTTATCTTACTGAAGATTAAAGCTGGTCTGTTGGGTTATTTTTAAATTGAACCACTCATAAATTAAAGAGGGCTATACACACACACACACAACTCCTTAGCCCACGGGCTACTTTGAGGCAACGTGTTTTACATGGCCGTGATAATTGGGGTCACTCCGCTGGGACTGTATCCATTGCTGGCCAAGCCAAAACCAAATTTAAAAGCTGGGATTTAATCCATTGTGAAAAGAGCCAAACGTTTTCAACTGCAAAGAAATTTGAAGTGGAAGCGAAATACCAGAGTCTAAGTTTTTGGAGAACAAGCCAGAGGTTACCACAGCAAACTTTGCTTTCCAGAGAAGTACCAACAATGTATTAAGGTGGCAACATTCGATGGACAAGAGTTTATTGATCAGGAGGGTTTTAATTGATGAAAGTTTACATTCTTAGCATCGATAAGCAGATAGGATTGAAGATCCCCAGGCAGGCAATGATTCAGAAATTCCTGAGAATTCTGGCTGAGCATTTTGAATTCAGTCCAGACTCAGTACAGGCGGCAGAAGCTGATTCACAACCAGACCCGAGTTACTCGAGCCAAAATAGAGCTGGAAAAGCTACAATTACAGCTAGAATTTCAGGAAGAAGAGAAAGAGTGAGAAGTTCAGAAGTAGACGGTTAGAGAGAGAAGTTCAGATACAAAGGGATCAGTTAGAAAGGTGTGCCCAGGAAGAGAGGGAAGATGCACTAATCTGAGAAAGCCAGCTAGAATTTCAGAAAAAAGAAATATACAAGCTCAAAAAGAAAGGGACAAATATACTTTCCAGTGACAGAAGTTGGAATTGGAGTTGCAAGCGCAGAGAGAGAGAGATCCAAGGCTGCTTGAAGCTGCAAGTGTAAATCTCATTCTGCCTAATGTCCAGACAAAAGCCTTGTAACGCCAAAACAGGCCCCAAAGCCCTGTAAGGCCAAAACAGGCCCCAAAGCCCTAAACGCCAAAACAGGCCCCAAAGCCCTGTAAGGCCAAAACAGGCCCCAAAGCCCTAAACGCCAAAACAGGCCCCAAAGCCCTGTAACGCCAAAACAGGCCCCAAAGCCCTAAACGCCAAAACAGGCCCCAAAGCCCTGTAACGCCAAAACAGACCCCAAAGCCCTGTAACGCCAAAACAGGCCCCAAAGCCCTAAACGCCAAAACAGGCCCCAAAGCCTTAAACGCCAAAACAGGCCCCAAAGCCCTAAACGCCAAAACGGGCCCCAAAGCCCTGTAAGGCCAAAACAGGCCCCAAAGCCCTGTAACGCCAAAACAGGCCCCAAAGCCCTGTAACGCCAAAACAGGCCCCAAAGCCCTGTAACGCCAAAACAGGCCCCAAAGCCCTGTAACGCCAAAACAGGCCCCAAAGCCCTGTAACGCCAAAACAGGCCCCAAAGCCCTGTAACACCAAAACAGGCCCCAAAGCCCTAAACGCCAAAACAGGCCCCAAAGCCCTGTAACGCCAAAACAGGCCCCAAAGCCCTGTAACGCCAAACCAGGCTCCAAAGCCCTAAACGCCAAAACAGGCCCCAAAGCCCTAAACGCCAAAACAGGCTCCAAAGCCCTAAACGCCAAAACAGGCTCCAAAGCCCTAAACGCCAAACAGGCTCCAAAGCCCTGTAACGCCAAAATAGGCCCCAAAGCCCTAAACGCCAAAACAGGCCCCAAAGCCCTGTAACGCCAAAACAGGCCCCAAAGCCCTGTAACGCCAAAACAGGCCCCAAAGCCCTAAACTGCTGCAAATTGGTTTATTAATTTGAAGAGGGAGTGTCTTCAATTAATTTGAAGAGGGCGCAGGTGGCAGAGGCCGTGAGCGCCATCAGCAACATCGTCCGGACCGGTCAGCGGTGCCAAAAAAACTGCACAACCTCCTCAGGGCGGCCAGGGTGAGTAGGCAGCACTGTGCCCCTGGCACCACCACCCCGTCCCTCACACCCATAACCCTCACACCCCCCCCCCCCCCCCCCCCCCCAAACAACCCAGAGGGTGACCAAACCCCCACCTTGCACCACATGCTGGTAGCCATACCGGACACCATGGCCGGGTACCCCATGGCCACTGAGGCCACCAGCTACCCACCCCATGGGCTGCATTCTCTGGACTCCCTGATACGGTCATTCCCGTCGACCATCCCCACTACTGTCACCCCAGGGATCCGATGGCACCGTGTGATGGAATGCTCAGCTCGTATGCAGTTATCACCCAGGTGGACGGGGAAAAGTGCTACCGTGGGCAGCAGAGTTCGCCACCATCGATAGGGGCTCATCGCAGAGTGGGTTGTCTTAATCCTCAATCCCATTCACCATATCCTCTGTTACCAGGACCACCATGCCCGCATACTCCGGCAGGTATGTATCACCTAGGGAGTTGCAGGCGGGCGGTAAGCCAGAGGAGTAGGGGGTGGGATGTGGTGTCTGTGCCCGTGGTCAGCGCCCCCACCCCCAGTCGGTGAACCTGGTGGCGATCAGAGTGTCCTGTGCATGGTGGTCCTGGTGCACATGCCCTGCGAACTCCCGTGCATGCCCATCCTCCCCCTCCCCTGCATCCTCCTCTTCGGACGAGGCCCGGTGTTCATACTCTTCCTCTAGCACGTGGTCGTTCTGCTGCGCAATGCTGTGGAGGATGCAGCAGACCGCCACAATGCGGGCGACCCTCTCAGCATCATACAGGAAGGCCCCTCCAGAGTGGTCCAGGCATCTGAACCACATCTTCAGGATGGCGAATCACTGCTCGATCACGGACTTGGTTGCTGCATGGGCATCATTGTAGCGGGTCTCTGCTTCGGTCTGTGTCTTCCGTTTAGGTGTCATTAGCCACAACCGCAGCGGATAACGCCTGATATGGTCACATATCAGCTGCACGTTCATCAAGTGCAACCCCTTTCGGTTGGTGTAGAGCGACCTGTCATGTGCAGCTGCTCGTAGGGGAATATGCATCTCGTCGATCACACCCTGGACCCAGGGCACGTCGGCGATGGCGGTGAATGCCGCTGCCCGGGCATCCTGGTGGGCTCAGTTCACATTGAAATGGATTTATTGATATGCATGGGCACATAGGGCCTCCGTGACGCCGTGGATGCACCTATGCAACGAGGTCTGTGAGATCCTGAAAAGGTCCCCATTCAGTGCCTGGAAGGACCCCGGGGTGTAAGAGTTCAGGGCAACCGTCACCTTGACGACCACCGGGAGCGGGTGTCCTCCCCCATTCCCCCGCAGTGCCGGGTGTGCCATCATCTGGCAGATATGTGGCACTGCCTCTCTGCTCAGCCGGAGTCTTCGACGGCATGCTGGTCCAGCAGGCCCTCGAATGACAGGCACTGCCAGTACGCACGAAGCCTCATGCAGCGCCTCCTTGGCACCTCCACCTCCTCGGCCTGTTGGGCGGCTGGCTCTCCATCCTGGGTGATGCCACCTGTCCCTCTGGGGCACGCTCTGCTGCTGCAGCTTCCTCCAGCTTGTACAGCCGGAGAACATCCCTCAGGGCTGTGGCGACCAGCAGGAAGGCCACCGATCAGCCATGACTTAATCGGATGGTGGAGCAGGCTCAGTGCTCTACTACTGCTCCTAACTTTTTTTTAAAATTTAGAGTACCCAATTAATTTTTTCCAATTAAGGGGCAATTTAGCATGGCCAATCCGCCTACCCTGCACATCTTTGTGTTGTGGGGGCAAAACCCACGCAAACACGGGGAGAATGTGCACACTCCACACGGACAGTGACCCAGAGCTGGGATCGAACCTGGGACCTTGGAGCCGTGCTCCTAATTTTTATGATCTCATGTTTGTGAGATTTTTGCAGTGGTTTTATCACTTCAAGTCTTAAGTGGACTTTGCATGTAAGACATTTGCACAAAGCCATTATATATTTTGTTTTGGTGCATTGCCTGCTCTGTAACTTGATTTCAAGCTACATTTCTATTGATAGCTTAGCAACCAGGTTCAATATACTTATAACAATAGTATGTATTGTTGCTAAACTTGTTTCAGTCAGCCAGAAAATTATAGCTTTGGAGAAAGACAGAACAGAAAGGTTGAGATTGATGCTGTAAGAAGGTGTGAAGTAAAAGCCGTGAAAGATTAATAAAGTTAGAGATTGCTACATCGGGGCCTCATTGCCAGCTGGAATTCAATATTGTTCTGAAACCCAGGGTGATCGTTTCTTTAAACCCAGCTTTAACTGATCACGTTAATCTTTAGAGTGCTCAATTCTAAGATGCCCAAGCTGGACGTTTATGTTGAAAGTTTTCAACTCTGTTTCGCCAAAAGAAAACCTGTGTCGCTAAAACCAAACCTATCATTACAGTAATTAATGAAAGTCCGTCCATTTCTGTAACATGATCTGTACTTCACAAATAAGCCATTTAATATTTCTGCGGAGAGAAAGCATTTGCTGCTTTATTTTATTATCGATAGGCCCTAATCTAACTCTGCTGTATTTCCCCTGTTCTGTTTAAAATACTTGACCTGGTTCTGTTCATCTTTCTGCCCAACCCATCTTTGATTTTGAAGAAATGCCTCAGATTTTTTTTTAAGTAGTTGGTCTCTAATCGAATACTAAAGATCACTCATTCATTCACAGCCAGCTGAAATTTAAAGATGGACCATTCACATTGCTGATATAAACAGATCGATTCTTGATCGGGATTTGGTGCGTCACACCAGAAAAAGATGCCTCTGGAAGGCTTAAATCTTGGGCACCGAAAGAATTGACACGCCTTTTGTACAAGAAAAAAGTTTTATCAAATATACATGGAGATGACACAGGGTTTGACTCTGGTAAATTGTTTTTAATTTTGGCGTTTTCTTCCTTATGGGATCACGAAACTCACTAATAATGATTAGATGCTGTTAATATTCGGTGATGTGGAGATGCCGGCGTTGGACTGGGGTGAGCACAGTAAGAAGTCTCAGAACACCAGGTTAAAGTCCAACAGGTTTGTTTCGAATCACTAGCTTTTGGAGCACTGCTCCTTCCTCAGGTGAGTGAAGTGGTGGGTTCCACAAACACATATATAGGCAAAGTTAATGGTGCAAGATGATACATTGAATGCGAGTCTTTGCAGGTAATTAAGTCTTTACAGGTCCAGACGGAGCAACTGGAGAGAGGGATAATCCCGGGTTAAAGAGGTGTGAATTGTCTCAAGCCAGGACAGTTGGTAGGATTTCCCAAGCCCAGGCCAGATGGTGGGGGGTGAATGTAATGAGACATGATCCAAGGTCCCGGTTGAGGCCGAATTCATGTGTGTGGAACTTGGCTATAAGTTTCTGCTCGGCGCTTCTGTGTTGTTGTGCGCCCTGAAGGCCGCCTTGGAGAACGCTTACCTGGAGATCAGAGGCTGAATGCCCTTGACTGCTGAAGTGTTCCCGACTGGAATTCCCCGACTGGAATTCTGATGAGCTTTATTTAAATAAAACAGTAGTGCACATGTAAATGTAAATGGTATGAAATAGTTAATATTTCTCCAAGTTTTCCATTAGTCCCACGCCCATCAAATTTCTGAATAATTGTTTTACACCCAAACCTACCCCCCAGGCTTCCAAGCAGCTTCATTATATTGTGTGAACCAAAATCTGCTGCTGGTTAAATGCTCAGTTTAAATGTCCCACAATACATTTTGTTTCTCTCACTTAAATTGTTTGCAAATGTTTGCTGCCTGATTGAAGTTTCAGCCCTGGAGAGGACAGGGATGGAGAAAATAATAACACTTTCACTTCTGTCAACCCATTTCATCCCACACCCTGGCTGACTGTGTACCCTGAGGACCCCCTGTGGACCCCCGAGTGGAAACCTGAGGCTGGGTTTAATGCAGCCAATCGGGCCGGGTGCAGTTAACCATGGGGGAGGCCTGCACCAGTCTACCGGCAGCAGGGAAACCTCCCTGATTTAGTCAGAGGGCGGAGGGAACGGACGTGGATTCCAACTATTTTGGTGCAGACCAAATAACCAAGAAAACCAAATCAAACTCCCTGAGGAACAAATTAAAGGGACAGCCCCTGAAAGGCACCCTGCCTTCAATGAAAACAAATCACCGCTGAAACTTAGCACATCAAACCACAACGTGATTGAGCGGGTTGATAAGGCACCCCAGTCCTCGCGGTGCTCAATGGGCACGGGAAGGCCTCGATGGGACCCTCGGCCGTGAATGTAGCCACAGGAGAAGGACAGACGGTCCGGTTGAACGACTCCCTCGGTAGCCCGCTGTCCGGATCTGTTTACAATGAGTTAGGCCAGGCTCGGGAGCAGGTTCATGAGGAGGTGCTCCTCCTTCCCCTCTCCCTCCACGCTGGCTGCTTGATCAGGAGCTGAAGTGCAAACAAAGCTGTACCAATAGGTTTGTTAAATGACTGAATAGGGGGTGCCGTGTAAAGCAACCCATGTTCCACTGACTCCACAAGGCTGCAAAAGGGGAAAGCAACTTGGGAGTCTGTGAACCGATGCTAACCTACAGTTGTACGGGACTACTGTGTATAACACCTCCCCCCCCCCCCCCCCCCCCTCCCCAGCTCCCCAAATGTAAGAGGTAGGGCTCCTCTGTAGAAGGACTTCCACTGGAGACTTCTTCTGCCGGAAGGCAACAAGGCGCAGCAAGGAGTGTCTGGCCCTGTGCGAGAGCTGGGGAGTGGGCAGCAGTAACACATACATACAGGAAGCCCCTCCACGCGAAATGAAAGGGCATGGAGGGCGTTTCTGTGAGGCACCGTTCCAGCTCCTGAGGGGAGGTTCGGGCATTGGGGCCAATGTGAAATTCCGTCCGACATTCCGCTCAGACGGGTGTTCAGCTGAGGCCGTCTCAGGATCATGAGTGTCATCGGGTCTGAACACGGCTGTTTTGAGGTGGCAGATGGTATTCACCATGAGCTGGACATCCACCATCGAACAGAGCGCCAACTCGTGGGGTGTCATCCAGCCCACTCCCCCGCCACCCAGCACATCCCCCGCCACCCAGTACATCCCCAACCCTGGTCACCCCCATGGCCGGAGCCCATCTTTCCGCCAACCACCGTTGGAGGTCCAGATTCCTGAGCAGTGGTTCCCTGCCGGCAGCCCCCACTCCAGGCAGAGGGGGGGGGAGGGGCACTCCAGGCAGAGGAGGGCCCCCACTCCAGGCAGAGGAGAGCCCCCACACCAGGCAGAGGGCCCCCACTCCAGGCAGAGGAGAGCCCCCACTCCAGGCAGAGGAGAGCCCCCACTCCAGGCAGAGGAGAGCCCCCACTGTAGGCAGAGGAGAGCCCCCACTCCAGGCAGAGGAGAGCCCCCACTGTAGGCAGAGGAGAGCCCCCACTCCAGGTAGAGGAGAGCCCCCACTGTAGGCAGAGGAGAGCCCCCACTGTAGGCAGAGGAGAGCCCCCACTCCAGGCAGAGGAGAGCCCCCACTGTAGGCAGAGGAGAGCCCCCACTCCAGGCAGAGGAGAGCCCCCACTGTAGGCAGAGGAGGGCCCCCACTCCAGGCAGAGGAGAGCCCCCACTCCAGGCAGAGGAGGGCCCCCACTCTAGGCAGAGGAGAGCCCCCACTCCAGCCAGAGGAGGGCCCCCACTCCAGGCAGAGGAGAGCCCCCACACCAGGCATAGGAGAGCCCCCACTGTAGGCAGAGGAGACCCCCACTCCAGGCAGAGGAGAGCCCCCACTGTAGGCAGAGGAGAGCCCCCACTCCAGCCAGAGGAGGGCCCCCACTCCAGGCAGAGGAGAGCCCCCACTCCAGGCAGAGGAGAGCCCCCACTCCAGGTAGAGGAGGGCCCCACTCCAGGCAGAGGACGGCTCCCACTCCAGGCAGAGGAGAGCTTCATCGCGAGGTGACCATGTTCCAGATTGAGGAGGTGCTGAGGAAAGATTGGCAATGCCTACAAGGCGTTACGAAGACCGCCTCAGATCTATGAACAGGAGTGGCACATAGTTCAGGCCGTGCACCTGGAGGAAAAAATACATCGCCAGGGTACATCATCTAGGAGGGGGCTCACTGTAGCGGTATTACTGCACGGCTTGAAGGCAGAAGGTCGCCACTTGGATGTGAAGGCCCACCAGCACCTGACTGCCCTTCCTAAGCAGAACATCAAAAGCGATGATGTGCAGTCTTTTGTTCCAGGAGCACTGAATCAGCATTCTCTGGATTTTTGTGACAAAATCAGAGGGACGGGTCAAACTGACCAGCCGGTACCACAACCTGGAGGAATCAGCTGCTTTACAACCAGAACTCACCTCATAGATTCATAGAATTTACAGTGCAGAAAGAGGCCATTCGGCCCATCGAGTCTGCACCGGCTCTTGGAAGGAGCCCCCTACCTAAGCCCACACCCCCACCCTATCCCCATAACCCAGTAACCCCACCCAACACTAAAGGCAATTTTGGACACCAAGGGAAATTTAGCATGGCCAATCCACCTAACCTGCACATCTTTGGACTGTGGGAGGAAACCGGAGCACCCGGAGGAAACCCACGCAGGCACTGGGAGAACGTGCAGACTCCGCACAGACAGTGATCCAAGCCAGGAATCGAACCTGGGACCCTGGAGCTGTGAAGCAATTGTGCTAACCACCATGCTACCGTGCTGCCCACCGACCTCCTGTCGGTGCATTCCAGTCCGGCCTTTCAGTAAAGCGGTGACCTTGGCCTCCAGCTCCTGCCAATTTGTTGGCTAGGGTTCCTCAGCTGGGCAAAGATAGACTCCCAAGTAAACGAGGCTGCTGCTGCTCTCGGTGAAAGGCCTGAGCTCCTCCCGGAGGAGTCCATCTGCCGTGGACCGACCGAGAGTCTGGAACAATTGGCCTAGTTGATCCTGGCAGATGTACATGGCCGGGCACTGGCGTATCCTCCACAAGTCAGCAGGGTCCGTGAACACAAGGAGCACGTCATCTGCGTAGGCTGAAAGGACCATTCTGATACAGTCACTGTCTGTGCGGAGTCTGCACGTTCTCCCCGTGTGTGCGTGGGTTTCCTCCGGGTGCTCCGGTTTCCTCCCACAGTCCAAAGATGTGCAGGTTAGGTGGATTGGCCATGATAAATTGCCCTTGGTGTCAAAAATTGCCCTTAGTGTCAGGTGGAGTTACTGGGTTATAGGGATAGGGTGGAGGTGTGAACTTGGGTAGGGTGCTCTTTCCAAAGGCCGGTGCAGACCCGATGGGCCGAATAGCCTCCTTCTGCACTGTGAATTCTATGATACCCGACCTGTGCAGAAACAATCCCGATAACCTCCTCCCCAAGAAGCGCAGAAAAGGCTCCTCCCAGATGGAATACAGTTGGCCAGAGCTCCGAATATTTGTGATCCACTCTGTCGAACACCCCCTCCTGGTTGAGAGACAGGGTGGATCAGTCCTCTGGGAGTGGTGGATCAGATCCCGGTCCAGGCGGATGTCGGAAGTGATCCAGGACTGTGGAGGGCCGCTCAGGGTGGACCATGTGATCCAGCACGGTGCCAAGGTGGGAGGGCAATGCCCTGACCCCCAGCAGCGGAATGTCAAGTAATGAGTCACTAATCCTGTTCGCTACTAATCCTGAGCCTACTGCAATTCACTGGTGGATCAGGGGTTAACTGGAGGCCACACAGGCCTCCTACACCCTCAGAAGGCAGCCCAGCAAAACCTGGCATGTTTGCAATGGCCTCCCGGGAGGTCCTTCATGATCAGGCACTCTGGATGGACCTGGGGTGGGGGCAGTGAGGTGACCCAACAAAGTGCCAGCCATACTGTCTCCGTCTCCTTCAGCCCCGCCATTATTGAGGTCTCCAGCACCACATTGGTAAAACTAGGAGCCCTCTGCCTGCCCTGGTGCTCTATTTCCTTTGGGTAGAATTGCAATGAAAGAATTTAGCAGCAACCTTCAGTGATTTAGCAGGGACTGACTGTTTTACAGAGTTGGAGGTTCGTTCTAACACGTTCTCGGCACGCACGCCCTGGTGAGCCTCCAGCCAGCCAGCTGGCAGCGAGGGGTTACACGAGGGGCTGAATGTTAACATTGTGGTAAGGAGAAGCACAAAATTTGCATGCTGCCTGTCTCAAGAGGAACAGACAAATTTTTAACCACCAAGTTTCAAAAAAGCCTGACCCGTGGTTGTACAGAGGGGCAATCACTCGTTTCCTTCACAGATTCTCCGTATGACTAAAAAGGCAAAATCAGTGTAATTTCCATTCATTTGCTCAACGTTGCCCAGACAAACTGTTGCGTCAGCAAGACTGTTATTTAATATTTCGCTGTGGGCTATAATTTCTTTAATGGAAACAAAGTGAAGATAAAGCGGGGAATAGTTTTATTTACTCATCTCCTGAGGCTGCTGCAGTGTATTTAAGTACACGCCAGTGGAAAACAAAGATGCTGATATCCTGATGCACATCAAAGCCTTGGCTGCAGATGCTCCTTTTTTATGTCAGTCTTTGTTCTTGCGATGTTACTCTTATTTCCCTTATTCTGATCCATTTCCCCTTATAGACACCTCATCCTGGGCAGGACTGTGGGATGACAGTCTCCTGGCTTGGCTGCTCGAATCTAATCAGCTGCATGTTGGAGTATGATCGGAATTATAATTCATCTGATATTGTTTACGCCGAGTACGTTCCGTACATCAATATTTCAGCATCTCACTGTACGGAGATTATAGACCACGCTGATAACATCCACCATAATGACAGTATTATCAAGTGCTTTTTAAAATCATGAACACCAAAGTATCTTTACTCCCATTTCTCACTCATAGGCCAGGATTCTCCCTTCTGGGGACTAAACCCCCACGCCAGCGGGAAAACCGGCACCAACGACTCCGGCGTCAACGGGCCCCCAAGGTGAGGAATTCTCACCTGTCTAGGGGGCTAGGTGGATGGCGGAGAGGTTGGCGCTGCTCCAGCCGGCGCCGAAGGGACGGCGCGAGTTCCCGCATCCGCGGAACGGCCGGCGTGATCTAGCGCATGTGCGGAACGGCCGGCGTGATTGCGTGCATGCGCGGAAACGCCGGCGTGATTCCGCGCATGCGCAGACCGACCGTCGTATTTTGGCTCATGCGCGGGGGGTTCTCTTCTCCGCGCCCACCATGGCAGAGCCCCACAGGGGCCCGGCACGGAAAGGAAAAAGTGCCTCCATGGAACAGGCCCGTCTGCATATCGGTGGGCCCCGATTGTGGGGCAGGCCGCCATGCCCCCCCCCCCCCGGGGTCGGATCCACCCGCGCCCCCCCCCCCCCCCCCGAGGACTGCCCCCGCTGACTTACCTGCCAGGTACCGCCATGTGGGACCATACGTAACCCACGCCGCCGGGGTTGGCCAAAAATGGCCACTCAGCCCATCGGGGCCCGGAGAATTTGAGGGTGGACCACTGCCAACGGCCCCCGACCGGCGTGAAGGAAACCCACCCCGCCCGAGAAACGGCACCGGAGAATACGGCAGCCGGCGGCGGGGCGGGATTGGCTCCGCACCCCCCCCCCCCCCCCCCCCCCCGGGGATTCTCCGACCCGGCGGGGGGTCGGAGAATCCCGGCCATAGAGTCATAGATGTCTAGAGTACAGAAAAAACCCTTCGGCCCATTGCATCTGTGCCGGGCAAAAACAACAAACTAATTATTCTAATCCAGCACTTGCCCCACAGCCTTGTCTGCCTTGGCATCGCAAGTACACATCTAAATACTCGTTAATGAGGGTCTCTGCCTCCACCACCCTTTCAGGCAGTGAGTTACAGACACCCATCATCCTCTGGGTGAAAAGGATTTTCCTCACATCCCCTCTGAACTTCCTGCCCCTTACCTTAAATCTATGCCCCAGTCATTGAGCCCTCCGCCAAGGGAAAGTTTTATTCCTGTCTACTCTCTCTATGCCCCTTACAATTATATACATCTCAATCATGTCCCTCCTCAGTCTCCTCTGCTCCAAGGAAAACAAGCCCAGTCTATACAATCTCTCTTCATAACTAAATCTCTCCAACCCAGGCAACATCCTGGTAAATCTCCCCTGTGTCCTATCATATCCCTCCTATAACGTGATTCCAGAACTGCACACAATACTCTAACCTTTTGTACAGTTCCTGCTCTTAAACTCTGTGCCTCAGCTAATAAAGGCAAGTATACCCTGTGCCTTCTTAACCACTGTATCCACGTGCTCTGCCACCTTAAGGGACTGGTGCACATGCACACCAAGGCCCCTTGATGCTTCCCAGGGTCCTGCAGTTTATTATGTTTGCCCTGTTTGTCCTGTCCAAGTGCATCACCTCACACTTATAGAACATAGAACACTACAGTGCAGTACGGGCCCTTCGGCCCTCGATGTTGCGCCGACCTCTGAAACCATCTGAAGCCTATCTGACCTACACTATTCCATTTTCATCCATGTGTCTATCCAGTGACCACTTAAATTCCCTTAAAGTTGGCGAGTCTACTACATTTGCCACTGATCAGCCGATCTGACCAGCCCGTCCATATCCTCCTGCAATCCAAGGCTATCCTCCTCACTATTTGCCACCCCACCAATTTACAGATCATCCGCAATCTTACTGATCAACCCTCCTACATTCATATCTAAATATATGAATCACAAACAGCAAGGGCCCCAACACTGATCCCTGCAGGACCCCACTGGACACAGGCTTCCAGTCAGAAAAACACCCCTCGACCATCACCCTCTGCTTCCTGCCACTCAGCCAACTCTGGATCCAATTTGCCAAATTTCCTTGGATCCCATGGACCTTCGCTATCAGTCTCCCGTGTGGAACCTTATCAAACACCTTGTTGAGTACAAGTAGACCATGTCAAATGCATTGCCCTCTGTTGTGTTGTGCTGCTTCGGATAACACAGGCTGCTACTTGATGCAGTCTTAACTAAAGGATGCTCCAGGGTCTGAAATGAGTTCAACGTGTTTATTGAACTATTAACACAGTTCTCAAATGAGTTTGACTGTGTGCTAATCTAACTGTGGTAACTCAGTCTAACTGTACCAGTTTGCTCTAAGCTACGTGCTGGGGTGTGATGCTGCTGATCAACCCTGTCTAACTCTCTCGATGTCTGTCTGTGAAAAGAGGCAGGGTGTGAGTGCCTCATCCCTTTTATAGTGTTTATGTTATGCCCCCTTGTGGTGATGCCACCTCTGAGTGTCCTGACTGCCCATTGGTTGTGTCCCATTCTGAGTGTTCATTGGTTGCATGTTTGCATATCATGACATCCTCATCTGCACACCTGATCACCCCTTTGAAAAAGTAAGGAAGTGTTACTGGAACTGTACAAAGCATTAGAAAGACCGCACCTGGAGTATTGTGCTCAGTTTTGGTCCCCTTATTTGAGGAGGGATGTCGGAGCATTGAGGCAGTTCAGAGGAGGTTCACTATTTCAGGGTTTTTCAAAATGCAGGTCATGGATGGGTGTCAGGAGGGTCGCAGGGCAATCGTAGAATTTACAGTGCAGAAGGAGACCATTCAGCCCATCGAGTCTGCACCCTACTGAAGCCCACATATCTACTCTATCCCCGTAACCCAGTAACCCCACTTAACGTTTTTTGGACACTAAGGGCAATTTATCATGTCCCATCCATCTAACCCGCACATCCATTTTCACAAAGGTGAAGACGGCAGAAAGGAACTGGCTGAACCCAGTGTGTGGGTATTGTCCTCTCCTCCTGTGAACCTGATTGGAGTGAGATTGTGAGGACCAAGCAGGCTCCCCTTTCGCATTAAAGGCAATCGAACGTGACGTGGATCGCAAAGGTCAGCTGGCTGGCAAAAGTGGGTCCCAGGAAAGGAAGTTTGAAAAACGCTGTATTAGATTGATTCCAGAGATGAGGGGTCTGTCATATGAAGATTGATTGAGCAGTTTAGGCCTGTAATCTCTTGAGTTTAGTAGAAGGAGAGGAGATCTAATTGAGGTGTATAAGATAATAAAAGATATTGACAAAGTAGATGTAGAGCAGCTGCTTCCTCTTGTGGGACAATCTAGAATGAGAGGTCACAGTTTTAGGATAAGGGGGAGCAGATTTAAAACATAGATAAGGAAAAATGACTTCTCACAAAGGGTCGTGAATCAATGGGTTCAGAGTGCAGTGGATGCCGGGACCCTGAGTAAATTTAAGGAGGAGATAGACAGATTTGTAATTAGTAATGGATTGAAGGGTTATGGACAATGGGCAGGAAAGTGGGGTTGAGGCTGAGAGATCAGCCCTGATCGTATTGAATGGCAGAGCGGAATTGACATGCTGGATTGCCGGCTCCTGCTCCTAGTTCTTATGTTTTAATACAGCAATTGTTTGTCACCAGAGTTTCAATTTTATTCCCCACCCATATCAAGTTAGTCAAAGGCTGAAAATAGTCATAATATCAGCATATGAAACATACCTTTAATAATCTCAGCGTCAGACCTAATTACAGACCGTCGCAACGATTCTTTTGTCAAAAACAATTGTTACGAGCTACCAACTTGAGGTTTCCACATATTCTACATTTCTGTGGTTGCAGCTGTTGCTGGAATGATCTTTGTAGTGCTTCCCTTGGGTTCCAGGTTGTCTGTGTATAAACTACTTTCACAGCGCTTCAGTGGGTGATTCAGACTCTGGTCTGAATTGTTGCAATGGTGGAGAGGGTCTCCAACTTCGCCAAAATGGTGCCAGAACCCCAATCCTGGAAACCCTGCCCCCAATGGCAGCCAAAGGAACTGGCTGAACCCAGCACCTGGTGTGGGCATTGTCCTCTCCTCCTGTGAACCTGATTGGTGTGGGATTGTGAGGACCAAGCAGGCTCCCCTTTCCAACATTTTCACATGGTGCGGAGGGGGGGAGGGGGGGGGGGGGTTTGTGGGGGGCATTATTGGAAGGGGCGGAGGGTTGAACAGTGGTAGGTTGTACTTTGCAGATCCGTGGTTCACGGAGGCAGCTGCACCTGGAAAAGTGCAATTGCCTTAAAACAGATGCAAATTTTGTTAGTAGACCATAAGAAATAGGAATAGGAGGAGGCCATTCAGCCCTTAGAGCCTGATCCACCATTTTAATAAGATCACACCTGATCTAACACTCATTAAGTCCACTTTCCTGCCTTATCTCCGTAACCCTTAATTCGCCTACTGAATAAAAACCTATTGATCTCAGCCTTGAAAATATTCAAGGACTGAGCCTCCAGAGCAATCCAATTCTTTGGATTGAGCAAAGAATTCCAAATATTCACCGCTCACTGAGAGAAGAAATTCTTGCTCAATCCAACTTAAATGAGCTCCCTCTTATTCTGCGACTACACTCTCTGGTCCTACACTCTCCCATGAGTGGAAACATCCTCCCAACATTTACCCTACCTAACACTCTAAGAATCTCATATGTTTCAATCATATCACCTCATTCTTCTGACCTCCAAGGAACACAGAGCCAACCTGTTTAATCTTTCCTTAAATGGCAGTCCCACCATACTCAGGATCATCCGCGTGTACCTCCTCTGCCCTGCCTCCAATGACAACACATCGTCCCTTAAATAAAGGCACCAAAACTGTACACAGTATTCTAAATGTGGCCTTACCAGTACCTTGTACAGTTTCAGCAACACCTCTTTATTTTATACTCCGGCCCCCTTGAATTTGCTTCCCTATGACCTTCTGCACCTGTGTGATAGCTTTCTGGGAGTCATGAACTAGGACCCGCTGCCCAAGTCCCTTTGGGCTACAGCTTTCTGCAATCTCTCTCCATTTAAAGAATAACGCACCTTCTCAGTCTTTCATCCAAAATAAACAATCTCACATTCTCCCACATTAACTTCCATTTGCCTATTTTCTGCCCCCTCACCTAACCTGTGACTATCTCTCTGCAAACTATTTATATCCTCCTTACATCCTGCCTTCCCTCCCACCTTTGTGTCATCCACACAATTGGTCACAGTCAATTATATTCCTGCCTCCAAATCATTAATATACGTTGTGAAGAGCTGCGGTCCCAGCACTGATCGCTCTGGTTCCCCCCTGCGCGTGTGTGGGGATGATGTCAGCAGCCTCTGACACTCCTGCGCATGTATGAACCCGCGCCAGCCGGCAGAGTCCCTTCGGATTCTGCACCTTTGGGGGGGCCTGACGCCGGAGTGGTTCACACCACTCCGTCCCACCGGGACCCCCCCCCCCCACCCCGCCGGGTACGGGAGAATCCCGCCCATTCTGACTTTGTAAATGCACTGCTATTCTCTCCTTAATAATCGATCCTAATATTTTTCCAATAACTGAAGTTAGACTAACTGGCCTGCCGTTTCCTGAATTTTGCCTCCTTCCCTTTTTGACATGTTGGACTTTAAGCTGGTGTTGTAAGACTCCTTGCTGTGCCCACCCGAGTCCAACGCCGGCATTTCCACATCCTGTTAGTTAGTCAGTCCTTAATCCACGGCAATATATTACCTCCCAAACCTTCAGCTCCTATCTTGTGTAATAACCGTTTCTG
This sequence comes from Scyliorhinus canicula, assembly GCF_902713615.1. Classification (NCBI taxonomy): domain Eukaryota; kingdom Metazoa; phylum Chordata; class Chondrichthyes; order Carcharhiniformes; family Scyliorhinidae; genus Scyliorhinus; species Scyliorhinus canicula. The sequence continues at coordinate 22,600,107 of NC_052149.1, forward strand.
TGGCACCTTATCAAATACTTTTTGAAAATCCAAATGTAGAACAAAGGCTGGGGGTGCGATTCAACCGAAACATTTCAAAATGTCATTTTGGGCAGGTTTGGTGGGGTATTTCCTGGGCTTTCTGAGTGAGATTCAGACCTGGATGCACCCACAGTTAGTCATTTATTTGGACCTTAGGGGGGATTCTCTCTGGCTTAGCTCGAACTTATGTCGGCCATGGGGAGCTGAACTCAATCGATGAGATCGGCTCCTTGGAGAGTGGGCCGTTACGAGCTTGATGGTCCCCTACCCATGGGCAATGCTACTCGCGCTAACATGAGCATTACACCCTCCTAGACCCCCCCGAACCCCCCTTTCAGACTGCCCTATTCAGGACCTCACCCCTCTTTCACCTCCCACCCCCAACATTTATGAGGCCCTTTATATTTCCCCTTCACCCTCCCACCCTTCATACCCCCAGCAACCCTTTTAATGCGCATGGGCCAGAACGCACTTGGCGTATCCAGTTCCATGCCAGGCGCAACGCTATCTACTCTGGCTGATACCTCCTCAAAGAACTCTAGTAAATTTGTAAGACATGATTTCCCCTTCATGAAATCAAACTGACTCTGCTTGATGAGGGGCGGGATTCTCCAACCCCCCCCCCGCCGGGTCGGAGAATCGCTGAGGGGCGGCGTGAATCCTGCCCCCGCTGGCCGCCGAATTCTCTGGCACCGGAGATTCAGCGGGGTGCGAATCGCACCGCGCCGGTCGGCTGCTCTCTCTCTCTCCCCCCCCCCCCCCCCCCGGACGATTCTCCGGCCCGCGATGGGCTGAAGTCTCGCTGGTTCTATGCAGGTCCCGCCGCCATAAATTGGACTAGGTCCCTTACCAGCGGGACCTGGCGGCGCGGGCGGGCTCCGGGGTCCTGGGGGGCGCGCGGGGCGATCTGGCCCCGGGGGTGCCCCCACAGTCGCCTGGCCCGCGATCGGGGCCCACTGATCCGCTGGCGGGCCTGATGCGCAGGCCGTGTCAGCCTCCGCGATGGCCGACGTGTAGGTGAACTCCCTCCCGCCCCCCGCGCATGCACAAGGATGACGTCAGCAGCCGCTGACGCTCCTGCGCATGCGCGGACCCGCGCCAGCCAGCTGGGTCCCTTCGGCTGGCGCACTGCCAAATGCCTTCCACGCCAGCCGGCGGGGCGCCAACCACTCCAGGGTGGGCCTATCCCCTAAAGGTGCAGAGGATTCTGCACCTTTGGTTCGGCCTGACACCGGAGTGGTTCACGCCACTCCGTCCCACCGGGACCCCCCTGCTTCACCGGGTACGGGCGAATCCCGCCCATTCTAATATTTTTCCAATAACTGAAGTTAGACTAACTAGCCTGTCGTTTCCTGAATTTTGCCTCCTTCCCTTTTTGAATAACGGTACCACATTGGCAGTTTTCCCATCTTTTGGCACAGTTCCAGAATCCAAGGATTTTTGGAAATGACGACCAATGCACCCACCATCTCTGTAGCTACTTCCTGTATGATCCTGGGGTGCAAACCATCAGGTCCAGGGGACTTGTTAGCTTTTCACCCTTTTCACCCCGCACGCCTACATCTCCACCGGTCGCACCAGGAAACATGGTGGCGGCCGTGCTGGACTGCGTACCTGCCCACCCCGGCCACACAGCCCACCCACTGCTCACCCCCCACCACAGCAGAAGCCCCCCCCCCCCCTCCCCCGGCCAGCAGCATGGATCCGAGCTGAGTGTGGCAGCGCTGGACACTGTCCACAGCCGTCACGCCAGGTTCCCCATCACTGATACCACACGTGGCCCGCGCCGTCGGGACCGCGACATACTGGGGGCGGAGCATCGTGGGTGGGCCAGCTGATGACGCGCTGATGGAGTTGCGATTGCGCATGATGTGCGTCCCGATGACGCTGATTTGGAGGGGGCAGAGCATCGGCAACCAGTGTCAAACAGGCGCCTGCCTCGAAGCCATTCTCCGGCCAATTGCCGATCCCGAATTTGGCGGCAGGCTATGCTGGGAGCCCTACCCCATCATACTATCACTTCATCTCCCTCCTTTCCCAAATTGGTTACAGGACGGTATTCGTCTTCCAATCTTCTACTATTTTCCCCTCCTCGTTGGTTGGCAATGAGGTTAAATTTGAACTCCAAATAGACTGGGGACTTGAATGGCTCAGTAGCACAGCACAAAGGCTCTTTACCCCAGTGAACAATTGGGGTCATCCCATTTTTGTTTTGTTGGACTGATAGTTGAGTGGAAGATTTATAACCATTTACTAATGCTTAAGGACACATCAAACGCTGCAATGATCCATTAATTCTGCAAAACACTGCAATGTCTAATTTGACAAATTATAAACTTGTATCAGTAAATGTAGTTATTCTTTAAAGATATGCAATGATTCGACTTCTTTGAGTCAACTGTTCTGTTGCAACTGGATTGCATTTAAAACTAAACCCACAGCAATGTTGAAAGGAAATTGGCAGGAAACTGACTAATTATGTTGTTGCATCTGCTCTTTCTTTATTTATCATCTTGCGTACTTTAAGTCACTTGCATTGAGACATCTTTTTCAATGCTGAAATAAACTCCCAGCATGCCCAGCAGGATGAGAATTGCTTAAGTTTGAAAAATTAGTGCGGGTAATCCTCGGATTTACGACACAATTGGTTCCTGAAAACTGCAACATAAGTCGTAAATCGGAAGGGTCAATGGACTCTTTGTATCATCCTCATAATGTTGCCTACAGTATCGTGGTAGCATCAGCACATTTGGCTACAATAGTCGATGCCTTCATCCAACTCATTAATATAGATTGTAAATAGTTGAAACCCCAGCACTGATCCCTGTAGTACTCCACTTGTTACAGTTTGCCAACCTGATAATGACCTATTTATCCTGACTCTCTGATTCCTGTTAGCCAATCCTCTATTCATGCTAATATATCGCCCCAACACTATGAACGCTTACCTTGTGCAAACCTTTTATGTGGCACTTTATTAAATGACTTTTAGAAATCTAAATATATGACATCTACTGGCTCCCCCTTGCCCATCCTGCTTGTTACATCCTCAAAGAATGCTAGTAGATTTCGCAAACACTATTTCCCTTTCACAAAATCATGTTGACTCTGTATTGTGTTTTTGAAATGCCTTCCCATATTTCCTTAATATTGGGTTCCAGGTCAGCATGGTGGCGCAGTGGATAGCACTGCTGCCTCATGGCGCCGAGGTCCCAGGTTCAATCCGGCTCTGGATCACTGTCCCTGTGGAGTTTGCACATTATAGAACATAGAACTGTACAGCACAGTACAGGCCCTTCGGCCCACAAAGTTGTGCCAAACTAGTCTGAAACTAAGATCAAATCAACCTACTCCCAATCATTCTAGTGCACTCCATATGCCGATCCAATAACTGCTTGAAAGTTCCTGAAGTGTCCGACTCCACTACCGTAGCTGGGAGTGCGTTCCATGCCCCAACCACTCTCTGAGTAAAGAACCTACCTCTGACATCCCTCCTATATCTTCCACCATGAACCTTATAGTTATGCCCCCTTGTAACAGCTACATCCACCCGAGGAAAAAGTCACTGAACGTCCACTCTATCTATCCCCCTCATCATCTTATACACCTCAATTAAGTCACCTCTCATCCTCCTTCGTTCCAACGAGAAAAGACCTAGCTCCCTCAACCTTTCCTCATAAGACCCACCCTCAAATCCAGGCAGCATCCTGGTAAATCTCCTTTGAACCCTTTCCAATGCTTCCACACCCTTCCTATAATGAGGTGACCAAAACAGCACACAATACTCCAAATGTGGTCTAACCAAGGTCTTGTACAGCTGCAGTATAACCTCACGACTCTTAAACTCAATCCCCCGTTAATAAATGCTAACACACTATAGGCTTTCTTCACGGCTCTATCCACTTGAGTGGCAACTTTCAAAGATCTATGAACATGAACTCCGAGATCTCTCTGCTCCTTCACATTCTTCAGAACCCTGCCGTTAACCCTGTGATCCGCATTCAAATTTGTCCTACCAAAATGAATCACCTCACACTTATCAGGGTTAAACTCCATCTGCCAGTTTTCATCAATATCTCTTTGCAGCCTACAACAGCCCTCTACATTATCCACTACTCCACCAATCTTGGTGTCATCAGCAAATTTACTGACCCAACCTTCAAATCCATCATCCAAGTCATTGATAAAAATCACAAATAGCAGAGGACCCAGCACTGATCCCTGTGGTACATCGCTGGTAACTGGGCTCCAGGATGAAAATTTGCAATCTACCACCACCCTTTGTCTTCTATGTTACTGATCCAATCGGCCAAATTTCCCTCGATGCCATGCCTCCTTACTTTCTGCATGAGCCAACCATGGGGCACCTTATCAAACACCTTACTAATCCATGTATATGACATCAACTGCTCTACCTTCATCTATGTACTTAGTTATCTCTTCAAAGAATACAATCAAACTTGTGAGGCAAGACTTACCCCTCACAAATCCATGCTGACTATCCTGGATTAAGCTGTATCTTTCCAGATGATCATAAATCCTATGCCTCAGGACCCTTTCCAATAATTTACCTATGACCGAAGTGAGACTAACTGGCCTATAATTCCCAGGATTATACCTATTCCCTTTCTTGAACAAGGGGACAACATTCGCCTCTCTCCAGTCTTCTGGCACTATTCCTGCCGACAGTGAGGACATAAAGATCAAAACCAAAGACTCTGCAATCTCATGCCTTACCTCCCAAAGAATTCTAGGATATATCCCATCAGGCCCCGGGGACTTATCTATCCTCAGGCTTCTCAAAATTTCTAACACATCTTCCTTCCGAATATCTACCTCCTCCAGCCTACCACCCTGTATCGCACTATCCTCCTCAGTAACATGGCCCCTCTCCTTTGCGAACACTGAAGAAAAGTGACTGCTTCTTTCCTATTTCTAACTTCAGCCCACACTACCTCAGTAGACAGATCCTCCTCAAATTGCCTTTCTTCAGCCATTATACTATTCTTGATTAACAATGCTACTCCTCCACCTCTTTTACCACCTTCCCTAATTTTACTGAAACATCTAAACCCCGGAACCTCCAACAACCATTCCTGCCCCTGTTCTATCCACGTCTCCGTAATGGCCACAACATCGTAGTCCCAGATACCAATCCATGCTTCAAGCTTACCAGCCTTATTCCTGATGCTCCTCGCATTGAAGTAGACACACTTCAAACCACCTTCATGCCTGCAGGCCCACTCTTGTGACCTTGGTACCTTCCTCAGTACTGCACTACCTTCAATTTCCTGAACTCCAGGAACTCCATCTCCTGGACTACAAATCAGTTTCTCCCCCCCCCCGGCCAAATTAGTTTAACCCCCCCCCTGGAAGAGCTGCAGCAAATTTCCCTCCCAGGATATTGATGCCCCTCTGGTTCAGGTGTAACCCATCCTGTTTGTACAGGTCCCACCTTCCCCAGAATGTGCTCCAATTATCCAAGTAACTGAAACCTTCCTTCCTACATCATCCCTGTAGCCCGGTGTCTGCGTGGGTCTCCCTCCCACAACCCAAAGATGTGTAGGGTAGATGGATTGGCCACGCTAAATTGCCCCTTAATTGGAAGAAATAAATTGGGTACTCTAAAATTTTTTAAAAAATCTTTGGTTCCAGTATTTTCCCAATGGCACAAGTAGTCGGTAGCCTCCTACTTTCTGACTCCCTCCTTTCTTTAGTAAAGGTGTTGTATTTGTGTTTTTCCAATCCATTGGGACCTTTCCAGAATCTGGAGCATTTTGGAAGACTACATCCATTGGTCACTATCTTTGCAGCCACTTCTATTAAGACTGCAGGCCATTCGGCCCAAGGGACTGATCAGTCTTTAGTCCCATTTATTTTCCTAGAACTTTTTCTCAAGTGATGGTGATTGTTTTAAGTTGCTCCCTCCTGGTGCAGTTGTTTTGTGGATAACTGGCAAATTCATGTCAATTTAAAACCGTTTTTTCCAGTGAATCGGAAATCAATCTAACCGGGCCATCTCTGTGCAGTCGAGTGGGCAGCTTTGTGCTATTTGTGTTACAGCTTGTACAGAAGGTGTTGTTGGCGTAATTATGTATTCTTGGCAGTCGACAGGAAATGGAGACTAACTGTTGAAGAAAGTTTCCAGATCCACTCACAGTAAATGCAAGTAGTTGTTCTGAAGTGTATCTACCAAGTTTTTTGGGAGGATGGGGGGGGGGGGGGATTTTGTTGGGACTGATGATATGGTGTGAAGCTGATTTTATCAGGCCTTCCTTGTAGGATAGGAAATGATTCAGCATTGCAAGCAGTCGGGGATGTGAGAGTGGTAGACTCGAGCTGATTCTGTGCCTTGAAGGGCGGTTTGTAGAAGAGGATAAGGAAGGGGCTCTAAGGACAGCATTTTGAGAGACTCTGGGTGCCGGGCAGGAAGGAGAAACAATTGTTGGGGATCTACTTGCTAAATAGGTAGAACCTAAAACATGCAAACACCCTATCTCATGGAGCTGAGCAACAGATCTGAGATATCAAAGGTGTGTTTTTAACCTGAGTTGTATAGTGTTTACTGCACTATCTGGTGAACATACAGGGATGGCAATACTATTTGTGTATATCGAATGCTGGAAGGGTTCATTGATCAGTCTGTGGGCACCCTATCTCATGTCAAAGAATCATAGAATTTACAGTACCATTCGGCCCATCGAGTTTGCACCGGCGTTTGGAAAGAGCACCCTACTTAAGCCCGCGCCTACACCCTATGCCCGTAACCCTGTAACCTCACCCACCCTTTTGGACATTAAGGGGAAATTTAGCATGGCCAATCCATCTAACCTGCACATCTTTGGACTGTGGGAGGAAACCGGAACACCCGGAGAAAACCCACGCAGACCACGGGGAGAAAGTGCAAATTTCACACAGACAGTCACCCGAGTGTGGAATTGAACCCGGGACGCTGGAACTGTGAGGCAGCAGTGCTAACCACCGTGCCACCGGCCCTTCAAACAAAAACACCATTCTAGCTGTAGTGCAGCAATTCCGGTTTTGGTGTTGCCCCGGGAGGATCTCCTTTTTGCCGATTTCAGTGCTTCTCCTCAGAATTTTAAAATTGGATGGAAGAACTTTCCATTACCATCTAAGCCCACATTTACTCTGGAAAAAGCTGCTTGCTCACACTGCAGATGCCTGCATTCCAGCTGCCTACTCATTCTCAGAATCCACACTGATACAAAGTCTGCACATCCTCTTTCAGCTTAATTACTCTTCCTCTAAGCTGACAATACTTTTCCAGAACCAAATTGTTGCAAGTTTGCCATTTTGCGACTTATTTTTGGTCATTCTAGTTGGAAAGATGGGCATTATGTCAATGTTAAAACCTTCTCGAAGTAAGGCAAGCGAGGGGCTTGCAGATCCATCCTCGCAACCTGGGGATCAGTATTTTTAAACTCCTGTACGTCTGAGGTTATTCCAGTAACTGTTTTGCAGGTAGAATTCATGCTGAGTTCTTTGTATGGTCGCCCATTTCCTGCACCTGCTCTATTTATGCATTATTAAAAACGCTTGACACGTTTACGTGCAGCTATGTAGAAACCTTTGACAGAATGTTGAACTCTAAACAATGAATGGAGACTGTCACGTATTCTAGTGAATGATGTCAGGAAAACAGTAACCTATCTCAAATCTCAATATTCAGAGGAGAAAGTTGGAACGACAGCATTATGTATTCTGAGATTTAAAATTATTGAGTTACCGTTAGGTCAAATTTTACGTCTGCTGATAGATTTGAGGCAAAGTATTTGTTGTGGTTCTTTAATACATGTGACAGACGTTCCTTATGGTGCTGGCACGGTAGCACAGTGGTTAGCACCGTTGCTTCACAGCGCCAGGGTCCCGCTTGGGTCACTGTCTGTGCAGAGTCTGCACCTTCTCCCTGTGCCTGCGTGGGCCTCTTCCGGGTGCTCCCATTTCCTCCCAAGAGTCCCAAAAGACGTGCTTGTTCGGTGGATTGGACATTCTGAATTCTCCCTCTGTGTACCCGAACAGGCGCCGGAGTGTGGCGACTAGGGGCTTTTCACAGTAACTTCATTGCAGTGTTAATGTACTTGCATAAATAATAAAGATTATTACATGGAAAAAAATGTTTAAGCTTTCCCAGATCATGCTAAGTCATTACATAGAAACATAGAACATACAGTGCAGAAGGAGGCCATTCGGCCCATCGAGTCGCCTCCGACCCACTTAAGCCCTCACTTCCACCCTATCCCCATAACCCAATAACCCCTCCTAACCGTTTTGGTCACTAAGGACAATTTTAGCGTGGCCAATCCATCTAACCTGCACGTCTTTGGACTGTGGGAGGAAACCAGAGCACCCGGATGAAACCCACGCACACACGGGGAGAACGTGCAGACTCCGCACAGACAGTGACCCAGCGGGGAATCGAATCTGGGACCCTGGCACTGTGAAGCCACAGTGCTATCCACTGTGCTACCGTGCTGCCCGAGGAGCAAGATTTTTTGCCACGGTGTTACTTTGGCAATGCTGCATAAAGAAACTCCCTCCACTTAATTGGTGGCTAATTAAAATCAGTCCCGATTAATACTCACCCATTCTCGGATATGCTAACATCTTCACGTAATTTGTGGTGGTTTAATCCTTTGCTGCAAGTCTTTAATCAGCACCAGTTTTCAACTTTATTTCTCTCTATGTGTCACAGGGGACTCTATTTTCATCTGTTTTTCATTATGCCAAGTTGTGTCCCTGAATGATATACATATATTTATGCTGCATTGCTGTTTGCTTCTTATCTTTCCTCATTCAATGATTTCACATGTACGGCCGCAGTTGATGTTATAACTGGACGGGAAGGTTCCGGAATAGAACACTAGCTCAAAACACCCATAATTTTTACTTTTTTTTAATAAACCGTGGAGGAACAGAGTCACAGGACCGCTGTGTAGTATGGTAGCACAGTGGTTATAACTGTTGCTTCATAGCACCAGGGTCCCAGGTTCGATTCCCGGTTTGGGTCACTGTCTGTGTGGAGTCTGCACATTCTCCCCGTGTCTGTGTGGGTTTGCTCCGGGTGCTCCGGTTTCCACCCACAAATCCCGAAAGACGCACTTGTTAGGTGAAATGGACATTCTGAATTCTCCCTCAGTGTAACCGGCACCGGAATGTGGTGACTAAAGGATTTTCACAGTAACTTCACTGCAGTGTTAATGTAAGCCTACTTGTGACAATATAGATGAGTTTTAGCACAAGAAAAAATATTAATACAAAAATAATTGGATTTTGATTCAGTATTTGTTTACTCTCCCTTCAGCTTAAACATTGCTCACAGATTTTAAGATTAACACAGATTACAAAGTACATCTGAAACTACAATGGTTTATTAACAAAAAGTGCTTTTAAGCACACAGATTGGCTGTGGTCAAATCCACAAACTCTGCTGTGAGCTCCAATCAGTGCCTGGGGGATTTCTCTTCATAATCCCCCCCCCCCACAGATAATTACCACATGAGAGCAGGATAGCACAGTGCTTAGCACTGTTGCTTCACAGCGCTAGGGACCCAGGTTTGATTCCCGGCTTGGGTCACTGTCTGTGCGGAGTCTGCACATTCGTCCCATGTCTACGTGGGTTTGCTCCAGGTGCTCCGGTTTCTTCCCACAGGTCCAAAAGACGTACTTGTTAGATGAATTGGACATTCTGAATTCTCCCTCCGTGTACCTGAACAGACACCGTAGAGTGGCGACTAGGGGATTTTCACAATAATTTCATAGCAGTGTTAATGTAAGCCTACTTGAGGCACTAATAAAGATTATTATTATTATTATAATTATTACAATAATGCTTTCCATCAGAGGTCTGTATTCTGAAATCCAGTCCAGATGTTCCAAATGACTCTTTTAAACAATGCTTCTGCTCTACCGCAAAGTCCTTGTGGAGACACAGTCCTGTCTTCATATTGAGGATACCTCCATTCTGTTGTGTGGCTAATGGATTAGATTTTGAACAGATCTGTCAACTCAAAACTGAGCACCCGTGAGGCGCTGTGGTCCATCAGCAGCAGAAACGCAACTGTTCTCAACCATAATCTGTAACCTCATGGCCCAGAATCTCCACCGTTCTATAATTGCCATAATGCGGGTGGAACAACCCTGGTTCAATGAAGAGTGCAGGATAACATGCCAGAAGCAACATCGGGCACACCAAAAAATGAGGTGTCAGCCTGGTGAAGCTATAACTCAGAGCTGCTTACATGCCAAACAGCAGAAGCAGCAAGTGTCAGACAGAACTAAGCGATCCCGCAACCAACAGATCAGATCTAAGTTTCACAGTCCTGCCACATCCAGTCATGAATGATGGACTTCAAAGAACCCCATCCTCAATGAAAGGGCAGCCCAGCACATCAGTGCAAAAGACAAGGTGTGGAGCATTTGCAACAATCTTCAGGCAGAAGTGTTGATTGGATGTTCCAACGTAGCCTCTTCCAGAGGCCCCCAGCGTCACAAATGCCAGCCTTCAGGCAATTCAATTTACTTCATGTGATATCACAAAACTGCTGAAGGCCCTGGATGCTGCTAAGGCTATGGGCCCTGACAATATTCCAGCAATAATCCCGAAGACCTGAGCTACAGAACGTGCCGCTCCCCGAACCAAGCTGTTCCAGTACAGCTATGACACTGGCATCCACTCAACAATGTGGGAAAATTGCCCCAAATATGTCCTGTCCACAAAAAAGCAGGACAAATCCAACCCAGCCAATTACCATTCCATCTTCTACTCTCCATCACCAGCAAAGTGATGGAACAGGTTGTCAACTGTGCTACCAAGTGGTAATTACTCAACAATAACTTGCTCACTGACGCTCAGTTTGGGTAGGGCCAGGGCCACTCAACTACTGACCTCAATACAGCCTTGGTTCAAACATGGACAAAAGAGCTGAAGGCAGGAGATGGGGTGAGAGTGACCCCACTGGCATCAAGGCAGCATTTGACTGAGTGAGGCATCAAGGTGGCCTAGCAAAACTGAAGTTAATGGGAATCGGGGGGGAGACTCTGCTGGTTGGAGTCATACCTGGTGCAAAGGAAGATGGCTGTTATTGTGAGAAGTCCAACATCTTAGTCCCAAATCTTACAATCCCAGCTGATGTTGCTACAGGACAAGTTTAGATATATGGATGAACAGAGTCGGAGGACTGCAGATTAACTTTTAACAAAAGAATGAAACATTTATTCAACATGAAAAGATTGACTATACTCCTTCACCCCACCTATATCTTCACACATATACACCGACCTCGAAGGATAACACAAGTTCTGAAACATATCTTATAATGTTCTCACTAAGCAGACAGTCCATGTAAGCCAACAGGCCAATTGTGGTCAGACACATCACACCCTGAAACCAAATGACAGATTCCACCCGATTGAACTTCTGTGGCTTTCTCATCAGATCCCCCAGATGTTTGTCATCCTGTGAGCCAACTGGATTCACTGGAACTCTGACGTCCACACAAGGGTTTCCAAACTCCGCTCTCGGAAAAACATGCCTTGTAATCTTCTCCCGAATAAGACTTTCTCTTGGATATTGTTGTAAAGTGAAAGGTGGGTAAATGTTTAGAATAGAATAATCTCTATTGTCACCAGTAGGCTTACATTAACGCCGCAATGAAGTTACTGTGAAGAGCCCCTAGTCGCCACATTCCGGCGCCTGTTCGGGTACACAGAGGGAGAATTCAGAATGCCCAATTACCTAACGGTACGTCTTTCGGGACTTGTGGGAGGAAATCGGAGCATCCGGAGGAAACCCACGCAGACACAGGGGGAACTTGCAGACTCCGCACAGGCAGTGACCCACGCTGAGAATCGAACCTGGGACCCTGGCATTGTGAAGCAACAGTGCTAACCACTATGCTACCATGTGGCCATGTACTGACCCTGACCAGTTTGTGGTAACCCTGTTTAACTGTGTGTTATGCGGTGAGAAAGACAAAGGTGACAAGAGGCAGGTGAGGGTCCAACACAACTTTATTGAACACTTTATGAAGGAAAACAATATTTATCAAACTCTATTATTGTGAGAGGCTTGGGCGGGGGGGACACCTCCTCAGGTCGGCCAGCGCTGTCGGCTGGGGGTCCTGCTGCAGGAGAATGGATCTGTGGTCAGTGGAGGGATGGGTCAATCTGTGTGGCATTAACAACTCACGTGTGACAGCGCATCTGGGTGGGGCCCGGTGAGTGCTCACCTCTGCGCCAGGCACTGACCTCTGCGTTGGTGACCGATCTGTCCTCAGCCCCCTGCAACCTCCAGGGCCTCAGCTTTTCTATCATCCACTGCCCATATACACTGCAGAGGGAGTTATTTAGCTGTTGGTCATAGTCTTCCAATTTTTCCTTAATAATTTGATTTATGGTCCAGGCATGTCCCTCTAACACAGCTACCATATGGCTGTTAGCTGCCTTTCCAGTCAATTCTCCCTCTGCGTCCTGTCGCCTGTCCTCATTGAAGGAATTTAGAGCCTGTTTAACCTGCCGGGTCAGGAGTCTAAGTTTATTGTCCAAATTAGAAAATCAAGGGAATTAATAGTGGATACTCCTGCTCCATATGCTGTTGCTACATCATTCCCTAATCCTCATTTCCTACCTTCCTTCCTAACAGTCGGCGGGTCATATGAAGATTGATGCACTATCAATTACAGGAGCCTTTCTGTATTACATCTCATGTATGTAATATATACAAATAGTGGTGACTACCACATTCACCCCCTGTTACAAAAGAGTCTAGCGGAAGTGGTGGAAAAACTATTTACATGCATTTTAAGGTTAACATTTTGGGGAAAGTTCACAAATTTAGCCGATTGGGTGCCTTGATCCTCCGTTGTGAGCGCCGCATGCCCGGTGGTGATGCAGGCGTCGGCTCGGTCGCCGGTGACTCCAGGAGCGTGTAGACCTCATCTTCATCCCCGGGTGGGACCAAGGGGAGGATGGATCGTCCTGGAGCGGGAGCTGTGGTTAGGTGCGCTGGGGGGCGGAAGGGTGGCGCCGGGGCGGGGGGGGGGGGGGGGGGGGGTGGGGGGGGGAACCAGCTGGTGCTAAGTCCCTGTGGGGGACTGTGTCTTGGCGGCCGTCGGGATACGCCACGTAGGCATAGTGCGGGTTTGCATGGAGTAGCTGTACCCTCTCGACCAACGGGTCCACCTTGTGGAGCCGCATGTGCTTTCGGAGGAGAACGGGTCCTGGAGCTGCCAGCCACGTTGGGAGCGAAGCCCCGGAGGTGGACTTCCTGGGAAGGCGAGGAGACGTTCATGGGGGGTTGCATTAGTCGCAGTGCAAAGTAGCGATCGGATGGAGTGAAGGGCGTCGGGGAGGACCTCCTGCCAGCGGGAGACAGGGAGATTTTTGGACCATCGGGCCAGCTGGACGGCCTTCCAGACTGTTCCATTCTCCCGCTCCACCTGTCCGTTTCCCTGGGGGTTGTAGCTGGTCGTCCTGCTTGAGGTGATGCCTTTGCTGAGCAGGTACTGGCGCAGCTCATCGCTCATAAAAGGAGGATCCCCGGTGACTGTGAATGTAGGCGGGGAAACCAAACAGGCCGAAGATGGTGTTGAGGGCTTTGATGACTGTGGCAGACGTCATATCGGGGCATGGGACGGCAAAGGGGAATCTGGAGTTTTCGTCGATCATGTTAAGGAAGTACGTGTTTCGATCGGTGGAGGGGAGGGGCCCTTTGAAATCCATGCTGAGGCGTTCAAAGGGGCGGGAGGCCTTCACCAGGCGTGCACGGTCTGGCCGGTAGAAGTGCGGTTTACACTCCGCGCGGACCTGGCAGTCTCTGGTGATCGCACTGACTTCCTCGATGGAGGAGGGCAGTTTGCGGGCCTTTATGAAGTGAAAGAACCGGGTGATCCCTGGGTGACAGAGATTGTCGTGTAGGGTCCGGAGTCGGTCCACTTGTGCTCCGGCACATGTACCTCGGGATAGGGCATCGGGGGGGGGGGGGCTCATTGAGCTTACCGGGGCGATACAAAATCTCGTAACTGTAGGTGGAGAGCTCGATCCTCCACCTCAAGATTTTATCATTTTTGATCGTCCCCGCTGTGTGTTATTGAACATGAAGGCAACCGACTGTTGGTCAGTGAGGAGAGTGAATCTCCTGCCGGCCAGGTAATGCCTCCAATGTCGCACAGCTTCTGCGATAGCTTGGGCCTCCTTCTCGATGGAGGAGTGCCGAATTTCGGAGGCATGGAGGGTACGGGAAAAGAATGCCACGGGCCTGCCTGCCTGGTTGAGCGTGATGGCTAGAGCGACGTTTGATGCATCGCTCTCGACCTGGAAGGGGAGCGTATCGTCGACCGTGTGCATCGCGGCCTTGGCGATGTCGGCCTTGATACGGTTGAAGGACTGGTGAGCCTCGGCCGCCAGGGGGAAAACGGTGGAGTGGATGAATGGGCGGGCCTTGTCCGCATAGTTAGGGACCCACTGGGCATAGTATGAGAAGAACCCCAGGCAGCGTTTGAGGGCCTTGGGGCAGTGGGGGGAGGGGGAGTTCCATGAGGGGGTGCATGCGATCGGGATCGGGCCCTCGAACTACATTTTGTACCACATAGCCGAGGATGGCTAAGCGGTTGGTGCTAAACAGACACTTCTCCTTGTTATACTTAAGGTTGAGGAGTTTGGCGAGGGTGGGGAGGAATTTGGAAAGGTTAGCGTCGTGGTCCTGCTAGTTGTGGCCACAGATGGTGACGTTATCCAGGTACGGGAAAGTGGCCCGCAGTCCGTACCGGTCAACCATTCGGTCCACCTCCCGTTGGAAGACCGAGACCTCATTAGTGACGCCGAAGGGAACCCTGAGGAAGTGGTAAAGGCAGCTGTCCGCTTCAGGTGCGGTGTACTGGCGGTCCGCCTTGCGAATGGGGAGCTGGTGGTAGGCAGATTTCAGGTCCACTGTCGAGAAGACCCAGTACCGTGCAATCTGATTGACCATATCAGATATGCGTGGGAGGGGGTACGCGTCGAACTGCGTGCACCGATTGATGGTCTGACTGTCGTCAACGACCATCCTGATTTTCTCCCCAGTGAGATGCCCGACGGGCAGGGGTCCTGAGGCGGAGAAGATGATGGCGCCCACGGGGCACACGTGGCGGGCAGCGTTAAAGATGATGGCGCCCACAGGGCACACGTGGCGGGCAGCATTAAAGATGACAGCGCCCACGGGGCACACATGGCGGGCAGCATTAAAGATGACAGCCCCCACGGGGCACACGTGGCGGGCAGCATTAAAGATGACAGCCCCCACGGGGCACACATGGCGGGCAGCGTTAAAGATGGTGGTGCCCATGGGGCACACATGGCAGGCAGCGTTAAAGATGGTGGTGCCCACAGGGCACACGTGGCGGGCAGCGTTAAAGATGGTGGTGCCCACGGGCCGCACGTGTCCTGAGACACGGAAGATGGCGGTGCCCACGGGCCACGCATGGGTTGTGGGGGCGAAATGTGGTCGCACGTGGTGGGTGCAGGAACAATGGGCCTGGTTACAGTGGTGATCGAGCGGGCCTGGCACACGGCAGTGAAATGTCCTTTCTTCCCGCAGGCCTTGCAGAGTGCACTCTGCGCCAGGCAGCGCTGCCAGGGGTGCTTTGCCTGTTACCGTATTACATCTCGTATGTGATATATACAACAGTGGTGACTACCACAAAGATAAAGTCTTTTAAATTGAGGAGAGCACACTCTAGCAGTTGGGTTCCATCTATGTCCACCATCACAGGTAGCAATTCATGGTGGGTGTTACCATACAGGATTTTCCCTGTGTGTTTTCGGACTAATCCATTTTGTGGTCCGGGTGTGGCTTCAGGACAAATAGAGTGAGCTGTGTCTGGTGCTGGCTTTGGTCCTGTCCTGATCTCGTATGGGGCAAAATTACCCTCCATCAATGTCCCAGGAAACCTCTGCCCAAGTTCCAATCCTTTCTTGGGGCTATTAGCTAAACATCCAATTGCGGGACACCCATGATTTGAAAAACCCCACCAATCCCCTTTAATGGTGATGCTCAGGTATCATTCGACCGAGCGTCTGCTTGGCTTTTGGCAAATAAGCCTCTGATTATTGCACCCAAACATGATACTTTTATTGGGGTGTATCCATGATACACCATCCTCACTTTCCCCTGCGTCAGGCGGAGCAAACCATAAATAACCCGGATATAAAAAGTTCATCTGATTTGGATTGTCCTGAGTGCTGAGTCCGGTAAATCCGATGGAAAGTAGACCGACGTAGGTGTAAGGTTCCATCTTGCCGTGGTTCTGGTTCCAATGGTATCCTGAGAAAATGAAGCATAGTTTCTGTTGTTATCACATGCTTAATATCTGCGTTTATATTATCACTGCACGTGACACCCCCCCCCCCCCCCCCCCCCCCCCCCCCCAGTTTTCTTTTAATAAAACCAAAGGAGACAAGGCACTTACCGTATCTTTAAACACAACCGATTGTGGTCGATGCTTAGAGTGGTTGGAGTGCGACCTGCTTAACTGGCCGAATTTTAGGGTGGTCAGTTTTGTAAGGTTTCATCCCGGGAGCAAGGAGGTTTGTATCAGGCTAAATGCAGGGCAATCAGATGGGTCCAATTAGGCAGCGCACACATGCTTTGGAATGTAAAAACAGCAAACATCTTTACAAGCGAAAGTTTCGACATTGCCACTGCAATGTAAGAGGAGGTGTAACAATGCATAGCTGGTGGCGATGGCTGTGTGGGGCAGGCACCATCAGAAGTTCTGCTACTCATAGAATTTACAGTGCAAAAGGAGGCCATTCAGCCCATCGAGCCTGCACCGGCTCTTGGAAAGAGCACCCTACCCAAGCCCACACCCCCACCCTATCCCCATAACCCCATAACCCAGTAACCCCACCTAACACTACCCAGTAACCCCACCTAACACTAAGGGCAATTTAGACACTAAGGGCAATTTAGCACGGCCAATCCACCTAACCTGCACATCTTTGGACTGTGGGAGGAAACCGGAGCACCCGGAGGAACCCCACCCACACACGGGGAGAACGTGCAGACTCCACACAGACAGTGACCCAAGCCGGAATCGAACCTGGGACCCTGGAGCTGTGAAGCATTTGTGCTAACCATTATGCTACCGTGCTGCCCGTGCTACCTGAGGATTGTGAAGAGGTCGGTTGAACATCATCATCTGGACACCTCAATAATCCGCGTGCCACATTACATTCTGCAGTTCACCCAGGAGAGCCTCATCGGCAGAATCACTGGACTTGCCTGGTTCCCAAACCTGCGATTGGTCATTATCCTCCTGAGCGGAACTGGTCTGTTCAGTGTCATCATCAGGTATACGAACAAGATGACTGGTCTGATCCCTTGCCCTAGAGGGGGATGGGGTGGGAGTGAACGTAATAGAGGTCCGGTGAAGCACAGGGAAATTGGAACGTTGCTGACCAGGGGTCGCAGGAATAACACGTCCAGGTGAGGGAAGTGTAACTGACACAATACGGCCATCCCCCAATATACAGAGTTTACGGGTTACGCCCAAGTCACGTGGAGGGACTTGGACTACGGGTGGAACATTAGGTCGAGGCAGAACGCCATTGGAGAGGCAGAACCGTGAAGGGATATAAACAGAGGCGCCATCTTCTCCCAATGCTAATGTAAGATGATGGGCGTGGCTATGTTGGGTCCCGTAAGCTTTGAGCTAATTAACATGGAACCAACCAGTCTTTCCATTAGCATAAAGGATTTTGTATACTGAGGGTCTAACTTTGTCCGTTATAGTGTAAGGACCTGCAAATTTTGGGGAGAGGAAGGAACTGGGGTTGCAGAGGGTGACCATCACTTGCTGCCCAATTGTATATTCGACCGGGTGCACTTGTTTATCAAAATAGGCTTTACTCTGCTTCTCCCGAGCCCCTAACCGGACTGCAGCAGCGCATTGGGCTGCTTTAATATTGTCGGTTAGTTGCTGGGCGGCCCTCTCATGTGCCAGGGCTGTAATAGTGGGGTCAGCAAGATCGAGCCCGAACAGGTATTCAACACCCTTCATAGGTCGACCCGCCATAAGTGTGCGTGGGGTGAATGCTGTATAGCTGGAAGCAGTATTTCTAATGATCATCAGGGCAAAGGGAAGCACTGTGTCCCAGGTGGTGTTGTTCTGTCCCACTGTCTTCCTAATGATAGCCTTTAGAGTGCAGTTCATCCGCTCCACAATTCCACTTGGCTGGGGGTGGTATGCAATATGGAACTTTTGTTAAATGCCAAACATGGCCATAACATTTTGCATCACGCGCCCTGTAAAATGTGTTCCCTGGTTGGACTCGATAGTGCGGGGAAGACCCCATTGTGTAAAGATTTGGTGGTCAAGATTTTTGCTGTGGCCTTGGCTGTGTTGGACCGGGTAGGAAATGCTTCAACCCACTTAGTGAAGGTATCAATAACCACCAGCACACACTGAAAACCATTCCTGCATTGCGGGAGTGGGCCGATATAATCCACCTGTAGATTTGTCCAGAGACCTTCAATGGGGCGAGTGTTTCTCAATTGTCCCTTCCTGATATATCTATCGGGGTTATTCTGGGCGCAGATGAGACAATTTTCAACATAATGCGTGACATCGTCCCGGAGTTCCGGCCACCAACAGAGTGCCTTAAGGTGGTCTAATGTGGCATCTGTGCCTTGGTGTCCCTGTCCATCGTGGACCTGGTAAATAAACTGGTTCCGATCCTGAGTGGGGACACACATAATTACCTTCTTTCAAAATCAGTCCATCCCTGATATCGAATTTATCTCTCCACTTGTCATATGGGGCTGGGTATGTTCCGTCTAGGACTGCTTGAGATCTTTGTCAGTGCGCTGGGCCTGGGCTAAGTCAGCAATATTGGTCTGTGAAACGGTGACTGCGCGGATCGGTTCACCTACGGGTGGTTGCCACAAGTCCCCATTGCGGGCACCATCTTTGGCTAAGGCGTCAGCCTTACAGTTACCGTGTGGGGAGGTACGGTGGTGACTCTTATGTGCGATCAGCAGCCTCTTGTAAAATATATTTTAACAAAGGGGCTGATGGCAGAGGTTTGCCGTCCGCAGAGACACTGCCATAGGGGAAGGAACTCTGTAAGGCTGTTACAAACATGCATGCTATCAGATTGTATGCTGGCTGGAGTGGGAAATGAATCGGGGTGGGTAACTACATAAGCTCCTGCAGCTAGCTCGGCTGCTTGTGCGCCAAGGTGTCCAGATAGTTTGAGGGCTATTTCCTCTAACGGGCGTCCCTGTGCGTCCTCTACACAAATCCCACAACCACTTATTTTATTACCGCCCTCTATTGAGAATGAACCGTCCACATAAATTTGTGGGGCATGGTTGCTGTGTGGGGTGGCCGCCTGTTTGTCAGGTGTCCGTCGCTCCAGAGGTTTGGGAATAAATGGACCTGTAGGGTGTTTGGTTGCTACAATCTGGCACTCATGGTGGAGCTCCCCCACACTGCAAATTGTCAGCCAGAAAAATGGGGACCTTAGTTTGTTTTACCGTAATACTGTATCCCTACAATGCAGTAAGAATGTCCAACGTGCGGCACCTGACTTACTGACCCATCTTTCAGTCTCCCATCTAAGAGGAGTTGGGTTGGAGTGTGCTCTGTTAAACTGGTAACTGGATTGAGTCCAGTAATACAGGCAAAATATTGTACAGCCCAGAATACGGCTAGCAAGTGCCGCTAACAACCGGAGAAGCCTTGCTGTACGGGATTTAATACTCAGGAGGCATATGCCACGGGACCTCGCTTGCCATGTTGTTCCTGTAATAATATAGCTGAAAGTGTACGGTCAGTGGCAGCTACCTCTAAAGCATAGGGTAAATACGGGTCAGGGACAAACAGAGCTTGTGCGGTTGATAAGGCTCGTTTTAATTCAGTTACTGCGGGGATGTGTGCTGCATGGTCCAATTCCATGGGACGTTTTTCTTTAAAAGTCCTGACAATGGGGTGGCCTTGGTAGTGAACCCATCAATAAAATTCCTAGAATACCCTACCAGCCCTAATAAGGATAGGAGGGCATTTACATTTTGGGGTAGGGGCAGCTGTAACATCGTGTCTATCCTCTTTGCTCAATTTCTCTTTTCCCATGTGTTATTATGGTCCCTAAGTATAAAACCTTTGAGTTCATTATCTGCGCCTTTTTCGGGTTAACATTACATCCGAGAGAGTGAAGCAGTGCTAACAATTCGTCGAATAAAGCCATATGCTCTTCTCTAGTGTTAGTTTGCAGCAATAAATCATCTACCTACTGAACCAGACAATCGGGTCGTGAAAATTTGGATAATCCTGCAGCTAGTTGATGGTGGAATATTGAAGGGGAATTGTGAAAACCCTGTGGAAGGCACGTCCAAGTATACTGTTGGCCTTGGAACGTGAAGGCGAACTTATACAGGCAAGCTCGGTCTAGAGGAATGGACCAAAACCCATTGCTGATATGCAGCACGGTGAAAACTTTTGCCTGCACCCCTTGTTTCATTATAGTCACAGGGCTGGTGGCTACAGTAGGGGCTGTGGGCAGGGTTACCTTATTTAATTCTCTATAATCAATGGTTAGGCGCCATGATCCGTCCAGCATTTTGACTGGCCAAATTGGTGCATTATTTGTAGATGCTCCTAGTCTGATTACTTCCTACTGCAATCAGCTGTCAATCACCTTCGCAATCTCTGCCTCCGCTTGTCCCGGGAACCCATAGTGTTTTTGAAGTTTTGGATCTGGCCCCACGATTAATACCTCCCCTGTCATTTGCCCACAGTCATGTTTATGTCGGGCAAACACCCCTGTGTTCTTTTGCAGGACTTCCTTGATTGTCGGATCGGTGCTGATAGCTGAAGGGTCAAACCAATACTCCCCTATTGTGCAAACTTGATTTACGTATTCTCCAACAGGAACAACAGATAGTGGCCACTTGCCAGACGCAACGATTTACTGGATCAAAATAGAGATTGTGTCGATTCATGAAATCTACCCCTAAAATGTGCTCGGCGGGTGGGGGAAGGTCGACTAATACCACTGAATGATCAGTGTCTCTGTTACCGTACGAACCGGTATCGGAGCCGTGATGCGACCCTCCTGCGTATGTCCAGTAAATCCGCTCAGTGTAATTGTATTTGGGAAACTGATGACTGGAGTTGGGCAATGGAGAATCCATCCCGAGGATTCCTAGCTGGATAGAGGGAACCACTTTGTTTCAGGAAAGGCAATGAGAGTCCCAGCTGAGTTGAGTCAAGGTTTATAGCTCACCTTTGTCAGGTGACTTCCAGTAAATAACCAGGACCTCTGCCTTAAAAATAGTTTTTTCCCAGCCATTAAAGTAATTACTGTTCAAAGAAGCAAATGGCTCCCCACACAAATGTGAGGTAATGCATTTTGGAAGGTCTAATGCAGGTAGGGAATATACAGTGAATGGTAGAACCCTCAAGAGTATTGACAGGCAGAGGGATCTGGGTGTACTGAAGGTCACTGAAAGGGGCAACACAGGTGGAGAAGGTGGTCAAGAAGGCATACGGCATGCTTGCCTTCATTGGCCGGGGCATTGAGTATAAAAATTGGCAAGTCATGTTGCAGCTGTATATAATCTTAGGTAGGCCACACTTGGAGTATAGTGTTCAATTCTGGTCACCTCATTACCAGAAGGATGTGGAGGCTTTAGAGAGGATGCAGAAGAGATTTACCAGGATGTTGCCTGGTACGGAGGGCATCAGCTATGAGGTGAGATTGAATAAACTCGGTTTTATTCTCACTGGCACGATGGAGGTTGAGTGGCGACCTGTTAGAGGTCGACAAAATTATGAGGAATATCGACAGAGTGGATAGTCAGAGGCTTTTTCCCAGGGTAGAGGGGTCAATTACTTGGGGGCATAGGTTTAAGGTGCAAGGGGCAAGGTTTAGAGGAGATGTACGAGGCAAGTTTTTTACACAGAGGGTAGTGGGTGCCTGGAACTCGCTGCCGGAGGAGGTGGTGGAAGCAGGGACGATAGTGACGTTTAAGGGACATCTTGACAAACACATGAATAGGATGGGAATAGAGGGGTACGGACCCAGGAAGTATAGAAGATTTTAGTTTAGACGGGCAGCATGGTCGGCGCAGGCTTGGAGGACCGAAGGGCCTGTTCCTGTGCTGTACTTTTCTTTGTTCTTTGTTGTTTTTGTCCTCCAGTACCATGCAGGACAGATGATTTCTTGGAAAAGGCATGTTTTCGCCCAGTCTGAGGTGACGTTATGACCCTATTAAAAAAAAAATCCAAGTGTCCAAATAATGCAAATAATCCCAATAAAGCCTGGCATTCTGAGTGGGCACAGCAATCCTTATTTTTATTTCAGGCTTCTGTAATCTGCAATATTTTGTTATTTGAACAGGCAGCAAAGCCAATATCCTCAGAGTTCTTCCTGAAAGGAATGTGCATTGGGTGTAAAATGAGAACAATATCAAGTTCAGTAGTGTTCCGCTTAAATTAATGTTAACACGTTATTTCGGCTCCCCCTGGAAAATGGCTACATGGGGATGAAATAGAAGACTGGGTGGTCTTGGAACAGTGCCCCAGGATGGGCAATCTTCTTCAATGTAGTTTGAAAAAAATTAAAACTGGGAACAGAAAATAATCTTTAGTTTTATTCCAAAGAATCCCTACAGTGCAGAATGAGGCTATTCGGCCCATCGTGTCTGCACCAACCCTCTGAAAGAACACCCCACCTTGGCTCACTCCCTGTTCCAAGCCTGTAAACCCACCTAAGGGGGCAATCCATTAGCACGGCCAATCCACCTAACCTGCACACCTTTGGACTGAGGGAGGAAACCCACGCAGACATCTGTATGTTCTACTGGACTTCACATTGTCCTCCGTCTTTCAATGATAAACTCAGGACTAATTCCTCCAATTGAAGGCCTTCTCATTTGAAGGCTCCCAGCTGGGGTTAACCTGACAGCTACATGTGTGGTAATTTATGTTGCTACAGTTTTGCAATAGTTTCAACACAACACAGCTGAAAAGAAGATGTTGTGTGTTGTTCCAATGTTGCATAATGAGTGACCAATATTGAGAATTCTGTCTCTATTTCACTTCTTTCTCCTCTTCTGTGTGGATCCTGGGAGTGTCACCTCCACATGTGAACCTAGCAACCTGCCCAACCTGAAAATGGTATGTCAGTAATGAAATGAAATTCGCTTATTGTCACAAGTAGGCTTCAAATGAAGTTACTGTGAAAAGCGCCTAGTCGCCACATTCCGGCGCCTGTTCGGGGAGGCTGGTACAGGAATCGAACCGTGCTGCTGGCCTGCCTTGGTCTGCTTTAAAAGCCAGCGATTTAGCCCTGTGCTAAACAGCCCCTAAACAGTAACTGGTTACATAACGCCTGCAGGCAGATCAGCGGAGGATGATGAGTGTGTATTAGTCCCCGTCCTTCAGCTAAGTCTGGTCTCCAATCGTCTCGGATTTCCCTGCCACTGGACCGAGGCCGCACTCTCGGGACCTGTGGTGGTTGGTGTGCAACTTCCACCCCAACCCCATCCCACCCAAGTGAATTTTGGAAGCTGAAATGTCAAGACCCTCATGGTCAACCCCAACAGCAGCAGACCTCAACGTCACACCGCCATCATAGCCCTGGAACTCCGACTCCACAACATTGACATCGCCGGCCTGAGCAAAACACGACTGGCAGGAGATGGCCAGCTTAAAGAACAAGATGGAAGATATACCTTGTTCTGGAAAGGCAAACCAGAAGAAAAACATAGTCTCTATGGGGTCAACTTTGCCGTAAAAATAAATTAGTCGGGCGTCTCAATGAAATCCCCTACGGGGTGAGCGAACGATTCATAACCCTACCGCTCACCCCAGCGCAGAAGCAGCACATCACAGCCGTCAGTGCCTACATCCCAATTTAAGAGGCAGCAGACGAGACAAGAGAGGCGTTCTACTCTAGTCTCAACCAATCACGTTGATATGCCAATCCTGCCAGTGGATTTGCAGGATTTTACGGAGGCAATGTTGGTGATATATCTCCAAGGATTTGAGGTGTCTGCTGTACATTTTCCATGTTTCTGATGCACACAGGAGGGTGGGGACCACAGCTGCTCTTAGGCCATGAGCTTGGTGCTGGGTTTGAGGTCTCGGTCTACGAATACTGTTTCTCAGGCGTCTGAAAACTGCACTGGCACACTGGAGTTGATGTTGGATTTTGTCGTCGATGTCTGCTCGCACCGCGAGGAGGCTCTCGAGGTAAGGGAAATGATCACATTGTCCAAGGGCTCACAGTGGATATTGATGGTTGGGGGGCAGTTTTGTGTGGCAGGAAGTCTTCAAGCACCATCTACCAAACCTCTGGCAGAGTCTGCAGATCCAGGATCGGACTATTCAGCCACCACAGAACCCACCTTCCCAGAGTAGATGCTCTACACTGAGGGATTGCCCAAGAAGACGAAGACGCAATGCCTGAGAGTTTGGAGCCAAATTCTTTATGTTGTATTGTGGTAAGAATGGAAAGGCATTTATTAAATTGACATTACAAGATGGCAATAAAAAATAATTGTACGCAACCATAACAGTACAAAATGTACTGTTCCTGGCGTGATATTATCTCCTGATCTTTACTTTAGCGCAATGTACATACACGCTACCTTTCATAGTTGATGTAACTGAAGCAAGAGATATTTTTTTCTTTATTCTTTGCCGGGAGGTGGGCCAGGCCATCACTAATTGTCCTTGAACTGCGTGGCTTCCTGGGCCATTTCCGAGGGCAGAGGAGAATCAACCAAATTGCAGTGGATTTGGAGTCATAGGTCGGCCAGACCAGGTAAAGGCAGCAGATTTCCTTTCCTACAGGGACATTAATGAACCAGGATAGTTAGAAGGAGGCCAGGTTTGAGAACCTAGCAACCAAACAGCAAACGGTATGAGGGGAAAAAAGCTCTCTCCCCGGTGAGCATTAATTCTGCCTTGTCTGTAACCAGTCAGAAGAGGGTGAAATATGATGCCCCTGGGATTATATCCAGTGTTACAGTTCCTGTTAGCAGGACAGTTAGAGATGGTCATGGCCAGTGTTCCTCTTTTGTCTTTAAGGTCTAGAGCCACAGGCCAAGCTGCTGCTCAGCATTTTTACAAATATCACAATTGCAACAAAATGTGACACAATTCCTGTGGCTCTTTTTGAGTCATTGCCACAGGTGGGCAATGTTGCAGCTATGCAACATTTAATCATGAGGACAATAGCCGACGTTTTCCTCACAAAGAATTGCTTCTGAAACACAGTCATAAAAGACAAACACAGCAGGCAACTTTTCTTTTTGAAATATTTCTATTAGCATTTTCAATTTTACATACAGTTGCATTTTGTGTTTGATGTGTACAGTACACGAGATTCTTTTATATATATATATTTACATTCTGTCACCATCTGTCTTGGTGCGCAATCCTCTCCCCCCCCTCCCTTGATGTCGCCGGGCAAGGTTTAGAGGAGATGTACGAGGCAAGTTTTTTACACAGAGGGTAGTGGGTGCCTGGAACTCGCTGCCGGAGGAGGTGGTGGAAGCAGGGACGATAGTGACGTTTAAGGGACATCTTGACAAACACATGAATAGGATGGGAATAGAGGGGTACGGACCCAGGAAGTATAGAAGATTTTAGTTTAGACGGGCAGCATGGTCGGCGCAGGCTTGGAGGACCGAAGGGCCTGTTCCTGTGCTGTACTTTTCTTTGTTCTTTGTTGTTTTTGTCCTCCAGTACCATGCAGGACAGATGATTTCTTGGAAAAGGCATGTTTTCGCCCAGTCTGAGGTGACGTTATGACCCTATTAAAAAAAAAATCCAAGTGTCCAAATAATGCAAATAATCCCAATAAAGCCTGGCATTCTGAGTGGGCACAGCAATCCTTATTTTTATTTCAGGCTTCTGTAATCTGCAATATTTTGCTATTTGAACAGGCAGCAAAGCCAATATCCTCAGAGTTCTTCCTGAAAGGAATGTGCATTGGGTGTAAAATGAGAACAATATCAAGTTCAGTAGTGTTCCGCTTAAATTAATGTTAACACGTTATTTCGGCTCCCCCTGGAAAATGGCTACATGGGGATGAAATAGAAGACTGGGTGGTCTTGGAACAGTGCCCCAGGATGGGCAATCTTCTTCAATGTAGTTTGAAAAAAATTAAAACTGGGAACAGAAAATAATCTTTAGTTTTATTCCAAAGAATCCCTACAGTGCAGAATGAGGCTATTCGGCCCATCGTGTCTGCACCAACCCTCTGAAAGAACACCCCACCTTGGCTCACTCCCTGTTCCAAGCCTGTAAACCCACCTAAGGGGGCAATCCATTAGCACGGCCAATCCACCTAACCTGCACACCTTTGGACTGAGGGAGGAAACCCACGCAGACATCTGTATGTTCTACTGGACTTCACATTGTCCTCCGTCTTTCAATGATAAACTCAGGACTAATTCCTCCAATTGAAGGCCTTCTCATTTGAAGGCTCCCAGCTGGGGTTAACCTGACAGCTACATGTGTGGTAATTTATGTTGCTACAGTTTTGCAATAGTTTCAACACAACACAGCTGAAAAGAAGATGTTGTGTGTTGTTCCAATGTTGCATAATGAGTGACCAATATTGAGAATTCTGTCTCTATTTCACTTCTTTCTCCTCTTCTGTGTGGATCCTGGGAGTGTCACCTCCACATGTGAACCTAGCAACCTGCCCAACCTGAAAATGGTATGTCAGTAATGAAATGAAATTCGCTTATTGTCACAAGTAGGCTTCAAATGAAGTTACTGTGAAAAGCGCCTAGTCGCCACATTCCGGCGCCTGTTCGGGGAGGCTGGTACAGGAATCGAACCGTGCTGCTGGCCTGCCTTGGTCTGCTTTAAAAGCCAGCGATTTAGCCCTGTGCTAAACAGCCCCTAAACAGTAACTGGTTACATAACGCCTGCAGGCAGATCAGCGGAGGATGATGAGTGTGTATTAGTCCCCGTCCTTCAGCTAAGTCTGGTCTCCAATCGTCTCGGATTTCCCTGCCACTGGACCGAGGCCGCACTCTCGGGACCTGTGGTGGTTGGTGTGCAACTTCCACCCCAACCCATCCCACCCAAGTGAATTTTGGAAGCTGAAATGTCAAGACCCTCATGGTCAACCCCAACAGCAGCAGACCTCAACGTCACACCGCCATCATAGCCCTGGAACTCCGACTCCACAACATTGACATCGCCGGCCTGAGCAAAACACGACTGGCAGGAGATGGCCAGCTTAAAGAACAAGATGGAAGATATACCTTGTTCTGGAAAGGCAAACCAGAAGAAAAACATAGTCTCTATGGGGTCAACTTTGCCGTAAAAATAAATTAGTCGGGCGTCTCAATGAAATCCCCTACGGGGTGAGCGAACGATTCATAACCCTACCGCTCACCCCAGCGCAGAAGCAGCACATCACAGCCGTCAGTGCCTACATCCCAATTTAAGAGGCAGCAGACGAGACAAGAGAGGCGTTCTACTCTAGTCTCAACCAATCACGTTGATATGCCAATCCTGCCAGTGGATTTGCAGGATTTTACGGAGGCAATGTTGGTGATATATCTCCAAGGATTTGAGGTGTCTGCTGTACATTTTCCATGTTTCTGATGCACACAGGAGGGTGGGGACCACAGCTGCTCTTAGGCCATGAGCTTGGTGCTGGGTTTGAGGTCTCGGTCTACGAATACTGTTTCTCAGGCGTCTGAAAACTGCACTGGCGCACTGGAGTTGATGTTGGATTTTGTCGTCGATGTCTGCTCGCACCGCGAGGAGGCTCTCGAGGTAAGGGAAATGATCACATTGTCCAAGGGCTCACAGTGGATATTGATGGTTGGGGGGCAGTTTTGTGTGGCAGGAAGTCTTCAAGCACCATCTACCAAACCTCTGGCAGAGTCTGCAGATCCAGGATCGGACTATTCAGCCACCACAGAACCCACCTTCCCAGAGTAGATGCTCTACACTGAGGGATTGCCCAAGAAGACGAAGACGCAATGCCTGAGAGTTTGGAGCCAAATTCTTTATGTTGTATTGTGGTAAGAATGGAAAGGCATTTATTAAATTGACATTACAAGATGGCAATAAAAAATAATTGTACGCAACCATAACAGTACAAAATGTACTGTTCCTGGCGTGATATTATCTCCTGATCTTTACTTTAGCGCAATGTACATACACGCTACCTTTCATAGTTGATGTAACTGAAGCAAGAGATATTTTTTTCTTTATTCTTTGCCGGGAGGTGGGCCAGGCCATCACTAATTGTCCTTGAACTGCGTGGCTTCCTGGGCCATTTCCGAGGGCAGAGGAGAATCAACCAAATTGCAGTGGATTTGGAGTCATAGGTCGGCCAGACCAGGTAAAGGCAGCAGATTTCCTTTCCTACAGGGACATTAATGAACCAGGATAGTTAGAAGGAGGCCAGGTTTGAGAACCTAGCAACCAAACAGCAAACGGTATGAGGGGAAAAAAGCTCTCTCCCCGGTGAGCATTAATTCTGCCTTGTCTGTAACCAGTCAGAAGAGGGTGAAATATGATGCCCCTGGGATTATATCCAGTGTTACAGTTCCTGTTAGCAGGACAGTTAGAGATGGTCATGGCCAGTGTTCCTCTTTTGTCTTTAAGGTCTAGAGCCACAGGCCAAGCTGCTGCTCAGCATTTTTACAAATATCACAATTGCAACAAAATGTGACACAATTCCTGTGGCTCTTTTTGAGTCATTGCCACAGGTGGGCAATGTTGCAGCTATGCAACATTTAATCATGAGGACAATAGCCGACGTTTTCCTCACAAAGAATTGCTTCTGAAACACAGTCATAAAAGACAAACACAGCAGGCAACTTTTCTTTTTGAAATATTTCTATTAGCATTTTCAATTTTACATACAGTTGCATTTTGTGTTTGATGTGTACAGTACACGAGATTCTTTTATATATATATATTTACATTCTGTCACCATCTGTCTTGGTGCGCAATCCTCTCCCCCCCCTCCCTTGATGTCGCCGGGGGGGGGGGGGGGGGGGGTTGCCCCTCCTTCGCTTCTGCTCTCTCCCATCCCCCCTTCTTTCCTTTGTGTTTTCTGCCGTCTCTGCCTTGTGGGTAAGGTGGGGTGGGGGGGGGGGGGCCTTCCGCTCCCTCCCCTTTCCTCTGTGGTGTTCCCTTCCTTTCCCTCAGGTTCCCTCCTCTCCTCCTCCGCCCCCCCCTCCCTCCCCAGGGTTGCGTATTCCTGTCAGTCTTCTAATTTTTAATTTTCTTTCTTTTTAGTTATGGTTGGCCTCGAACAGGTCTTGGAACAGGTCGACAAATTGTCCCCGTGCTTTCAGGAAGTCTTCCTCCGGCCCTCGGATGGCGTATTTGATCTTCTCCAAGTGGAGAAATTCCGACAGGTCAGCGAGCCAGTCTGCAGCTTTGGGTGGTGCTGCCGATCGCCAGCCGAGCCGGATTCTCCGGCGTGCGATTAGGGAAGTGAAAGCAAGGGCGTTGGCCCCCTTCCCCATGTGTAGCTCTGGCTGAATACAGCAGGCAATTTATACAGAGCAAGATCCCACCTATCATGATATGCAGACATGCACATATTGAGATACAGACAGGCAGCTAATGAACACAGAGAACAGGACATAACTAAACAGCAGAACACTTGGGGGTGGTTTCCCACTATAAAAGGCACGAGGCACTCACTCTCTGTCTCTTTCCACTGGGGACATCTACAGAGTGAGTCAGGGTGTATATATCACATGACACCTCCAGCACGTGGCTAAGAGCTAGTCTGGTTCAGTCAAACAGAGTAATCACACTCAGGTTAGCAGAGAGTCGAACTCACAGAGAACTGAGCTAACTGTGTGACAGGTTCAATAAATCAGATTGAACTAACTTCAAGGTCTGGAGTATCTTTCAGTTAAACTGCATCCAGTTGCAGCCCGTGTTATCTCAGTGTGCTTAACACGAAACCACCAACAGCAAACAAAGCTGTTTTTGTGGATTGTGGGTGACAGAGAATATACAAGCCCACAAAATAGAGCAGAAGGAGGCCATTTGGCCCCTCGAGTCTGTTCCGCCATTCAATACGATCACGGCTTCAGATTCCACACTCCCACCTACTCCCAATACCCTTTGAATCTCTTGCCGAACAAGAATCTAGCTACCTCTTGGAAAATCATGGAAAGGACAGTGTCATTCTGCGCTTTTTCAAACAATGGGATTTTTTACATTTGCTCGGGACTGGCAAAAGTGACTTAGTTTAATACCTGGCCCAGCTGTGCTGCCTTTATACATTACGGGATTTATTTGTCAACTGGCTCACAAAGGTACTTAGAGGCAGAGTGACACTTTAATTGGCCAATCCATCACCTTGGACCAACATGGGAAAGGGTGAAGTCCGACAGAGAGGGAAATCAAGGATTGGAAGTCTAATCTTAATGGGATGTAATCTAGATGTTTCAACTATCTCAAAGCATCAGTACATGTCGTTAAGGCTGCAAAAAAAAAGTCAATAGTGTTTTGCTTTCTATAACAACAGCTACTTGCAAATAGAACATAGAACATACAGTGCAGAAGGAGGCCATTCGGCCCATCCAGTTTGCATGACCCACTTAAGCCCTCACTTCCACCCTACCCCGTAACCCAATAACCCCTCCTAACCTTTTTTGGCAATTTATCATGGCCAATCCACCTAACCTGCACGCCTTTGGACTGTACATGTTATAGTATCCTTAACATTCCAAACCACAGAAACATTATCAAAAACAATTTGATATCAGCTACTTAAGGCCACCTTAGGGCAGATGACCAAAAACTTGATTAAAAGGTTGGTGAGGTTCCAGTGCTCGGAGCCAAGGCAGCAGGGGGGTGCAGTGCGAATGGTGGACTGATTTAAATGGCAGGAGGGCAGATTGGAACACTGAAGATATCTTGGTTCTAGAGCTGGAGGAGATAGCTGAGATAGGGAAGAGGGAAATTAACATCGGGATTCATTTCAGATTAATTATGGGGGATAATTTCTAAACTTGGCACATTTTATGTTATTGATATTGCATTATGTATCATACAATTAATTAAATGAAGTCATTGTTTTAAACTGCTGCGCCTCATGCCAGTTACATATAGTAACCTGTGATTATTGGGTGGCACAGTGGTTAGCACTGCTGTCCCACAGCGCCAGGGACCCGGGTTTGATTCTGACCTCAGGTGACTGTGTGGACTTTGCACATTCTCCCCGTGTTAGTGTGGGTTTCCTCCCCGTGCTCTGGTTTCCTCCCACAGTCCAAAGGCGTGCAGGTTCGTTGGATTGGCCTGCTAAATTGTCTCTTAACGCCCAAAGATGTGCAGGTTTGGTGGGGTTATGGGGCTAGGGCAGGGAGTGAGCTTAGGTAGGGTGCTCTTTCAGAGGGTCGGTGCAGAGCGATGGGCACTGCAGGGGATTCTATGATACTTTTTAATTAAAATTTCCATTTAGGGGAAATCCACCTATTCTGAACAGCTTTGGGTTGTGGGGGTGAGACCCACGCAAACAAGGGGAGAATGTGCAAACTCCACACGAACGGTGATCCGGGGCCGTGCCCGAACCCGCGTCCTCGGCACCGCGAGGCAGCAGTGCCAACCACTGCGCCACTGTTCCGTCTGGGATTCTATGATTCGAATGTACCATACATCAATAACTGGTTGAAATCCTCTGTTGACAAATGGTACAGTCCACACAAAGAATTGGATCCTGCTAACAGGGACTGTAACACTGGACATGATCCCAGAAGCACCATAATTCACCCTCTGTTGACGGGTTGTAGAGAGACAAAATTAATGCTCACTGGGGAGGGGGGGGGGGGGGGGGGGGGAGCTAATCTTTCCTCCTCCCATTTGAGGTTTGGTTGCTAGGTTATTGAACCTGGTCTCCTTCTGCACTTAAGGGTTTCTATGGTTCTGTGTAACTCCATTACAGATACGCTGAACTTTCTTCCTTGTCCGTAATCATGATCATCATTGGGCAATCACCACTGCAAGGACAAACTGAATGTATTGCAACCTCGCAAACAGCAGCAGCTAAGAAAATGGGATGACATATTTTAAGCAGTTAAAAGCAGAACCGTGAGAATGTCTGAATCCATAGAATCCCGACAGTGTAGATAGAGACCATTCGGCCCATTGAGTCCGCACCGGCCCTCTGAAAGAGTCCCCTACTTAGGCCCGTCCACTCCTCTGTGTATCTCTGTAAACCCACAACCCCACCTAACTTGCACATCTTTGGACAGTGGGAGGAAACTGGAGCACCCGGAGGAAGCCCACGCAGACACGGGGAGCATAGGGACATTGAAACAGGAGCAGAAGTAAGCAATTCAGCCCTTCGAGGGAAATTAATAAAATAATACATTAACACTGCAATGAAGTTACCGTGAAAATCCCCCTAGTTGCCACACTCCGGCGCCTGTTCAGGTACACGGAGGGAGAACTCGGAATGTCCAATTCACTTAACAGCATGTGTTTCAGGGCTTGTGGGTGAAAACCGGATCACCCGGAGGAAACCCACGCAGACAAGGGAAGAACGTGCAGACTCCGCACAGACAGTGACCCAAGCCGGGAATCGAACCTGGGACCCTGGAGCTGTGAAGCAACAATGCTAACCACCAATTATCTTTGGAATATTTTATTATTGGGAAAAAAACTTAAACGGAGAGCACTTAAATGAGGAGCACAGATAAGGTAGATAGTTGACATATTTGCCAAAGGTAGGGGACTCTAGAACTAGAGAGCACAGGTTTAAGGTGAGAGGGGAGAGATACAAAAGAGACCAGAGGGGAAATATCTTCACACAGAGGGTGGTAAGCATTTGGAACGGGCTGCCAGAGGCAGTGGTAGAGACGGGTATGATTTTGTCTTTTAAAAAGCAGTTAGACAGTTACATGGGCAGGATGGGTATAGAGGGATAGAATAGAATAGAATAGAATAGAACGATACAGCGCAGTACAGGCCCTTCGGCCCTCGATGTTGCACCGACATGGAAAAAAAATCTAAAGGCCATCTAACCTACACTATGCCCTTATCATCCATATGCTTATCCAATAAATTTTTAAATGCCCTCAATGTTGGCGAGTTCACTACTGTTGCAGGTAGGGCATTCCACGGCCTCACCACTCTTTGCGTAAAAAACCCACCTCTGACCTCTGTCCTATATCTATTACCCCTCAATTTAAGGCTATGTCCCCTCGTGCTAGCCACCTCCATCCGCGGGAGAAGGCTCTCGCTGTCCACCCTATCTAACCCTCTGATCATTTTGTATGCCTCTATTAATGGGATATGGGTCAAATGCGGGCAAGTGGAACGAGCTCAGTGATAGAAACTGGGCGGTATGGACAAGTTGGGCTGAAGGGCCTGTTTCCACGCTGTAAACATCGATGACTCTATCTGTCACTCTATGACATTGCCATTTAAAAAAACATGTCATATTCAAATAAATTGATTTTTGTTGTTTATTGCATACCTTTAGGTATTTTTTTAACGTTAAACCAATTGTTTATGTATGTATTTATTTATCTTAAGTTTTAGTGCAGTTGCAACACATTCTATGAATTCTGAGGATCAGATGATCAGCTTCCTCTGCGAAACAATGTGGTTAACCAAACTGTTCTTGTCTTTTAGAACCTAATAGATCAGAACCAACTGTTTGCATGCAAGCAATAGAAATGGTTTTGCTTGGTACAGCCTTTTGAATACCTCTGTAGACATACTGGACTTAAGCCATTTTGTATATTGTATAGTATGTGATACTTGTATAGTATAGTATACTATGTATAGTATTGTATAGTATATAGTTCTTTTTTTTCATATCAATTTAGAGTACCCAATCATTTTTTCCAATTAAGGGGCAATTTAGCGTGGCCAATCCACCTACCCTGCACATCTTTTGGGTTGTGGGGGCGAAACCCACGCAGACACTGGGAGAGTGTGCAAACTCCACATGGACAGTGATCCAGAGTCCGGATCAAACCTGGGACCTCAGCGCCGTGAGGCAGCAGTATATGACGTTCTTTAGTGTAAATGTTGATAAGTAAATTACACGTAACTCTATTAAATTCAAAATTTAATTTGCTTATATTTGTATCTAAGAGAGGGAATGGGATTCTCGGTTGCTGGCTGGAGGGCTAGCAAGTTGTCTCTTTCTTGTGCCACTCAGGCATTTAAAGGTCAGGCTCCGCCCTTCCCCTAGGATCATGGACCCCAGAGGCAGGAGCCTCATCCACCGAGAGCTGCCGGCCAATCCGAGGGGCCAACAACTCTTCAGTGCTCACCAGCACCACAGTGAGGCAGTGGTTGCTGCCAGTATTACACCCACACTGCTTCAGATCGAGGAGGGACCCAGGCACAGGTGAGTGATGGTGGGGTCGGGGGGGGGGGGGGGGGGGGGGGGGGGGGGAGGTGTCACAGGGATGGGGATTGTCCATTCAGAGGTGTGGCTAGAATCAGGCACTAAATGCCTTTGAATGAAGGAGCCCACAGATCCAGGGGCGCCAGCGTTTGTTTGTCAGGCACCCAGATGGTGAGGTCCCTTCTGTCTTTGACTTAATCAGGATGGAGGCAGGAACGTGGTTTGGTCCCAAACGCTACCCTCCCACCTGATTAAATGCCCCCTCCCCCCACCACCACCACTAAACTCATTATGGGTGAGGGCAGAGGATTCTGCTTCTTGTCAAATGAGTCTAATTCAGGCCTACCAGCCTTGAAGACTCGAATAACTTCAAAATAGCAATATGTTTGAAGAGGCATTTTTCTAAATTAATGATCCAATTCACAACAAAAAGTGTTCATTTGCAATAAACACTCATTGTAAAATGGGATTGATCACAGTTCTGGTCACCTCATTTTAGGAAGGATGTGGAAGCTTTGGAAAAGGTGCAAAGGAGATTTACCAGGATGTTGCCTGGAATGGAGAGTAGGTCATACGAGGAAAGGTTGAGGGTGCTAGGCCTTTTCTCATTAGAACGGAGAAGGATGAGGGGCGACTTGATAGAGGTTTATAAGATGATCAGGGGAATAGATAGAGTAGACAGTCAGAGACTTTTTCCCCGGGTGGAACACACCATTACAAGGGGACATAAATTTAAGATAAATGGTGGAAGATATAGAGGGGGATGTCAGAGGTAGTTCTTTACCCAGAGAGTAGTGGGGGCATGGAATGCACTGCCTGTGGTAGTAGTTGAGTCGGAAAAGTTAGGGACCTTCAAGCGGCTATTGGATAGGTACTTGGATTAGGGTAGAATAATGGAGTGTAGGTTAACTTCTTAAGGGCAGCACGGTAGCATTGTGGATAGCACAATTGCTTCACAGCTCCATGGTCCCAAGTTCGATTTCGACTTGGGTCACTGTCTGTGTGGAGTCTGCACATTCTCCCCGTGACTGCGTGGGTTTCCTCCGGGTACTCCGGTTTCCTCCCACAGTCCAAAGATGTGCAGGTTGGGTGGATTGGCCATGAAAAAATTGTCCAAAATTCTATGATTAACCTAGGACAAAAGTTCGGCGCAACATCGTGGGCCGAAGGGCCTGTTCTGTGCTGTATTTCTCTATCTATCTATCTATCGTCTGAAATTTCTGGGTGTGATTGCACATTTTGTTTAGTAACAATTGGGGGGGGAGAGGGAGGGGAGAGGGGGGGGAGAGGGAGGGGAGAGGGGGGGAGAGGGAGGGGAGGGGAGGGGAGGGGGGGTTGTTGGGTTACGGGTATAGGGTGGATACGTGGGTTTGAGTAGGGTGATCATTGCTCGGCACAACATCAAGGGCCGAAGGGCCTGTTCTGTGCTGTACTGTTCTATGTTCTATAACAGGTTAGGAAATATAGACGCAATCACATCACGGAGCAAAGTATCCAAAATAAATGTTTAGATCACTGTACAGAATGACAAAATGTTTGTCATGTGGGCATCCAGTCCTAATTTTAAGGCACAGCCTACGAATCATCCGAGCATGACTCACCCTCACAGCACCTTGAAGAGGGAGACCAGTCAGGCAAGAAGCCAACGGATAGAGAGCTTGTGATTGGTAAATTACATTGAAAACCACAGCCGGCTGCCCAGTCTGAACAAGAACATACAATGCATTCTTTGCATTTTGTTAATTCACGTGGACCATTATGCACCAACAAGGAAAAGCCAGGGTTTATTTAAAAGGACGAATTGTTTTACATTAAGTAAAATGATCAAACAGCAGTAAAAGCGCAGGGTCAGAACGTCAACACAAAACAGACATGAATTACGGGGAGACTTAATGCAGTACACAAGTTCCTTAAATTTCTATATCCAGAAAAGCATGACAGTGACTAAGTGATGCTCTTCATGAGTAAAACGTCTAAAAATGGGCTGGTACTCAGAAGTCACTTTTAGTTGGTACAGCAACATTACTCATTTCTGTGAAGCAATCCCCAAAGCAGTTCAAATCTCTCCATGTTGCTGGGGCCTCAGCTATAGCTCTCTGCTGGAGTTCTGGGCCCCATTAACTAAAACAGAGGCATCCGTTCAGAAAAGGGCCGACAGAGTAAAGACAACACAAAGGACGGCTCCATTCTGCAACTGAAATCAATTGCCATTTTTAACAAGGCATTTTCTTTTAGTGGCTCTCTTCGTCAGGCTGTACTAAGGGAACCATTGCGTCAGCTGTACAGTCCAACCTCTGGCTTACTAACCAAAAATCTACCAGGGCTCCCAACAAGCTGGTTTATTTATCTCACCTCAACCCTCAACAGGTTCTGTTGTGTTCTGTGGTATAACCGTTGTAAATGATGTACACAGAACATATAGTTGTTTAACTATAAAGATGATTTATTAACAAGCACGTGGAAAAGTGCTGAGTACTCTGTTTCAGAGACATGGCTCACCCCCGCCTCACCGGACTGTGCCATACAACCTGAAGGCTTCTCTATTCACCGGGCGGACCGCACGGCATCTTCAGGCAAAGCGAAGGGTGGAGGGGTGTGTCTCCTCATCAACTCCTCCTGGTGCTTGGATGTGGTGACCCTGGCGACCCACTGCTCCCCGGACCTGGAATACCTGACCGTGAAGTTCCGCCCACACTATCTTCCACGTGAGTTCACCTCAGCCATTATCACAGCGGTCTACATCCCACCCCAGGCAGAAGTGAGGAAGGCGCTGGACTAAACAACATAGCGGGCTACAAAGCGAAGCCGAGCAGTATCTCTGGCAGCAGCGCACCCCTCCCCGATGAACCCAATGCATTCTATGCTCGGTTCGAGCAGGTAACCGACAATCCGCTGTTGAGTGCCCCAGTAGCCCGCAACTCACCCATACCCACCATCACAGCTTCCAAACTCAGATCGGCCTTCCTGAAAGTGAAATCTCGGAAGGCGACGGGCCAGGACGGGATCCCTGGTCGTGCACTCAGAGCCTGCGTGAACCAGCTGGCAGAGGTGTTCACGGACATCTTTAACCTGTCCCTACTCCACTTGAGGTCCCCACCTGCGTCAAGAAGACCACCATCATACCGGTACCAAAGAAGAACCAGGCAACGTGCCTGAATGACTATCGTCCGGTGGCCCTGACTTCAGTTGTAATGAAGTGCTTCGAGAGGTTGGTCATGAAGTGCATCACATCCATACTCCCAGAACACCTAGATCCACTGCAATTCGCATACCGTCGCAACCGGTCCACAGGAGATGCCATTTCCCTGGCCCTACACTCAACCCAAGAGCATCTCGACAACAAGGACTCCGACATCAGACTCCTATTTATTGACTACAGCTTCGCTTCAACACCATAATCCCAGCTAAACTCATATCAAAGCTCCAAAACCTAGGACTTGGCTCCTCACTCTGCAACTGGATCCTCGATTTTCTGACCCACAGACCACAATCAGTAAGAATGAACACCAACACCTCCTCCACAATAGTCCTCAATACCGGTGCCCCGCAAGGCTGTGTACTTAGCCCCCTACTCTACTCCCTGTACACACACGACTGCGTGGCAAAACTTGGTTCCAACTCCATCTACAGGTTTGCTGATGATACGACTATTGTGGGCCAGATCTCGAATAACGACGAGTCAGAATACAGGAGGGAGATAGAGAACCTAGTGGAGTAGTGTAACGACAACAATCTCTCCCTCAATGCCAGTAAAACTAAAGAGCTGGTCATTGACTTCAGGAAGCAAAGTACTGTACACACCCCTGTCAGAATCAATGGGGCCGAGGTGGAGATGGTTAGCAGTTTCAAATTCCTAGGGGTGCACATCTCCAAAAATCTGTCCTGGCCCACCCACATCGATGCTACCACCAAGAAAGCACAACAGCGCCTATACTTCCTCAGGAAACTAAGGAAATTCGGCATGTCCACTTTAACCCTTACCAACTTTTACAGATGCACCATAGAAAACATCGGGCTGCATCACAGCCTGGTATGGCAACTGCTCGACCCAGGACAGCAAGAAACTTCAGAGAGTCGTGAACACAGCCCAGTCCATCACACGAACCTGCCTCCCATCCATTGACTCCATCTACACCTCCCGCTGCCTGGGAAAGCGGGCAGCATAATCAAGGATCCCTCCCACTCGGCTTACTCACTCTTCCAACTTCTTCCATTCGGGCAGGAGATACAGAAGTCTGAGAACACGCACGAACAGACTCAAAGACAGCTTCTTCCCCGCTGTTACCAGACTCCTAAATGACCCTCTTATGGACTGACCTGATTAACACTACACCCCTGTATGCTTCACCCGATGCCGGTGTTATGTAGTTAATTGTATACCTTGTGTTGCCCTATTTTGTATTTTCTTTTATTGCCTTTTCTTCCCATGTACTTAATGATCTGTAATGATCTGTTGAGCTGCTCGCAGAAAAATATATTTCACTGCACCTTGGTACACGTGACAATAAACAAATCCAATCCAATCCAAAAGATAACTGATGAAGTATAATACAGACGATGGCAACTAAATGAATTCAGTGAATTATCCTGGAGCTACTCAAAGTGCGACTATCCTCTTGTACATCTTACTACCAACTGGCGGGTGTCCCGAATCATGTGATAGATCTCTATCGCCACCAGCTGATTGGAGGTCGAATTACTAACTATATACAGAACTGTGCACAGGCATATCACCACATCCCCTTGCCCTGGAGATGTTAACATTTATACTCAAATATAACTGCGTCTTATAAAACATGATCTGCGCTATCATTTTACACATGTCATACATAAAGAAGCATCTCTGCGTCCACTCAGCACATCACCATCACCGGATGTCCAGTTCCAGCCTTTTAAGACACTCTTCAACAATAGACTCCCTCTATTTACATATGGGTAGAATATGTCCACCACAAAACCCTGGGAATCAGGCGAAAAGGGTACAAAAACAAGTGCCCTGGTAGGAGCTACCGAGTACACAACCTCCTCCTACATGCTGCCACCAGAAGTCACAGTTGATGTAATTAATGGGAGGAGCCAGGTCTGTCTGCAAGTCTGCAGTCTGTTATAGGGTTTGAAGTTGAACAGCAGTTTTGCCAAATACTGTTAGATTGAGCAGACGTGTTCTTGGATTTGCTCTTGAAAGGAACTGTCTGCAAAAGTCTCTACATTGCCAAACAGTTAACTTGTTTTGTTAACTTTATTTATCGGTGGCATTTGAACTATTCTGGGTTGTTTATTTGGAATTAGTAGCAGGTATAGATAATAGGTTTAAGTTTTTTCTTTTACTGAAGAACTGTTTAACTGATAATTATAAAGCTATTTCTTTGATGTTAATGTGGTTAATTCTGTGTTTAAATTAAACTTTGTTTCAACATAAAAGACACTCATTGGTCAGAGCCATCACTCCTGGGGTGAAGTATTTTTTCTTCAGTTTTACAAATAGAAAAATTGTTTTGGGTTCTCATCTTATATCCAAACAAAAGTTGGGGTCTGCTCCGGGATTGTAACACAGTGGTTTTCAAACTTTTTTGCCCGGGACCCATTTTTACTGACCGGCCATCCTTCGTGACCCACGCCGGCCGACCTTCGCGACCCATGCCAGCCGACCTTCGCGACACACGGCGGCCATCCTTCACGACCCACGCCGGCCGACCTTCGCGACCCACGCCAGCCGACCTTCGCGACCCACGGCGGCCATCCTTCACGACCCACACCGGCCGACCTTCGCAACCCACGTCGGCTGACGTTTGCGACCCACGCCAGCTGACCTTCGCGACCCACGCCAGTCGACCTTCGCGACCCACGCCGGCTGACCTTCGCGACCCACGCCAGCCGACATTCGCGACCCACGCCGACAGACCTTCGCGACCCACTATTTTCACTTACCTTTTTTAAAAAATTAATTTTTATACAAATTTTCAAATTTTCACAAAATAGAAAACAATAACAGAAAAATCTAAGAACAAAAAGAACGGACACCCCCCCCCCCCCCCCACTTGATATACAAAAGAGAAACAATAAATTAACACCCGTCGTTGGCCAAAAAAACAGATATTCAACCCAAAACAAAAACAAAGAGACAGCCCCCCCGGCCCCTTCCCTGTTCTGCCAGGAAATCTAGGAATGGTTGCCATCTCTTGAAAGACCCCTGCACTGACCCCCTTATGGCAAATTTCACCCTCTCCAATTTAATAAACCCCACCATATCGTTGACCCAGGCCACCACGCTTGGGGGCCTCGCATCCTTCCACTGAAGAAGAATCCTCCGCCGGGCTACTAGGGACGCAAAGGCCAGAACACCGGCCTCTTTCGCCTCCTGCACTCCCGGCTCCTCTGCAACTCCAAATATTGCGAATCCCCAGCCTGGATTGACCCTGGAGCCTACCACCCTCGATACCGTCCTCGCCACCCCACTTCCAAAATTCCCCCAGCGCTGGGCATGCCCAGAACATAGGGACAAGGTTTGCTGGGCTCCCTGAGCACCTAATACACCTGTCCTCGTTCCCAAAAAACCGGCTCATCCTTGTCCCGGTCATATGAGCCCCATGCAGCACCTTAAACTGTATGAGGCTAAGCCTCGCACATGAAGAGGAGTTCACCCTTTCTACGGCATCCGCCCACGTCCCCTCCTCAATCTCCTCACCCAGTTCCTCCTCCCATTTATCTTTCAGCTCCTCCACCGAGGCCTCGTCTACCTCCTGCATCATCTGGTACGCTTCCAAGATCCTCCCCTCTCCAACCCACACCCCCGAGAGCACCCTGCCCTGGACCCCACGCGGCGGCAGTAGAGGGAACCCCGCCACCTGCCGCCTGACAAACGCCCTTACTTGCATGTACCTAAAGGTGTTCCCCGGGGGGAGCCTGAACTTCCCTTCCAGCTCACCCAGGCTCGCAAACTTCCCGTCTGTGAACAGGTCCCCCAGCCTCCTGACACCTGCCCTGTGCCAACTCAGGAACCCGCCATCAATTCTCACCCGGAACAAACCGGTGGTTCCCCCATATTGGGGACCCTATCGAGGCCCCCACCTCCCCCCTGTGCCGCCTCCATTGCCCCCAAATCTTGAAGGTAGCTGCCACCACCGGGCTCGTGGTATACCTCGTTGGAGGGAGCGGCAGCGGCGCCGTTACCAGCGCTTCCAGGCTCGTGCCCACACAGGATGCCATCTCCATCCTCTTCCATGCTGCTCCCTCCCCGTCCATTACCCACTTACGCACCATCGCTGCATTGGCAGCCCAATAATACCCACAGAGGTTGGGCAACGCCAGCCCCCCCCCCCCCCCCCCCCCCCCCCATCCCTGCCCTGCTCCAAGAACACCCGTCTCACCCTTGGAGTCCCGTGCGCCCACACAAACCCCACAATGCTCATGTTAACCCGTCTGAAAAAGGCCTTCGGGATAAGGATGGGGAGGCACTGGAACAGGAACAGAACTCTCGGGAGCACCGTCATCTTGACTGATTGCACCCTACCCGCCAGAGACAGCAGCAGCATGTCCCACCTCTTAAACTCCTCCATTTGCTCCACCAGCCTGGTGAGGTTAAGCTTATGCAGGGCCCCCCAGC
This sequence comes from Scyliorhinus canicula, assembly GCF_902713615.1. Classification (NCBI taxonomy): domain Eukaryota; kingdom Metazoa; phylum Chordata; class Chondrichthyes; order Carcharhiniformes; family Scyliorhinidae; genus Scyliorhinus; species Scyliorhinus canicula. The sequence continues at coordinate 22,642,108 of NC_052149.1, forward strand.
TCCTGGCCACCTGAACCCCCAAGTACCTGAAGCTCCTCTCCGCCCTTTTCAATGGGAGCCTCCCAATCCCCCCCTCCTGGTCCCCTGGGTGTACCACAAACAGCTCGCTTTTCCCAAAGTTAAGCTTATACCCTGAGAAATCCCCAAATTCCCGGAGAATCCCCATCACCACCGGCATTCCCCCCACCGGGTCCGCCACATACAACAATATGTTGTCCGCATAGAGCGACACTCGGTGCTCCTCCCCACCCCGGACCAGCCCCCTCCAATCCCCCGACTCCCTCAACGCCATAGCCAGGGGTTCAATTGCCAGCGCAAAAAGTAGGGGGGACAGGGGACACCCCTGACACGTCCCTCGGTATAGTCGAAAATACTCCAACCTCCTCTTATTTGTGGCCACACTCGCCATCGGGGCCTCATACAACAGCCTCACCCAACTGACAAACCCCTCCCCAAACCCGAACCTTTCCAGCATCTCCCACAAGTACCCCCACTCAACCCTATCAAAGGCCTTCTCCACATATAGCGCCACCACTATCTCCGCCTCCCCTTCTACCGCCGGCATCATAATAACGTTCAAGAGCCTCCGTATATTAGTGTTCAGCTGCCTCCCCTTCACAAACCCCGTTTGATCCTCATGGATAACCTGCGGAACACAGTCCTCTAACCTCGTGGCTAAGATCTTTGCCAACAACTTGGCTTCCACATTCAGGAGTGAGATCGGCCTGTATGACCCACACTGCTGGGGATCCTTGTCTCGCTTAAGAATCGAGGAGATCAGCGCCCGAGACATCGTCAGGGGCAAAACCCCCCCCCCCCCACCCCCCCCCCCCCCCCCCCCCCCCTCCCCCCGCCTCGTTGAACGTCCTAACCAACAGGGGGCCCAGCAGGTCTGCATACGACTTGTAAAATTCAACCGGGAACCCATCCGGCCCCGGCGCCTTCCCCGACTGCATGTTCCCTATCCCTTTAAACAGCTCCTCAAGCTCAACTGGCGCCCCCAGACCCTTCACCCGTCCCTCCTCCACCCTCGGGAATCTCAGCTGGTCCAAAAAGCGCCCCATGCCCCCCTTCTCTGCCGGAGGTTCGGACCGATATAGTCTCTCATAAAAGTCCCTGAAGACCTCGTTAATGTCTACCCCCCTCCGCACCACATTTCCTCCCTGATCCTTAACACCACCAATCTCCCTAGCCGCATCCCGCTTACGGAGCTGGTGCACCAGCATCCTACTCGCCTTCTCCCCATACTAGTACACCGCACTCTGAGCCTTTCTCCATTGAGCCTCCGCCTTTCTGGTGGTCAACAAGTCGAACTCAGCCCGAAGGCTGTGCCGCTCCCTCAGCAATCCCTCCTCCGGGGCCTCCGCGTACCTCCTGTCCACCCTCACCATCTCCCCCACCAATCTCTCCCTTTCTCTCTGCTCCCTTCTCTCCCTGTGGGCCCGAATGGAGATCAACTCTCCCCGAACCACCGCCTTCAGCGCCTCCCAGACCGTCCCCACTCGGATCTCCCCATTATCGTTGGCATCTAGGTACCTCTCGATGCATCCTCGAACCCGCCCCCTCACATCCTCGTCCGCCAGCAGCCCCACCTCAAAGCCCCACAATGGGTGCTGGTCCCTCTCCTCCCCCAGCTCGAGGTCCACCCAATGCGGGGCATGGTCAGAAATGGCTATCACCGAGTACTCAGCGTCTACTACCCCCGCAATCAGCGCCCTACTCAAAACAAAGTAATCGATCCGGAGTAGGCCTTATGCACATGGGAGAAGTATGAAAATTCCCTGGCCCTCGGCCTCGCGAACCTCCAAGGATCCACCCCTCCCATCTGGTCCATAAACCCCCTCAGCACCTTAGCCGCCGCAGGCCTCCTACCCGTCCTGGACCTGAATCGATCCAGTGGCGGATACAACACCGTGTTGAAATCCCCCCCCCCCCCCCCCCCCCCCATTATCAGGCCCCCCACCTCCAAATCTGGAATCCGGCCCAACATGCGCAGCATGAAACCTGCATCATCCCAATTCGGGGCGTATACATTGACCAGCACCACCCACTCCCCTTGTAGCTTGCCGCTCACCATCACGTACCTCCACCCCAATTACCCTCCCCAGTGTTCCCCAACCATTCCCCCAATGCCGACCCTGCCCCCTGCTTCTCCAGCGCGGGAGAGAAGCCCGCGCCCCCATCCCAAGCCCCGCCCCGATCCAAAACGCGGGAAGACAGGCACATGACCCAACAGGGCCGCGAACCCCACCCAAACCCGCAACCAGTGAAATAATAAAAATCCCAACATGATTTGATAAAACACCCAAGTAAACAGATAACAGTCCCGAAAAGCAGACAAGAAAAAACAGAACAGCAAAAAAAAAAATATCGTCCAATAGAACCAAAAAGAGCGAAAGGATATCAAGGAGGACAAAGCCTCCGGGCTGTGTACAATATTCCCCAGTCCCCAGTCTTCAGTTCAAGTCCAGCTTCTCTGCCTGGACAAAAGTCCAGGCCTCCTCCGGGGAGTCAAAATAAAGTTGGCGGTCTTTATAAGTGACCCACAGGCGTGCCGGCTGTAACAGGCCAAACTTGATCCCCTTCTTGTGGAGCACTGCCTTTGACCGGTTAAACCCAGCCCTTCTCTTCGCCACCTCCGCACTCCAGTCCTGGTAGATCCTGATCTCCGTATTCTCCCACTTACTACTCCTCTCCCTCTTCGCCCAACGAAGCACACACTCACGGTCGACCAAGTGTTGAAAGCGGACCAGCACCGCCCTGGGCGGCTCGTTCGGCCTGGGCTTCCGCAGCCACACCCGATGGGCACTCTCCAGCTCCAGGGGTGCCCGGAACGACCCCGCGCCCATCAGCGAGTTCAGCATCAGGACTACGTAGGCCCCCAAATCCGAACCTTCCAGCCCCTTCGGGAGGCCCAAAATCCGCAGATTCTTCCGGCGGGAGCGGTTCTCCATCTCCTCCATCCTTCCCAACCATTTCTTGTGAAGCGCCTCGTGCGACTCCACCTTCACCGCCAGGCCGAGGAGTTCGTCCTCGTTCTCCGAAGCCTTCTGCTGCAGCTCCAGAATCTCCGCAGCCTGAGCCGTCTGAGTCGCCCCGAGCCTGCCCAGCGATACCCTCAATGGCTCCAGGATCTCAGCTTTTAGTTCCTGGAAGGAGAGCAGCAGCAGCTCCTGCTGCTCCCTCGCCCACTGCTGCCACGCTGCCGGTTCCCCGCCTGCCGCCATCTTGTCCTTTTTGCCTCGCACCTTCTTCTGCTGCAAAGTTGATTTTCTGGTCGCTCCACTTCTAGTCCAGCCCATCCACCGGCCGCCAAGCACAGAGGCTGCACCCACCCGGGGAAAAATCAAATCAGCGCCGTTGCGGGCCCTTAAAAGAGCCCTTGGTGAGATCTTTTTACAGTTGTCCCCTCTGCTGCTAGAATTCAGCTTTCATAAAGGCCCTCAGGTCAGCTTGAGGCCTTTAAACTCGCCCTTCCCCCGCCTGCATGCTGGAAGAGGCTTTTGTCTCTGCTGTAGCTGCAGCCAAATCTTTCACTGTTTCTGCGGGTCTGGTAACCAAGAAACATACCATTCCTGGGGGAAAGTACTCCTCCAACATTCACCTATGCCTTTTCATCAAAATTCCACCCCGTATTGCTTAAAAAAGAGCTCTTTTCTGTAACCTTGGGCAGGAGCTGCCTTTTGTGTGACCACTTACTCCATGGTGCACACCGGAAGTCCCTATTTTCACTTACCTTTAACGTGACAGGTGAGGCTACTTGGTCCTCACGATGTTACGCTTTGTTATTCAATGTTACATTTCTGAGAATGACTTCAGCTGATGATTTAAGATCTCAATACATCCATTGAAAAAAAATAGCGAGGTTTGTCCTCTAATCCGCCATGCTTAGTTTTCAAATGTCTTTGAAGTTTTGAGGATTTTAACCTTTCATTTTCCAGTGCTTCCCTGCTTATAGCACACATGAACTTTGAATCCTGATTTGCAGTGGCACAATTAATAAACCCATACCTCGAGTAATCATCTTTATGCTGCTTTGTTCCTGTTTTCAGCTTCTTCATGGGTTGTTCACCAGAGGCCTTGTAGCCAACACCAGCACTGCTGGCAGCTGTAAAATGGAGGAATCTCTCTCGCGCCCAGAACCCTTGAGATCAGCATGACCTGCTCTCTGCCGCCCCTTCAGGCAGGAAGACTCCAGCGATTTTTAAAAAATCTGTTCCTGGGTCAGTGTGCTGATGTCAGGAGGAGGCTTTCGGCCTCTCTGGGCTGCGCACAGCTGAGGGCGCACACATGCGTGGTCTGGCCAGCATTTTTAAAAGCCGGTTGCGCCTTTGAGCACTTCCACCCGCGATCGGGAACGTCGACGCATGGTCCACAATCGGAACGCCGCGATGCATGGCCCTCCTGACACCTGCCCGTGACCCACACCTCGTCATGACCCTGAGTTTCAAGATGACTGTCCTAACCATTCTTTGATGAAGCTGAAGATGCTTGAGCCCAAGACAGTTCTCTGAGAAATCTTGCATCTGTGAGGACTGGTCACTAATAATCACTCCCAGTTTCCACTGGTTAAGTATGACTTCAACGACTGGTGGGATGTTGGTGCTGTTTCTTTGATCTAAAGTAATCACTTCTGATTTATCAGGGCTCTTTGGTACTGTACACTGTTGAAGGTGGTCTTCACATCAAGTATATGGAAATCTTCATTAGGAGTTACTAAATTTTGTATAGGTTATGGAGGTCCCGCGCCTGAATAGATTATCCCTGTTTTCAATGTATGTTTCTCCGAAAGCAGCATTTTCCACCCTGCCCCCATGGTGAGTTTGGTGATGGGGCATTTAATCAGGTGGGGGTGTGGTGGATAGGGATCCGACCAACATCCCATCTTCACCCTGATTAAGTCCAGGGAGACATGACCCATGGGCGGCCTTCCCATCCCACTACCAACTGAGGTCCTTAAATGGGCAATTTGTGCCCATCAAAGGACCTCATCCTGCTGCCACTGTATGTACCCAGTGACGGGCTCGCAATGCACAACACGCATTGTGGGTTCCCAAATGCCTGACTGAAGGGAAAACATTGGCAATGGGCGAGGGCCTGTCAGAAGCCATCATGCTACCATTGCTGCCAATCCCATCATCACCCTCCCTTGTGACCCCCCTCGCCACCATCACTCCCCTGTGCTTGAGTCATTCCTCGATCTGAGGCCTCGGTGGGTGTAGTACCTGAAGCTGCCACTGCCTCCCTAGTAGCACTGCTGAGCACAGCAGGGATAGCAGTCTCGGATTGGCCAGCAGTTCTCAGCCCCGGTGTCCTTGATCCTGTGGGAAGGCCTGTTGAGTAGCACAAGGTGCAGCGAAAAGAAGTGACAAGGGGGGTCCCACAAGTTCGCTACCTGACAGCTGAGACCCCTGTCACCTCCACAAGATTCTGCTCTTTGTTTGTGCCAGAGAAACTACAAATAGAAAGGAATCAACATCTTTCTACCTGCCTGCAAGGAGGACTGATAGACGTAGGTGTGTTTTAGTTAGCAGTAGACACCAAGCCAAACAGATGTTGCAGAAGCTTCTCACCCTCAGCCGGTAGAGCTGTGGATTTGACAGGGTATGAAGTGTGCCCATGGTACGCTTTGGATGATGGTGGCAATGCACTCAGACACTTTATCCTTGGTTAGTATGTTTACCCTGTCACTTGGGAGGAGTCCAGAGTATGTGTTGTTCACTAGTGATTACAAATAAAAGTTGCATTTATATAGCATCTTTCGTGACTGCAGGCAATCCCAAAATGACTTACAGCCAATGGATTACTTATAAAATGTACTCGTTGTTGTCATGTAGGAAAGGTTGTCACCAACGTCACACAGCAAACTCAAACAGCAATGTGGTAACGAGCAGGTGATCTGCTCAGCGATGTTGATGGAGGGATGAACATCAGCCAGGCTGCAGGGGTAATAATGTCAGGGGATCTTTTACATTCACCTGAGAGGGAAGACCCGGCCTGCCTTTAACATCTTGTCGGAGACGACACCTCTTCAGTGCGCCACTCCGTCAAACTGACAAACACAGACGTGTCAGTTGTTCACTGAGTAATTAACTTCTCTTGGGGAAGGGAGGAGATTTAAGCATCTTTAGCCTGAGGTGATTCTAGAATGACACATCTAATGGTGAAAGTTTGGAATCAATGCATAGAAACTTACATAGAAACTAGAAACAGGAGGAGGCCATTCGGCCCTTCGAGCCTGCTGCGCCATTCATTGTCATGGCTGATCATCAAGTTCAATATCCTGATTCTCCCCCCCCCCCCCCATATCCCTTGATCCGTTTAGCCCCAAGAGCTGTATCTAATTCCTTCTTGAAATCACACAAGGTTTTGTGATGTGAAAAAAAAAAACAAGAGGGGCAGCAGGGTAGCATGGTGGTTAGCATAAATGCTTCACAGCTCCAGGGTCCCAGGTTCAATTCCCGGCTGGGTCACTGTCTGTGTGGAGTCTGCACGTCCTCCCCCTGTGTGCGTGGGTTTCCTCCGGGTGCTCCGGTTTCCTCCCACAGTCCAAAGATGTGCGGGTTAGGTGGATTGGACATGCTAAATTGCCCGTAGTGTCCTAATAAAAGTAAGGTTAGGGGGGGTTGTTGGGTTACGGGTATAGGGTGGATATGTGGGTTTGAGTAGGGTGATCATGGCTCGGCACAACATTGAGGGCTGAAGGGCCTGTTCTGTGCTGTACTGTTCTATGTTCTATGTTCTATGTTTTGGCCTCAACTACTTTCTGTGGTAGCGAATCCCACAGATTCACCACTCTCTGGGCGAAGAAACTTCTCCTCACCTCAGTCCTGTAAGGTTTCCCCCTTATCCTCACACTATGACCCCTAGTTCTGTCCTCCCCCACCATCGGGAACATTCTTTCTGAATCTACCCTGTCTAATCCTGGTGGAATTTTATACGTTTCTATGATATCCCCTCTCACTCTTCTAAACTCCAATCGATATAATCCTTTTTGTTAATGTTCTTATTAAAGTTTTCAATTTTACAAAACCTTACAAAATAATACATTTTTATAAAATACTTGATGCGTCAAAGATGAAAAACCCCAAAAGAGAACACAATCCCACACATCCCAACCGCGCCCCCTCCCATTCCCCCCTCCCAATCCTTCTGTAGGTATAAGAACTCAATTGGATACCCAAACCATGCCAGGGCACATGATGGGGCTGGAGACCTCCACCCCAGTACGACTCACCTCCGGGCGATCAGCGAGGAGAAGGCAAGGACATCTACCTCCATCCCCGTCTGTAGCCCCAGCGAGTCCGACATCCCAAATATGGCAACCAAAGGGCAGGGCTCCAGTTCGATTTTGAGAATCGCCAACATGGTGCTAAATTGAAAATTGAAAATCGCTTATTGTCACGAGTAGACTTCAATGAAGTTACTGTGAAAAGCCCCCAGTCGCCACATTCCGGCTCCTGTCCGGGGAGGCTGGAACGGGAATCGAACCGTGCTGCTGGCCTGCTTTAAAAGCCAGCGATTTAGCCGAGTGAGCTAAACCAGCCCCTAAAGGAGGGGACCCAAAAGCTCATGAGTTTGGGACAGGACCAGAACATTTGCGTATGGTTGGACAGGCCCCTGGAGCACCGCTTCCTCTCTTCTACCTCTGGGAAAAAAACTATTCATCCTCTCCTTGGTTAGGTGCACCCTAAACACTACCTTAAGCTGGATTGACCCTAGTCTCGTACACAAGGATGTGGAGTTCACCCTGCGAAGGGCCGTACTCCACACCTCGTCATCCACTATAGGCCCCAGCGCCCCCTCCCACTTGGCTTTCACTCCATCCACTGAGCTTACTTCCTCTGACAGGATGCACCCATAGATTTCAGACGTGTTCCCCTCCCCCACAAGTAAAAGAATCCTTTCCATTCGAGATGTTGGCAGCGCCTCTGGGAAAGTCTGGAAAGTCTTCTGTACTAAATTCCGAATCTGGAGATACTAAAACGGGTTCGACCCGGAGAGCCCGTACTTCACCGTTAGTTCTTCTGAGCTAGCAAATCGTCTCTCCAAAAACAAGTCTCCTATTCTCTCTGACCCCTTCCTTCTCCCTACCCCAAGCATGGCGTCCAGCCTCGCCAGCTCAAACAGGTGGTTAGTACAAATAGGGACCAACTTCGACAAAGACCCCAGCCTAAAATGCTGTCTGAGCTGCCTCAATGTCCTCACAATGAACACGACCACCAGATTCGCAGAATGTCGGCGAAAATGGGAGCAAAACTGTCACCAGCGCACCCAAGCCAGACTCCTGATATGACCTCGCCTCTACCGTACCCATGTGGCCTCTGGGTCACTGCACTGCCGAGCACCTTTACTATGTTGGCCGCCCAGTAATAAAAACGCAAATTAGACAGTGCAAGGCCCCTAGACTGACTATCTCTCAGTAAAACTGTCCTACAAATTCTCGGATTTTTGCCCACCCAAATAAAAGATGTTATCAGCCGTTTTACCAGCCAGAAAGGATTTAAGGAGGAAGACAGGAAGACAATAAAAAAAACAGAAGCCATGGAAGAATATTAATTTTAATAGACTGGCCTCTGCTCGCCAAGGACAATGCAGGTTATCCCAACTTTGCAGATCCGACTTGACTTTGTTCACCCGACTGGTGTTAATATTTGGAGCTGTGCCCAGTCCCGGGTCACTTGGGCACCCAAACACCTGAAGCTTTATCTGGCCAGGTGAAAGCACCTCTGGGTTGGCTCGCCTCCCCTTAGGATCCACTGGAAAATACTCACTCTTACCCAGATTCAACTTCTATCCCGAAAAAGAGCCATAGCTCTTCAGAAGCTCCATTATATCACCCATTGTGGGGATGTTATCTGTCCATAAAGCAATAAGTCAGCGATATCTGGTCTCCCACATGGTGCAGGAAGAGCAAACACAGCTCTCCTGCTATGTCTTACTCCTTTAAGTAAAATTAATCCTTTTACTATCAAACAATATCAACTACAATATCGACTACTCTACTCTTTATTATTATATTAAATGTCTTACAAACACTGAATTACAGAATGGCATCTTAACAATTATAACCAATAGTAGTAGTAAGTACCTACTCAACTGTACTCACCCAAACAGCGGTTTAGATTTCATCAAGAAATGTAACTTGCACTCCACTTTTTCTTACAGTCTTTTAACCACCTGGTTCTCCCCTGAGATTCACTTTTTCTTTACTCCTTTATCCTCCTACCTTTGTTCCCTAACTGTTATCTTTTTTAGTTATTTAAGTTTTAGCTCTTTAAAGACGGCCCCTAATATAAGTGACTCACCAACCAATCAGCTTACCGCTTTCCTGTGACGCCATTCTTGGATTTTTCAAACTCAGTGTGCTGTGTGAAAAGTAGCCGCAGGTCCGGTGCTCTCTGCTGCCCGAAGCTGAGTGAGGACCCCAAGCCTCGTGCTCCCTTTATCCTCCACTCCCAAAAATGTCCCTCGCAGGTGTGATGCTCTCCACTGCCTGAATGCAACCTTCTGTGGGTTAGTAAGTCACTGATATAGTACCTGAGTCAGACACAGTGGCAGTAAGTGACCAGCTAACATGTCTCATTCATGAACCCTCAACTGGGAATCCTCCCTATTTGGTTCAATATACTAGTTCAAGACAATGTCTTGAATGTTCGGGCACTCCTAGCTGGATTAAACAGATGGTGCCAGTTGTAGCTCTTGCCTCTTGAGTCGTAAAGTTCTGGGTTCTAATCCAGCCTTGAGCCCAAAATCAAGGCGGACACTCCAGTACAACACTGAGGGAGTGCTGCACTGTCAGAGGTGCTGATATTTTTTGGTTGGGATGTTAAACCAAATACCTGAAGCTTGATCTGGCAAGGCTCACCCATGTCTGCTTGGGGAGATGCTTTGTCACAATTTTGTACACGAGCAGGGGAGCCATCCCTGGTGACCCAGCCGATATTCAACCCTCGGTCAAAGTCAGACACAAAATAACTGATCTGGTTATTATCACATTGTTATGTGTGGGAGCTTGCTGTGCACCTATTGGCTGCTATATTTCCTAGAGTGGTTACACTTCAAAAAGTACTTCATTGACTGTAAAGCACCTTGAGATATCTGCTGGTCATGAAGAAAGGTGTATCAGTGTAAGGCATACTATTTTATTGATACCAGTACAATATGCTGATAAACTATCTGGCTTTATTCTTGTGCACACTTGTGGCTCTCTGAGCTTTTGTTTCTTGTCAATTTTCCTTTAAGCCTTATAGCTCCATGTGATCTAGGGTGTATCCCTATGGGGAGGGATGCCCATTCCACTCCATATTTGGAAAATTAAATCACCATTGTGTAGCTTGCTCAATAGTTTGACTGGAACCTTTAAAACCTGAAGAAACATGAAAAAGAAAGAAAGGCTTCCTTCTGTAGAGTGCTTTTCAACACCACTTGATGTACAAACATACAAATTAGGAGCAGGAGCAGGGGCAGGCCATTCGGCCCCTCGAGCCTGCTCTGCCATTCAATGAGATCACGGATGTTCTGATTGTAGCCTCCAATCCACACTCCCCCTTTGACTCCCTTGTTCGTCAGCAATCTATCTGCCTCTGCCTCGAACATATTCAATGATCCAACCTCCACAAGTCCCAAAAGACGTGCTTGAATTGGACATTCTCTGGTGAAGGGAATCCCAAAGAATCACAACCTTGGAGAAATTATTTATTCTCGTCTCCATCTTAATAAGGGAAACAGACGTGTTCTTTTTAAACCGCGTCCTCCAGTTCTAGTCTCTCCCACAAGGGGAAACGTCCTTTCAGCATCCACCCTGTCAAGTTCCATCTCAAAACCTGCCAAGGAAGTACTTTTTGAAGTGTAGTCACAGTTGTAATGTAGGAAGCACTGCAGCCAATATGTGCACAGGTAGCTCCTGAAACAAGCAATGTGATGATGGCCAGATAATGTTTTTATGATGATTTTAATTGAGGGATGAGGCACCTGGAATAACTCTCCCTGCTCTTCCAACAAGCACCATGGGATCTTTAACATCCACCCGAGCAGACAGGTGGGGTCGTGATTTAAGGTTTAATCTGATGACCAGCAGCACCTCCAACAAAGCTGTGCTCCTTCAGTACTGCACGTTTGTGATTTCAGCTAATGGGTCTCAGATCCCAGCAGGCCAAATAAAAAGAAGGCAGCTACAACACAGGAATGTGGTTACCTGGTGACAGTGTTAAACGATATGTCACTGCTGTGGTTAAGAAAAGGGGAGAGGAGGGGCTCTCTGTTAATTAATTATGGTATTAGCACATTAGAGAGGAATGACCTAAATTCAGGAAACCAGGATGTAAAAGTTGTTTGGGTTGAGATGAGAAATGGTAAAGGCAAGAGGTCACTTGTGGGAGTGGTGTACAAGTCACCTAATTGTAATTATACAGTAGGACAGAGTATAAAAGATAATGGGAGCTTGTCAGAAAGGTACTGCAATAATTGTGAAGGATTTTAATCTCCATATAGACTGGAAAAGTTAGGTAGGCAAAGTATCGTAGTTTCTTAGAACAGCACGACCCTGAGATAACCATAGGGCAGGCTATACTAGACCTGGTAATCTGCAATGCAATATGGTTAATTGATAAACTCACAGTAAAGAAACCCCTAGGTAACAGTGATCATAATATGATTGAACTTTACATTCAGTTTGAGGGAGTGAAGAATGCATCTAAGACTAATATTTAAACTTAAATATGGACAATTATGAGGGTATTAAAGCAGAGCTAGCTAAAGTGAACTGGCAGATATGGCAAATAAAGATGGGATAAACAGCGGTTCAGTGGCAGACATTAACCCTTTATGTCTGAATGCACAGTATAGACACATTCCAATGAAAAAGAAACATTGAGGTTCCATCATTTGTGGTTAGCTAAAAAATTAAACTTAAAGGAAAGGTATATATTTGCACAAAGGCATGTGGCAGGTCAGAAGAATATAAAGAATGTCAAATAATGACAAGAAGATTCAAAACGAGGGATAAACAAGAGCATGAGAGAAAGCTAGCTAGTAATATAAAGAATAAGAATTTCTGTAGATATTTAAAGAAGAAAAGAGTTAACAAAGTGAGCGTTGGTCCTACAGATAGTGTGTCTGGGGAATTGGTGATAGAAAGTAGGGCTATGGAGGATGAATTAGACAGGTATGTTGATCTTTCATGAGTAACACAAGTAACATCCCAGAAATAGCTGTAAATCAGGAAATGGAAGGAGGGAGGAACATTGCAATCATTGGAGATGTGGTATTGAGCAAATTGTTGGGTTTGTGGGCTGACAAATCTCCACTTCCAGGTGGACTTCACCCTAAAACCTTTAACAAGTGTCTAATGAGATAGTTGATGCATGGGTTTTTATTTTCCTAAATTCCCTAGATTCAGGGACGGTTCAAGGGCATTCAGCCTCTGATCTGCGGATAAGCGTTCTCCAAGGCGGCCTTCAGGACGCACAACACAGAATCGCCGGGCAGAAAGTTATAGCCAAGTTCCGCACGAATGAGTACGGCCTCAACCTGGACCTTGGATCACATCTCATTACATTCACCCCCCACCATCTGGCCTGGGCTTGGGAAATCCTACCAACTGTCCTGGCTTGAGACAATTCACACCTCTTTAACGTGTGATTATCCCTCTCTCCAGTCGCACCATCTGGACCTGTAAAGACTTAATTACCTGTAAAGACTCGCATTCAAAGTATCATCTTGCATCATTGAATTTGTCTATATATGTGTTTGTGGAACCCACCACTTCACTCACATGTGGACGGAGCAGTGCTCAGAAACAAACCTGTTGGACTTTAACCTGGTGTTCTGAGACTTCTTACTGTGCCCACCCCAGTCCAACGCCGGCATCTGGTCCCAGGTTCGATTCCCAGCTTGCGTCACTGTCTGTGTGAAGCCTGCACATTCTCCCCGTGTCTGCGTGGGTTTCCTCCGGGTGCTCCGGTTTCCTCCCACAGTCCAAAGATGTGCAGGTTAGGTGGATTGGTCATGATAAATTGCCCTCAGTGTCCAAAATGTTAGGAGGGGTTACTGGGTTACGGGGATGGGCTGGATGTGTGGGCTTTGGTATGGTGGTGTAGACTCAATGGGCCGAATGGCCTCCTTCTGCACTGTAAATTCTATGATTCTATGATTTCCACATCATGAATATTTTTAACAACACCAGGTTAAAGTCCAACATGTTAACCTGCTGTTGTAAGACTTATTACTGTGCTCACCCCAGTCCAACGCCGGCATCTCCACATCATGAATATTTTTAAGGCAGAGGTCAATAGTTTCTTGTTTAACAAGGGTGTGGAAGTTTATCGGGGATAGGCAGGAGTGTGGGGTTGAGGTTAGAATCAGTTCAGCCATGATCTTATTGAATTGTGGAACAAGATCGACCGGCTACGTGTCCTACACCTGCTCCTAATTTGTTCGTAGCAGCAAGACCTGCCTTAAAGGTTATTTCCACAGCTTCAATCCAGCGATACCTATTTCCCTGCAGACAACAAAGCGCTCCAGTTAAAGGTGTTTTCTGGCTCATAGACTGAATGGTTCAGCTTGCCCTTGATGTTCAGCGATGGGTTTTCTTCCTTATTGGGTTGTATGTTGCTTCCCCCGGCCACTGGAGAAAAGAAATGCCAACTTTAAAGCAGGTGTATGCACCGCTAATTCTGTTCCAACACCATGGGATTTGAGCATAACATAAACAGGGTGGATTCTATTGCTTGAGGTTTTAGCACAGAATCACAGCCAGAATTCATTCTCTGTCATTACTGCAGTGTTGAGGTCATAGAGTTTTACAGCAGTGAAAGAGGCCCTGTCCACGCCGGCCTACAGGCACCTATCAAACACTTATTGATTCTAATCCCACTTTCCACCACTTGGACGGTAGCCTTCTATGCTCCGGCATTTCGAGTGCACATCTAAAAGCTTCTTAAATGTTATGAGGGTTCCTGCCTCCACCACCCTTTCAGGCAGCGAGTTCCATTTCCCACCACCCTCGGGGTGAAAATGATTTTCCTCAAATCCCCTTAAATCTGCCCCTCTGGTTTGGTTATTGCCCCTCCCCCCCCCCCCCCCCCCACACCCCCACCTCACCAGCCCTCCCCCCGCAACCCAACCTCACCAGCAGCCCCTATGCCCCCACCTCACTAGCACCCCCCTTGTGCCCCCACCTCACCAGCCCTACCCCGCCCCCTGCCTCACCAGCCCTCCCCCCGTGCCCCCACCTCACCAGCCCGCCCCCCGCACCCCCCGCCTCACCAGCCCTCCCCCACGCCCCCACCTCACCAGCCCTCCCCCGCCTCACCAGGCCCCCCCGCCCCCGCCTCACCACCCCTCCCCGCCCCGCCTCACCAGCCCTCCCCCGCACCCCCACCTCACCAACACCCCCCCACACCCCCACCTCACCAGCCCTCCCCCCGCACCCCCACCTCACCAGCCCTCCCCCCATGCCCCCACCTCACCAGCACCCCCCGCCCCCACCTCACCAGCACCCCCCGTGCCCCCACCTCACCAGCATCCCCCCGCCCCCACCTCACCAGCACCCCCCGTGCCCCCACCTCACCAGCACCCCCGCGCCCCCACCTCACCAGCACCCCCCGTGCCCCCACCTCACCAGCATCCCCCCGCCCCCACCTCACCAGCACCCCCCGCGCCCCCACCTCACCAGCCCTCCCCCGCCTCACCAGCACCCCCCCCACCCCCACCTCACCAGCCCTCCCCCCGCGCCCCCACCTCACCAGCACCCCCCCGCACCCCCACCTCACCGGCATCCTCCCGCACCCCCACCTCACCGGCATTCCCTCGCACCCCCACCTCACCAGCACCCCCCCCGCCCCCGTCTCACCAGCCCGCCCCCCCGCACCCGCCTCACCAGCCCTCCCCCGCGCCCCCACCTCACCAGCCCTCCCCCACCTCACCAGGCCCCCCCGCCCCCGCCTCACCACCCCTCCCCCCGCTCCCGCCTCACCAGCCCTCCCCCGCACCCCCACCTCACCAGCCCTCCCCCCGTGCACCCGCCTCACCAGCACCCCCCCCGCCCCCGCCTCACCAGCACCCCCCCATGCCCCCACCTCACCAGCACCCCCCCCGTGCCCCCACCTTACCAGCATCCCCCCGCCCCCACCTCACCAGCACCCCCTGCGCCCCCACCTCACCAGCCCTCCCTCCGCACCCCCCCCTCACCAGCCCTCCCCCCCGCGCCCCCACCTCACCAGCACCCCCCCGCACCCCCACCTCCCCGGCATCCCCCCGCCCCCACCTCACCAGCACCCCCTGCGCCCCCACCTCACCAGCCCTCCCTCCGCACCCCCACCTCACCAGCCCTCCCCCCGCGCCCCCACCTCACCAGCACCCCCCCGCACCCCCATCTCACCGGCATCCCCCCGCCCCCACCTCACCAGCACCCCCTGCGCCCCCACCTCACCAGCCCTCCCTCCGCACCCCCGCCTCACCAGCCCTCCCCCCGCGCCCCCACCTCACCAGCACCCCCCCGCACCCCCACCTCACCGGCATCCTCCCGCACCCCCACCTCACCGGCATCCCCCCGCACCCCCACCTCACCAGCACCCCCCCGCCTCACCAGCCCTCCCTCCGCACCCCCACCTCACCAGCACCCCCCCCCCGGACCCCCACCTCACCAGCCCTCCCCCGCACCCCCACCTCACCAGCACCCCCCCCCCCCGCACCCCCACCTCACCAGCACCCCCGCCTCACCAGCCCTCCCCCCGCTCCCGGCTCACCAGCCCTCCCTCGGCACCTCCACCTCACCAGCCCTCCCTCCGCATCCCCACCTCACCAGCCCTCCTCCCCGCCCCCGCCTCACCAGCCCCCTCAGCCTTTACTGCTCTATGGAGGACAAGCCCAACCTAACCAGCCTCTCTTCATAACTGGAAGTGCACGCGCCAATCTCTGTCCAAACAACTCGTTTGTGCAAATGTTTCTTCAAGGACTGTACTTTGTAAAGTCTGAGCAATTGTAAAATGACCAAGATGGATATAAGGCTTGTTTCAAAATGATATAGAGTGACTGAGATATAGTTTATGGAACAGATTAAATCTGAGACAACAGTGCATTCTTTGAAATTCATTTTCCAGAAACACTTATTCAATAACACTGCAATCAGAATATTTAAAACTTCCAATTGACAAAGGATTTTGGAATCATATAAATAATGTTAACTTCACTCCTGTCTGCCTCTAAGCATGTTAGCAGATAACTGTTGTGAAATGGGTCGCACCCAACAACCTGCCTTTCCTGCCAGTGCAGGAAAATGGCAATGGAATCTGACACTCCCACCTGCTATTGAAAGGGTGGAAGGAAAGATTTTCGTCTAAATTGCTGACTCGTCTAAGGCTGATGTGCTGATCTCAGCAGTGGAAATATGGGGAGCTCGTTCTCTCATTTGATTCTTCAATGACCCAGCCAAATTCCAAATGCAAGAACACCTATAGAACAGTAATGGAAGAGATCAACACTTCGCCAATAACTCAGCTAGTTCATCAGATGAGTAGATGAGACCCAATTAACCTTTAGATAAGGGACAGGGAAATTGGGCCATATTCTTACCTTTTATTGCTATCGAGTGAAACCTTTCAGAAGTGTACGTGTGTGGATGATGGGCTAGGATAGGTTTGGGTTGACATTGATGGCCTCTGGGTGAATATCTTGTGTGGAGCTGTGCTCCATTTCCCTACAATGACAAACCATACTGAAGTGGCGTTCAATATGGACTAAATGTCTCCCAATATCTCAGCCAAATGTCCATTTACTATATCGGAGTCTAGCTGGAGTGTCCATGGGCTATAAAACCATGTGAAGCATCATAACCAAACCTGCTCCTTCAATCACCCACAAGCATGTACTTTCCAGCAGGGTCACTGGAAGATTTATTTGCCCCAAAGCCCAGGGATTATTACCTTTGAGGTTTTGCTTTGTATTTTAGTCCCTAACTGCTCATTATTGCGAAGCTGAACCTTTTATCTAATTCTGCCAATGTCATTGGCAGCCATATGGATCCTTCCCCTCCCTACCTCTCAGCAGATGTCCCAAATCCTGGCAACGGACAGGCAACACAGACTGGACTGATGCACAGGGCTGTAGAGAACAGTGTGTATCCCTCTGACTATACAGTCCCCGGCCACCACTACTTTCCTATTAACTCCCCCCCCCCCTCATGAATGGTTTCCTGCACAATGCCATGGTCAGTTCGCTCATCTACTTTGCAGCAACTCTCACCCAGACAAGCCACAAGAAAGTGGAGGCTGAGGCTCCTCCATTTCTGCCCTTCTTGATCCCCGTATCTTCCTCACTTGCCATCATCCCCTCCTGTCCCTGAACCCTGACCAAATCGAAAGATCCTATTCTAAGGGGGTGTGACAGCCTCCTGGAATAAAGTGCCTCGGTAACTTTCCCCCTCCCTGATGTATCACAGTTCCTGCAGCTCTGCCTCCAACAGAGTGACTCCAAGCCAACCTTGCCCAAGCTGCTGTCTGTACTTAATACAGTTGTGTTTAACCTGGATCACACTACCGTTTAGGAGCTCCCATATTCTGCAGTCACAACACTTCACCTGCCATGCCATCTTTATTATGTGTTGATCAATTTTTAATTTTCCTTAATTGATTTATTATTAATAAACCATACTACTCCCAATATGTTTTGCTACTACTTTATTCCTAATAAAACCTTATAATTACTAACAAATGACCACTTTTGAAAGATAAATGAGCAAAGCCAATGTACACTCACTAGGTGAACTTTCGCTCTGCTCTTCCTTTTGAAGCTTCCCTGTGATAATCAGACATTGATCTTTCTTCAGGAAAGTCAATTCTTTTTTTTTTATATACAATTTTATTGAGGTAGTTTTTGGCTTTGTAAACAGTTACAGACATCAACAGAAAGAAAGCAAAAAAGGCAAAAATGTGCAAACATCCACGTACATTCAATACTTCAATCGTAACATACTGCACAAGCCCGCTCCCCTCCCACCGGTACTACCCACCATTTTATCCCTCCTACTCTACTCTACCCTCCCCCCCCACCCCCTGCTGACGCTCACTCTCCCGCAAAGAAGTCAATAAATGGTTGCCACCTCCGGGCGAACCCCTGTACAGATCCCCTCAGGGCGAACTTAATTTTTTCCATACCCAGGAAACTCGACATGTCCGCAAGCCACAACTCAGTCTTCGGGGGCTTTGAGTCCCTCCACGCCAATAGAATTCATCGCCGGGCTATCAGGGAAGCAAAGGCCAAAACATCGGCCTCTCTCTCCCCCTGGATTCCCGGGTCTTCCGAAACCCCAAAAATTGCCACCCCTCGACCCATCGCCACCCTTGTTTTTAGCACCCTGGACATGACCCCTGCAAATCCCTCCCAGTACCCCCTAAGCTTAGGGCATGCCCAAAACATGTGAACGTGGTTCGCTGGTCCTCCCGCGCACCTAGCGCATTTGTCCTCTATCCCAAAGAATTTGCTCATCCGAGTCACCGTCATATGGGCCCGGTGAACGACCTTAAATTGAATCAGCCCGAGCCTGGCACATGTCGCGGTCAAATTTACCCTACTCAGGGCCTCTGCCCATAGCCCGTCCTCCATTTCCCCACCTAGCTCCTCCTCCCATTTAAGTTTCAGTTCCTCCGTCTGGGACCCTTCCTCCCTCATGAGCACCTTATAAATACCCGAGACTCTACCCTCCCCTTCTTCCCCCCTAGAGACTATTCTGTCTTGGATCCCCATTGGCGGGAGGCGTGGGAAAGATGGGACCTGTCTGCGAACAAAGTCCCGCAACTGTAGGTACCTAAAATAATTTCCCCTTACCAGCCCAAATTTCTCCTCCAAGCTCTTCAAACTCGCAAAGCTCCCTTCCAGGAACATATCGCCCACCCTTCCCACCCCCGCCCGTCGCCATACTCGAAACCCCCATCCATACTCCCGGGGGCAAACCGATGGTTGTCGCAGATTGGCGCCCAAACCGACGCCCCCGTCTCCCCTACATGCCTCCTCCACTGGCCCCATATCCGCAGGGTCGCCACCACTACCGGGCTGGTGGAGGACTTGGCCGGCGGCAGCGGTAGAGGAGCCAGGACCAGGACTGCCAAGCTGGAGCCCCTGCACGAAGCCGCCTCCACCCGCTCCCAAATAGACCCCGTACCCACCATCCACTTCCTGCATCAAGGCAAAAGAGAGAGCCTATAATGTGGCAAAGAGTAGTGGGAAGTCAGAAGATTGGGAAGGCTACAAAAACAAACAGAGGATAACAAAGAGAGAAATAAGGAAGGAGAGGATCAAATATGAAGGTAGGCTAGCCAGTAACATTAGGAATGATAGTAAAAGTTTCTTTAAATACATTAAAAACAAACGAGAGGCAAAAGTAGACATTGGGCCGCTCCAAAATGACGCTGGTAATCTAGTGATGGGAGACAAGGAAATAGCTGAGGAACTTAATAAGTACTTTGCATCAGTCTTCACAGTAGAAGACATGAGTAATATCCCAACAATTCAGGAAAGTCAGGGGGCAGAGTTGAATATGGTTGCCATCACAAAGGAGAAGGTGCTAGAGAAACTAAAAGGTCTGAAAATTGATAAATCTCCGGGCCCAGATGGGCTACATCCTAGAGTTCTAAAGGAGATAGCTGAAGAAATAGTGGAGGCGTTAGTTATGATCTTTCAAAAGTCACTGGAATCAGGGAAAGTCCCAGAGGATTGGAAAATCGCTGTTGTAACCCCCCTGTTCAAGAAGGGAACAAGAAAAAAGATGGAAAATTATAGGCCAATTAGCCTAACCTCGGTTGTTGGCAAAATTCTAGAATCCATCGTTAAGGATGAGATTTCTAAATTCTTGGAAGTGCAGGGTCGGATTAGGACAAGTCAGCATGGATTTAGTAAGGGGAGGTCGTGCCTGACAAACCTGTTAGAGTTCTTTGAAGAGATAACAAATAGGTTAGACCAAGGAGAGCCAATGGATGTTATCTATCTTGACTTCCAAAAGGCCTTTGACAAGGTGCCTCACGGGAGACTCCTGAGTAAAATAAGGGCCCATGGTATTCGAGGCAAGGTACTAACATGGATTGACGATTGGCTGTCAGACAGAAGGCAGAGAGTTGGGATAAAAGGTTCTTTTTCGGAATGGCAACCGGTGACAAATGGTGTCCCGCAGGGTTCAGTGTTGGGGCCACAGCTG
The DNA here is from genome assembly GCF_902713615.1 of Scyliorhinus canicula. NCBI lineage: Eukaryota > Metazoa > Chordata > Chondrichthyes > Carcharhiniformes > Scyliorhinidae > Scyliorhinus > Scyliorhinus canicula. Next base: position 22,662,296 of record NC_052149.1, read on the forward strand.
TTCTCTTTATATATTAACGATCTAGATGACGGGACTGGGGGCATTCTGGCCAAGTTTGCCGATGATACAAAGATAGGTGGAGGGGCAGGTAGTATTGAGGAGGTGGGGATGCTGCAGAAAGATTTAGACAGTTTAGGAGAATGGTCCAAGAAGTGGCTGATGAAATTCAACGTGGGCAAGTGCGAGGTGTTGCACTTTGGAAAAAAGAATAGAGGCATGGACTATTTTCTAAACGGTGACAAAATTCATAATGCTAAAGTGCAAAGGGACTTGGGAGTCCTAGTCCAGGATTCTCTAAAGGTAAACTTGCAGGTTGAGTCCGTAATTAAGAAAGCAAATGTAATGTTGTCATTTATATAAAAGCAGGGATGTACTTCTGAGGCTTTATAAAGCACTAGTTAGGCCCCATTTAGAATACTGTGAGCAATTTTGGGCCCCATACCTCAGGAAGGACATACTGGCACTGGAGCGGGTCCAGCGGAGATTCACACGGATGATCCCAGGAATGTAGGCCTAACATACGATGAACGTCTGAGGATCGTGGGATTATATTCATTGGAGTTTAGGAGGTTGAGGGGAGATCTAATAGAAACGTACAAGATAATGAATGGCTTGGATAGGATGGACGTAGGGAAGTTGTTTCCATTAGCAAGGGAGACTAGGACGCGGGGGCACAGCCTTAGAATAAAAGGGAGTCACTTTAGAACAGAGATGAGGAGAAATTTCTTCAGCCAGAGAGTGGTAGGTCTGTGGAATTCATTGCCACAGAGGGCGGTGGAGGCCGGGACATTGAGTGTCTTTAAGACAGAAATTGATAAATTCTTGATTTCTCGATTAATTAAGGGCTATGGTGAGAGAGCGGGTAAATGGAGTTGAAATCAACCATGATTGAATGGTGGAGTGGACTCGATGGGCCGAATGGCCTTACTTCCACTCCTATGTCTTATGGTCTTATGGTCTTATCATAGCGATGTTGGCCGCCCAGTAATAATTAATCAGACTCGGCAAAGCCAGCCCTCCCTCGCTGCGGTTCCTCTCCAGCATCGCCTTCTTCACTCGCGGGGATTTTCCCGCCCAGGCAAAGCTCATGATCATCCTGTTAACTCTTTTGAAGAAGGACTGTGGGACAAAGATCGGGAGGCACTGAAAAACAAACAGAAATCTAGGGAGGATTGTCGTCTTTACAGTCTGCACCCTCCCTGCCAGCGACAGCGGGAGTGCATCCCATCTCCGAAACTCTCCCTTCATTTGCTCCACCACCCTGGCCAAATTTAACTTGTGCAGCCTGCCCCAGTCTCGTGCCACCTGGATTCCCAAATACCGGAAATTTTCCTCAACCAGCCTAAACGGTAGCCCTCTCAATCTGTTCTCCTGGCCCCTTGCCTGTACCACAAACATTTCACTCTTGGCCGTATTTAATTTGTATCCTGAAAACTGGCCGAACTTCCTCAACATTCCCAGTGTACTTCCCATCCCGGCCACTGGGTCCGACACGTACAGGAGCAGGTCGTCTGCATGAAGAGAGACCCTATGTTCTACCCCGCCCCTCACCATCCCCTTCCATCCCTCTGCGGCTCTCAGCGCAATCGCCAGCGGCTCTATGGCCAGCGCAAACAGCAGCGGGGAGAGCGGGCAGCCTTGTCTGGTCCCTCGGTACAACCTAAAGTACTCCGACACTTCTCTGTTAGTTCTGACGCTGGCCCTCGGGGCCTGATATAATAATTTGATCCAATCCACCAATCCCTCCCCGAACCCAAACCGTCCGAGCACCTCCCATAGATAGTTCCACTCCACCCGGTCAAAGGCCTTCTCGGCGTTCATCGCCACCACTACCTCCACCTCCCTGCCCGCCGGGGGCATCATTATCACATTAAGTAATCTTCTCAGGTTGGCCGCCAGCTGCCTACCTTTCACGAACCCAGTTTGTTCTTCCCCAATTACCTCCGGTACGCAGTCCTCCATTCTAACCGCCAGTACCTTTGCCAGGAGCTTGGCGTCAACATTAATCAGGGAGATTGGCCTGTAGGACCCACACGCCTCCGGGTCTTTACCCCGCTTCAATATCAGAGATATGGTGGCTTGCGACATTGTTGGCGGCAGGGTCCCTCTGTCCCTTGCCTCATTGAAAACCCTTGCCGAGACCGGGCCCACCAGCTCAGAAAACTTCCTATAGAACTCTACTGGGTATCCATCCGGCCCCGGGGCTTTCCCCGACTGCATGGCCTTTAGGCCCCCCAATACCTCCTCCACTCTAATCGGGGCCCCCAGCTCATCCACTCACCCCCCACCTACTGTTGGGAAGGTTAACCCGTCCAGAAACCTCTTCATCCCCTCCGGTTCTTCCGGCGGCTCCGAAGTATACAGCTTGCGATAGAAGTCCCGGAATACCTTATTCAATCCTGCCGGGTCCTCCACTTTGCGCCCCTCCCCATCACTCACTCTACCTATTTCCCTGGCCGCCTCCCTCCTCCTGAGTTGCTGCGCTAACAGTCTGCTAGCCTTTTCCCCATGCTCGTACACCACTCCCCTCGCCTTCCTAAGCTGTTCCACGGCCCTACTCGTGGATAGTGCCTCCAGTTCCGCCTGTAGTCTCTGCCTCTCCCTGAGTAAAACCTCCCCCGGGGACTCCGCGTGCTCTTCATCTGCTTAGTACGAAGAAATCTATCCTAGAATATACTTTATGGATGTGCAAGTAAAACGAGTAGCCCTTTCCTGTCGGCTGTCTATCTCTCCAGGGGTCCACTGCCCCCATTTGCTCCATAAACCCTTTCAGCTCCCTTGCCATTGCTGGGAGTCTACCCGTTCTGGGACACGACCGATTCAAAGCCAGGTCAAGGACCATGTTAAAGTACCCCCCCATTATTAGCCTGCGAGAGTCCAGGTCCGGGATCTTCCCCAGCATTCTTTTAATGAAGTCCACGTCATCCCAGTTCGAGGCATTTATATTCACCAGCACCACTCTTCTCTCCTCCAGTCTGCCCCGTACCATCAGGTATCTGCCCCCCCTGTCTGCGGCTATACCCTCCGCCTCAAATTGCACCCGTTTGTTGATCATGATTGCCACCCCCCTGGATTTCGAGTCCAAGTCCGAGTGGAAGACCTGGCTAATCCAGCCCTCCCTTAGCCTGGTCTGGTCAGACACTTTCAGATGTGTCGCCTGCAACATAATTACGTCCGCCCTCAGGGCCCGCAAGTGCGCGAACACCCGCGCCCTCTTAACCGGCCCATTCAGTCCCTTGACGTTCCAGGTGATCAGTCTGGTCAGGGGGCACAACCCCCCCCCCCCCCCCCCCCCCCCCCCCCACCACGCCGGTCAGCCATAGCCTTTCTCGGGCCGGCCCCCGGCCCGTGCGTCGCGCCATTTCTGGCCCGCCCGTTGGCTGCCTCCACCCTCGACCTCCTTTCCAGTGCCTATTTCAAGTCCCTCCCACGTCAGCAGAACAACCCCCCCCCCCCCCCAACAACATCCCCCGATACCCCCACCCCTGCCATCCACTGGCTGTGATCTCTCTCCACCCCCCCCCCCCCCCACCTGACCTCCCTTGACTAGCCAATCTGCTAGCCCGGTGACTCAACCCTCCGGCGCCTTCCTGCCTCATTCCCATTGTTTCCCCCGTCCTCCTCCCCACTCCCCGGCGCCCCAACCCCCTCTCCAACGCACTGGAGCAAACTCACTGGCACAGGAAGGCATGGACATCATCAAACCAAAACAAAAACCCCACGTACATAGAACAGTACAGCACAGAACAGGCCCTTCGGCCCTCAATGTTGTGCCGAGCCATGATCACCCTACTCAAACCCACGTATCCACCCTATACCCATAACCCAACAACCTCCCCCTTAACCCTACTTTTATTAGGACACTACGGGCAATTTAGCATGGCCAATCCACCTAACCCGCACATCTTTGGACTGTGGGAGGAAACCGGAGCACCCGGAGGAAACCCACGCACACAGTGGGAGGACGTGCAGACTCCACACAGACAGTGACCCAGCCGGGAATCGAACCTGGGACCCTGGAGCTGTGAAGCATTTATGCTAACCACCATGCTACCCTACTGCCCCGTAGGAAAGTCAATTCTAACAGTAACAATAACTAGACCCGCATGGTGTTGTGACAGGGAGGTCGTGCATCACTAACTTGCTCTTGTTTTTTGAGGAGGTGACAAAGATGATTGATGAGGGGAGGGGGTTGTTTGTTGTTTACATGGACTTCAAGAAAGCCTTTGACAAGGTGCCTCATGGCTGACTGGTACAAAAGGTGAAGTCACACGGGATCAGAGGTGAGGTGGCAAGATGGATACAGAACTGGGTCGGTCACAGAAGGCAGAGGGTAGCAGTAGAAGGGTGTTTTTCTGAATGGAAGGTTCTGACTAGCGGTGTTCCACAAGGATCGGTGCTGGGGCCTCTGTTGTTTGTAGTATACATAAACGATTTGGAGGAAAATGTAGCTGGTCTGATTAGTAGGTTCGCGGATAGCACCAATGTTGGTGGAGTGGCAGATTGTATTGAGGATTGTTAGAGGATACAGCAGACATAGATAGGTTGGAAACTTGGGCAGAGAAATGAAAAATGGCATTTAAATCGGACAAATGTGAGGTAATGCATTTTAGTAGGTCTAACATGGAGTGGAAATATACAGTAAATGGCAAAACCTCGTAGGAATATAGAAAGTCAGAGAGATCTGGGCGTATAGGTCAACAGCTCTTTGAAAGTGGCAACACAAGAGGACAAGGTAGTCAAAGGAGCATAGGGAATATTTGCCTTCATTGGATGGGGCATCAAGTATAAAAATTGGCAAGTCATGCTGCAGTTGTATTGAAACTTAGTAAGGCTGCACTTGGAATATTGCGCACAATTCTGGTCACCGCACTACCAGGAGGATGTGGAGGTTTTGGAGAGGGGGCAGAGGAGGTTTACCAGGATGTCTCCTGGTCTGGAGGGTGTTAGCTACGCGGAGAAGCTGAATAGACGCGGACTGTTTTCATTAGAAAGACGGAGGTTGTGGGGTGACCTGATAGAGGTCTGTAAGATTATGAGGGGCATGGATAGAGTGGATGGGCAGGCAGTCTTTCCCAGGGTGGAGGGGTCAGTCACCAAGGGGTATAGGTTTAAGGTCCATGGGGCAAGGTTTAGAGGAGATGTGCGAGGCAGGTTTTTTACACAGAGGGTGGCGAGTGCCTGGAACGCATTGCCAGGGGAGGTTGTGGAAGCAGATACATTAACGGCGTTCAAAAGGCATCTTGACAAATACATGGATAGGATGGGTATAAAGGGAAATGCTGAGGGTTTTGGCTAAGGTTGGTATCATGACCGGTACAGGCTTGAAGGGCTGAATGGCCTATTCCTGTGCAGTATTGTTCTTTGTTCTTTGATCTTATCCTTCCCGAGGTGAACTCTCATTCTCTGCTCATCCTTTAGAAGCCCCATTTATCTCATTCCTTCCTGAAGTGAACTCTCACTCTCTGCTCTTCCTTTGAAGACCAGCTGCTCTCATTGTTTCCTGAGGTGAGCTGAGATTAGGGGATATGGATCAGGATTCCAATCTTTGAAATGGAGTTCTGTTGGAGTAGGATTTCCAAACTGCATCCATCCAAAGCCCAGCCTATTTTCCCGGGTGGGAGCTCCTTGCGTATGCATGGTGCAATCCCCACAGGATTCTTGTCACGAAGAGGGAACTCGGTTGTGCTGTAGATAGGATACTGCCGAAGCAGTGGGAATCAGTAAGGAATCTTATTCAGACAGAAACACTTCAAATCGTTTCTCCTGAGGCGTTGGCCTTTACCACGTTACCATTGAGGTCAACTGGAATTGTTAAAAAGGTTCTTCCCTCGCATTGAGAGAACTGGAGACCTGTGGCGTAGCTTCCCAGGGCCCTACACAACCTTCTCTGTGTTGGCTTGGTTAACATTGGGACCGGCACTGCCTCTCCCACCTGCCACCTCCCCCCCCCCCCCCCCCCCCCCCCCACCCCCCCCCCCCCCCAAACCCATGCCCAACCATCCCCAACCCCCCAGGGCCATGTGGATGCAGAATTTCTGGCAATGAGTGGAACAGGGAAAACGCAGGCAATGAGGCCGTGGTCAGCCTCAATTCCCCAAATTCCCACTCCATTGTCTCCCATTTCTGGGCAGAACTATGGCGGAGAAGGGGCAAGTGAGGGGCTCTACCATTGTTGGGGTTTGTTCATCATGCACTTTCGGGAGTTGGTTACCGTTGACTACTGAGGGAGGGGTGGGGTTTTGGGGGGAGTGGCTGGGGGGGGATTCTTTGTTTGGGGTTGTTTTGTATTGTAAAACTGTTGAAATTTGTTGAATAAAATACTTTTTAAAAAAAAAGAACTATGGCGGAGAAATCTCCCTTTTCTTCCTGTCACTACAAATGCAAAGTCTGGCTCCCTCTGGTCTGTATGATGCAGCAATACTCTGGATAACATCTTTACCTCAAAGCCATCAGGGAACCTAAACTGTTTTTCAAAAACATAGTTAAGGTAAACAGATGTTCTCCTGAAGTGCTGAACACGATCAATGTGCTGCTGTTGACAGACTTTTTATTCTGGTGAGGAAACCAAGGCGGTTTTAGGATATTAAAAAAAAAACATGGATTGCTTTTCAAATATGTAGCCATCTCAGATGGCCACCTGCAAAGGACCATGGGAATTATGGCCACCCAGGACTCAGACATACTCAGAGCTTGTGTGTTTGCAACCCAGATAGCTAGACGTGATTGAAACCCCCGCTCGTTTGCATTCGAATGGCCCATTTCCCAGAACAAAAGTACTGTACTCAGGTAACCGATACAGATACAGACTAATCGGCGCCCCTCCCTTTACTCAGGGAGCCCAAAGAGCCAAGTTCAATAACCGCTAAGGACACACCCAGCCATCAAGGCACCCGCCCCTTTATTGGCCAAAAGCGAAGGCAGTGATCGAAGCCTATCGAATTATTGGGACCAAGTTAAGGACCGCCCCAAAGAGCGTGAAATCCCAGAGGGATAAGAGACACAGCCATGTGCTCGGTCTCTCTTGGATCCGGCCTATGCCAACACAAGATAGCCAGGAGGGAACTGAAGAAAGGGATTAGGAGAGCTAAGAGAGGGCATGAAAAATCTTTGGCAGGTAGGATCAAGGAAAACCCAAGGCCTTTTACACATATGTGAGAAATATGAGAATGACTAGAGCGAGGGTAGGTCCGATCAAGGACAGTAGCGGAGATTGTGTATTGAGTCTGAAGAGATAGGAGAGGTCTTGAACAAGTATTTTCTTCAGTATTTACAAACGAGAGGGGCCATATTGTTGGAGAGGACAGCGTGAAGCAGACTGATAAGCTCGAGGAGATACTTGTCAGGAAGGAAGATGTGTTGCGCGTTTTGAAAAAACTTGAGGATAGACAGTCCCCGGGCCTGACGGGATATATCCAAGGATTCTATGGGAAGCAAGAAATGAAATTGCAGAGCCTTGGCAATGATCTTTCATCCTCGCTGTCAACAGGGGAGGTACCAGAGGATTGGAGAGCGGCGAATGTCGTGCCCCTGTTCAAAAAAGGGAATAGGATAACCCTGGGGAATTACAGCCAGTTAGTCTTACTTCGTTGGTAGGCAAAGTATGGAAAGGGACTGAGGGATAGGATTTCTGAGTATCTGGAAAGGCACTGCTTGATTAGGATAGTCAGCACGGATTTGTGAGGGGTAGGTCTTGCCTTACAAGTCTTATTGACTTCTTTAAGGAGGTGACCAAGCATGTGGATGAAGGTAAAGCAGTGGATGTAGTGTACATGGATTTTAGTAAGGCATTTGATAAGGTTCCCCATTGTAGGCTTGTGCAGAAAGTAAGGAGGCATGGGATAGTGGGAAATTTGGCCAGTTGGATAACAAACTGGCTAACCGATAGAAGACAGAGAGTGGTGGTGGATGGCAAATATTCAGCCTGGAGCCCAGTTATCATGGCATACCGCAGGGATCAGTTCTGGGTCCTCTGCTGTTTGTGATTTTCATTAACGACTTGGATGAGGGAGTTGAAGGGTGGGTCAGTAAATTTGCAGATGATACGAAGATTGGTGGAGTTGTGGATAGTGAGGAGGGCTGTTGTCAGCTTCAAAGAGACATAGATAGAATGCAGAGCTGGGCTGAGAAGTGGCAGATGGAGTTTAACCCTGACAAGTGTGAGGTTGTCCATTTTGGAAGGACAAATGTGAATGCGGAATACAGGGTTAACGGTAGGGTTCTTGGCAATGTGGAGGAGCAGAGAGATCTTGGGGTCTATGTTCATAGATCTTTGAAAGTTGCTACTCAAGTGGATAGAGCTGTGAACAAGGCCTATGGTGTGCTAGCGTTCATTAGCAGAGGGATTGAATTTAAGAGCCATGAGGTGATGATGCAACTGTACAAAACCTTGGTCAGGCCACATTTGGAGTACTGTGTGCAGTTCTGGTCGCCTCATTTTAGGAAGGATGTGGAAGTTTTGGAAAAGGTGCAAAGGAGATTTACCAGGATGTTGCCTGGAATGGAGAGTAGGTCATACAAGGAAAGGTTGAGGGTGCTAGGCCTTTTCTCATTAGAAAGGAGAAGGATGAGGGGCGACTTGATAGAGGTTTATAAGATGATTAGGGGAATAGATAGAGTAGACAGTCAGAGACTTTTTCCCCGGGTGGAACACACCAGTACAAGGGGACATAAATTTAAGATAAATGGTGGAAGATATAGAGGGGATGTCAGAGGTAGGTTCTTTACCCAGAGAGTAGTGGGGGCATGGAATGCACTGCCTGTGGAAGTAGTTGAGTCGGAAACGTTAGGGACCTTCAAGCAGCTATTGGATAGGGACATGGATTAGGGTAGAATAATGGAGTGTAGGTTAACTTCTTAAGGGCAGCACGGTAGCACTGTGGATAGCACAATTGCTTCACAGCTCCAGGGTCCCAAGTTCGATTTCGACTTGGGTCACTGTCTGTGTGGAGTCTGCACATCCTCCCCGTGTGTGCGTGGGTTTCCTCCGGGTGCTCCGGTTTCCTCCCACAGTCCAAAGATGTGCAGGTTGGGTGGATTGGCCATGAAAAATTGTCCAAAATTCTATGATTAACCTAGGACAAAAGTTTGGCACAACATCGTGGGCCGAAGGGCCTGTTCTGTGCTGTATTTCTCTATCTATCTAACCCAAGGGCAGCATAACGACCAGACAGACAAGTTCAAGACCAACGATCGCTAGCAGACGGGTGAGCCCAGCAGAAACAGAGCCACTTCTTCCACCCAACCACGCAAGATCCGGACAAAGGCCTTGTCCATCTGCATAGAGCCGGTTGCCCTGTAGCTAAGTATAGGTTATTGTAGTTGTTAGGTGTAGTTTAACTTGTAGTGTTTGTGTTGCATGTCAAAGTAATCCTTGTGTGTCAATAAACCATCTTTGAACTTGAACTGACTAACTGGTTGTGTGGTCCTTTGATCAATATCCAGTTGTACAAGGTTTTGGTGAGACCTCACGTCTGGGGTACTGTGTGCAGTTTTGGTCTCTACATTTTAAAACACCTACACTTGAGGCGAGACAGCGAAGGTTCACTAAATTAGTCCCTGGGATGGGAGGTTTGTTCTATGACAAGAGGCTGAGTAAATTCGGCCTACTTTCTTTGGAGTTTAGAATGAGAAGCGATTTCATTGCAACCTACAAGATTCTGAAGGGGCTTGACGGAGTAGACACCGAAAGATCATTCCCTGGTCACCGAGTCCAAAACACAGAGGGGGGCACAGACTCAGGGATAAGGGAGCTGATCATTTAGGACTGAGATGAGGAGAAACTACTTGACTCAAAGGGTTGAGAATCTTTCGAATTCTCTGCCCCAGAGGCGAATATACTTAACAGCTGGGATAGAGAGATTTTTGATCTCCCAGGGAATTAAGGGATCTGGGGGAGCAGTCGGGAAAATGTGGTGCGAACCTGAGATCAGTCATGATCGTATTGAATGGCAGAGCAGGCGGACAGGCCATGCGGTCTACTCCTGCTCCTGTTTTATGTATTCTTGTAATAAGATGGAGTACAGTGTCTGAAAGATCCTCCTGTGGTGGTGAATACATGGCATAGGACATGAGCAGTAACGTAGAGTGGCAGAACAGGGTTCCCAGACTGGGATACATTTCGGAAAGAAATAGCCTTTGAAAATGGTGAGCACCATCACCTAGGAACAGGAAGTAAATGGATGTTGGCACCGACAATAGTACTGGTGTTAAAACATCACTGTCCTGCTCCTGCCTAGATATGCTCAGAGGAACTGAGGCATATTACAACACTCAGAAATTTCACGCCAAAAACAGATTGTGAGACATATTGCAGAACTGGCGATAACTGGTTTAAATCCTGTTTAAAGGGGAAGCACGTGGTATTCGGGTTACCCCATATCCTGTGAACAAAGCTCCTTATTTCCGTGAGTTATTCTGTATGCGAGGAATGTGTACTTGTTGCTCGTTCTGGTGAGTGTGCTTTAACACTCAATTGGCTCGGTTTTATTCCCTTGCTCTTGAGTCGCTAGGTATCTTTATGATACCACCACGAGGTTCAAGTTCAAGTGCTGATCAATAACTCAATACACCAGTTAGTAAGGTTCAAATCAAAACACATTTATTATATACACAGTCAATCGCTACTCATGCATAAACACTACAAAACTAGACTACCTCTACCACAACAGGCCAATACTTATCTTTGGAAAGAGCCCACTGGGTCAGGGAACATGGCCTCTTGTGCAATCCTGGGCTGCAGGCTTCCAACTGGTATGGACTAAGGATCAGGAGCGCCTATATCGTAGCGGCATTGACTGGACACTTACTTGGTGGTGCAGCTGCAAGGCAGTTCAGGGTCAAGTGTTGTTTCAGTCTGCTGCGTGACCCTGCCGAGGAGTCTATCGAGATAAACTGCCAAGAGAGCGAATTGAACTTGGGACCTGTCTTTTATAGGCCCCAGGGGCTTCGCGCCCTTTTGGGCGGACCCCGTACCTGACTCCAATCAATTGGATCACGTACCAATCGATCGGTTTGAATTCCCCAATACTGGGGCTGTTTCCTGATCGCTGGGCGGTCCTTAGGTGCTCGTTAGCCTCTTCTGTCTTGGACTCCTGCTGGCGCCGAAAAGTCTGGTTTTACCTCGATTATCCTAACTGTTGCTATTGTGCCTGGGAATCGCTCATTAATATTCAGATTGCTGGTTTCAATGCTGTCTGCTTTCTGCGAGTCGAATACACAGGAAAACTTTGCAAACTGCTTGCTTCTCTGAGCCTGTCCATTTTTCCCTGCCTTCTTTGCGAATCTCCGTTTTAAACTCGGGAAGTGGCCAATCCAGGGGGCTACAGGCTCCAGATTCACAGCAATATGATTGGCTCTGAACCCTCTGTGGCATCACCCAGCAAGTCCCTTGGTTGGACCTAACCGCTACAAAGACAACAAAAGGATGAAACCGGGCAGGCCAACTGGCATCGAATTTCTTACACCAAATTTTTAAAAACATATTTTTATTCAGATCTTCATTTTATATAATACACATTAGTGCAAAACAACAAGGCAGAGTAAAACGCCAGGAAAAGCATAAAACCCTGAAACATAGCCTATCCCCTCTCACATCCTAACCCCTCCCTTTGCCCCCCCCCCCTTTTTACACATGGTTTTCTATTGGTTATTTATATTTGGCTGGAAGCAGTGGTGTTATATTAGTTTTTAAAGATACAAGAGGCTAATATAAATAACAAGGGATTGATTTAAAATGTATAGTACAAAATATAGTGCAAACTGGGAGTCTATGTATTTTGTCGTAAATACCCGGATACCCGGAGAACATAATGCCGATTTGGGGGGGTGGGGGGGGGGGGGGGGGGGGGGGGGGGGGTACTGTTTATTTTAGCCCACAGTGGTCGAGAACCCAACCTCTCTGTTTTACTATTTATGTGCAGCTCCCTGGTATTGATACATGCCAGAGACATGCTTGTGGCCCCCAGGTGCGCCCTTCCTGTTACTGTTCTGGGCATCCTTCCTGGGCTGTCCTCTCTTTCTCCCATGCCCTTTCGGCCCCTCTATCCTACTTCCCCTGTGTTCTTCCCCTTCTTAGACCCCCCCTCCCACCCCAGCCGCCTCTCGCTCCTTCTGTCTACTTCGGTCCTCCCCTCCCCGCTTCCCTTATTGACTGCCGGTTACATACAGGTCCTCAAACAGGTTGGTAAATTGCTTCTATGTTTTGTGGCAGCCCTCTTCCGATCCTCTGGTGGCAAATTTTATTTATTCCAATTTGAGGAATTCGGCTGGCTCGGGCATACAGTCCGCGGCCGAGGGTGGCGCTGTTGATCTCCAGCTGGGCAGGATTCTCCAGCCGGTGACTAGGGAGGCATATGCCCCTCTCCCATGAAGAGTTCTGGCTGTTCTCATACCCCGAAGACCCCTACTTTTGGGCATGCCTCCACCCTCGCCCCCACAACCCTGGACATGGACTTAAAGGAGGCAGTCCAGAACCCAAGATGACCAGAACGTGTGGGCGTGGTTGGCTGGGCCTCCCAGGCACCGTTCATATTTGTCCTCCACCTCTGGGAACCCACTCATGCGTGTTCTTGTCAAGTGCGCCCTGTGCACTACCTTTAGTGGAGTTGGGCTCAGCCCTGTGCATGACAAGGTGAAGCTTGCCCTGGCAGTGCCTCGATCCAGAATCCTTCCCCTATTCCTTCCTCGTTCTTCCTCCCATTTTTCCCTTGTCTCCTCCAGTAGTCGTCTAAATATGTCAGCAGTGACCGGCTCCTAGCATGCCTGCAGTAAGGAGTCTGTCCAGTAGGGAGTGTCCTGGTCACTGGAGGAACTTTGCTGTCTTCTTGCGGAGGAAGTTCCTCAGTTGCATGTATCGCAACTCATTCCCTTTTGGGAGCAGTAGACTGTCCGTCAGATCCAGGGTTACTATCCTGCCATCAATGTATCGGTCCCCTACCCTCAGTGTCCTCCCTTCCTGTATCCAGCTTTTAATGGAGGCGTCCAGTGTCGCCGGGGAGAATTTATGGTTCGTACTGACAAGGGCTACGATAGACATTACTACCAATCCATAATGTTGTCTTAGTTGGTTCCACACTCTGAACGTGGCCACTACCACTGGGATCCTTGAGTATTAGGCTGGGGTGAATGGGTGTGTGGCCATGGTCAGTGCTTGTAGGGATGTCCCCGTTCAGGAGCTTTCTTCCATTTTACCCATTCTGCTTCCGGGTCTTTGACCCCCCCCCGCCACCACCCCATTCTCTCCCCCACCTCTCCCCTGCCCCTCACCATGCCTCTCCTTTGTAGGATCCATGCCTCTTCTCTGTAGGATGCCCATTCGGATCCTAGGATTCTTTTTCCTCCACACAAACGCCATGATTGATTTATCTAGCTTGGTGAAGAAGGCCTTGGGGACGAAGAGCGGGAAGGATCTGAACACGAAGAGGGACCTGGGAAGTACGTTCATTTTGATCGTCTGTACTCTCCCTGGAGAGTGGGAATGTGACCCCCGTGTCTGGTGGAGCTGGTGCACAGCTTGCCCAATGGAGAGCAGGTCAAACTCCATTTGTAACATATTCCTCTCCACCAGTAGTTTCACAGTCGGGGCTGCGGAATATCACTGGTCCACCTCCAATATGGAGTTCACCAGTTGCTGCCTGGCCACCATCTCCTTTCTGCCCCTAAGCGTCCCTTATGCGATTATTTCCTCCCACATCACTGCCTTCAGTGCCTCCCAGATTGTGGAGGGTGAGGATACATATTCCTCGATGGTTTGTGACATTTTCCTGGAATAGTATGTTGTGGAACCTACGAGGGAACAAGCGGTCCTAGATCTGGTCCTGTGTAATGAGACAGCATTGATTAATGATCTCATATTTAGGGATCCTCTCAGAAGGAGCGATCACAATATGGTGGAATTTAAAGTACAGATGGAGAGTGAGAAGGTAAAATCAAACACTGGTGTTTTGTGCTTAAACAAAAGAGATTATAATGGGATGAGAGAAGAGCTAGCTAAGGTAGACTGGGAGCAAAGACTTTATGGTGAAACAGTTGAGGAACAATGGAGAACCTACCAAGCAATTTTTCACAGTGCTCAGCAAAGGTTTATACCAAGGTTTATACCGGCGGGGCCGGGGGGGCGAGGGGGGGCCGGGGAGGCGGGCCGAGGGGGGGTCCGGGCCAAGGGGGGGCGGACGGAGGGGGGGGCGGTGGACGGAGGGGGGGGCGGCGGACGGAGGGGGGTGGCGGACGGAGGGGGGGCGGACGGAGGGGGGGGCGGACGGAGGGGGGGGCTGACGGAGGCGGGGGCGGAAGGGGCCGCCCTGGGGGAGGGCGGCCACCGCGCATGCGCTGGTTGGCACCGGCCCAACTGCGCATGCGCGGGACCCGAGTCTCTGGCGCCCCCTAGCACATGGCGCCCCGGGCGACTGCCCGAGTTGCCGGTACCTTGGGCCGGTCCTGGTAGTAGCATGGATAGAGGATTGGGCTAACTAATAGAAAGCAAAGAGTTGGGATAAATGGGTGTTTCTCTGGTTGGTAATCAGTAGCTAGTGGTGTCCCTCAGGGATCAGTGTTGGGCCCACAATTGTTCACAATTTACATAGATGATTTGGAGTTGGGGACCAAGGGCAATGTGTCCAAGTTTGCAGATGACACTAAGATGAGTGATAAAGCAAAAAGTGCAGAGGATACTGGAAGTCTGCAGAGGGATTTGGATAGGTTAAGAGAATGGGCTAGGGTCTGGCAGATGGAATACAATGTTGACAAATGTGAGGTTATCCATTTTGGCAGGAATAACAGCAAACGGGATTATTATTTAAAGATAAATTATTAAAACATGCGGCTGCGCAGAGAGACCTGGGTGTGCTAGTGCATGAGTCTCAAAAAGTTGGTTTACAGGTGGAACAGGTGATTAAAAGGCGAATGGAATTTTGTCCTTCATTGCTAGAGGGATGGAGTTTAAGACTAGGGAGGTTATGCTGCAATTGTATAAGGTGTTAGTGAGGCCACACCTGGAGTATTGTGTTCAGTTTTGGTCTCCTTACCTGAGAAAGGACGTACTGGCGCTGGAGGGTGTGCAGAGGAGATTCACTAGGTTAATCCCAGAGCTGAAGGGGTTGGATTACGAGGAGAGTTTGAGTAGACTTGGACTGTACTCGTTGGAATTTAGAAGGATAAGGGGGGATCTTATAGAAACATATAAAATTATGAAGGGAATAGATAGGATAGATGCGGGCAGGTTGTTTTCACTGGCGGGTGAAAGCAGAACTGGGGGGCATAGCCTCAAAATAAGGGGAAGTAGATTTAGGACTGAGTTTAGGAGGAACTTCTTCACCCAAAGGGTTGTGAATCTATGGAATTCCTTGCCCAGTGAAGCAGTTGAGGCTCCTTCATTCATTGTTTTTAAGATAGAGATAGACAGTTTTTTGAAAAATAAAGGGATTAAGGGTTATGGTGTTTGGGCCAGAAAGTGGAGCTAAATCCACAAAAGATCAGCCATGATCTCATTGAATGGCGGAGCAGGCTCGAGGGGCCAGATGGCCGACTCCTGCTCCTAGTTCTTATGTTCTTACGTTTCATGCAGAATGCCTTGTTAGGCGAGGAGGGCTGTGTCCCGCCTCCACGTGGGGCACTGGGCCCAGCCCATCTCCAACCTAAAATCCACATAGTGTGTTGTGTGGTCGGAGATTACCATAGCAGAATATTCCGCCGCTACTCTCTCTGGAAGCACCGATTTCCTTACTACAAAGAAGTTGGTGCGGGAGTATACCTTGTGGTCTTGGGTGAAGAAGGAGAACTCCCTATCCCTCAGGTGGGTGAACCTCCATGGGTCCAGCCCCCATCCCCACCCCCTCTCACCCCGCCATCTGTTCCATAAACGTGTTCCGCTCTCTCGCCATTGCTGATTGTTCTGTTGATTTGGGGCTGGATTTGCCTCTCCGTGAGTCCTATATGCAGTTGATGTCCCCCCCCCCTCCCTCCACGATGAGTTGGTGGGAGTCCAGGGTGGGGATTTCTGCCATGGTCTTTTTTATATGGTCTGCGTTGTCCCAGTTGGGGGTGTCCACATTAACAAATACCGCTGGTGTCCCTTCCAAGACACCGCTAACCGTGACATATCGTCCCCCCTGGCCTATCACTGCCTTTGTCACTGTAACGTTCATTCTCTTATTGAACAAACGGCCACCCCCCTAGCCCTCGTCCCCTAGTACACTTGGTAGATCTGTCCTATCCATCCCTTCCATACCCTCAGTCAGTCCTTCTCCCTCAGGCGGAGGAAGAGTACATCGGCGTTCAGGCTTTTCAGGTGATTCTGGACCTTTTCACCGGGCTGTTAATTCCGTTGACATTCCAGGTGATTATTCTGATGGGGGGAGGGGGGGGGGGGGGGGTTTCTGTCTCCCACCCCCTGCGGGGTCAGCCATACTCTTCATGTGGATGCGCCCCTGCACTCCGGGGTTTCCCTTTGTCCAGGGGCCATCCAAGAGTTCCTTCTTCCCGGCGTCGTCATGTCTGACCTTTTGCAACTAACATTCTACTCTGCCCCCCACCTATTCCCAATCCCCGCTCCCTCGAGTCTCACTGCCCTCCCCTACCCCTCTTCCCAGTGCTCCTGTGGGCTTCCCCGTCACACCCTCTCTTACCCTCTAACCCCCCCCTTCTGCCTGGCCTGCTATTTTACTGCCCCCCCCCCCCTTCAGCCAGGCGCCCTTCCTCCCGGGAGCTGCACTGTGGCCCTCCCTTTCCTCTTCCCTCTGCGTTCTCTCATATTTGCTCCCTGGTGGCTCGCCTCTTGGGAGTGTTTCCTCCTTTCTTTGGCACATTTTGTTCCTCTCCCTTCCCATTTCAGTGTCCATTTGTCCTCCCTCCCCCTGGGACTCCCAGGTGATGGTTCCAATGAGTGCCCTGGACATGTAAATAAAGAGAAATTAGACATGGAAAGGCAAAGAACATCTTTTGTGGTCCATTTGTGTCCATTACTGCTGCCTTCCCAGCCGGTTTTCTTGATAAATTCCTCTGCGTCACTCTGCGTGTTGAAGTAAAACTCCCTGGTGTTGAATGTTACCCAGAGTTTTGCTGGGTAAAACATCTGAACCGTATTTTGTTTTTGAACAGAGCTGCCTTGGTTCCGTTGAACCTGGCCCAGTGCGTGGCCAGGTCAGCCCTGATATCCTGGTATATATGGATTGTCTGGCTTTCCCACTTACAGGACCTCATGCTTCTCGCCCAGTTTAACATCCGCTCCTCGTCCTGGTATCTGTGGAGCTTTGCGATGATTGGTTCTCCTGATTAGGGCTTTAACCTGAGTGATCTGTGGTCCTTGTCCACTTCTGGAACGTTGGGGAAGCTTTCTCCCCTGACTAATTTCTCCAGCATTCACACTACATAGTCTATTCTGTTCCTGCCCGCTGTGCCTCCAGGTAGTCCTTCAATCCTCAGCTTTTGGTGGTGGGATCTGTTCTCCTGGTCCTTGACCTTCCCCCTGAGTGTTCCCTGGGCTGCTGCGACCCTTACCACCTCCGTTTCCAGTGCGGTGATCCGGTGGCTCTGGTCGGTTGTTGCTTTTTCCAGTTCCCACACAAGCTCTTCTTGGGTTTCCAACCGCCTCCCCATCTTCGCCAGGGCCTCTTTGAAGGGGGTCAAAGTGATTGCTTTATCTGCCTTCATGGTCTCCATGAGGTCCTCTTTGATTGACTCCCTTAGCTTTTGGTGGTCCTGTGCCAGGAGCTCCATCCATTGCCCCATCGGGATTGGATCAATGCCGGTGGTCGTGTCGGCGATTCCTCCTGGTCCGCCGTGCTCCACTCAGTATCACTCCTCCTGTCTGCCGTTTGCGTCCTTAACTCCTGGCTCTTCCCACTTCTGCTGTCTTTTCTGTTTTTGGCGGATCCAAGGGCATTTTCTTGGGTGGTTGTCGTTTGTTTTGTTGCTGGTGAGGGTAGGGGTTTTTTTTTCCATCGGTTTAGTGGTTGCTTTTTAGGTTAAAGGGGCCAGAATGAAAGTTTCCAGAGGAGAGCCACCTTTCATGCGACTGTTCTGCAGATTGCCACCATCAGAACTCTCTTAGACCAAATGTTTAGGCAAAAGTGGGGCATCAACTTATATTTTCAAGGGGATGAAATCCATGCATGTTGGGGGGACAACTGTTAACATGAAAAATATTGACCCATTCCCAGCAAGCTGTGCCATTTGTTCGATAGGTGAGGCAGACCCGAGCTGTAACCTCCATTTCACCATAGTTCCGATGAGGGCAAAACCATACTCAGCATATTCAATTGTAAGTCTCTCAATATATATTTATCTCACACTTTCAATTACGTCAATTGTCATACCATCTTCTGCCATTATCTCACTGCGTGTTTACGGCGGTACATTGACTAATCGGAGAGTTGTCAGGTCGGAGA
Organism: Scyliorhinus canicula; assembly: GCF_902713615.1. Lineage (NCBI taxonomy): Eukaryota > Metazoa > Chordata > Chondrichthyes > Carcharhiniformes > Scyliorhinidae > Scyliorhinus > Scyliorhinus canicula. The sequence goes on from NC_052149.1 coordinate 22,680,679, forward strand.
CTTTCTCTGCAAAAGCCCCACTCCGGATGAATTCATAACTGATGCCGTTTCTCATCTCAAATACCTGTAGGCGTAAAATGGAATGTAGTACCAGAGAATATTGTGATTAAAGTGTCTCTAACTAATAGCTTTGGCAGTACGACTGTAACCCCAGGAACGTATAATTACTGGTAGTAACAAGTGTTTACATTTTGTTATTACACACAACAAAACACAAGGAAAACACATTTTCTACAATCCCTGGAAAAACTAGACACGACTTGTACAGGAGCTGCAAGGAAAATCAAGGATTTTTCACCAAAAGTCGAGAGGCCTGACTTTGCACGAGGTTTCCTTTCCTTTGTAGAAAAAAAAACAGGGGCCTCACGGTAGCATGGTGGTTAGCATCAATGCTTCACAGCTCCAGTAGTCCCAGGTTCGATTCCCGGCTGGGTCACTGTCTGTGTGGAGTCTGCACGTCCTCCCCGTTTGTGCGTGGGTTTCCTCCGGGTGCTCCGGTTTCCTCCCACAGTCCAAAGATGTGCGGGTTAGGTGGATTGGCCATGATAAATTGCCCGTAGTGTAAGGTTAATGGGGGGATTGTTGGGTTACCGGGTATACGGGTTACGTGGGTTTAAGTAGGGTGATCATTGCTCAGCACAACATTGAGGGCCGAAGGGCCTGTACTGTTCTATGTTCTATGTTGAATATTACTCAAGTATATACATTGTAATAGATGCATTTGCTTGCTTGTAATTGTGTATCTGTTCAATAAATCTCTACAGTTAATTTATGTCAAGTATATCTGTGTTTTGTGTGAAATTAAGTTGAGGTTCTACATGGTTTTAAATCCAACATCAGGAACAGGATTTCCCCTTGGGCTCTCTGCGCTCCAGATCTCTGAACTCTTACCTTCGTAACTTCAGACTTTGGCCCATATTCTCCACTTTCTTCACTGGTGGTTGGGGAGTGGAGGAAATGTATTTTCAAGAAGAGGGATAGAGCTCTGCTTTTCTTTAAAATAGTCTTGATTTCTTCCACCATTTTGGATATTTGCAGATATAAGTCTGGATGTCGCCTGACCCCACTGGACATGCTTGTGGGGGGGAAGCACATAAAATAGCCTACAGCTTTCCTTGCCACCACGGGCTAACCCCGTTATATGCCAGGTGGGTGGGTGGGTGCTGAAATCGTCAGTTTGCCCACCATATATAAGTAAATAGTTAGAGGCCTATTGGCTTTGTTATCATGTCTATTGACCTGTACGATCATCAGTTTTGTGGGCACTGCCCATACATGATATGATGCCCACACCACGATCAGGTGGGCAGGACACGACCAGCTGTTCCTTATGGTTAACATGAGTTAAAGGCCAGAGGTGTCCGAAGGGTGTCTGCTTTGCATTGGAGGCACCCGCCCACCCAAGGTGTCAGCCCCTTCCTTCCTTCTGCGCGTCCTGCCCTGTGAAACCCCTCCCCCTCTCTGTGCTTCCAGGGCGCCTCTTCTCTGTCTGGGGCTCCAACCCCTGGTTCTGCCATCCACCTTCTTTGCCCTCCTTCTTGCAGTCCTGATAGTGACCACTACTGGCACTGCCGGGACTACAGGCACCAGCCAATCAGATTGGCTGGCAGCTCCTGAGGGCGGGGTGTCCTCCCAATGAGGGGTGTAGGCCCCACTCTCAACCACTTTAGCCCATCTGCAGAATGTTATGGATGAAAGGCAGGCTAATTTTAGGAAGGCCCAGAAGAAAGTTCCAGAAGTACCTGCACCAGCTAGAGCCAGTTCTGACTGGAGAAATGAAAACATGTCAGAACGGGTGTTCCGGTAGAAGGTACAGGTCGTACAGGCCATGGGGTCGGTAAAGCTGGCAGTGCCCACAAAACTGATGATGGTGCTGTTAATACTGGCAGGCAGGCAGGAACTGCCTTAATCCCTACAGCTCAGAGGAGGCCATTCAGCCCATCGAGTTTGCCCCGACACTCTGAAAGAGCACCCCACCCAGGCCCACTCCCCCCGCACTATCCCCTCAACTCCACCTGACTATTGGTCACTAAGGGACAATTTAGTACGGCCAAACAACCTCACCTGCAGATCTTTGGACAGTGGGAGGAAACTGGAGCACCCGGAGGAAACCCACGCAGTAACAGGGAGAACGAGCAAACCAGACAGTCACCCAAGGTGGGAATCGCATCTGGGTCCCAGGCGCTGTGAGGCAGCAGTGCTAACCACTGTAACTAGTACTGGTCCAAACTGGTTATTTTTTCAGTTTCTCCAGCGGTCTTTATTAGTGGTACACATATTTATTGCTTACCCATTTAGTTATGACATTTATTGCTCGAGTGGGCATCAACTGGTGTCAATAACTGGAAGAACACAATCCCCTTCCAATGTGAAGGGAAACACTCAAGATTAATACGTATGATTCTGCAGATCTGGAGGTCAGATAAAACACTCAGAATAGAAGTATGTGGAAAATGTACTGCGGAAATGGCAACGACAAAAAATTAAAATTCAGAATTGATCACAGACAAAGAAACTCAAAATGAAGGTTTCAGGAAAAGCTGCACCAACCTTATTGCTGGGGAGAAAATACAAAGATTGGCACTGATGGAACCATCAATTCACCAGACACGTGTTTCCGATATGAATCTAGGCTTTAATTGACTTACTTCAGAGCCAGCCTGTTACCCGTTGATGAACTCTTAATGAACTCAGGCTGACTCTGGACAAGGGTATTTATACAGCGGCACTAGGGGGAGGAGTCGCGGGCAGAGCCAAGGGTGAAGCCCAGTACAAGTTCCTGAGTACTCCCAGAGCTACTCCCCCTAGTGGTACAAAGACAGTGTGAATTATCATATATATATATATATAACATTCACCACAGCACATTATCAATATGCTAATTGATTCTGGGCTGACTTTGCTTCTGTTTCAGATCAATGATCTGATATGTGGGTGGCATGGTAGCGCAGTGGTTAGCACCGTTGCTTCACAGTGCCAGGGTCCCAGGTTCGATTCCCGGCTTGGATTACTGTCTGTGCAGAGTTTGCATGTTCCCCCGTGTCTGCGTGGGTTTCCTCCGGTTTCCTCCCACAATTCCCAAACGATGTGCTTATTAGATTGGACATTCTGAATTCTCCCTCTGCGTACCCGAACAGGTGCCGGAATGTGGCAACATGGGGCTTTTCACAGTAACTTCTTTGCAGTGTCAATGTAAGCCTACTTGTGACAATAAATATTATTTCTTTTTTTATAAATTTAGAATACCAAATTATTTTGTTTCCAATTAAGGGGCAATTTAGCGTGGCCAATCCACCTAACTTGCCCATCTTTGGGCTGTGGGGGTGAGGCCCACGCAGACACGGGGAGAATGTGCAAACTCCACACGGAAAGTGACCCAGGGCAGGGATTCGAACCCGGGTCCTCAGCGCCGCCGTCCCAGTGCGATCCACTGCGCCACATGCCGCCCTAATAAAGATTATTTCAAAACAGGCATTGTCAAACTCAGGGGGCGCGACCCGCAGGTGGGTCACGGGCGGGTGTTGGGTGGGTCGCGGAGCCGTCCGTTGCAGTGCTCCTGATCGCGCAAATCTGTGCGCAACAGCCACAGCAGCCGGCTGCTAATAACACCGGCTGCAAGCGGCCTTCAAAATGGCCACGAAGATGTAAAGAAAATGCGGCCATTGTATATTGCTCATGTATTTGCTTTGCTTTGTTTGGCCCTTGTTCCGCACTGTAACCAATCACTATTTATTGATGTACCATTTGTACGTACTCTGTTGATTATTCTTGTGTCTACTATGTACGTACTGTGTTCGCTCCCTTGGCCGCAGGAAAATACTTTTCACTGTACTTCGGTACATGTGACAATAAATCAAATCAATCAATTATATTCGGGGGGGGGGGGGGAGAAATGTGTTAATTGGGACAACTGAGTTCTACAACCCCAATATTTTGTAAAATGCCCGGTGGGTGTACGGGTAAATGCAATCCCAAAGAATTGTGATGGCATTAAAAACAAAGGATGTGATTGAGTGATGTCTGTTTATTGTCTTTGTGATGGAATCTTGCCAATGAAACAATACATCACTTCACATAAGTCCCGAGACTGCATCGGAATGTACAAAAATAAATCAGGTATGAATGAACAAATATATTTCCGCATGAGAATCTCCATTGAAATTGTCACGTATGTAATTTTAAACATTTTCCTTCTGCAATGAAAAATTTGAAAATGGGACAATGAACATGCTCCTCAATGGAACTTCATTAAGACAACACACCAATCACATGACAATATAAAGCTTGGGAGGGAGGCAGTGAGGGTAAAGACTGGGGAGGTGCGGAAACTGAGGGAGGGAGGGAGACAAAGAAGGGAGCGGATTGAGGAGAGACAGCTCGAGTAAGCAGACAGAGTGGGCAAATGCTAGTTGGTACATTGTTGTGGGGGGGGGGGGCGGTGCGGGTAGCATCCTGTTTCTGCATGGGGGGGGTAGTGGGGAAATTGCAGCATCTGTTTGACAAGGCTTGTATGCAACCCCAGGGACGTTCAGCTAGTGGGTACAAGGAAGACCCAGTGCTGAAGATTAAAGGAATTAAAATGCAGAACAAAGTTAGTGATTGAGACAAGACATAATCAGGGAGGAATGGCGGAGAGGCACACACTGGTGTTGGGTTGAGTAAAATTGACAACAGATGCCATATGGCCCCAGCTCAAGTCAGCTGAGGTGTGGTAGTGCCTACAGGCGAGTGCTTAGAAACCGGGAGCCCCTACTCGATTTCCAATCAGTCCAAGTGAGTTGCCAGTTCACTCCAGTAAAAGAGTTTTACAGAGTGGCAGCTCAATCTTTGATGCACCGGGAATTTGCATATAAAGTCGGTTCTTATTTACAGAGATTTTTACATGTGGTCCCGTCGTCTGCCCTCCCCCCTCCCCTCCCTTCCCCCCCATTGGTAGTCTAGTATTCCCCCCAGTACTGACGTCTGCCCTGGGTATCACATACTGTGCTGCACTCCTTTCTGTTGTGGTTTTGGGGAGGAGGGGGCTTCGTGGCCCCTCCCCTCCTCCCATTCCCCCCCTTGTTTTGTTCTGTGCCTCCCTTGGGTTCCCTCCTCTCCTCCTCCCCCCTTCCCCCACTACTCCTTTCCATTGTGCGTGCTCTTATTTGTTTTACTTCATCCCTCCTCCTCCCCCTCCCACCCCACCACCTCATCCTAGTCGCTATTGGCCTCGACCAGGTCTTGGAACAGGCTGCTGAACGGCCCCTTCGCTTTGTGGGAGTCCTTGTCAGCCTTGGATGGTGTATTTAATCTTCTCCAGGCCGAGAAATTCGACAGGTCTGCCAGCCTGTCTGCCAGCCAGTCTGCAGCTGTGGGTGGTGCTGCTGATCGTGCCCTCAACCCACTTCCGTCCCCAGTTCATCCTCTCATTTTCTTCTGGCTTCGTCCAGTGTATACTTGCCCTTTCCAGCAACCCTCCATAGATGCTCCCACAGTTCCACCCCCCCCCCCCCCACCCCACCCCACCCCACCTTACTGTCCGTGGTTATTAGTTCCTCTAGTAGTGTGTCTCTCGGGGCCCTGGGGCACCTTGCTGGCTCCTTGCGGAGAAAGTGTTTAATTTGAAGGTGCCGGAGTTCCTGTCATCTCAGTAGTTCAAGGTCCTCCGTCAGTTCGCCCAGGGTCACGAGTCTGTCCCCTATGTAAAAGCCTTGACTGCTAGCGTTCACTCCCACCCCCCCCCCCCCCCCCACCCCCCCCGCCATCCTGTCTCCATTTTTTAAAGGCGTTGCGAGCAGGGCTGGCGGGAATTTGTGCTTGCCACAGATGGGGGCCATGGAGGACATCTCGGTTAGGCTGAAGTGTTGACTTATTTGCTTCCATGTCTTCACTGTGGCTACCACCACTGGGAAGGACGTGCATTTCTTCGGGTGGGGGGGGGGGGGTAGCGTCGCCGTGGCGAGGGCCCCGAGGGTCATTCCCTTGCAGGAAGACCCCTCCAGCCTCACCCATCCTGTGTTGGGCTCTCACATCTAACCCCCTCACTCTCTCAGCTGTCAGGCACTTTCTACCAACTCAACGTGCCACCTCTGAATCTTTCTCTTCGTGACTGCAACAAAGAATATAACCAACGGGAAACTGCCGACAAGATCTGGGGTGTCAACAAAAAAATGGGAGAAAAACAACTTTCGGTGATGATTTTGTGAGCCAGGAGAAGGAATGATCACCGGGATCCAGGGCCATACCCCATCGGGAGTGAGATCAGGGGGAAATACCCTCGATTTCCAAGAGAAATCATCATTGTGACAAGTGAAAATAACTCTCAAGTAATTATTTGCACATCGTACAGTTTGTAGCGGAGCGTTGGCGAATCATCTGGTTGTTCACCACAGTCGCTAGTGCCAGCAAAAGGGTTTTGTTAAAATGGCTATCGGACAACTGTGAATTACTGGGGCCTACTTCATACGGAGGATGGAGGTTTTCAGTACACTCGCCATTGTGGGTAGAGCTGCGGAGATCGCGCACGAGGCGTTGAAACATGAACGTACGGGCTGCCACCTCTGCAACCCATTGACTGGGAACCGATAGCGAGGAACACGAACAGCCATAAATGGCGGGAAGAAAAGGCGCCATGGATGTGTTTGATGAGGAGGAGGTTCCAGTCCTTCCTTAAATCCAATCAGACATCAGGAGACCTGTATGCTGTTTGACTCAGCTCAGTTGGGAGTAAATCATTTACATTGCTGCAGAATTTAGTACACCCAGCTCAACCTGGAGACAAGTCACATGATGAATTAATGACTGTCTGACAAAAACATTTGTCTCCCCGTCCACTATTAATACCTGGATGATTCCACTTTCAATGTCGTGCTGAGGAGGAAGGGGAAAACATTTCACAATCTGCTGCATCTCTGTGAAAGCTGCAAAGTGCTGTGAATTTGGCCAGAGTTTAATGATGCACTTTTCAACCAATTAGCTTGGGACCTCAGCGATGAAGCCATCCAAAGGAAATTGTTCACTGAAGGTGTATTGACTCTAAAATCTGCTGTAGAAATCAAAACCTCAATGGAACTTGCTGTGAGATAAGCTTCACTGATTAGAGCTCGCGTTAAAGGTCATAAGGTGGAGTCTGTGAGAAGCAGGTCCATCAAGAACCTACCGCGCCATCACTGCAGCTATTGTTGGAGCAAGAAGAACAAATGAAAAATTGTGGTAAAGTTGGTCACATTGCCAAGGCGTGTTGGTCACGCCAACCTTCATCAGCACCAAAGAGGTGTACCAAGACAAATACTGCAAAGTTAAGTGATTCAACTGAGAACTGACCGAGTAGCAACGTGTCAAGTCAGCTTCAGGAATCGAAGCTCAGCTTTCTAGCATTACAAGGAGACCAGCAGCGATTTCAGGTCTATCCCAAATTAAATGGGCACACTATTAAGGTGGCAGTGGATCTGAGTGCTGCAGTATCACCTTCTGGAGCTTCTACGTTGACGCTCTTGGAAAAATCTGCATTGGGTTCTGACATTCCTGCTTAGCAAAGCCATGTTCCTTTGTCGTCGGGTGGAATTGGACTTGTCTCCCAGCTTCCAGACTCAGACTGTAATATTGTTGCCCTCCCGATCAGTGGTTAATAACAGCACACGCTGTACTTGTACAGTTATAAACAACTGACAAAGGAGCATTTCAACAAGTTAGGTCGTTGAAGAAACAATCGTTTGCAACTGAAATAGCTCATGTTACTCTGTTTCTCAGTTTGTTTACTGTCTTCAGATAGGCGGCACAGTGGTTAGCACTGTTGCTTCACAGCGCCAGGGTCCCAGGTTCGATTCCCGGTTTGGGTCACTGTCTGTGTGGAGTCTGCACATTCTCCACGTGGCTGCGTGGGTTTCCTCCGGGTGCTCCGGTTTCCTCCCACAATTCCCGAAAGAGGTGCTGTTAGGTGAATTGGACCTTCTGAATTCTCCCTCTGTGTACCCGAACAGGCGCCGGAGTGTGGCGACTAGGGGATTTTCACAGTAACTTCATTGCAGTAAGCCTACTTGTGACAATAATAAAATTTATTATTATTATTACCTGAATCAGTATATGGTAGGAAATTGAAGTATCTGCCATTGCAACCATCTGATGTGATCTTGAGGACATATACTGAGGAGGTTGTGCTGCTGAATGGCTTCATCAAGGCGACTGTGGAAGTTAACAAGCAGAAAGTGGAGTTGCCTCTTCACATTGTCGAAGGAAACTTTCCAGCATTGTTTGGGAGATCTTGGTTAAGGAAGATTAAACTGGGCTGTCGTGAACTAACTTGTTGATTCTACGAATGATCTTCAAGCACTTCTGAGAAAGCATACAAAGGTATTCGAGGAATCTCTTGGATCCATGATGGGGTTGAGGTGAAACTCAAGATAAAGGCAGACAGAATGCCCAAGTGTTTGAAAGCGTGTACTGTACTCCTTGCTGTTCGACCTAAAGTGGAAGAAGGACTTGAGAGGTTACTGAAGACAGGAGTCATTGAGCCTGTTACCACCAGCGATTGGGCAATCCCAATCATCCCAGTCTAAAGAAGGTTGGTAAAGTACGAATACGCGGCGATTTCAAAATGAATATCAACCGTGTATTAGGTGCTGATGGGTTCCCTCTACCACTTATCAAAGATATTTGTTCAGGCCACTCAGACGGCCAAAAACATAGCAAAATTGATCTTTCCCAAGCCTATTTGAAAATGATGTGGAGATGCCGGCGTTGGACTGGGGTGAGCACAGTAAGAAGTCTTACAACACCAGGTTAAAGTCCAACAGGTTTGTTTCAAACACGAGCTTTCGGAGCACGGCTCCTTCTTCAGGTGAATGGAAAGGCTTGTTCCAGAAATGTTTATATAGACACAGTCAGAGATGCCCCGGAATGCGAGCACCTGCAGGCAATCAAATCATCAAAGATGCAGAGAGAGAGGTAACTCCAGGTTAAAGAGGTGTGAATTGCCCCAAGCCAGTTCAGTCGGTAGGCCTCTGCAAGTCCAGGCTTGTTGGTGGGGGCCGAATGTAATGCGACATGAATCCCAGATCCCGGTTGAGTCCGCATTCATGCGTGCGGAACTTAGCTATAAGTTTTTGCTCAGCAATTTTGCGTTGTCGCGTCTCCTGAAGGCCTCCTTGTAGAATGCTGACCCGGAGATCAGAGGCTGAATGTCCTTGACTGCTGAAGTGTTCCCCAACTGGAAGGGAACAGTCCTGCCTGTTGATAGTCGCACGATGCCCGTTTATTCGTTGTCGCAGTGTCTGCATGGTCTCGCCAATGTACCACGCTTCGGGACATCCTTTCCTGCAGCGTATGAGGTAGACTACATTGGTCGAGTCGCACGAGTATGCGCCGCGTACCTGGTGGGTGGTGTTTCCACGTGTAATGGTGGTGTCCATGTCGATGATCTGGCATGTCTTGCAGAGATTACCCTGGCAGGGTTTTGTGGTGTTGTGGTTGCTGTTCTGAAGGCTGGGTAATTTGCTGCAAACAATGGTTTGTTTGAGGTTGCGCGGTTGTTTGCATCTTTGATGATTTGATTGCCTGCAGGTGCTCGCATTCCGGGGCATCTCTGACTGTGTCTATATAAACATTTCTGGAACAAGCCTTTCCATTCACCTGAAGAAGGAGCCGTGCTCCGAAAGCTCGTGTTTGAAACAAACCTGTTGGACTTTAACCTGGTGTTGTAAGACTTCTTACTGTATTTGAAAATGAACCTAGCTATGGGCTGGGATTCTCCAATCTCCTGCCGGGTCGGAGAATCGCTGGGGGCGCGTGCGAATCCCGCCATGCCGCTCCGACGGCGTGCCACCGATCCTCTGGTTGCCGGCGCGGTCGCCGCGGCGCTGGTTGGGAGCTGCTTTCGACAGCGATTCTCCGTGCCTCGACGGTTCGAATGCCTGCCAGGTTCCGCTGAGTCCAGCCGTCGTCGTTTGCGTATGGTCCTACCCCGCGGGACCTCGGAGTTCTGGCTGCAGGGAACATCCTGGTGGGGGTGAGCCGACTCCACGGTGGCCAGGCCGGTGATCGGGGTCAACCGATCGGCGGGCGCGCTCATTCTGGGGGAGAGGCCCATGTTCCTCCGCGCTGGGCCTCCGTAGGAGGGCTGTGGAGCGCATGCGCGAGCCCTTGCCAGCCATGGCTACTTCTGGTGGCTCAGGTTGTTTAGATGCATTATCCTATGGGGTTGGAGCAGTTGTCTTTTTCAGGTGAAGAGCAACAAATAGCATTTGCTTCCAGGACGTTGTTTAGCGGACAGCACTCCGGCGACGTACTAATCCCCTAGGAAGGGGTGAATGCCTGGACCTGGAGGCCCATTGACGCCGTTGTCGTTCGCGCCGGTCTTGACGCTGGCGTCAACACTTGGCCGGGATTTCAGAGAATCCCGGCCATGGAGTCTCAACCATTAGTGACCATAGTAACACACAAGTGTCTGTTTCGGTATCGGAGGCTTTCATTCAGAATAACGTCAGCACGGCTCTCTTCCGACAATCTATGGATCAGAACTTGAATGGGCTATCGGGAATGCAACGGGACCTGGACGACATTTGGGTTACAGATTCGAACGATGTACATCATGTAAAGAACCTTCAAAGCTACTCCTGCCAGATGTCAACTGCATAATCTCACGGTCAAGAAAGAAAAGAGCGAATTTCAAAATCTTCTATTCACTATTTTGGACACGTCATCGACTAAGATGGTCTTCACAAAGAACCTGAAAAGGTTTCGGAGATCCTGGATGCTCCACGGCCGCAAAAAGTAACTCAGTTAAAATCATTTCTAGGATGATTGAATTACAACGGAAAGTTTGTACCGCACTGAGCAGCAAGGCTGAAGCCTTTACACAAACAAGCTTGGCTCTGGATGGAAGATTGTGAAGATACTTACCAAAGTGTCAAAGCAAATTACAGGAATCGGAGTTATTTGTCCATTATAACCCAAAACTGAAGCTGCAGCTTGCTTGTGATGCATCGCCTTATGGGGTTGGAGCCGTTGTCTTTTTCAGGTGAAATAGCATTTTCTTCCAGGACGTTGACCCGCGCTATGATCTGAGCCCAGCTATGCTCAATTTGAGAAAGAGGGCTCTCTGCATTATTTTTGGTATTTGAAGGTTCTATCATTATTTATTGGCTGTCAATTTAATCTATTGACTGACCATCGTCCCTTAGCAACAATATTTGGGTCGCGTTAGGGCATCCCTTCAATCCCTGCTGTTCGATTACAATGTTGGGCATTAATCTTGTCAGCACACGATTATGCAATCAAATACCGAAGGTCTGAACAAAACGTGAATGTGAATACTTTGTCTAGCCTGCCGCTGCAAAATCAGCAAGACCAAAAGGATAAGAACAAACCTGATGAACACTTCAATGACATGTAAAATGGAGTATTATTGTGGGGTATTAGGTTAATCATTCCACCATGTCTATGAAGTAGAATTCTGGAACAGCTTCACGAGGGCCATCCCGGTGTAGTTAGAATGAAGGAGTTGGCAAGAAGCTACTTCTGGTGGCTCAGGTTGGCTGTCCAGAGAGAAGAGAAGGTGGGACTAATCCAATCCTGCCCTGCATTGAGAAATGTACCTCCAGCACAACCTTTGAGTCCATGGGTATGGCTCACCAGGCCTTGGCAAAGAATCCATGTCGATTATGTGGGACCAGTCAAAAGACACGTGTTGTTGGTCATGGTTGATGCACATTCAAAATGGCCAGAGGTTGTCATCATGAAATCGACAGAACAGGCCAGAGAAAGGCTTGACAAAGTATTTGCAAGTTTTGGGGGACCTGAACAAGTTGTGAGCCACATTTGAGGACTACCTGAAGGGGTGTGGCATCCGCCATATCAAATCTTCTCCTCACCATCCAGCTACCAGTGGCTTAGCTAAATGTTTCATACAGTCACTCAGGCATGCAGTGAAGGTTTCGAGGGATACAGGTCTCTACCATAACTTGTCAATAGCTTTCTGATGACATACAGAAACACTGCGCATTCAACAACACAAAGCTCACCGGCTATACTGATATTCAAAAGGAAACTACACACACAGTTCAAAATTTTGACTCTCCCTTCAACTCCAGAGATAGTCAGATAACTAGAAAGGATCAACATTCCTAAACAGAGGGATGGATTCTCCGATTTTGTGGCTAAATGCCGACGCAGGCGTGGGAACTGTTTTATGACGCCAAAATCAGCACTGAACCCTTACCGATCCTGGGACCGGTGATGGGACAGCAGCCGTGCCAGGTAAAACTCCCAGCTCCCGCCCCGGAAACGGCTGGAAAATGGCCGGGTCCATGGCCACGCATGCGCACGGCGACAACCTGCAACATTCGTGCCGTACAACATGGCGCCAGCCATGCGCGGACCCGACCTGCCAAATACTGCCCCCCCCTGCCATCCACTGGCTACCCCCTGGTCATCCACTGGCTACCCCCTGGCCATCCACTGGCTACCCCCTGGCCATCCACTGGCTACCCCCTGGCCATCCACTGGCTACCCCCTGGCCATCCACTGGCTACCCCCTGCCATCCACTGGCCATCCACTGGCTACCCCCTGGCCATCCACTGGCTACCCCCTGGCCATCCACTGGCTACCCCCTGGCCATCCACTGGCTACCCCTTGCCATCCACTGGCTACCCCCTGGCCATCCACTGGCTACCCCCTGGCCATCCACTGGCTACCCCCTGGCCATCCACTGGCTACCCCCTTGCCATCCACTGGCTACCCCCTGGCCATCCACTGGCTACCCCCTGGCCATCCACTGGCTACCCCCTGGCCATCCACTGGCTACACCCTGGCCATCCACTGGCTACACCCTGGCCACCCCTCCTGATCGACTGTGGTGGTGCTGGACACAGTCCGCAGCCGCCACGCCGGGTTTCCTAGCGCTGAGACCACACGTCCCCCCGTGCGGTCGGGAACTCGGCCCATCGGGGGAGGAGCATCGGAGGAACGTCTTCAGGTGACATCCTGAGGTCGGCCCAACAGTGTGCGGCTGGCAACGCGATGACGCCATTTCAGACGGGGTGGAGAATAGAAAACCGGTGTCAAACTGGCGCTACCCCCAATTTGGGCATCGGAAGAGATTCTCCGCCCAATCGCCGATTACGATATCGGCATCGGGCAACGGACAATCCCACCCAGAGTCTTTGACTGTGGGGAATGTGTTCTCGTGAGAAATTACACTCAGGCAGAAAATGGACTCCAGCAATAGTATTAGCTAAAACAGGTGTGGTTTCATATTCTGTCCAATCTGACAATGAATGAATTTGGCGTTGGCATGCTGTCCAATTATTGTCTGCATGCAGTGAGATTACAGAAACTGTGCCAGATGTTTACACCACAGAGAGTATGGACAGTGTCATGTCCGACTTGAGGACGACAACTGCCGAGATTATGGAACCTGTTCCGACAGATTGATCCACACAACCAGAGACAGTTCCTAAATTAGCTCCACCAGATGTAACATTGACCAATCTGCAGGAAAACACTTCGAGTGCCTCATAGAGCCAACATCCTGACCATCATGTCAAAATGAGACAGATATCCACCCAAGAGACTGTCTTACTAACGTACTTATGGATTTGTAACATAACAATATTAGTTATGCCATAATGTATTGGATCTGTGTTAAAGTGTTTGATTAAGTCAAAATGCTGGGGACACTAAAGGAGCAAAGAGGGAGGGGTGCTATGTATCAGAGTAACACCATTGGCTGGTGTATTGTCACGTGTTACGCAATGACGTCACGGAGCATTTTGCGGGCTTTTGTGGAGTTCACCGTTGTACCCTGTTTGAGAAGCATCTTGTAACTAAACCCCTTTCACCGTGTTATATAAACTCGGCATGTGCCACCTCTTTGCGGCTACAACAAAGAATGTAACACTTTTATTTCCATTTGCCCAACTGCCCCATTTTCATTTAATATTTTCCCTTCTATGTTTTATTTTAGTGCTCTTTTGCTCTCTTCATATCTTTTCTTTTTTTTAAATAAATTTAGAGTATCCAATTCGTTTTTATTTTCAATTAAGGGGCAATTTAGCGCGGCCAATCCACCTATCCTACACATCTTTGGGCTGTGAGGGCGAAACCCACGCAGACAGGGGGAGAATGTGCAAACTCCACACGGACAGTGACCCAGAGCCGGGATCGAATCCAGGTCCTCAGCGCCGTAGTCCCAGTGCTAACCACTGCACCACTGCGCTGCCCTTCTTCATGTCTTGGAGGAAAATGTAACTGGTCTGATTAGTAAGTTTGCAGACGACACAAAGGTTGGAGGAATTGTGGATAGCAATGAGGACTGTCAGAGGATACAGCAGGATTTAGATCGTTTGCCGACTTGGGCGGAGAGATGGCAGATGGAGTTTAATCCGGACAAATGTGAGGTAATGCATTTTGGAAGGTCGAATGCAGGGAGGGAATATACAGTGAATGGTAGAACCCTGAAGAGTATTGACAGTCAGAGAGATCTAGGTGTACAGATCCACAGGTCACTTAAAGGGGCAACACAGGTGGAGAAGGTAGTCAAGAAGGCATACGGCATGCTTGCCTTCATTGGCCGGGGCATTGAGTATAAGAATTGGCAAGTCATGTTGCAGTTGTATAGAACCTTAGTTAGGCCACACCTGGAGTATAGTGTTCAATTCTGGTCGCCACACTACCAGAAGAATGTGGAGGCTTTAGAGAGGGTGCAGAAGAGATTTACCAGGATGTTGCCTGGTATGGAGGGCATTAGCTATGAGGAGCGGTTGAATAAACTTGGTTTGTTCTCACTGGAACGATGGACGTTGAGGGGTGACCTGATAGAGGTCTGCAAAATTATGAGGGGCATAGACAGAGTGGATAGTCAAAGGCTTTTTCCCAGGGTAGAGGGGTCAATTACTCGGGGGCATAGGTTTAAGGTGCTGGGGCAAGGTTTAGAGGAGATGTCCGCGGCAAGTTTTTTACAGAGGGTAGTGGGTGCCTGGAACTCGCTGCTGGAGGAGGTGGTGGAAGCAGGGATGGTAGTGACATTTAAGGGGCATCTTGACAAATACATGAATAGGAGGGGAATAGAGGGATACGGACCCAGGAGGTGTAGAAGATTTTAGTTTAAATGGGCAGCATGGTCGGCACAGGCTTGTAGGGCTGAAGGGCCTGTTCCTGTGCTGTACTTGTCTTTGTTCTTTGTTCTTTGTTCTTTTCAAAGTCTTTCTAACTGTATCTTCCTGTTCATCCATCACTCCTGTTCTCGGTGAACAACAATGGCTCCTGGTCCTGCAACACCACAATTAAAAACTCTCATCCTTGTTTGCAGATCTCTCTATGGCCTTGCTCCTTCCTCTGTCTCGAATCTCCTCCTGTGAGTCTTTGACACGACCGTGCTTCTCCAATTCTCGTTCCTTGACCATCGCTGATTGTAACTGCTTCCATTATCAGCCACTCCTTCAGCAGAGTAGGCCCTAAGCTTTCCCTCTCTCCTCCTTCAGAATGCAAATTAAACCTTTAAAGTAAGCTTTTAGTCATCCGTCTCAGCATCTCCTAATACAGCTCAATGGGAAATTGTGTTCGATAAAACTCCTGTGAAGCATCTTGAGATGTTTTACTCCTTTGAAGTTATTACAAATGCTCGGAATGTTGTTTTTGTATGTGTTTTACCCTTATCGCTAACATTTTACTTTGCACCTACTCCACATTTATCCTCTCGTTACACCTCCCATCTCCCTTTGTAGAATTTAAAATCGCATAGTCAGTGGTTAGTCTTAGATATTGGCAAGTCGATTATCCATGCCACAGTCAGCCATGGCACATGAGTGGGGGAGGGGGGGGGGAGAGAAGGAGAGGGAGAGGGAGGAGAGGATGACACTGAGGAGGGAGGGAGGAGGGCCTTGAGTGGGGGGCTGGACAAAAACAAGCGCCGCTTCACAAAGCAATGGCCCTAAGGGGGGGAGAGAGGGGGGGGTGGGTATTTATTTATTCTTTTGTGTGGTGGTGGTGGTGGTGGTTGGGGGGGGGGGTTGCGTTCCCCTCACGGATTTCGATGACACCCCCCTCACACACACACCCACCCACTCACACACAGCGCCCCCTGACAAAGGCAGAGGGGATCTGGAGAGAAAGAGGGAGGGAGGGAGGGATGAGGGCGCTCGGTTTTCAATGAAGAGATTAATGGAGAAGGGTCGGTGAGGAGAGGGGGGGGGAAAGGTATTGGCAAATCCTCATATAGACACTATCCACAAGATAGTACATTTCAAGGTCAGTCATTCATAAAGATTAATCACTGCATCCAATTTAATTGCCCATAGTTTAGGATAAATGTTTTACAGGGAACAATTTATCGCTTAAACACAATATATGAAAGGAAAATAATTCTCTAAGGCTCTATAGGAACAAAGAATGTAAATATTTGTAATCACTGAGGAGTCGACTGAGTAATTTGACTAAACCACTGAATTTAGTTTATTTTCCTTCCACGTTATTTTCTGATTATCTTCGCAATTTTAAAAAAATGTTCATGAGATTTGAACATTGCTGACAAGGACAACACTTAATGCAAATCCGAGATTGATGGCAACCCTCTCTACCTGCTCCAGTTTGTAAAGTGTAGGTGGACCCATCGTGCTGTTAGGGAGGAAGTTCCAGGGTTTTGACCCAGTGGCTGGAAAGGAACGTTGGTATAATTCCAAGTCAGGGTGGCATGTGGCCCAGAGGAGAGGTTGGAGGGTGGTGGTGGTCCCCCACGTGTCTGTTGCCCTGTTTCTCCGGCTGCAGAGGACTCGGGTTTGGAAGGAGCCTGGTCAAGTTGCTGCGGTCCCACTTGTGGATGGTACGCACTGTAACCATGGTGTGGTGAATGTTTAAGGTGGAGGATGGGTTGTCAATCTTTTGGGCTGCTTTTGCTTGGATGGCTTTGAACTTACCGAGTGATGGCAGACATTCATTCATGCTGGCAAGTGGAAACTATTCCATCAAACTCCTGACTGGGGCCTTGTAGATGGTGGACAGGTTTTGCGAAGTTAAGGAAGTGAGTTACTTGCTGCAAATTCCCGACCTCTGACCTGCTCTCGCAGTCACAGTATTTATATGGCTGGTCCGTGAGTCTCTGGTCAGTGCTGACAACCAGGATGTTGAAAATCACTGAACGTCAGATTCAGTGCGGCACTATTCAGAATTTTGTTCCTCTTCATAAATGAAATGAAAAATGAAAATCGCTTATTGTCACGAGTAGGCGTCAATGAAGTTACTGTGAAAAGCCCCTAGTCGCCACATTCCGGCACCTGTCCGGGGAGGCTGGTACGGGAATCGAACCGTGCTGCTGGCCTGCTTGGTCTGCTTTAAAAGCCAGCGATTTAGCTGAGTGAGCTAAACCAGCCCCTAAATGATAAGGTTGTGACGTCTCCTGTTCAGAGATTGTGGTTTGGTTAACCCAGCCCAGAGTGTATTCATAGAATCATAGAATCTATGACACCGAGACAGACCCTTCGGCCCAA
The DNA here is from genome assembly GCF_902713615.1 of Scyliorhinus canicula. Taxonomy (NCBI): domain Eukaryota; kingdom Metazoa; phylum Chordata; class Chondrichthyes; order Carcharhiniformes; family Scyliorhinidae; genus Scyliorhinus; species Scyliorhinus canicula. Next base: position 22,698,136 of record NC_052149.1, read on the forward strand.
ACTGGTCCATGCCAACCAAAAAGCCCATCTAAGCTAACCCCATTCACCTGCAATTGGCCCATATCCCTCTGCACCTTTCCTATCCATGTATCTGTCCAAATGCCTTTTAAATGTTGTCAATGTCCCTGCCTCAACCACTTCCTCCATCAGCTCATTCCACAACCACGGGGCAGCATGGTAGCATGGTGGTTAGCATAAATGCTTCACAGCTCCAGGGACCCAGGTTCGATTCCCGGCTGGGTCACTGTCTGTGTGGAGTCTGCACGTCCTCCCCGTGTGTGCGTGGGTTTCCTCCGGGTGCTCCGGTTTCCTCCCACAGTCCAAAGATGTGCGGGTTAGGTGGATTGGCCATACTAAATTGCCCTTAGTGTCCTAATAGTAAGGTTAAGGGGGTGAGTTATTGGGTTACGGGTATAGGGTGGATACGTGGGTTTGAGTGGGGTGATCATTGCTCGGCACAACATCGAGGGCCGAAGGGCCTGTTCTGTGCTGTACTGTTCTATTCTATGTTCTATGTAAACGTACCACCCTCTGTGTAAAAAAGTTTCTCCTCAGGTTTCCCATTAATTCATAGAATCAACAGTGCAGAAGGAGGACATTCGGCCCATCGGGTCTGCACCAGCCCTTGGAAAGAGCCCCCCACCTAAGCCCACACTTTCACCCTATCCCCGTAACCCAAGCCAACCCAACCATTTTGGACACTAACGGGCAATTTATCATGGCCAATCCACCTAACCTGCACATCTTTGGACTGTGCGAAGAAACCGGAGCACCCGGAGGAAACCCACGCAGACACGGGGAGAACGTGCAGACTCCGCACAGATAGTGACCCAAGTAGGAATTGAACCTGGGACCCTGGAGCTGTGAAGCAACAGTGCTAACCACTGTGCTACCGTGCCACATAGGTTTAAGTTCAGAGAGGAAGATCAATTCTTTCCTCTTTTCATAGAATTTACAGTGCAGTAGGAGGCCATTTGGCCCATCGAGTCTGCACCGGCTCTTGGAAAGAGCACCCTACCCAAGGTCAACACCTCCACCCTATCCCCATTACCCAGTAACCCCACCCAACACTAAGGGCAATTTTGGTCACTAAGGACAATTTATCATGGCCAATCCACCTAACCTGCACATCTTTGGCCTGTGGGAGGAAACTGGAGCACCCGGAGGAAACCCATGCAGACACAGGGAGGATGTGCAGACTCCGCACAGACAGTGACCCAAGCCGGAATCGAACCTGGGACCCTGGAGCTGTATGTGCAGGATAGCATCGCGGCCCCGGGAAGAACGGCAGCGCGGGCTTAGCGAACCCGGCGGCTGATGCGCACGATGACGTCAGCCGCGCATGCGCGGGTTGGACGGCTCCAACCCGCGCATGCGCGGATGACGTCATCGCGCATATGCGTCAAACCCGCGCATGCGCGGTCCGTTATGCCCCTCAGCCGCCCCGCGGACTGATCCTGTGGGGCGGCGGAGGGACAAAGAGTGTGCGGGAATCGGACCCGCTGCCCGCGATCGGTGGGCACCGATTGCGGGCAGCGGGTCCGATTCCCGCACACTCTTTGTCCCTCCGCCGCCCCACAGGATCAGTCCGCGGGGCGGCTGAGGAGCATAACGGACCGCGCATGCGCGGGTTTGACGCATATGCGCGATGACGTCATCCGCGCATGCGCGGTTTGGAGCCGTCCAACCCGCGCATGCGCGGCTGACGTCATCGTGCGCATCAGCCGCCGGGTTCGCTAAGCCCGCGCTGCCGTTCTTCCCGGGGCCACGATGCTAGCCCCGACCGGGGGGGTGAATCGGGTCCCGGGAGGGGGCGCGGAGGCTGCCGTGAAACACGGCCGGTTTCACGGCAGCCTTTACGACTCTCCGCATTTGCGGAGAATCACGCCCTAGTATTTGGGAATAATTAACCAATCACATTAAAGGTCCGCATGTTTAATTGAACTATCCAATTATTGCAAAGGCATGTATGTTGCCTTGCAATGAGTGATATCAGTGATCTGATATCTGGCGTGTAGCTATCAATTGCTTCTTCCCTGCTGTTTGATGGTTGGTGACATGGATTCTATCCATCACCCCGTCCCTGCTTTTATCGACAGACATCCTGGAGCCAGAGTAAATGGAACACTGTCCCACAATGTCGAATAGACCTTGAGTTTTAACACCTGCAGATTTTGTGCCTGGAAGTTAGACAAAGGAGAACCAATGGACATGATTTATTTACATTTCCAAAAGGCCTTTGACAAGGTGCCGCATGGGAGGCTGTTAAATCAGTTAAGAGCCCATGGTGTTAAGGGTAAGATCCTGGCATGGATAGAGGATTGGCTGACAGGCAGAAGGCAGAGAGTGAGGAGAAAGGGGTCTTTTTCAGGATGGCAGCTGGTGACCAGTGGTGTGACTCAGGGGTCGTTGCTGGGACCACAACCTTTCACAATATACATAAATAATTTGGAGGAAGGAACTGAAGGCACTGTTACTAAGTTTGTAGATGTTACAAAGATCTGTAGAGGGGCAGATAATATTGAGGAAGCAAGGGGGCTGCAGAAGGACTTGGACAGGTCAGGAGAGTGGGCAAAGAAGTGGCAGATGGAATTCAATGTGGAAAAGTGTGAGGTTATGCACTTTGGAAGGAGAAATTGAGGCATAGATATCTCTTCTAAATGGGAAGATGCTTAAGAAATCCGAAGCACAAAGGGACTTGGGAGTCCTTGTTCACGATTCTCTTAAAATTAACGTGTAGGTTCAGTTGGCAATTAGGACGGCAAATGCAATGTTCGCATTCATGTCAAGAGGGCTAGAATACAAGACCAGGGGTGTTCTTCTGAGGCTTGCTGCAACTATACATGACCCTGGTGAGACCACATTTGGAGTATTGTGTGCAGTTCTGGTCACCTCACTATAGGAAGGATGGAGAAGCATTGGAAAGGGTGCAAAGGAGATTTATCAGGATTCTGTCTGCTTTGGAGGATAGGTCTTATGAGGAAAGGTTGAGGGAGCTAGGGATTTTCTCTTTTGGAGCGGAGGAGGATGAGAGGCGACATAATAGAGGTTTATAAGATGATGAGGAGGATAGATAGAGTGGACGTTCAGAGGCTATTTCCTCGGGTGGATGTAGCAGTCACAAGGGGGCAGAACTATAAGGTTCAGGGTGGGAGATATAGGAGGGATGTCCGAGGTAGGTTCTTTACTCAGAGAGTGGTTAGGGTGTGGAATGGACTGCCTGCTGTGATAGTGGAATCGGAAACTTTAGGAACTTTCAAGCGGTTATTGGATAGGTACATGGAGCACACCAGAATGACAGGGAGTGGGATAGCTTGATCTTGGTTTCAGACAATGCTCGGAACAACATCGAGGGCCGAAGGGCCTGTTCTGTGCTGTACTGTTCTATGTTCTATGTTCTATAAAGCTCTGGTCAGACCCCATTTGGAGTATTGTGAGCAGTTCTGGGCCCCGTATCTAAGGAAGGATGTGCTGGCCTTGGAAAGAGTCCAGAGGAGGTTCACAAGAATGAACTCTGGAATGAAGAGCTTGTCGTATGAGGAACTGTTGAGGACTCTGGATTTGTACTCATTGGAGTTTAGAAAGATGAGGGGAGATCTTATTGAAACTTACAGGATAATGCGAAGCCTGTATAGAATGGACGTGGAGAGGATGTATCCACTTGTAGGAAAAACTAGAACCAGAGGGCACAATCTCAGACTAAAGGGACGATCCTTTAAAACAGAGATGAGGAGGAATTTCTTCAGCCGGAGGGTGGTGAATCTGTGAAACTCATTGCCGCAGAAGGCTGTGGAGGCCAAATCACTGAGTGTCTTTAAGACAGAGATAGATAGGTTTTTGATCAATGAGGGGATCAGAGGTTATGGGGAGAAGGCAGGAGAATGGGGATGAGAAAAATATCAGCCATGATTGAATGGCGGAGCAGACTCGATGGGCCGAGTGGCCTAATTCTGCTCCTATGTCTTATGGTCTTATGGTCTAAACTGACCCCTCACTGACAGATTTTGTCCTTGTAGCATCTGTTACAATTGGCAGTTTGTTCCCCACAGTCAGAAGTGAAGATTCTAACTTCTCCTGTAAATATTAGAGCTAGAGTTTTTAAACTGGTTGCAGTGTAATATCTGATATCTAAAGATGCCCAAATTGTCCTCTACAGTCCCTCCTGTCTGGCCCTTGGTTTTACCCGAACGGACTAATTCGGTGTTGAGAATACCTCTTTGAATCCTTTGAATGGCCAGTCCTTCAGATACAGATTCTAAACTACACTGCCGTAAATGTCAGTCGCTAATCCTTCCCCCCCTTTCCACTTGCAAGGGTGCCATTGCTACATGATGGGATGTGACTGTGGCCTTCCGCTATTTACATTTCAGGCAGCACAGAATGCTTGTCTATCAGAGCCATAATCCCGAGCCAATTGTCATTCCAACCCTGATCATTTCCCACCAGCCGGTTGAACGATTCCCTGCCGTTACCGGAACAAATACATCTCACCAACGCTGTGCCCCCGATTGTTTCAGTCTGGTGGCAGTCTGGGTGACTAGGTCCACCACTAATCGTCCCTTGGGGTCTGTTCTTTGGAGCTCTCTGCATGGGTTGTCAGACCAGCTGCCCTGCGGTGTCGTTGATAGGGACTGAACCATCCCGCCAGCCACCAGACAAGTAGCCTGAAGTTTTCCCAGTCAGGTGGAATTTCCACACAGTCAGGGAATCTGTAACTTGTAGACAAGGGACTGTGATCCCTTTTGTGGTGGTATGGATATGAGCACTGCCATTGGTGCAGAGCACTGGCTTCCCATTGGCTCTGGCTGGTCATGTGCCTCTCGTCCGATTGGTTGGGACTAGTCATGTGACTGCTCTCCAATTGGTCGAGAGGCAAGTAGGCCCTGCCTCCAAGGCGGGGTATAAGTACCCAGAGTTCCCGGCGGTTGGTCATTCTCTGTAGTCGACCACCAGGCTAACAACTAGCTGATTAAAGCCACAGTTCGGATCCTAAATGTGTCTTGAGTCGAATTGATGGTACATCACCTTTCACAGAGTAAGCCCCCAGAGATAACTATGCACCACTGGATGGGGCCCACCTGCACTGCTTTAAATGCCTCCTTTATTGGTAAGATGTCAATGGTTACTTTGCTGCTGTTGTGTAGAGAGGCTCTAAGGTCCGAGAAGCACACACGATATGCTCTGATTCTGAGCAGCATTCTGAAGAGCTTACACATGTCAGGCCCTCCGTATGGGCTATGCATCCATTAGACCCAGGTCGGTAAACCCAGCCCCCTTTCTCTATCTCCAGTGATTCAAATCTATAACTGTGCTCAAAGATCCTGCAGCTGCTCTTTCCTGTTGAATGGCCGTGATAAATTTTATAGCTCCTTTCTCTGTGGCTACCAATTCATGTCTGTCTCGGTGGATGTTAAGAAAGCTTAGTTTGTACAAGGAGACAAATGATGGGCAGCACAGTAGCACAAGTGGTTAGCACTGTGGCTTCACAGCGCCAGGGTCCCAGGTTCGATTCCCGGCTGGGTCACTGTCTGTGCGGAGTCTGCACGTTCTCCCCATGTCTGCGTGGGTTTCCTCCGGGTGCTCTGGTTTCCTCCTACAGTCCAAAAACTTGCAGGTTAGGTGGATTGGCCATGATAAATTGCCCTTAGTGACCAAAAAGGTTAGATTGGGTTACGGGGATAGGTTGGACGTGAGGGCTTAAGTGGGTCAGAACAGACTCGATGGGCCGAATGGCCTCCTTCTGCACTGTATGTTCTATGTACTAAATATTGGAGAATAGTTCCGAATCTTAAATCCTCGATGTCTGAACGAATGCCCACTAGCAGGTCTCGGACTAAGTTATTGCACACCCTTCCTTTGACCTGTGTCTCCGTAGTTTTTTAAAAAATATTTTTATTCTCCTCCTTTTTCACATTTTCATCCAAATTTAAACCCACCAACAAACAATCAACAATAACAAATACAAGGGTGGTGTAGAGTAGGGGGTGGTTTAGACAGGTCCTTGCGAGAACGGATTTGTGGTTTGTACAATGTGTTACTTACTTTCCCTTTTGTACAGTACGTTACAATGCCAATGTTTTACATGCCAAAAATACCTCAATAAAATTGTCTTTAAAAGAAAAGAAAGTGCATAATGAACAAAGCCCATGAATTGTAGAACCCTTCCATCCTTCCCCTCAACTCAAACTTCTTGAGTGTTAAAAACTCCAACAGATTCCCCCCCTCCCACCCCCGCCACGCCAGGGCCTAGGGTGGAGAGACTGACCTCCACCCCAACAGGATCCGCCTTCAGGCAATCAGCGAGGCGAAGGCTACATCATCTGCCTCCGCACCATCTTCCAACCCCAGCCGATCCCATACCCCAAATATGGGGCGGGATTCTGCCGTAATCGGCGGGGCGGGCAACTCTGGCGGGACGGAGTGGCGTGAACCACTCTGGGGTCGGGCAGCCCCAAAGGTGCAGAATCCTCCGCACCTTCAGAGGCTAGGCCCGCCCCGGAGTGGTTTGCGCCCCGCCGGCCGGCGGGAAACGGGCTTGGCGCCACGGCAACCGGCGGCGAACGGCCTCCGCCAGCTGGCACGAGTTGGCGCACGCGCGGGAGCGCCAGCGTTTGGGCAGCACGGTAACACAGTGGTTAGCACAATTTGCTTCACAGATCCAGGGTCCCAGGTTCAATTCCCGGCTTGGGTCACTGTCTGTGCGGAGTCTCCCCCTGTGTGCATGGGTTTCCTCCGGGTGCTTCAGTTTCCTCCCACAGTCCAAAGATGTGCAGGTTAGGGTGGATTGGCCATGATAAATTGCCCTTAGTGTCCAAAATTGCCCTTCGTGTTGGGTGGGGTTACTGGGTTATGGAGACAGGTTGGAGGTGTGGACCTTGGGTAGGGTGCTCTTTCCAAGAGCCGGTGCAGACTCGATGGGCGGAATGGCCTCCTTCTGTACTGTAAATTCTATGTGCAGTGGGCTTCGATGCGCAGTGGGCTTCGTTTCCCCACCGGCTACAAGATATCCGTGATACAAGCTACTTCCAGGTCCTGGAATACATGAGAATACATAATAGGGCAACACAAGATATACAATGTAACTACATAAGCACTGGCATCGGATGAAGCAGACAGGGTGTAGTGTTAATGAGGACAGTCCATAAGAGGGTCATTTAGGAGTCTGGTGACTGTGGGGAAGAAGCTGTTTTTGAGTCTGTTTGTGCGTGTTCTCAGACTTCTGTATCTCCTGCCCGATGGAAGAAGTTGGAAGAGTGAGTAAGCCAGGTGGGAGGGATCCTTGATTATGCTGCCCGCTTTCCCCAGGCAGCGGGAGGTGTAGATGGAGTCAATGGATGGGAGGCAGGTTCGTGTGATGGACTGGGCGGTATTCACGACTCTCTGCGCCTATTCTTTATGTTCTTATCTTTAAACAACACCCAAATAGACTGTCACGAGGTGAGGATCCCATCAATCTTTGGTCGTGTTGATTGTGGGGTCAGGTGCAAGGAGAATTCTTCCTGCTTTGGTTTGAATTGCTACCTTCAGGATTGGCTATTCGAATGCACTCCTGGCAGAATTCCCATGTCTGACCTGCAGCAAGCCGGAGGTTATCCAAAAAAGCTCATCCCAAGTCCTATTCACACATCACCCTACATTGGCTTAGGGGTCAGCAATGCCTCGATTTTACAATTCTCACCTCTTGTTGAAATTTCTCCATGGCCTCATTCTTTCCTACCTCGGCTTTCTTTTCCAGCCCCACAACCCTCTGAGATATCTGTGCTTATCAAATCCTGACCTCCAGAGCATCTTGATTTTAATTGGTGGCCCGTGCCTTTCTGTTGCCTTGGGCCTGGAACTCTGACTCTTCACCTCGCTCTACTTTGCTCTTCTAAGGCACTCCTTAAAATCTTCCGATCTGCTCTAAAATCACTTTCTGGCTCAGTGTCGAATTGTGTTTTCTAAGGCTCCTGCTTGTTATGTTAAAGCCGCTGTATAAATGGCAAGTTTGCCAGGGGAGGCAGTGGCACAGTGGACTAATAAACCACAGTTATGTATTGTCACTGGACTAGTAAACCACAGGCCCAGAGTAATGCTCTGGGGTCCCAGGTTCGAATCCCACCACTGCAAATGGTGAAATTTGAATGCAATAAAAATCTGGAATTAAAAGTCTACAAATGACCATTGCCAACTGTCATAAAAACCCATCTGGTTCACCAATGTCCTTCAGGGAAGGAAATCTGCCGTCCTGATCTGGCCTATATGTGACTCCAGATCCACAGCAGCATTGACTCTTAACTGCCCCCCTCAAGCGCAATTATGGATGGGCAATAAATGCTGGCACAGCCTGCAACACATCCCATTGTTGTTGGTCAATGACATCCAATAAATGATTGATAAAACTTCATTTCCATGATCTAAGGATTATTTTAGATTTGTGATTTACTATTTGTGATTTCACAGCATGAATTAGAAGCAAAAATGCAGAAAGTAAAATAACAATTATCCTCAAGGTGGTATGTGATTGCTGACTGCTCTCAGATAGTCTAATCTTCTTACGGATTCCTCCCAATGTCTGCGGCAATTCTTTTCCCATTGCTAGATAGAATTAGTCCCTAGCCCCGAATAATTTGACAAAATCTAGTTCTATTTTGTTCAATAAAGCATTGCATAGTATTTACAGTTATAAATAAGTCATTCAGCCCTAGTGGCAAATTGCATTTGTTCTACAGGAGCTTCCACTCTAATTACCACGCCCTCGCCAATTATCATTGATGTTTGTGAGCTGCTGATTCACCGTCCTCCATTTCATGCTACCTCCAAAGACAAATTTCACCTCCAACAGTCTTCCCACGGATATTATAGGTTTTCAAGATCAAGGCAGGCAGGCATGATCCACAACTAAAGAGGTGAATGGAATGTTGGTCTTTCTCTCAAGTAAACCCCATTACAAAGATGGGAAGCTGTACTTCAGCCAGAACAGAGGTCAGACTCGCCTGCAGTGCTGCAATCGGTTTTGGGCGTCACATGTCACGGAAACATATATTGGCCATGGAGTTTGTTTGCCAGAATGATACAGGGGTTTGTGGTAGTCACCTCTGATGTATATATGGTATATATAGGTGCTTTACGGTAAGGCCCCTGTACTACAGGTACGGGGGTAGATCCCTGCCTGCTGGCTCCGCCCAGTAGGCGGAGTATAAATATGTGTGCTCCCCATACAGCAGCCATTTCGTCAGCTGCTGTCGGAGGCCACACATCTCAGTGTAATAAAGCCTCGATTACATCCTACTCTCGTCTTTGCGTAATTGGCAGTGCATCAATTTATTACACTGACGTTTTTCAGAGATGGACCTCCGCATCAAGCCGGATTGCCTGCAGCTGCATCCTCAAGCAAACAACGCCAAAAAGGACTTTGAACATTGGCTAGCCTGTTTCGAAGCTTACATCGGAACTGCGCCAGACACAATTCCGGAAGCACAGAAGCTCCAGATCCTTTACACGCGGCTGAGCTCCAATGTCTTTCCACTCGTCCAGGACGCGCCGACCTACGCAGAGGTCATGACGCTACTGAAGGAAAACTACACTCAGCGGACTAACAAAATCTACGCCAAGCACCTCTTCTCCACCCGGCACCAACTTCCCGGTGAGTCAGTGGAAGATTTCTGGCGCGCCCTTCTTGCCTGATTTAGAGACTGTGACCGTGAGGCCACAGAACACTCGAATTTGCTGATGAAAGACGCATTTGTTACAGGCATAGGGTCTCACTACATCCGCCAGCGCCTCCTAGAAGGGGCCACGCTCAACCTCGCTGCGACCAAAAAGCTAGCGCTCTCGCTTACAGTCGCATCACGCAACATTCAGGCCTATACCCCCGACCGTGCGGCCCACCCCTCCTGTGCATTGTGGATTCCGTAGATGGCTGCCCCATCGTGGACCCCATCAGCGAATGCCCTTAGCCAGCCCCACGCCTGTGCCGCGCAGCAGCCAACCAATCCCGGGGGCCCAAATGCTACTTCTGTCGACAGTCAAAACACCCCCGACAGCGCTGCCCGGTGCGGAGCGCCCTCTGCAAGGCCTGTGGCAAGAAGGGACATTTTGCTGCAGTGTGCCAGGCCCGCTCAATCACGGCTATCGTTCCGGCACCCCCCACGTGCGGCCAGTGGGCGCCGCCATCTTCCCCTCCTCGGACCACGTGCGACCAGTGGACGCCGCCATCTTGCTCGACTCGCAACACGTGCGGCTCGTGGGCACCGCCACCTTGCTGAAATCGGAGCCCTTGCCCATTGGGCACCTCATCAGGCCGCTCATCACCCGCAACCACCAACGACTAGCCACGTCTCACCTCGGTCACGATTGACCAGTCTCGACCACACAACCTCGCGGCTGCTTCAACTAAAGTGAAGGTCAACGGACATGAAAACTCCTGCCTGCTGGATTCCGGGAGCACTGAAAGCTTCATTCACCCCATTACAGTAAGGCCCTGCTGCCTTGCGGTACACCCTGCCAGTCAGAGAATCCCCCTGGCCTCCAGATCCCACTCCGTGGCGATCCGGGGGTACTGCATCGCCACTCTCACTGTCCAGGGTGTGGAGTTCAGCTGCTTCCGCCTCTATGTCCTCCCCAACCTCTGCGCTGCCTTGCTACTCGGCCTGGACTTCCAGTACAACCTCCAGAGCCTAAACCTGAAATTCGGCAGGCCCCTACCACCCCTTCCTGTGTGCGGCCTCGCGACCCTTAAGGTCGACCCATCTTCCCTTTTTGCAAACCTAACCCCGGATTGCAAACCCATCGCCACCAGGAGCAGACGGTACAGCGCCCAGGACAGGTCCTTCATCAGGTCTGAAGTCCAGCGGCTGCTTCGGGAAGGCATCATTGAAGCCAGCAACAGCCCCTGGAGAGCCCAAGTGGCAGTAGTCAAAACTGGGGAGAAAAATAGGATGGTCGTTCAATACAGTTAGACCATCAATCGGTACACACAGCTCGATGCGCACCCCCTCCCATGCATATCTGATATGGTCAATCAGATTGCACAGTACCGGGTCTTCTCGACAGTGGACATGAAATCTGCCTACCACCAGCTCCCCATCCGTAAGGTGGACCGCCCATACACTGTGTTTGAAGCAGACGGCCGCCTTTACCATTTCCTTAGGGTCCCCTTCGGCATCACCAACTTGGTCTTCCAATGGGAGATGGACCGAATGGTTGACCGGTACGGACTACGAGCCACCTTCCCGTACCTGGACAATGTCACCATCTGCTGCCACGACCAGCAAGACCATGACGCCAACCTTGCCAAATTTCTCCACACCGCCACTCTCCTCAACCTCACATATAACAAGGAGAAGTGCATGTTCAGCACGGACCGCTTAGCCATCCTCGGCTATGTGGTCCAGAACGGAGTTCTGGGGCCCGACCCTGATTTCATGCACCCCCTCATGGAACCCCCCCTCCCCCACTGTCCCAAGGCCCTCAAATGGTGCCTAGGGTTCTTCTCGTACTACGCCCAGTGGGTCCCTAACTATGAGGACAAGGCCCGCCCACTCATCCAATCCTCCGTTTTCCCACTGACGGCCAAGGCTCACCAGGCCTTCAACCGTATCAAGGCCGACATAGCCAAGGCCGCGATGCATGCGGTCAACGAGACGTTACCATTCCAAATGGAGAGCGATGCGTCAGACGTCGCTCTGGCCGCCACCCTCAACCAGGCAGGCAGGCCCGTGGCATTCTTTTCACGCACCCTCCGTGCCTCTGAAATTCGGCACTCCTCCGTCGAAAAGGAGGCCCAAGCCATTGTTGAAGCTGTGCGACATTGGAGGCATTACCTGGCCGGCAGGAGATTCACTCTCCTCACTGACCAACAGTCAGTTGCCTTCATGTTTAACAACACACAGCGGGGCAAGATCAAAAATGATAAAATCTTGAGGTGGAGGATCGTGTTCTCGAACTACAACTACAAGATTGTGTATCGCTCCAGTAAGCTCAACGAGCTCCCTGATGCCCTATCCCGAGCCGGCGCACAAGTGGACCAACTCCGCACCCTGCACGACAACCTCTGTCACCCAGGAGTCACCCATGGACTTCAAAGGGACCCTCCCCTCCACCAATCGCAACTCGTTCTTTCTTAGTGTGGTCAATGAATATTCCCGATTCCCCTTTGCCGTCCCATGCCCCAACATGACATCTGCCACCGTCATCAAAGCCCTCAACACCATCTTCGCTCTGTTCGGTTTCCCCGCCTACCTCCACAGCGACCGGGGATCCTCATTCCTGAGCGATGAGCTGCGCCAGTACCTGCTCAACACGGGCATTGCCTCGAGCAGGACGACCAGCTACAACCCCGGGGAAACGGACAGGTAGAGCGGCAGAACGAGACGGCTGGAGGGCCGTCCAGATGGCCCTACGGTCCAGAAATCTCCCTGCCTCCAGCTGGCAGGAGGTCCTCCCCGACGCCCTTCACTCTATTCGGTCGCTCCTGTGCATCGCGACTAATGAAACCCCACATGAACGTCTCTTTGCCTTCCCCAGGAAGTCCACCTCCGGGGCATCGCTCCCAACGTGGCTGGCAGCTCCAGGACCCGTTCTCCTCCATAGACACGTTCGACTCCACAAGGCGGACCCGTTGGTTGAGAGGGTACAGTTACTCCACGCCAACCCGCAGTACGCCTACGTAGCGTACTCCGAGGGCCGCCAAGACACAGTCTCCCTCAGGGACCTGGCACCAGCTGGTTCCCCCCCCCCCCCCCCGACTTGGCGCCACCCTCCCTTTCCCCGGCATTGCCCACCGCAGCCCCCGCTCCGGGACACTCTGCCCTCCCCTTGCCCACATCCGAGGATGAAGAGGATTTCGACACGCTGCCGGAGTCTCCGAAGACCGAGCCGCCGCCGGAGTCGCCACAAGCACTACGACAGATAAGGCACCGGACCATCTGAATTTATAATTTTATCTGTACTTTTAAAACACTATTCCCTGTATATAGTTCTCCACCACCCCCGCCGGACTCATTTTTAACAGGGGTTGAATGTGGTAGTCACCACTGAAGGATATATTGTATATAGAGGATGTTGTTATAGGTGCTTTACGGTAAGGCCCCTGTACTACAGGTACGGGGGTAGATCCCTGCCTGCTGGCTCCGCCCAGTAGGCGGAGTATAAGTATGTGTGCTCCCCATACAGCAGCCATTTCGTCAGCTGCTGTCGGAGGCCACACATCTCAGTGTAATAAAGCCTCGATTACATCCTACTCTCGTCTTTGCGTAATTATAGTGCATCAGAGTTTAGAGGATTAAATTACGAGGGCAGGTTCATAAATAAGGCTTTTGTTCCCTTAACTTTAAGAGGAGATGGGGGATGTGTTTTGAATATTAAAGGAATTCGATAGACTAGACGGAGAGAAACTATTTCTTCTTAAGGAAGAATCAAGAAAGGGACGTCATCTTAAAGTTAGCGTTCACCATGTAGGAATGGTGTTAGGAGGAGATTTCTCATGGACAAATCATGAATTTATTCTCCAAACGCACAGTAGCACAGTGGTTAGCACAGTTGCTTCACAGCGCCAGGGTCCCAGGTTCGATTCCCGGCTTGGGTCACTGTGTGTGCGGAGTCTGCACGTTCTCCCCGTTTCTGCGTGGGTTTCCTCCGGGTGCTCTGGTTTCCTCCCACAGTCCAAAGATGCGCAGATTAGGCCTTGATAAATTGCCCTTAGTGTCCAAAAAGGTTAGGTGGGGTAACGGGGATGGGTTGGAAATGGGAGCGTAAGTAAGGTGCTCTTTCCAAGGGTCGGTGCGGACTCGATGGGCCGAATGGCCTCCTTCAGCACTGTAAATTCTATCATTCTATGAAAAGGCTGTGGAATCTTGGATAATTGGAGATTTGTGGATTGAGGTCAGTAGATTTTGGCTCAGTGAGGGTATCAGGGATATGAAGATAAGGCAGGCTAATGGAGTTGAGGTGTGAGTCAGTCAAGATCTGAGTGAATGGTGGAGGAGGACCCAGGACTGTCTGGCCTACTTCTGCTCGCATGCTCCAAAAGCTAAAGTTGCGGCTGCTTTTAACAGCCTGGCACTTGACCAGCTTCACGCTGAGCAAATTCAGGGTCACGTATACTCAGTCAGCTATCAACATTTTCAGCAAGAATACAGCCCAAGGGGCCAGGTGCCAACTACCTCTTTAATTTCCTCGAGGGACATAATCTTTAAATTTCCCAACTTTGTTTTATTTTTCAAGGATGTCATGTGAACGATGTTTGATGCGTCAGGTAAGATGGTGAACGTTTGCTCGGAGGTCCCAGGGGCCAGTTTGGAGTGGGTGGAGTTGCAGGCACACAGCACATTTTCAACCCTGCAACATTTTAGATTTCAAACCCAGCTTGATGCATTTTACTGGCAAACAAAGTAAATTGACAAATGATAGGATTAAAAATATGGAACACACCAAGGCCGCAGTTTTGCCGCCTCGTCGTGCCTGGCTTGGTGTTGGGACAAGGCCATTGAATCTCGCAAGAGGCATTCTCGACACCCAAAAGGCCTCGCGCTATTTCATTAAAGTCTCGCCATCTGGATCTCGCCCCACACTGGGCGTGATCCAGATCTGCATATTTAAATAAGCCGTTCGGCTCATTTGAATACGTATCTACGTATATACGGAGGCACTCCCTCTGTGATGTTGTACGAAGCAAATAATGGCATGATGGGAAAACTGGTCAACTACTGGGTACAATGTAAGAAAAGCTGACTTCGCCTGACCTAAAGCCTGAATAAGATCAGAGAAGGTCAAGCTGATCCGAAATGCCTGGGCTCCGCAAATTCTGATAAGACTTACTCGTCATAACCCAAAGCAGTCTAAATACAACAAGATAGGGTCAGAACAAGTCTCCTCCGACTCTTAAACATTCCATCCAAGGACAAAATAATGATCTGAGTGACGGGACAGAGTCCTGAAAAGTCAGCAAGGTGACGGCTGTTTTATGATACTGCTTATGTTTGTACTTCTGATCGAATTCCTGATCAAGCTGTAGTCACGTAATCCAGATTCTGATAATGTATAAATACTGAGCTGATTCTCTGTGAAAGCGCGAACTTGAGAAGGAATCAGCAGTTTTGCTGCCTGCTCTCTGACTTCAAGTTTCAGCCATTTCTGCATGCAGTTGTAATTCATAAATAAAGCCTTGTTATTTTGTCTTAACGAGTGTGTTGAATCTTTCTACTAAATAAGCAGGAAAATATTGACTTTAACACCTCTGGCACCTGTCCACCTTGGTACTGCCAGCCTGGCACCCTGGCAGTGCAGTGGTAGGAGCACTGCCAATGTGACAGGCAGGGGCACTGCCAGGATCCCCACGTGGCAGGTTGTCACTACCAAGAATCGGGCCTGGGGGCTCTTACCAGGTTAGGTGGAGGGGGCGAGGGGGTGTCCCTGGGGACCTCCCCGAGGTTGGGGAAGGGGTCAGAAACGGGGGTGGGGAGGCTGAAAGGTGGGGTGGGGGGGGGGGAGGTCGGTTCATCCAGACAAAATAGCGTTCCAATCTGGAACTGGGTTATCCAAAGTCAGAGAGCTATTTGTGAGGGACAGAATCGTGCATGTGTTACGCTTCCAGTGCAAACAATTCGCCAAAGAAACCCAGTAATGGAAATATTGTTCACATGAACTAAGCCACAGAGAGCACTCTCCACCCCAACACCACTCATTATATATATTTTATTTGCCAATCCCTTTTCTTTTTGCCCCTCCCTTTTCTTTTTGCCGTGCTTTCCCATATATTTTCACAGTAACTTCATCTTGTTAATGTAAGCCTATCTATGACAGTAATAAAGATAATAATAAAATGCTAATAATAATAATAATTTCCGATAGTTACTTTCCACTGGTACTCTGTGTAAGGAAGCAACGTTTATCCGGACCACTTATCACCATCAAATTCTTGTTTATCAGCTGTGTGCACACTTGTCTGTACATGTATCCTGATTCTCGAAACTTGTTTCTTTTATACTTTTGTCAACAGCAGCGATGATTAATGCGATGTACAAATCAAACTCTTTCACCACCTTAGTCTTTTCTTTCTGGAGGTTGCGGGAAAATAAAAATAAAAACAATAACTTCAGAAATAACGGAATAATCTGGGATGAGCAGCAAATGCTTATTTTGCCACTGACACCCGTATCCCATTCCTGAATATATATTTTTCACATCCCAGTGTCATCCCGAGGCGGGAGTTTAGAAATTCGATCAGGTAAGGATTCCTCCCTGAATGGAGAAGCTCAAAATGCTCCATACGTTTCATGGAGTTCACAGCGCGGAAATAGTCCATTCTGTGCAATTGGTTTATGCTCCACCCACACGGGGCTCCTCCCACCTTATTTCAATTCACCGTATCAGCTTATCATCATGATGTTGGATCTCATGGCATGGAAGCACAATGGAAGGTTGGGAATATAGCTTCAGTGCTGACCCCCAGATGTGTGGTTAAAGGGGAGCAGGAAGAGGGTGTGGTAGTCACCACTAACTGTATATTAGAGGTAGTAACTGTATATTAGATGCAGTACGGTAAGGCTCCTGTACTAGAGGTACAGGGGTAAATCCCTGCCTGCTGGCTCCGCCCAGTAGGCGGTGTATTAATGTGTGTGCTCGCCGGAGCTGCTCCCATTCTGGTCTCGCCTTTGTAGTAATTGATAGTGCATCAATTTATTGAGCAGAGATTTTACAGCGATGGAACTTTGTATCAAGCCTGATCGCCTACAGCTGCACCCTCAAGCAGCCAACGCCATGTCGGCCTTCGACCACTGGCTAGCCTGCTTCGAAAGCTACCTCTGATCATCGGCTGAACAGCCCCCGGACGCACAGAAGCTCCAGGTCCTTTATTGACGGGTGAGCTCTGATATTTTTCCCCTTATCCGGAATGCGTCCACTTACGCTGAAGCAATGGAGCCCCTGAAAGGACATTACGTTCGGCCGGTTAATAAACTCTATGCCAGGCATCTCCTGTCCATGAGACAGCAACTCCCCGGTGAGTCCTTAGACGATTTCTGGCGTACCTTGCACATCCTGGCGAGGAACTGTGACTGCTAGGCAGTTTCGGCAGTCGAGCATACAGAACTTTTAATCAGAGACGCTTTTGTTACGGGCATGGGGTCGGCGTACATCCGCCAGCGCCTATTGGAAGGGGGCACGCTTGACCTTGCGGCAACCAGGCAGCTCGCAAATTCGCCAACAGTAGCCTCCCGTAACGTCCAGTCGTACGCCCCCAACCGCATGACACCCTCATGGACATCGTGGGCCTCACCAGCTACCGCCCCAGCCCACCCCAAGCCTGCGCCGCGCGGCAGCCAGCCAACCCCAGGGGGTCCAAATGCTACTTCTGTGGGCAGACCAAACACCCCCGGCAGCGCTGTCCGGCGCGGAGCGCAACCTGCAAGACCTGCGGAAAGAAGGGACATTTTGCTGCTGTGTGCCAGGCCTGGTCGATCGCTGCAGTTTCTAGGCCCAGAGTTCCTACACCCCCCACGTGCAACCCGTGGGCGCCGCCATTTTTGTCCCTTAGACCACGTGCGGCCCGTGGGAGCCGCCACCTTATTCTCTGCAGACCACTTGCGGCCCGTAGGCGCCGCCATCTTTAACGCCACCCACCATGTGCGCCCCGTGGGCGCCGCCATCTTCGCCGCCAATTTGGACGGCGCCTCAGGACCCCTGCTCGTTGGGAACTTCGGCTGGCTGCTCATCGCCTGCCACCACCGCCGACCAGCCTGGGGCCTACCCGCACCAGCCGCAGCTCGCCACAATCACCCTCGACCAGTCCCGGCCTCACAACCTCGCAACCGCGACGACTATGGTAAAAATCGATGGGCACAAGACCTCCTGCCTTCTTGACTCCGGAAGCACGGAAAGCTTCATCTACCCCTCTACGGACGTCTACCTCCGGGGTTTAACTCCCAACATAGCTGGCAGCTCCTGGACCCGTCCTCCTCCGCAAACACGTGCGGATCCACAAGGCAGACTCGTTGGTCGAAAGAATACAACTACTGCACGCGGACCCGCAGTACGCCTACGTAGCGTACTCCGACGGGCGCCAGAACACAGTCTCCCTCCGGGACCTGGCACCAGCTGGATCTCCACCCACAGCCCACCACCCAACACCCCCCCCTCCAATTGCCCCGGCCTCACTCACCCTCCCCCCAGCCCACCTCACCACAGCCCCCGCACCAGGACGATCCGTCCTCCCACTGGTTCCACTCGGGGATGAAGACGAGGACTCCACGCTCCCGGAGTCACAGGCGACCAAGTCGGTGCCCGCATCACCACCAGGACCGAGGTGATCACAGCAGAGGATCAAGGCACCCGACCGACTGAACCTGTAGATTTTGCCAGAACTGTAAATTTTTCCACCACCCTCGCTGGACTCCTTTAACAGGGGGTGAATGTGGTAGTCACCACTAACTGCATATTAGATGTAGTAACTGTATATTAGATGTAGTACGGTAAGGCTCCTGTACTAGAGGTACAGGGGTAAATCCCTGCCTGCTGGCTCCGCCCAGTAGGCGGCGTATAAATGTGTGTGCTCGCCGGAGCTGCTTCCATTCTGGTAGCAGCTGCAGGAGGCAACACATCTCTGCTCAATAAAGCCTCGATTATTCACTATTCTCGTCTTTGTAGTAATTGATAGGCATCAGAGGGTCAACCACGTGACGATTAGAATGGGAGATAGCAGTGACTGTCGGGAATGTGTCTGAGGCGGTAGGTGTCACGGTGGCACTGTGGTTAGCACTGCTGCCTCACATTGGCGAGGACCGGGGTTTGATTGCGACCTCGTGTGACCGTCTGTGTGGAGTTTGC
Source organism: Scyliorhinus canicula (assembly GCF_902713615.1). Classification (NCBI taxonomy): domain Eukaryota; kingdom Metazoa; phylum Chordata; class Chondrichthyes; order Carcharhiniformes; family Scyliorhinidae; genus Scyliorhinus; species Scyliorhinus canicula. The sequence goes on from NC_052149.1 coordinate 22,716,940, forward strand.
ATGTTCTCCCCGTATCTGCGTCAGTTTCCTCCGGGTACTCCGGTTTCCTTCCAAAGTCCAAATGGTGTACCGGTTAGGTGGATTGGCCATGGTAAATTGCTCCCAAGTGTCCAAAGGTTACTTGGGTTACGGTGGGAGGATGGGGTATTGGGCCGAGTTAGTGTGCTCTTTCAGAGGGTCAGTGCAGAATGGACGGGCTGAATGGCCTCCTTCTACACTGCAGGAATTCTATGATTCGAAGATTCTAACTTATGTTCCTTAAATTTGGAGTCAAGATTAATGTACATTCTTCTTCCAACCACGCGTCCAAGTATCTTTGCAAATCTTAGCCACCCTTTTGGCGACATGCCTCCCCGATTTTCAACCTAATTTTGTAGTTTTTGTTTTACCTTGACCATAGCTACGGATGGCGTCATGCCAATTCATAATGAACTTGTGCTTCCTACCCACCATGTCTGGTGCAGAGAGTTGAAGTTAAGTTGGCAGTTCACATCATCAGTGTTGTAAGAGATTTTCATTGTTTCATTAGATGTGGGATTTGCTGGCTAAGTCAGCATTTATTACCCATTCCTAGTTGCCCTTGAGAAGGTGGTGGTGAGCTGCCTTCTCGAACCACTGCAGTCCTTCAGGTGCAGGTGCACCCTCAGTGCTGTTAGTTTCACCCATTTTTTAATTTAAAAAATAAATTTAGAATACCCAATTCATTTTTTCCAATTAAGGGGCAATTTAGCATGGCCAATCCACCTACCTTGCACGTCGTTGGGTTGTGGGGGTGAGATCCACGCAAAAACGGGGAGAATGTGCAAACTCCACACGGACAGTGACGCAGAGCTGGGATCGAACCCGGGACCTCGGCGCCGTGAGGCAGTAGTGCTAACCACCGTGCTGCCCCAGTTTCACCATTTTGACCAACCGACAGTGAAGGAACAGCGATATGGTTCCAAGTCAGAATGGTGAGTGGCTGGAAGCGGAACCTCCAGATGGTGGGGTTCCCAGCTATCTGCTGCCCTTGACCTTCTGGGTGGTAGTGGTTGTGGGTTTGGAAGGTGCTGCCTCAGGTGAGTTTCTGCAGTGCATATTGTAGATGTTACACATGGCTGCTACTGTGCGCGGTTAGTGGAGGGAGTGAATGTTTGTGGATGGGGTGCTAATCAAGCGGGCTGTTTTGTCCTGGATGGTGTTGAGCTTTAAGAATGCTATCGGAGCTGCACTCATCCAGGCAAGTGGAGAGTATTCCATTACACTCCTGATTTGTGCTATGGAGATGGTGGACAGGCTTTGGGGCATCAGGATGTGTGTTCCTTCTAAGGGCAGCACGGTGGCGCAGTGGGGCAATTTAGCGTGGCCAATCCACCTAGCCTGCACATCTTTGGCTTGTGGGGGTGAAACCCACGCAAACACGGGGAGAATGTGCAAACTCCACACGGACAGTGACCCAGAGCCAGGATCGAACCTGGGACCTCGGCGCCGTGAGGCTGCAGTGCTAACCACTGCACCACCGTGCTGCCCAGGGGAGTAGAAAATATTATAATAATCTTTATTATTGTCACAAGTAGGCTTACATTAAAACTGCAGTGAAGTTACTGTGAAAAGCCCCTGGTCACCACATTCCGGCCCCTGTTTGGGTACACAGAGGGAGAATTCAGAATGTCCAATTCACCTAACAAACACGTCTTTCGGGACTTGTGGGAGGAAACTGGAGTACCCGGAGGAAACCCACGCAGACACGGGGAGAACATGCAGACTCCGCACAGACAGTGACCCAAACCGGGAATCGAACCTGGGACCCTGGAGCTGTGAAGCAACAGTGCTAACCAATGTGCTACCGTGCCGCCCATATTGCACGATGAGACGTTTATGGTGGTCTGAAAGCTTGCTGTGTTTGCCCCCCTCGCCCATTAGTGGTGGGCTGCGTTTCCCACTGTTCAATGTCGGGAATGACTGCATCGTACCCCCCCCATGTCAAAAATTCCATCCACGGCAGTGTGATGTCAGAATGGTGCGAATCACGACTAGTTTCAAAGGGCACACACCTGGCGAGTATCCCTCTGACAGGAGCTCAGAGATGAGAGCAGTGCTCACGGAGTAGCTCCGCATATTGAAGGGGCTGACCCTGGAGTGTTGGCTGTGACTGGGGAATGATTCCAGTGTACTGGGATGAAAGCTCCAGGCTACCAGCGCGAACACTCCAGGGTATTGGAGAAGATTCCGGGGTAAAAGGGGGAAGACCCAGGTGCCAGCGGCCTAGTCAATGTTGACCGGGGAGGGGGGGCTAGATTGACAAGTGGAGATTTGGTGTTGATTTGGGGAGACCAGGCAAGTGACTCAGCACAAAATGTGGCGTAGTGTGGCGGGAAAAGCTAACGGTGGCCCAGTGGTTAGCACTGCTGCCTCACAGCACCAGGGACCCTGGTTCAATTCTGGCCTTGGGTCACTGTCTGTGTGGAATCTGCATGTTCTCCCCGTGTGTGCGTCGGTTTCCTCCGGCTGCTCCGGTTTCCTCCCACAGTTCAAAGATGTGCAGGTTAGCTGGATTGGCCATGATAAAGTTGCCCCTTGGTCTCCAGGGATTTGCAGGTTAGGTGGGGTGACGGACACAGGGTGGGGAAGTGGACCAAGCTGGGTGCTGTTTCATAGGGCGGTGCAGACCCGATGGGCTGAATGGCCTCCTTCTGCACTGTGGGGGTTCTATGGTTCCTTTGCTGTCAGTGGGCTTAGCTGCCCACCATCAGCTTTTGCTGATTTGTGGGGAAATCTCACCAATCATAGAATCATAGACTCCCTACGGGCCATTGAGCCTGCACCGACCCTCTGAAAGAGCACCACCCAAGCCCACTTCCCCACCCTATACCAATAACCCCTTAACCTAACCTACACATCCTGCACACCAAGTGGCAATTTAGCATAATCAATCCAGCTAACCTGCACATCTTTGGACTGTGGGAGGAAGCTGGAGCACCCGGAGGAAACCCACACAGACACGGGGACAATGTGCAGACTCCGCACAGTCTCCCAAGGCTGGAATTGAAGCCGAATCCCTGGCACTGTGAGGAAGCTGTGCTAACCACTGTGCCATTGTGTCGGCCACAAACTTAAAGCAACTACCAGGACTTGAACCCGGAACCTTTGAATGTCTTGTGTCGTTAAATAGAAGTCCAATGCGCTATCCATTGTGCCTTGGAGCCGCCTGTTTAGCAGAATGTTTAACAAAAGGTGAGGTTTACCAACAGCCTGACTCCAGCAGTCTCTCGCAATCCTGACCAAAGGCAAGCTCATCTATGTGTCCACCTTTGGTATGGTAAAAACTGGACAACAGTGTTCCAGACAAAGGGCAAGATCAAAAGTAACGGCAGAGTTTTACCATCCCACACTACAGACAGAGATTTACCATCCCACACTACAGACAGAGATTTACCATCCCACACTACAGACAGAGTTTACCATCCCACACTACAGTCAGGGTTTTACCATCCCACACTACAGACAGAGATTTACCATCCCACACTACAGACAGAGATTTACCATCCCACACTACAGTCAGGGTTTTACCATCCCACACTACAGTCAGGGATTTACCATCCCACACTACAGTCAGAGTTTTACCATCCCACACTACAGACAGGGTTTTACCATCCCACACTACAGAGTTTTACCATCCCACACTACAGACAGAGATTTACCATCCCACACTACAGACAGAGATTTACCATCCCACACTACAGACAGGGATTTACCATCCCACACTACAGACAGAGATTTACCATCCCACACTACAGACTGGGTTTTACCATCCCACACTACAGACAGGGTTTACCATCCCACACTACAGACAGGATTTACCATCCCACACTACAGACAGAGTTTTACCATCCCACACTACAGACAGAGTTTACCATCCCACACTACAGACAGAGTTTACCATCCCACACTACAGTCAGGGTTTTACCATCCCACACTACAGACAGAGATTTACCATCCCACACTACAGTCAGGGTTTTACCATCCCACACTACAGTCAGGGTTTTACCATCCCACACTACAGACAGAGATTTACCATCCCACACTACAGACAGAGATTTACCATCCCACACTACAGTCAGGGTTTTACCATCCCACACTACAGTCAGGGATTTACCATCCCACACTACAGTCAGAGTTTTACCATCCCACACTACAGACAGGGTTTTACCATCCCACACTACCGTCAGGGTTTTACCATCACACACTACAGAGTTTTACCATCCCACACTACAGACAGAGATTTACCATCCCACACTACAGACAGGGGTTTACCATCCCACACTACAGAGTTTTACCATCCCACACTACAGACAGAGTTTTACCATCCCACACTACAGACAGAGATTTACCATCCCACACTACAGACAGAGATTTACCATCCCACACTACAGACAGAGATTTACCATCCCACACTACAGACAGGGTTTACCATCCCACACTACAGACAGAGTTTTACCATCCCACACTACAGACAGAGTTTTACCATCCCACACTACAGACAGGGTTTTACCATCCCACACTACAGACAGGGTTTTACCATCCCACACTACAGACAGAGATTTACCATCCCACACTACAGACAGGGATTTACCATTCCACACTACAGACAGAGTTTTACCATCCCACACTACAGACAGGGTTTACCATCCCACACTACAGACAGAGTTTTACCATCCCACACTACAGACAGAGATTTACCATCCCACACTACAGACAGAGATTTACCATCCCACACTACAGACAGAGTTTTACCATCCCACACTACAGACAGGGTTTTACCATCCCACACTACAGACAGAGATTTACCATCCCACACTACAGACAGAGATTTACCATCCCACACTACAGACAGAGATTTACCATCCCACACTACAGACAGGGATTTACCATTCCACACTACAGACAGAGATTTACCATCCCACACTACAGTCAGGGTTTTACCATCCCACACTACAGACAGAGATTTACCATCCCACACTACAGACAGAGTTTTACCATCCCACACTACAGACAGGGTTTTACCATCCCACACTACAGACAGAGTTTTACCATCCCACACTACAGTCAGAGATTTACCATCCCACACTACAATCAGGGTTTACCATCCCACACTACAGACAGAGTTTTACCATCCCACACTACAGTCAGGGTTTTACCATCCCACACTACAATCAGGGTTTACCATCCCACACTACAGACAGGGTTTTACCATCCCACACTACAATCAGGGTTTACCATCCCACACTACAGACAGAGATTTACCATCCCACACTACAGTCAGAGTTTTACCATCCCACACTACAGTCAGGGTTTTACCATCCCACACTACAGACAGGGTTTTACCATCCCACACTACAGACAGGGTTTTACCATCCCACACTACAGACAGGGTTTTACCATCCCACACTACAGACAGAGATTTACCATCCCACACTACAGTCAGGGTTTACCATCCCACACTACAGTCAGGGTTTTACCATCCCACACTACAGTCAGAGTTTTACCATCCCACACTACAGACAGAGATTTACCATCCCACACTACAGTCAGGGTTTTACCATCCCACACTACAGACAGGGTTTTACCATCCCACACTACAGACAGGGTTTACCATCCCACACTACAGTCAGGGTTTTACCATCCCACACTACAGTCAGGGTTTTACCATCCCACACAACAGACAGAGTTTTACCATCCCACACTACAGAGTTTTACCATCCCACACTACAGACAGAGATTTACCATCCCACACTACAGACAGGGTTTTACCATCCCACACTACAGACAGGGTTTTACCATCCCACACTACAGACAGAGATTTACCATCCCACACTACAGACAGAGATTTTCCATCCCACACTACAGACAGGGTTTTACCATCCCACACTACAGTCAGGGTTTTACCATCCCACACTACAGACAGGATTTACCATCCCACACTACAGACAGAGATTTACCATCCCACACTACAGACAGAGATTTACCATCCCACACTACAGTCAGGGTTTTACCATCCCACACTACAGTCAGGGTTTTACCATCCCACACTACAGTCAGGGTTTTACCATCCCACACTACAGACAGGGTTTACCATCCCACACTACAGACAGAGATTTACCATCCCACACTACAGACAGGGTTTTACCATCCCACACTACAGACAGAGATTTACCATCCCACACTACAGACAGGGTTTTACCATCCCACACTACAGACAGAGTTTACCATCCCACACTACAGACAGAGATTTACCATCCCACACTACAGACAGAGATTTACCATCCCACACTACAGTCAGGGTTTTACCATCCCACACTACAGACAGAGATTTACCATCCCACACTACAGTCAGGGTTTTACCATCCCACACTACAGACAGAGATTTACCATCCCACACTACAGACAGAGATTTACCATCCCACACTACAGTCAGGGTTTTACCATCCCACACTACAGACAGAGATTTACCATCCCACACTACAGACAGAGTTTTACCATCCCACACTACAGACAGAGATTTACCATCCCACACTACAGACAGAGTTTTACCATCCCACACTACAGACAGGGTTTTACCATCCCACACTACAGACAGAGATTTACCATCCCACACTACAGACAGGGTTTTACCATCCCACACTACAGACAGGGTTTTACCATCCCACACTACAGACAGAGATTTACCATCCCACACTACAGTCAGGGTTTTACCATCCCACACTACAGTCAGGGTTTTACTATCCCACACTACAGTCAGAGTTTTACCATCCCACACTACAGTCAGGGTTTTACCATCCCACACTACAGACAGGGTTTTACCATCCCACACTACAGTCAGGGTTTTACCATCCCACACTACAGACAGAGATTTACCATCCCACACTACAGACAGGGTTTTACCATCCCACACTACAGACAGAGATTTACCATCCCACACTACAGTCAGGGTTTTACCATCCCACACTACAGTCAGGGTTTTACCATCCCACACTACAGACAGGGTTTTACCATCCCACACTACAGTCAGAGTTTTACCATCCCACACTACAGACAGAGATTTACCATCCCACACTACAGTCAGGGTTTTACCATCCCACACTACAGACAGGGTTTTACCATCCCACACTACAGACAGGGTTTACCATCCCACACTACAGTCAGGGTTTTACCATCCCACACTACAGTCAGGGTTTTACCATCCCACACAACAGACAGAGTTTTACCATCCCACACTACAGACAGAGTTTTACCATCCCACACTACAGACAGAGATTTACCATCCCACACTACAGACAGGGTTTTACCATCCCACACTACAGACAGGGTTTTACCATCCCACACTACAGACAGAGATTTACCATCCCACACTACAGACAGAGATTTTCCATCCCACACTACAGACAGGGTTTTACCATCCCACACTACAGTCAGGGTTTTACCATCCCACACTACAGACAGGATTTACCATCCCACACTACAGACAGAGATTTACCATCCCACACTACAGACAGAGATTTACCATCCCACACTACAGTCAGGGTTTTACCATCCCACACTACAGTCAGGGTTTTACCATCCCACACTACAGTCAGGGTTTTACCATCCCACACTACAGACAGGGTTTACCATCCCACACTACAGACAGAGATTTACCATCCCACACTACAGACAGGGTTTTACCATCCCACACTACAGACAGAGATTTACCATCCCACACTACAGACAGGGTTTTACCATCCCACACTACAGACAGAGTTTACCATCCCACACTACAGACAGAGATTTACCATCCCACACTACAGACAGAGATTTACCATCCCACACTACAGTCAGGGTTTTACCATCCCACACTACAGACAGAGATTTACCATCCCACACTACAGTCAGGGTTTTACCATCCCACACTACAGACAGAGATTTACCATCCCACACTACAGACAGAGATTTACCATCCCACACTACAGTCAGGGTTTTACCATCCCACACTACAGACAGAGATTTACCATCCCACACTACAGACAGAGTTTTACCATCCCACACTACAGACAGAGATTTACCATCCCACACTACAGACAGAGTTTTACCATCCCACACTACAGACAGGGTTTTACCATCCCACACTACAGACAGAGATTTACCATCCCACACTACAGACAGGGTTTTACCATCCCACACTACAGACAGGGTTTTACCATCCCACACTACAGACAGAGATTTACCATCCCACACTACAGTCAGGGTTTTACCATCCCACACTACAGTCAGGGTTTTACTATCCCACACTACAGTCAGAGTTTTACCATCCCACACTACAGTCAGGGTTTTACCATCCCACACTACAGACAGGGTTTTACCATCCCACACTACAGTCAGGGTTTTACCATCCCACACTACAGACAGAGATTTACCATCCCACACTACAGACAGGGTTTTACCATCCCACACTACAGACAGAGATTTACCATCCCACACTACAGTCAGGGTTTTACCATCCCACACTACAGTCAGGGTTTTACCATCCCACACTACAGACAGGGTTTACCATCCCACACTACAGTCAGTCTTACCATCCCACACTACAGTCAGGGTTTTACCATCCCACACTACAGTCAGGGTTTTACCATCCCACACTACAGACAGAGATTTACCATCCCACACTACAGACAGAGATTTACCATCCCACACTACAGTCAGTCTTACCATCCCACACTACAGACAGGGCTTTACCATCCCACACTACATACAGGGTTTTACCATCAAACTCTTGTCCAGCAATGTGGTCAGCTTACAATTCCTGTATTATTTTGGTTAGTCAGCTCTTTCAGAGCTCATGGAGAAGCAGAGGTTTGAAACCCCAATTGTGTGCAGCCACGTGTTGTTAAAATCTAACCAGTGGCAACATTTCTGTCACTTCAGATCTCAAGTAAAAAGTGAAGACACCCGTCCAGAGGGATGAAAGAAGAGAGAGTTTGACATATAGAGAAAGGCGTGGAAATGTGGCAGAGGGAGGTACTGAGGACATATTTGACGGAGCACACTACAGAAATACATCTGAGAAAGGAAAACCACATTGTGATGGAAATAACTTCCTGGACATCCGGTGATGGGTATTTGCTGTGCAGTCACTTGCTCAAAGCGAGGCATTACTGTCCTGCGCAAACATTGTTCAACTCCATCACTGTACTTTCTCCTTTCTTTCTCTGCCTCCTCTTCAATGCCGCCTCGTGTGCCCCTTTTCCAGCCCATTTGCCCATGCAAACTCGTCTGCCTCTGCCGGGCTGTTAAAATAGTGTTCCTTGTTTTGGAATGTAACCCAGGGCCTGGCTGGGAACAGCATTCCAAATTTTACTCCACTTTTGTACAGGGCCGATTTCACATGTTTGAACTTGGCTTGTGCTTTGCCAGGTCTGCCCCAATGTCCTGGTGCACTGGTATTCTTGGCCCCCAGTCGGGGTGACCTGTGTGTCCTGTTGACCTCCGGCGGCTTGGGGAAGCTGTCCCTCCTGACTAAGTTGCCCAGCATCTGGGCCATAGAGTCTGTCAGGTCTCTGCCCTCGATCCCCTCTGGCAGGCCCACGATCCAGATATTCTGGTGTCGAGACCGATTCTCCTGATCCTCGATTTTCCCCTTCAGGCTCCCCTGGGGTCGCCACCAACATTTTTCTTTCGGCCTCCAGAGCAACATTGTTGTCGCTCTGGTCCGTCGACGTCTTTTCAAGCTCTAGGATCATCTTCCTCTGAGCTTCCAGTTTCTTCCCCATTCCGTCGATCGGCATCTGCACGGCGACCAACACCTCCGTCACCTTGACCGCCACTGGGATCTCTACTTTAATCGCCTCCTTCATCAACATCAATTCCTTCGGCAGGAATGTCTTCCATCCATCTCCAGGCCACAGGAAGTGGGGGTCAAAACCCCCCCCCCACCAGGATTATCACCTGGAAGGTTGGGGGACTTAATGGCCCAGTGGAAAGACCCAGAGTTCACTGATTTGAGAAGTTTGAAAGCCAACATGGTCTTCCTCCAAGTGACGCACCTGAGGGAGAAGGACCGACTGCAGGTAAGGAAGGGCTGGGTGGGACAGATCTACCATTCCTGCTATGGGACAAGGGCTAGGGGTGTAGATATTTTGATAAGAAGGAAGGCGGTGTTTACGGTGACAAAGACAGTTATGGACCAAGAGGGATGGTACATCATGGTCAGCGGCGTCCTGGGCGGGGCACCAACAGTCCTGGTGAACGTGTACGCGCCCACCTAGGCCAAAAAAGGAACAGCATGTAAATAATAACAATTTCAACCATCTCCTGTACAGTGTAGAAATGTAAAGTTCAATAAAAATATTGATTTAAAAAAAGCAATGAATTCTCATACATCGTCAGACCGCATTCTCCGCAGGCGGTTAAGGAAGCCGGGCGCCGGTCACCTGCCCCATATGACGTTCACACTGGTCTGATACCCTGAAGACTACCATTCTTGGGCATGGCACCACCCTCACACCCACAACAATGAACATTGCCTCTTTCACTGTTCCAAATGCCCATTATTGCCTGGGTATTTAAGGATTATTAAGATCCTCCCGACATTCGGAGCTCGTAATCCTATTCCAGTTGGATTATGGTTTGGAAAACTGGCACCAAAAATGGGATTATTCCATGAAGTGAGGAGGCTGTCAGAAGAAGGGTTGAATGGAACCGAGAGGGGAATTTGTAACTGGCAAATAGTTTCCATTTTGCTGCTGAATGGCTTCTTCCGCATGGGCAGCAAAACACACTCACATTTCACGGAGAATATGGCTGCGGCTTGTGAAATACCCGATACTCACGCCTGGGACTCTGAGGACAGGATGGATGATGAAATACTTTCTGTCTTGTTAAGGGCAGTGAAAGAGGCGGGGGAACAGCTCCAGATGTTAAGCGATTTAGTGCCTTTGTGAACTTGCCACATTTTCTTTATTAAGACCATAAGGAATAGGAACAGGAGTAGCCCGTTGGGCCCCTCGAGTCTGCTCCGCCATTTAATTGCATCATAGCTGATCCCAAATTCCTCACGTCTACTTTCCTGCTCTTTCCCTGTAACCCTTGATTTTTTTTCCTGATCAAGAATCTATCTATCTCAGCCTTAAATATACACCAGGGGCAGGATTCTCCCTTTTGGGGACTAAGTCCGTCACGCCCGCCGTAAAACAGGTGAGAATCACTCCGGACTTTTTCCTCAAAAGTCCGGGTTGGTTCTCTGTTTTCCAGGCGTGCATCCCGCAGCTGTGGCTGCCCGCGGGGCCCTGCTGTCCAGACCACACGGCCGCGCATGCCCACGGCGGCCGCAAGTGGGTCCGTGCATGAACGTGGCGGCCTACCTGTGTGCGGGCGCCGCCAGCGTGGCAGAGCCACACAGCGGGCCCACGCGGAGTAAGGTAGGTCCCCCACTGATCACGATGCCCGCCGATTAGTGGCCCCCGATCACGGGCCTGGCCACTGCTGAGGCCCCCCAGGGGTCAGATACGCCCTTCCCCCCACCAGGACTGCCACTGCGGCCGCGGGTCCGAGCTCCTGCCAGGTGGTACCAGATGTAAACCACGCTCGCAGAGAATCGCCGTGGGGGCCTGTTCCAACAGCCCCCGACTGGCGCCGCGTCGACCGCGCGCGCGTGACTGGCGGGTCTGGGGATAATCGCGGAAGCGTCGTCGTGCTGGATTTCCGCAGTGAACGGCTATTCACCGACCCTGCGCCGGGCGCGATTCCGGAGTGGGGGGTCGGAGAATCCCGCCCCAGGACTCTCCCTCCCCAGCTCTCGGTGGCAAGGAGTTCCAAGGACCCACAACTCTCTGAGTGAAGAAACTCCTCCTCATCTCAGTCTTAAATTGGCTCCCCTTTATTCTGAGACTGTTCCCTCTGGCCCTAGGCTCTCCCAGGAGGGGGAACATCTGCTCAGCATTTACCCAGGCAAACCCCTTAAGAATCCTGTATGTTTCAATGAGGATCACCTCTCATTCCTCTGAGCTCCAGTGAACAGTGTCCCAACCTGTTTAACCTTTGCTCATAAGACAATCCCCCACACTGATGCACTGCCCTCCATTGGGAGTTGCCAGACAGTTACCTGAATTGTTGCGCTCGTCACCAGCAAATGGATTCTCAAACAGAATCACAATTCACAGAATTGTTACAGTGCACAAGGAAGCCACTCGGCCCATCGTGTCTACACCGACTCTACAAATGAGCATTGTGACATAGTGCCATTCCCCTGCCTTATGCCCGTAATCCTGTACGTTGCCTCTATTCAAATCATCATCTATTGCCCTGTTGAATGCCTCAATTGAACCGTTCTCCACCACACTCTCAGGCAGCGCATTCCAGACCCAAACCTCTCTTTGTACGAAAAAGTGTTTTCTCACGTCACATTTGATTTGTTTTGCAAATCACTTTAAATCTGTGCCCTCTCGTCCTCGATCCTTTTACGAGCAGGAGCAGTTTCTCTCTGTCTACTCTGCCCAGCAGCAGCAGCAAACCCCCCCCCCCCCCATGCGCTTAAACATCTCCACCAAATCTCCTCTCCACCTTCTCTCCAAGGAGAACCGTCCCAAACTCTCCAGCCTATCCTCATAACTGAGGTTTCTCGTCCTGGGAACCATTCTCCCTGTAATATAGTGGTGCTGGATGAGTGCTTGCTTTCCAATTGGAGCGAGGTACCCGAGACCATTAGCTGCAAGGAAATACTGGAAGGTCTCTGAACGTGGCTATCGTTCCACAGCTTGGCATTTTCAAGTAAGATACTCTCAGATATTTATTCAAATCACCGGGTGGTGCTGGTGTAAACTTCTTTCCACCTGTTACAAAAATCAACCTTTCTCAATGTAGTCGGCAAATGTGATGCGATGATTTATTAATTTCTTGCCAGGCTGCAAATTCTGTCTGGTGATGCTGCCACGACCTTTAATGTTCTCTTGCGGCATTTAAAATAAAGAAAAGGGACAATCAACATGGTCCTCGATGGAACTTCATTCACACAACATAGAACATAAACATAGAACAGTACAGCACACAACAGGCCCTTCGACCCTCGATGTTGTGCCGAGCTTTGTCCGAAACAAAGATCAAGCTATCCCACTCCCTGTCATTCTGGAGTGCTCCATGTGCCTATCCAATAACCGCTTGAAAGTTCCTAAAGTGTCCGACTCCACTATCACAGCAGGCAGTCCATTCCACACTCTAACCACACTCTGAGTAAAGAACCTACAATGGACATCCCTCCTATATCTCCCATCCCGAACCATATAGTTATGCCCTCTTGTAACAGCTACATCCACCCAAGGAAATGGTCTCTGAACTTCCACTCTATCTATCACCTTCATCATGCTATAAACCTCTATTAAGTCGCCTCTCATCCTCCTTCGCTCCAATGAGAAAAGCCCTAGCTCCCTCAACCTTTCCACATAAGACCTACCCTCCAATCCAGGCAGTATCCTGGTAAATTTCCTCTGCACCCTTTCCAATGCTTCCACTTCCTTCCTATAATGAGGTGACCAGAATTGCACACAATACTCCAAATGTGGTCGCGCCAGGATCCTGTACAGTTATCATAGATTATCATAGAATTTACAGTGCAGAAGGAGGCCATTCGGCCCATCGAGTCAGCACCGGCTCTTGGAAAGAGCACCCTACCCAAGGTCAACACCTCCACCCTATCTCCATAACCCGGTAACCCCACCCAACACTAAGGGCAATTTTGGGCACTAAGGGCAATTTCTCATGGCCAATCCACCTAACCTGCACATCTTTGTGACTGTGGGAGGAAACCGGAGCTCCCGGAGGAAACCCACGCACACACGGGGAGGATGTGCAGACTCCACACAGACAGTGATCCAAGCCAGAATCGAACCTGGGACCCTGGAGCTGTGAAACGATTGTGCTATCCACAATGCTACCGTGCTGCCCCAGTTGCAGCATAATCCCACGGCGCTTAAACTCAAGCCTCCTGTTAATAAACGCTCACACTATAAGCCTTCTTCACGGCTCTATCCATTTAATGGCAACCTTCAGAGATAGCACTGCAGTCTCTCGGCGCCGAGGTCCCAGGTTCGATCCCGGCTCTGGGTCACTGTCCGTGTGGAGTTTGCACATTCTCCCCGTGTTTGCATGGGTTTCGCCCCCAATACACAAAGATATGCAAGGTAGGTGAATTGAACACGCCAAACCGCCCCTCAATTGGACAAAATGAATTGGGTACTCTAAATTTTAAAAAAAAGAGAGGTTACTTTGAAAAAATAAGTTGGTCAAACCAGTCAGCATCCCCACCTAAACTTTTCCTCCGAACTGTCTCCAAATTTCCCCCTTGCACCTCCTCATCATAGCACTGATTTATTAAAAATGGCATCAGCTTCCATACGTATGCTACTAACAGCTACCGTTACCTCTTTGTCACCATCACCAGCATCATGGCCGTTGAGCTGTCAGACATGGATGACAGCTTTCTCCAGTTTGAAATTAAAATGGTAAAGTGCCCTAATCAACTGATATAAATACAAATATTTAAGTTTACTTGACTCCCTACTTGCTGATTTGGGCTGAACCCAAGGGTGATCAACATTCTTATTTTTAAATTTAGAGTGCCCAATTATTTTTTTCCAATTAATGCCAATCACAAGGCAATATATAATGTTTTTGGGGTGCAGGAGTGGGGGTGGGGGGGGGGGGGGGGGGGGGTGGGGGGGGGGGGGGGGTGGGGGGGGGGGGAGAACAGAGGGCGGGAGACATAGTTAGGTGGATGGAAGGTTGGTGTGAGGCAGCTGGAGCTAGGGCGCAGAGAGGGAGAACCAGTGCCAGTGCCAAGCATGTACCGAACAGGTGCCGGAATGTGGCGACTAGGGGCTTTTTCACAGTAACTTCAATGAAGCCTACTTGTGACAATTAGCGATTTTCATTTTTCATTGAGGCATGGGCGGGGAATGACCCTAAAGTCGATTTTCACATCAATTACATTGCAGTGTTGATATATGCCTACTTGTGACACTAATAAAGGTTATATGAAAATAAATCTGTCTTAACTGCTTCCTGAGTGTATGCTGCACCTTGCTTCGCCTGTGACAGCTGCGTGCCGTGTGCCTCCAGCCCAAGTCAGCTGAGAAGTACCGGTGCTTACTGCTGACTCCTCAGAAACTAGTAGCCCCTACTGGATCTCTGACCAGTCCAATAGAGTTACCATTGCGGCCTCACGGCGCTGAGGTCGTAGGTTCGATCCCGGTCCCGGGTCGCTGTCCGTGTGAAGTTTGCACATTCTCCCCTTGTCTGAGTGGGTCTCACCCCCACAACCCAAAGATGTGCAGGGTAGGTGAATTGGCCACTCTAAATTGCCCCTTCATTGGAAAATAAATTGGATACTCTAAATTTATTTTAAAAGAAAAAAAGTTACCAGTTGCTTCCAGTAAAGTCCAGCTGAGACCTGTTCTAAATCCATATTTGTCGTAGAATCAGTGCAGAGACGGCTTAGAATGAAATACATCGTGACTGGGCAAAGATTCTTGATCAATGGGGCGGCCCTGTGCTGGCCGGTATCTGTGGGCAGTTCGTGGGCACCATTCAGAGCCTGATAGTGGTTTAGCACAGTGGGCTAAACAGCTGACATGTAATGCAGAACAAGACCAGCAGCACAGGTTCAATTCCCGTACCGGCCTCCCCGAACAGGCGCCAGAATGTGGCGACTAGGGGCTTTTCACAGTAACTTCATTGAAGCCTACTTGTGACAATAAGCGATTATTATTACTATTATTACTATTATTTGCTGATAGGCTCTCTAAATACTAAATGAGACTATCAGCAGGCAATGCAGAGCGACATCAAACTCTGATTGCTCGAGGCCCACTAGAGCGGGAAAACATTGATCCAAAGTTATTGAGATGATGAGGAGGGTGGCAGCAGTCAAGGCGAAGGAAGCCAGGCCAAAGGCAGGCAGACAGCCAGCAGCGAGGCGAGGTCACTGAGCGAGGTGAGGTGTGAGGCGCTAGTCATCGAGGGGAGCAGCGGGGTGACTCGACTCGACCCCTAGACCAGGGTTGAGGGGGGCTGGACAGAAGAGGCAATAGCCAGGCAGCCAGCAGCGAGGCAAGGTCATTGAGGTGAGGTGCAAGGTGGGGCAAAATTTGAAGGTGGCAACATTGCAGGAGAGGTGGCAAAATTGGGGGAAGGGACAAAGCTGCGATGGAGTCAAGATTGGGAGAGGGGATAAAACTGGTATGAGAGGGCAGAACTGGGAGTGTGGGACCAAAACTGGGACTGAGGGGACAAAACTGGGAGTGTGGGGACAAATCTGGGAGAGGGGTAAAGATGAGAGATGGGACAAAGCTGGGATAGGGAGCAAAGCTAGGATGGGGATAAAATTGGGAGAGAGGAGATAATATTGGGAGAGAGAGGACAGAATTTGTGGGAGGCCAAATTGGGAGGGGGCAAAACTGGAGAGAGGGAAAAAGATGAAGGGTGGCAAAGCTGGAGAGGGGAAACCTGGAGTGGGGCAAAACTGGAGAGGTGGCAAAGCTGGAGGGGGCAAAACTAGAGGGGGCAAAACAGGAAGAGGGGCAAAACAGGAAAGGGGCAAACAGAAAGAGGGGAAAACAGGAAGTGGGGCAAAACTGGAGAGAGGGCAAAACTGGAAGAGGGGCAAAACAGGAAGAGGGGCAAAACAGGAAGAGGGGCAAACAGGAAGAGGGGCAAAACAGGAAGAGGGGCAAACAGGAAGAGGGGCAAAACAGGAAGAGGGGCAAACAGGAAGACGGGCAAACAGGAAGAGGAGAAAATAGGAAGAGGGGCATACAGGAAGAGGGGCAAACAGGAAGGTGTGTTTTTACATGTTAAAAGGAGCTAATCAATTTGTGTATTTTTGTGTCTTGTGCCTTTGCATTCTGTGGGGTGAGGATGGGTGGGGTTGGGAGGGGCATGGCACCATTGGGGACATGATGTCATTGGGGGGCCTGAGAAATGAAGGTGAGTGCGGAGCCCCGCAAAGTGAAAGTCTGCCAGTGACGTTGCAGAAGGAGACCATTTGGCCCATCGTGTCTGCACCAGCTCTCCAATGAGCATCATGACGTAATGCCATTCCCCTGTACCCCTGCACATTCCTTCTATTCAAGTAATCATAGGGGCGCCTGTAATCCAGAGACCCAGAGTAAGGCTCTGGGGACCCAGGTTCGAATCCCACTATGGCAGATGGTGAAATTTGAATTCAATAGTGATGACCATGAAAAAAAGTGTTGATCGTCATAAAAACCCATCTGGTTCACTAATGTCCTTTGGGGAAAGAAATCTGCAGTCCTTACCTGGTCTGGTCTACATATGACTTCAGACCCACAGCAACGTGGTTGGACTCCGAACTGTCCCCTCAAGGGCAATGAGGAATGGGCAATAAATGCTGCCATGTCTCATGAACGAATAAAAAAAATAATCTAATGCCCCACCCCGATTGAATCTGCCTCCACCACATTTCCAGGCAGTGTATTCCAGACCCAAATTGCTCTTAAGAGTCACGTTTGCTTCTTTTGCATAGGTCATAACATTTACAGTGCAGAAGGAGGCCATTCGGCCCATCGAGTCTGCACTGGCCCTTGGAAAGAGCACAGACCTAAGCCCACAGTCCCACCCTATTCCCACCCAACCCAACCTTTGTTTTGGACACTAAGGACAATTTAGCATGGCCAATTCAGCTAACCTGCACATCCTTGAACTGTAGGAGGAAACCGGAGCACCCGGAGGAAACCCACACAGACACGGGGAGAACGTGCAGACTCCGCACAGACAGTGACCCAGCGGGGAATCGAACCTGGGACCCTGGAGCTATGAAGCAACAGTGCTACCCACTGTACTACCGTGCTAAAGTTGCAAATCACTTTAAGTCTGTGTCAGTTCAGGCTTGAACTGATCTAAACTCCCCTTCTTGGGAGATCAGTGAGGAGATTAAAATATTTTTTGTGTCTCTTTTACATTTGATCTCTATTTTGATGGGTGGTAAATGCCAGTTGGAGGAAGAGCTGGAAATTAACATATTCAAATGTCACAGTCATTTCGGTAAACGCTGGCCAATAGGATTGCAGTTATGATTTCCACACCCTTTTTTGATATAAAGTCTTGAGTTGAAGCGAACCAGGGAGAATTGAGCATCTGCACTTTGATATCACTGCAAGGATCAGATTGACTTCTCGCTTGCTTTCTGGTAGGTACACTTTCACCACTTTTACTAGCGCTGTCGACTTTCTCTCTCTTTCTCCCGTGAAAACAGGTCTTGTCAGTTTCACTCAGTTTCCTGATAGCTCTCAGTTTCCCAAGTGGGATCAATTTAATGTAGAAGTGCTTTGGGTGAATCTGCAAAGGTTGGGGGATAGATCTGAAATTGCACGGAATACAGTGACCATTCCGATTTTAATCGTGTGGGGTGGGTGGGGTAAGGAGTTTGCATCGCCCCCTTGCTCACTGCTCTGCTGCAGTTAATGCAAACCCCACCCTGGCTTCACAAATTCAGCCCCGATTGAGTAAAAATGGCCCCCGAGCCCTCTGTTCGTTGTGTTCGTAAAAAGTGAGAGTCTGAGAAGTCGAATGCTTCGCCCCTCCTTATTCTGAGCATCTGGGGGAAAGATGCGATCGACTGCAGAGCTCACGAGGAAATGGACTTCGCCCCTCTCCATTTTGAAGGATTTTAGTTGTGCGCTTCAGGAAACCTTGGCAATTTTCTGGAGTTTATTGGCTTGCAGGGTAGTTAGTGCTGGTTGTTTAACGGAGGCGGATTACCGATAGGAAACGGAGCAGACCCGAACAGATTGTAATTTAGCGCAGACTCTAACAGTCTATAACTCGGGGTTGCAGATTGTAACAGACTATATAACTCAGTTCAGGCTGGCACAGACCATGCCAGTGCGAGCTGTAACAAACTTGGTGTAGCTTGTAGCGGACTGTAACACTTCTACAGAACGTAACGGACTGTAACACAGCTCCGGACTGTAATGAGCTGTAACACATCTGCAGATCGTAACGAACTGTAACACAGCTACGGGTTGTAATGGACTGTAACACAGCTGCAGATCGTAATGGACTGTGACACACCTACTACGGGTTATTGTCTGTAACGCAGCTGCAGATTGTAAAGGACTGTAACACAGCTATGGGTTGGAATGGACTGTAACACAGCTATTCCGGGTTATTGTCTGTAACGCAGTTGCAGATTGTAAAGAACTGTAACACAGCTATGGGTCGTAATGGACTGTAACACAGCTGCAGATGGTAATGGACTGTAACACAGCTATTCCGGGTTATTGTCTGTAACGCAGTTGCAGATTGTAAAGAACTGTAACACAGCTATGGGTCGTAATGGACTGTAACACAGCTGCAGATCGTAATGGGCTGTAACACAGTTGCAGATCGTAATGGGCTGTAACACAGTTGTAGGTTGTAGTGGACTGTAGCACAATTTGAGAGTTAAGAGTGTTTTATTTGTCGTGCCAATATTGTTGGAAATGAAAAAAAATCCAACTTATTTTTCTTAAAAATGGAAGTTTACTTTTTTTTCCAAAAAAGTTCCTAAGATTTGAGTTTGTGTGAGCGATTAGACATAGACTGGATGGGTTAGTTGGATTGGCTGGGTTAGTTCTAGCTTTGTGTTGTAGCCGAATGGCTGAGCATTCAGGAATAAATTCTACTCTGTTCGATTTGATCAGGATGTGGGCTGGGTCGATTCCGGGTGGGAACCTCTTCCGTTCCTTGCGCTTTCACAGATCCGTCCATTCGCTTTTAAAGAGCGCTCTCCTCTCGCTTCCTGTCACAGCGCTACATTGCCACAGCGCTACATTGCCACAACACTGCATTGTGATATTGTCCAGGGCTACATTGTGATATTGTCCAGCGCTGTACTGTAATATTGTCCAGGGCTGTATTGTAATATTGTCCAGGGCTGTATTGTAATATTGTCCAGGGCTACATTGTGATATTGTCCAGAGCTACATTGTGATATTGTCCAGCGCTGTACTGTAATATTGTCCAGGGCTACATTGTGATATTGTCCAGGGCTACATTGTGATATTGTCCAGCGCTGTACTGTAATATTGTCCAGGGCTGTATTGTAATATTGTCCAGGGCTACATTGTAATATTGTCCAGCGCTGTACTGTAATATTGTCCAGGGCTGTATTGTAATATTGTCCAGGGCTACATTGTGATATTGTCCAGCGCTGTACTGTAATATTGTCCAGGGCTGTATTGTAATATTGTCCAGGGTTACATTGTGATATTGTCCAGGGCTACATTGTGATATTGTCCAGGACTGTATTGTAATATTGTCCAGGGCTGTATTGTAATATTGTCCAGGGTTACATTGTGATATTGTCCAGGGCTGTATTGTATATTGTCCAAGGCTGTATTGTAATATTGTCCAGGGTTACATTGTGATATTGTCCAGGGCTACATTGTGATATTGTCCAGCGCTGTACTGTAATATTGTCCAGGGTTGTATTGTAATATTGTCCAGGGCTACATTGTGATATTGTCCAGGGCTACATTGTGATATTGTCCAGGGCTGTACTGTAATATTGTCCAGGGCTGTATTGTAATATTGTCCAGGGTTACATTGTGATATTGTCCAGGGCTACATTGTGATATTGTCCAGGGCTACATTGTGATATTGTCCAGGGCTACATTGTGATATTGTCCAGCGCTGTACTGTAATATTGTCCAAGGCTGTATTGTAATATTGTCCAGGGCTACATTGTGATATTGTCCAGGGCTACATTGTGATATTGTCCAGCGCTGTACTGTAATATTGTCCAGGGCTGTATTGTAATATTGTCCAGGGTTACATTGTGATATTGTCCAGGGCTGTATTGTAATATTGTCCAGGGCTGTATTGTAATATTGTCCAGGGCTGCATTGTGATATTGTCCAGTGCTGTATTGTAATATTGTCCAGGGCTGTATTGTAATATTGTCCAGGGCTGTATTGTAATATTGTCCAGGGCTGCATTGTGATATTGTCCAGGGCTGTATTGTAATATTGTCCAGGGCTGCATTGTGATATTGTCCAGGGCTGTATTGTAATATTGTCCAGGGCTGTATTGTAATATTGTCCAGGGCTGTATTGTAATATTGTCCAGGGCTGCATTGTGATATTGTCCAGCGCAGTACTGTAATATTGTCCAAGGCTGTATTGTAATATTGTCCAGGGCTACATTGTGATATTGTCCAGGGCTGCATTGTGATATTGTCCAGCGCTGTATTGTAATATTGTCCAGTGCTGTATTGTGACATTGGCAGGGGCTGCATTGTAATATTGTCCAGTGCCGTATTGTAATATTGTCCAGCGCTGTATTGTAATATAGTCCAGTGCTGTATTGTAATATTGTCCAGTGCTGTATTGTAATATTGTCCAGGGCTACATTGTGATATTGTCCAGCGCTGTATTGTAATATTGTCCAGCGCTGTATTGTAATATAGTCCAGTGCTGTATTGTAATATTGTCCAGGGCTGTATTGTAATATTGTCCAGCGCTGTATTGTAATATTGTCCAGCGCTGTATTGTAATATTGTCCAGCACCGTATTGTAATATTGCCCAGGGCTACATTGTGATACTGTTCAGCGCTGTATTGTGATATTGTCCAGCACCGTATTGTAATATTGTCCAAGGCTGCATTGTGATATTGTCCAGCGCTGTATTGTGATATTGTCCAGCGCTGTATTGTGATATTGTCCAGCGCTGTATTGTAATATTGTCCAGGGCTACATTGTGATAGTGTTCAGCGCTGTATTGTGATATTGTCCAGTGCTGTATTGTGATATTGTCCAGCGCTGTATTGTAATATTGTCCAGGGCTACATTGTGATAGTGTTCAGCGCTGTATTGTGATATTGTCCAGGGCTACATTGTGATAGTGTTCAGCGCTGTATTGTGATATTGTCCAGCGCTGTATTGTGATATCGTCCAGGGCTACATTGTGATAGTGTCCAGCGTTGTATTGTGATATTGTCCAGTGCTACATTGTGATATTGGCCAGTGCTACGTTGTGATAGTGTTCAGCGCTGTATTGTGATATTGTCCAGCGCCGTATTGTAATATTGTCCAGGGCTGTATTGTATATTGTCCAGCGCTGTATTGTGATATTGTCCAGTGCCATATTGTGATTTTGTCCAGGGCTGTATTGTATGTTGTCCAGCGCTGTATTGTGATATTGTCCAGTGCCATATTGTGATATTGTCCAGGGCTGTATTGTATATTGTCCAGCACTGTATTGTGATATTGTCCAGCGCCATATTGTAATATTGTCCAGGGCTGTATTGTATATTGTCCAGCGCTGTATTGTGATATTGTCCAGTGCCATATTGTGATATTGTCCAGGGCTGTATTGTATATTGTCCAGCGCTGTATTGTGATATTGTCCAGCGCCATATTGTAATATTGTCCAGGGCTGTATTGTATATTGTCCAGCGCTGTATTGTGATATTGTCCAGTGCCATATTGTGATATTGTCCAGGGCTGTATTGTATATTGTCCAGCGCTGTATTGTGATATTGTCCGGCGCCATATTGTAATATTGTCCAGGGCTGTATTGTATATTGTCCAGCGCTGTATTGTATATTGTCCAGCGCTGTATTGTGCAATTGTCCAGGGCTACATTGTGATATTGCCCAGTGCTATATTGTGCTACATTGTCCAGCGCTACATTGTTCACTTCGCTCCCCAACAGCATCTGGCTTATTGATGGGGCCAACTCCTGTTTTTGGCTTCTATTGTGAAACGTTTGAAAGACTTGGGAGTTTGAAGCTTTCACCAGTAAAGCCTGGGAACCCAGCAGTTCCAAAGCTGCTTATACAGTGTCGCTTCACTTTTCTCTTGATTTGAACAATAGGCACAGGGCAGAGTGGGATTTACACTTGGTGGGACCCGCACACATTGTCATTTCTGGGGCTCCCGATGACGTCACGCCCCTCCTGACCTCGCCCATCCTGGCCCCACAGAATGTCAAAGCACAAGCCACAAAAATACACACATTGACCACTGCTCAACTGCTTTAATGCTTTTTTTTGCATTTTAAAAATAAATTTAGAGTACCCAATTATTTTTTTTCCAATTAACGGGCAATTTAGAGTGGCCAATCCATCTAACCTGCACATCTTTGGGTTGTGGAGGTGAAACTCACACAGACATGGAGAGTTAATGCTTTTCAACTTGTAAAACACACCTTCCTGCTCCTCCCCCTTTCAATTTTGCATTCTACTTGCCCTGCCACCTTTTCTTTCTGACCATTCAGCCCCTCTGTTCCTCTGGTCCTTTACACTTTACCATTTCGCATTTATTTTCTTCCCCATTCTGCCAAAATGTGTGACTGCACATTAATCTGTATCTGCCACCTATCTGACAACCCTGCCTGCCTATGGGCATAGTGGTTAGCTCTTCTGCATCACAGCTCCAGGGACCCGGCTTCAATTCCGGCCTCGGTTGAGTGTCTGTGCGGTGTCTGCACATTCTCCTCATGCCAGCGTGGGTTTCCCCCAGGTGCTCCGATTTCCTCCTACAGCCCAAAGATATACAGTTTAGGTGGTATGGCCATGGTCAATTGCCCCTTCGTGTCCAATAGGTTAGAGGTTAGGTTAGGTGGGGTTACTGGGTTAAGGGGATAGGGTGGGGGTCTGACCCTAAGTAGGGTGCCTTTTCAGAGGGTCAGTGTGGACTCGATGGGCCAAATGATCTCCTTCTGCACTGTAGTGATTCTATTATTAAATAAGAGTTGCGAATGGTGCTGAACATTGTCCAATCAACAACAAAGATCCCCTCTTCTGACTTTTTGGTGGAAGGGAGGTCACTGATGAAGCAGCTGGGGATGGTTGGGCCTAGGACACACCCTGAGGAGCTGATGTCCTGGAACTGACATAACTGACCTCCAACCACCACGACCATCTTTCTTTGTGCCAGGCATCACTCCAACCAGTGGAGAGTTTTCACCCTGATTCCCATTGACTCCAGTTTAGCTCGGGCTCCTTTGATGCCATACTCGGTCAAATGTGGCCTTGATGTCAAGAGCAGTCACTCTCACCTCATCTCTGGAATTCAACTCTTTTGTCAATGTTTGAACCAAGGTTCGACTGAGGTCAGAAGCCGAGTGACCTTGGCTGAACCCAAACTGAGCGTCTATGAGCAGGTTATTGCTAAGCAACTGCCGCTTGATAGCTGTGTTGATGACCCCTCCCATCATTTTGCTGATCATAGAATCATAGAATTTACAGTGCAGAAAGAGGTCATTCGGCCCATCAAATCTGAATCGGCCCTTGGAAAGAGCACCCGACTCAAGCCTGCACCTCCACCCTATCCGCGTGACCCCACCTAACCTTTTTTTGGGACACTAAGGGCAATTGATCATGGCCAGTACACCTGACCTGCACATCTTTGAACTGTGGGAGGAAACCTGAGCATCCAGAGGAAACCCACGCAGACACTGGGAGAATGTGCAGACTCCACAAGACAGTGACCCAAGCCGGGAATTGAACCTGGAGCTGTGAAGCAACAGTGCTAACCACTACTACCGGGCCGTGATGATCAAGAGTAGACTGATGGGGCAGTAATTGGCTGAGTTAGATTTGTCCTGCCTTTTGATAATAATAATCGCTTATTCTCATGAGTTGGCTTCAATGAAGTTACTGTAAAAAAGCCCCTGTACAACCTGGGCAATTTTCCAACTTGCTGGGTAGGTGCCAATGTTGTAGCTGTACTGGGACAACTTGGCCAGGCAACTGGCAAGTTCTGGAGCACAAGTCTTCAGTACATTGCCGATACTACTGTGCAAATGATATTACTTTCAAAATCTCACTAGTTTATCAATAAATTTGTTGAAAGGTTTTCAGCTCACTGAAGAAATATAGAGTGACCTTTTCTTTGAATTAAGTATATGAACGTTGGGTACTTCTTAAAATGTTTCTGTGAAATGACTTAATATATTAGTTGCCTATTCAGCAGCTTCAAAAATTCAACTTACTTCTGAAAAATATGTTTCAATTGAGAGGAACACTCCCACACGTCCCACAAGGCTCTGTCAGGTGAATTACTATATCCTACAATTGCGTCTACTTAGTACCCTGGGGTCTGAATCATTAGACGAGTTAAACAATTTATTTTCTTGTGCATCCACATCACATGCTCTACAGCAAAATGGTTATTTTTACCCCAGATGCTTATGTAAAATGTTGATAAAATGATTGGGAGGAATACATTCTTCAGATTTTGTATGTGACGTATTTCCAAAGTCAATTTGTTATTTTTTGCTGCTGTAATTTTTATTTACAGCAAAGAAGGAAGCCATTCGGCCCATTGTGTGTGCACAACATTGTGCCTGCTCCCAACTGAGCAACCAAGTTAGTCCCATTCCCCAGCCCTATCTCCGTAGCCCTCTAAATTAACCATTTTCAAATATATATCCAGATCTCTATGGAAAGCACCTCCACCAGTCTCCCAGGCAGTGCATTCCATACCCCAACAATTCTCTGAGTAAAGAAGTTTCTCCGCATCGCACTCCTAGCTCTCTTGCTGCCATCTTGAAATCGTGACCCCTAGTCACTGACATACCAACCAGTGGAAACAGAATATCCTCCATTACCCTGTCAAAATTGTTCAGAATTTTGAAAATTTCAATAAGGTTGCCTCTTAATCTTTTCTGCTGCATGGTGAACAAGCCCAATTTATCCAATCTTTCCTTGTATTTAAAATTCCTCATTCCTGGTATCATTCTCATAACTCTCGCCTGCTCTTTCTCTAGGGCTTTAACATCCTTCCTTAAATAAGGTGCCCAGAACTGAACACAATACTCCAAATGTGGTCTGACCAATGATTTGTAGAGGTGTAGCATCACTTCCTGGCTTTTCAACTCTACGCTTCTATTTATAAACCCAGGGATGCTCTAAGCCTTTTTAACAACTGTTTCAACTTGCCTGGCCACCTTCAGAGAATTTAAAAAGCGATTCAAAATAATTGTAAGAAAAATAATGGTTAAGAAGCCTTAGATGTTGCCATTGATTATATTCTCAAACATGTCAAAGTGCCAAATAGTTTTATTTCATTTTGTTTTAATATCCAGCATTCAATGCTCCTGAGAAACTCACCACCATAAGAGATAAGCACAGGTTGAGGTCTTCAGAGAGTCAGCTTTTAAGAAGTTTACGGAGACATTCAGAACTCACCCATTATGTGGTTCCATGTCTCCATTGCAGAGATACCTTGAGAATTTGCCTTAGCTGTGTCCTGATAGGAAACAATTTACATGATCAGCTTTGAATCAAATTGGTGCCAATGTGGTACTGCATTAAAGTAGAAGTCATAGAAGGCATAGAATTAACAGTGCAGAAAGAGGCCATTCGGCCCATCGAGTCTGCACCAGCCCATGGAAAGATCACCCTCCATAAGCCCACACCTCCACCCTATCCTCGTAACCCAGTAACCCCATCTGATCATTTTTGGACACTAAGGACAATTTAGCATGGTCAATCAACCTGATCTGCACATCTTTGGACTGTGGGAGGAAACCAGAGCTCCCGGAGGAAACCCACGCAGACACGGGGAGAACATGCAGACTCCGCACAGACAGTGACCCAAGCCGGGAATCGAACCTGGGACCTTGGAGCTGTGAAGCAACTGTGCTATCCACTGTGCTACCGTGCCACCCTTTATTTATTGGACAATATGTGCTCAGTCCCTTACTTTCAGGCATTAATGAACTGAATCAAGACTTCCAACCAGAATTGTAAATTTGCCAATAGGACATTGGTGGGGCAATTGTACAGGGTATGCAAATTATGTGCTCTATTTAAATAATATTATGGGTGCAGTTGTTTCCCAGAGCAGTATTTTGATATTGTTTTATTAACACTAGATACGGGCAGCATGGTGGCTCAGTGGTTAGCACTGCTGCTTCACAGCACTGGGGTCCTAGTTTCAATTCCGGCCTCTGGTCACTGTGTGGAGTTTGCACGTTCTCCCCGTGTCTGCGTGGGTTTCCTCCGGGTGCTCCGGTTTCCTCCCACAGTCCAAAGATATGCAGGTGAGGTGGATTGGTCATGCTAAATTGCCCCTTAGTGTCCAAAAGGTTAGGTGGGGTTACTGGGTTACGGGGAATAGGTTCTAATTCCTGTTAGACATTTCTGATTTACCATCAAGGTAAATATATTCTTCGTTAGTTCCTCCCTGTGAGTAAGTTGCAAAAAATATTGGCTTTTACTGAATGCCTGAACTGCATCTGATTTTCCCTCCATTGTAAAACATGGAGGATATGGAAAGTTACCACGCTACACAGATACTTGGTGAGTTGCTAATCTGTCCGCATATTAATAATTATTGACCTCCCTTTGAAACTGTCACTGTTTGCTGGCTAAAAAATCTCTGTGTCTCAGCATTTTATTTGTTAGCTCCATTTATCGCTGGTGTCAATTTCCAGTTATCCATATCCCCATCTTTTATTTTCCTCTCCACAGATAATGAGTTATCACAAGGCGTTTGAAAATGTTGGCAAAAATCCTGGGCTGACCGTCTGGAGGATTGTGAAAATGAACCCGGTTCTAGTTCCTGAAAACCTGCATGGGAACTTTTACATGGGTGATGCCTACATCGTGCTCCAGACAACTGCACAATTTAAATACAGTGCCCACTTGTGGCTAGGTATGTCCATGGTCATGTGACGCTTTCAGACCGTCAATAAAGCAATACCGCTCGAAAGGTTTGTTTAAAAACTATTTCAGGTTGATCTTTGATAAAATGCTGTCTTCCAGGAAATCAGTGCAGTCCAGATGAATCTGGATCCGGGGCCATTTTATGCATTCAGCTGGATGACAGTCTCGGAGGCAAAGCTGTGCAGTATAGGGAAACACAAGGCAATGAGTCAAGCAAGTTCGTGGGCTACTTTAAAACTGGACTTGTGTACAAGGTAATGTAGACAACCTACAGCATCTTTTGAGGCGCTCGGAAACTTTCAATACGCAGATATCAAGAGCCTAAACTGTCTAATGTTTGTGTGTTTTCGCTAACGCTTCTGTGTGAACTCTCACTATAGTGCTGGAGGCATCGCTGCTCTGTTTTTAGATGTACGTGAAACTATTTTTATTTGTTGTCTAAAAATGATTGCATATTCACCAATGACTATAGTAGCTATTTCGAGTGGATTTTTAAAATTTCTGCTCCGTGCTATATTCAATCAGTTTTAGCCGCTAACTTTGGCCTGTTTATAAACATTTAAGCTGACTAAGCATTGAAATTTCAGCAGTTACTTGGAAATGGGCCTAACTGGCTTTGAAAGGAGGGGAGGCTAGAGTGTATTGTCACTGGACTGGTAATCCAAAGACCCAGGGTAATGCTCTGGGGACCCAGGTTCAAATCCCACCACAGCCAATGGTGAAATTTGAATTCAATAACAATCTGGTATTAATAGTCTAATGATGATTATTAATTGATTGTCATTAAAAGAAAATTTGGTTTACTGATGCCCCTTTCAAGGAAGAAATCTGCTGTCCTTACCTGGCCTGGCCTACAGGAATGTGTTTGACTCTTAAATACCCTCTGGAATGGCCTAACAAGCCACCCAGTTCATGGCCACATTGCATGAATAGATAAAGTAAAGAGTTGTTATGATGGCTCGCTGATTTACTCGGACATTCTATGCATTTCCCTCTCCCCCCCCCCCCCCCCCCCCCACCCCTGCCTGGGATTTAAAAAAATAACGTCGCCCATTGTATCAATGAAACTTTCCTAAGCGTTTTTTAAAATATATTTGGTTTGGGATTCTTCCTACTTTGATACTTGCCCTCTTTCTGGCTTTTTACTCCTGCTTAATTCCTTCCAACTTGGACAATTGAAACAGAGGACACAGTGCGAGATGAGGGGACAATGTGCAAGTGAGCAGAACAGTGACAGATTAACTTGAATGCACACAAGAAGAAAATGGGTAGTAAGTGTTGAAACATGAGTGGTCCTGAAATGGCAATGGGGTGAAGTTGAAAGAAAACTTGGCAATTTAACAGGCTTTAGCAATCAACAAGCTAAAGGGAGCAGCAATCAACAAAACAAAATTAACAAAACAAATCAGATATTGAAGTGTACAACCAGAACAAATAAAACCTCAGGGATGTTTGAACCATATGCTGCTCTGGTGAGGTCACACCTTGAGCACCCTGTCTCGTCCTGACCACCAAACTTGGAGGTTGAATCAGAGAGGAGTGGGGAAGATCCTTTTCAGCATCACGGACATTGGGATACGAGGGAAAACAATTGAGAAATGCCCCACCAAAGGTATCAAAGTTAATCAGCAGTACAGATCAGGCAGACCTGGGAAACTACATTTAGCCGAATAGGGAGAGTTGGATAAGTTGACTTTATTCAAACTACAACTGGTAGGAGGTAGGACTGATTTTGAAGCTTGTGGGTTGGTAGGAGAGGTGAAAATCTCAATCATGGAAGTATCATTGGATTCTGTGATTGGGAGACTGTAAAGTTTTCTGGCTGGAGGACATGAATTGAGCTGGATGGCCTTCCACTCGCACTTGATGCCAAGGTGGCCTTCCTCAGCTGGGAATCCCTGAACAGTGCCACACTCGGCCCTTGCCCAGATCCTCTGAGGCAGTCATCCCTGCTGATCTTCTTTTGCTTACACCTCGTCCTGAGATGGGGGGTGAAATGAGCAGGTTAAGTGGAACTACCATGATTAAACCAAAACCTATGACTCATCTTTCATTCCCTCGCCCTACAGTATAAATATCTCCCACTTTCTAAACCTTCTAGCTTTAACAAAAGGTCATCTGGACTGGAAACGTTAGCTCTTTTCTCTCCTACCAGACCGGCTGAGTTTTTCCAGCATTTTCTGTTTTTATTTGTATCTATCTCCTCTTTCAGTTGGATTCTGCCTTAAATGTAGGGCGCATGAAGCTTTACTGGAATAAGTATTGATTTTTTTTTCATTGTTCTCTCTGAATGTTTAAATAATTCATTACAATTTGGGCTTAATGGGTTCAGAGAACAGTCAGTCTTTCGGATCCCAAGGGAGTTCCTTATGTAGCCGACAGTATGCCTGGTATAACTCACTTTCTTCCCAGCTATACACAGAGAGTGGAAAATCCACAGCCAAATTACATCATGCTCTTTTTAAAAATACTCCATTGGTGAGAATTAAATCTGCTGAAGCATTGTCATTTGTAAAATACAGTAGCCGGACCCAAAACTATTGACAGGGAGACACGCAGGAGAGCAAGTAGGCAGGATGTTTGAGCGGTTTCTTTCACTGTGAGGGATAACCTCTATCAATTAAAGCTTCCAGTGCAGGGCTTTTCCCATTGGGAATGTCCAGTTGGAATGTCAGGCCTCTGATTAGATTGGGAAAGCCATGGGCTGGAAGAGTCATCCTTGCCTAATATTCTGCGGCACTCTGCGCTGCTCCAAACTAAAATTAAAATGCTGGAAAATCTCAGCAGGTCTGGCAGCATCTGTGGGAAGAGGAGCCGAGTTAATACTTCAAGTCCTTTTGATGGTTCCCCTGCATTCCTTTGTCAGCTGTAATTTGTAAAACCTCATGCACATGTTTTTTTTTTGTTTTGGGTGAGTGTTATGCTCATACAACGAGAGATGACTGTCTGCGAATTAACCGTTTTTCCTTTTTGTGTCTGGTGTTATTGTCAAACATTCAGGGAATGAAAAGCATGAGTTATTTTGAGGCTAACGCACTCTTTCTATCTCTTTAATATCTCTGTATTCCATACCATCGATCTGCTGGTGTATTTATGTGAGATTTCCCGTTTGCTAAACATTATAACTGGCTTTATATATGCCGCCTTGAAATTGGCATAAAAGTAACCAGATTCCTTTTCCTCGGAAGCCTTATAATAATCAATCTGAATTGGAATATAATGCAGACCCCAGGCTACAGTTTGTCAGGCACAGATTTACTTCGGACTAATTGTGGTGCATTGTTTGACATTTCTGCCCAGAATACATTGTAACCACTCCAATCTGGAATGCTTTAGGACCAAGTTATTTCAGGATTTCGGAATTGTCAGGATTACAGAGCGACGTTAGAATGCCTGACCACAAGAGTGTGAACTGGAAAACACCATAGAAATACATATTTTTTTTTTTTTTTTATAAATTTAGATTAGCCAATTATTTTTTCCAATTAAGGGGCAATTTAGCATGGCCAATCCACCTACTCTGCACATTTTCTTGGGTTGTGGGGGCGAAACCCACGCAGACACGGGGAGAATGTGCAAACTCCACACGGACAGTGACCCAGAGCCGGGATCGAACCTGGGACCTCAGCGCCGTGAGGCGGTTGTGCTAACCACTAGGCCACCGTGCTGCCCTATAGAAATACATATTTGGCAGAAACATAAAGCAATGATAAAACATTATAAAGCAGTAATCTTTTCTTTAACTTATCCAAATACTGTACTTTCTAGCTTTCATTCCCAAAATACTGCTGAACAATCATGGGGCGAATCCTTGGGTCGGGACAACTGGTATTTCCGATCAATAGATTTCCCATCGGAGACGGTTGCAGTGTAACCTGGGTGAAATGTTGAAAACCCACAGCACAAGGGATCATAGAATCCGTACAGCATAGAAGAAGGCCATTAGACCCATCGGGTCTGCACTAGCCCTTGCTCCGATAGAGCACCCTACCTAGGCCCAATCCCCCACTCCTAGGCCCATAACCCCACCTAACGTTTGGGCAATTTAGCATGGCCAATTCACCTAAACTGCACATCTTTGGTCTGTGGGAGGAAACCGGAGTCCCCGGATGAAACCCACACATACACGGGGAGAAAGCGCAAACTCCACACAGTCACCCAAGACCAGAATTGAACCTGGGATCCTGGAGCTGTGAGGCAGCAGTGCTAACCACTGTTCCACCGTGCCGCCTATTGGTTTTTGGAATTTACAGTGCAGAAGGAGGCCATTCAGCCCATCAAGTCTGTACCATCCTTTGGAAAGATCATCCTAGGCAAGCCCACACCTCCACCCTATCCCCGTAACCCCACCTAACCTTTTTTGGACACTAAGGGCAATTTATCCTGGCCAATGCACTTAACCTGCACGTCTTTGGACTGTGGGAAGAAACCGGAGCACCCGGAGAAAACCCACGCACACATGAGGAGAAAGTGCCGACTCCACACAGACAGTCACCCGAGGCTGGAATTGAACCCGGGACCCCGGAGCTGTGAAGCAGCAGTGCTAACTACTGTGCGACCGGGGAAGGACCTGTGGGATTTGATTAAATATGTTGGTCTTTTTCTTTAAACAACTCACTTTATTGTTACTGACATAACGTTCTGCGACATTTAATTTTGGCTTTTTCCTTTGTAGGAAGGAGGTGTGGCATCTGGGTTTGACCATGTAGTCACTAATGAAGCCGATGTAAAGAGGCTGTTGCATGTTAAAGGCAAACGGAATGTGAAAGCCAGCGAAGTGGCTTTTAAGTGGTCCAGCTTTAACAATGGAGACTGCTTCATCATTGATGTCGGAGCCGTGAGTGCAACATGTTAATGTTTCAGAGAAATGGCGGCAATTTCAGTCGCACTTTGATCCCTATTCCTTTCCGTAGCCCTCCCTCGCCATCTTACCCAAGGTCATTGGGCTATCATCCCAGGTTATGATGATAGGGAAGGTCCAGCTCAGTGGCGTCACTGAGTAGTGACAACGCGAGTTAACCTGCCCCCTGAGTTTCTGCAGTTCCTTCCTCCGTCTCTCTCTGATGAACCAAGTGGCATGAAGTGGATCAAGTGTCAAGTCGGGGAATAGTGATCATAGCATCAGAGAGATTTAGATTAGCTGTGGAAAAGGACAGGAAGCAATCCGGAGTAAAAATACTGAATTGGATGAGTGCCAATTTCAATGAGGTGTGAACAGATCCGGCTGAGATAAATCGGAATCAAAGGTTGTCAGGCTAAACTGTGACAGAACAATGGACTGCCTTTAAAGAGAGGGTGGTTGAGGTACATTCCAATGATTCGGGAAAGGTAGGGCAAAGCCCGGGCTCCCTGCGTAACAAAAGACCGAGAGAGCATCTGAAGCACAAAAAGGGTGCACATGACAGATATCAGGTAGATCATACAATTGAGGAACAGGCTGACTATAGAAAGTTCAGAGGGAAAGTGAAAAAGGAAAGAAGAGAGGAAAAGAGGGAGAATGAAAAGAGCAAGGAAGCAAAAACAAAATGAAATCCAAAAGTCTTCCATAGAAAACTAATAAATTGGTTCTAAGAGGAGGGGTGGGCCAATTATAGACCAAAGAGGGGGTGTACACATGGAAGCAAGGAGCATGGGTGAGGTAGTAAATTAGTTCTTTGCACCTGTATTTACTAAGGAGAAAGATATCTCTGTGGAGAAGAGATTTGATACACTGGATGGGCTAAAAATTGATAAAGACGAGATACTAGAATCGTAGGGCGGGGTTCTGTGATCCTGAGGCTAAGTGGGGACGCTGTCGCGTTTCTCAACAGCGTCAACACGGCCTCAGGATCAGCAATTCTGACCAGCACGGCACTGGAGCGGACCACGCCGCTGCAGCTGCTGATCTTGGTGTGAACTGGGCGCCGCGGGGCCAGCACATGCACAGTGGCTCCCTTCAAAGCGCCGGCCCCGACGCAACATGGCGCAGGGCTACAGGCGCGGAAGGAAGGAGGCCCCCAGCCAGAGAGGCCGGCCCGCCGATCGATGGGCCCCGATCGCGGACCAGGCCACATCGGAGACCCCCACCCCCCCTCTGAGGGAAGAGTCAAAAAACAGAGGATTTAAGGCGATTGACGTGAGGAGAAGCATTTTTACACAGCAAGGGGCTAGGACCTGGAATGTACTGCCTGAGAATGTGGGGGAGGCAAATTCAATTGCGATTTTTGAGACGGCAATGAAATGAAGGGTTTATATGGCTATGGAGTAAGGGCAGGGGAGAGGGAGCAGCTGAGTTGCTCTTGCAGAGAGCTAGGATGGGAAGGATGGACCAAATGGCTTCCTTCTATACTGTAACAATTCTAGGTGCATACAAGCCTTTGGTTTTATGAGGGCCCTCTGTCAGTCATGGATTTGAAAAACCACAGCTGAACACCTTGGACTTCTCTGAATTACTAGAATTTCCTGCTCTGCATTAAAAGGGAACATAGAATATTACTGCCGATCAGTTGGTAGCACATCTACTTCTATGGTAAACAGAAAACACAGAACAAGAATGCCCATTGAGCACAGCAAGTTTTTTTTCCCCACAGCCCGTAGACAGTAGCCTATCATTGATTCACAGTGTATTTAAAGTCCTGAAGTAATGTCCTGGCTGAATACCCTTTGGATCATGGAATCATAGAGTCATAGAATTTACAGTGCAGACGGAGGTCATTCGGCCCATCAAGTCTGCACCGGCCCTTGGAAAGAGCACCCTACCTAAGCCCACACCTCCACTGTATCCCTGTAACCCTGTAACCCCACCTAACCTTCTGGACACTAAGGGGCAATTTAGCATGGCCACTCCACCTAACCTGCACTTCTGTGGACTGTAGGAGGAAACTGGAGCACCTGGAGGAAAACCACGCAGACACGGGGAGAACGTGCAAACTCCACACAGACAGTCAACTGAGGCCATAATTCAACCCAGGTCCCTGGAGCTGTTAGGCAACAGTGCTAACCACTGTGCCGCCATGCCGCTCAGTCTTTGACCAAGCAAAATCTCGAGATTATTTATGCTTCCTCACTAATCCATATAACACCCTGGTGGGCTCAACTCAAAGCAGAAACACCCTAATCAATGCCCCCCCCCCCCCCCCCCCCCCCCCCCCCGCCCCCCGCCCCCCGCCCCACTACCTCATAGAGTCATAGATGTTTACAGCATGGAAACAAGCCCATTGGCCCTGCTGGTCCATGCCACCCAGCTTCAGCAGTGTAGACAACAGTTCTGCACCTTTGAGCTATTTGACCATCTTGGTCTAAAGCAATGAGAATGGGGGAGGGTGAAAAAAGTCAGAGGCAAGGAACAGACTCCGTTTAGGTGCTCGGGAAGCAACGCTGGGTTATTGTATATTTTAAAGTTTCAGCTATTGATCAAAAGACAATTTGCAAACATTCATGGTACTCAAAGATACTGAATTATAATTAAACTGGCAAGCACTCAATTAGCCTCAAATACACATTTTATGGAATATGAAATCACAGTTAAATGTTGCACTTGCAGAAGATATATCAGTGGAATGGATCAAAGAGCAACATGTATGAGCGACTGAAGTGCGCTCAACTTGCTAACAATATCCGTGATGTCGAGAGGGTGGGTCGTGCCAAGATAGAGGTGGTGGATGAAGGAAGTGAGCCCGCAGAAGTTATTGACGTGAGTATCTGGGGAACATGTGGGAATTTAGTGTAAAACAAGAGCGTATCACATACCTGCATGCTGGATGTACTCTCCAAAATGGGGGTTGGAGCGATCGGACCCACACTGACATCAACAGCACAGTTTCAATCCATGGATGGGAGTTAGGGAGCTTTCCAATCAAATCTGGAGTGGAGCAGGGCTGCCCTCTCTCCCCTATCCTGCTCGTGCGTTGTGTAGAAACGCTCAGTCCACCTGCAGGATTTTAGTGAAACGGGGTTACCGATCCCAAGCAGAGGAGATACTCTAGTCAAAGTCTCCCCGCATATGGACAATGTCAGCGTCTTCTGCTTGGACCCACAGGCTCATCTGCAACCAGTTTGAACTGGCTTGGGTTCCAGGGTAGATCGTGGCAAGATTAAGGCCATGTTCTTTGGGAACTTGGCTGACCGATCCTTTGTCCTTGTCCCCTTCACCGTCAGGTCAGACTGCCTGAAACATGGTTTGTAGGGACCAGGATATACATTAGGAACTGAAAGGAATGAATAGCCATAGTAAATAAAAAACATGAGCATGTGACAGTGACACCTCCTCTCCATTGTGGCTAGGAACCTGGCCATCAGGTATGACACACTCTGGATGTCGCTGTATGTGGTGCAGGACTGACCCATTCCTCACCCCTGCGCCGTGGTGATTACTTGAACCATCCTCCACTTTATCTGGGGGTCATAAAATGGACTGTGTTCAAAGGGACGTGAAATGCAAACCTCCAGATAAAGGGTGAAAAAAATGTGCCCAACACCGCCCTCATCCTGATGACCACCTTTGTGTGTGGCTGCATTAAGCGATGTGCAGATCCTCGGTATGCAAACACCAAGGGGGCAATTTTCCATTCACTATATCCCCCATGTTGACTATATTCCCCGTGTTGACTGTCCACTATGTTCCTGGGCCCTCTCAGCAGACATAATCCGCTGGGCGTGAATGTGATTACCATGCATTTAAATGAATTTTAATATGCAAAGTCAGTTGACGCCGAATCTTCCAGGAATATATGTTCCCACCCATCGGTGTGACATTGCACCAATGGGAGTCACTACTGCTCTCCATGACCACACGGGGTACCCGAAGGCTATTGTAGCTGCCAGGTGGTCAAGGCCATGCCGGCACCCTGGCAGTGCCACAGCGGTGGGCCTGAAGGGGGCGAGACCAAAAGGGACAGGACCTGAAGGGGCAGGGCGTGAAGGGGCAGGGCGTGAAGGGGGAGGGTGTGAAGGGGAAGGGCGTGAAGGGGCAGGGCGTGAAGGGGCAGGGCGTGAAGGGGCAGGGCGTGAAGGGGCAGGACGTGAAGGGGCAGGGCATGAAGGGGCAGGGTGTGAAGGGGCAGGGCGTGAAGGGGCAGGGCGTGAAGGGGCAGGGCGTGAAGAGGCAGGGCGTGAAGGGGCAGTGTGTGAAGGGTCAGGGTGTGAAGGGGCAGGGTGTGAAGGGGCAGGGTGTGAGGGTCAGGGTGTGAAGGGGCAGGGCGTGAAGGGGAAGGGCGTGAAGGGGCAGGGCGTGAAGGGGCAGGACGTGAAGGGGCAGGGCGTGAAGGGGCAGGGGGTGAAGGGGCAGGGGGTGAAGGGGCAGGGGGTGAAGGGGCAGGGCGTGAAGGGGCAGGGCGTGAAGGGGCAGGGTGTGAAGGGGCAGGGTGTGAAGGGGCAGGGCATGAAGGGGCAGGGCGGGGCAGGGCGTGAAGGGACAGGGTGTGAAGGGGCAGGGCGTGAAGGGGCAGGGTGTGAAGGGGCAGGGCGTGAAGGGGCAGGGCGTGAAGAGGCAGGGCGTGAAGGGGCAGTGTGTGAAGGGTCAGGGTGTGAAGGGGCAGGGTGTGAAGGGGCAGGGTGTGAGGGTCAGGGTGTGAAGGGTCAGGGTGTGAAGGGGCAGTGTGTGAAGGGGCAGGGCGTGAAGGGGCAGGGCGTGAAGGGGCAGGGTGTGAAGGGGCAGGGCGTGAAGGGGCAGGGCGTGAAGGGGCAGGGCGTGAAGGGGCAGGGCGTGAAGGGGCATGGTGTGAAGGAGCAGGGTGTGAAGGGGCATGGTGTGAAGGGGCAGGGCGTGAAGGGGCATGGCGTGAAGGGGCATGGCGTGAAGGGGCAGGGCGTGAAGGGGCAGGGCGTGAAGGGGCAGGACGTGAAGGGGCAGGGCGTGAAGGGGCAGGGGGTGAAGGGGCAGGGGGTGAAGGGGCAGGGCGTGAAGGGGCAGGGCGTGAAGGGGCAGGGTGTGAAGGGGCAGGGTGTGAAGGGGCAGGGTGTGAAGGGGCAGGGCATGAAGGGGCAGGGCGGGGCAGGGCGTGAAGGGACAGGGTGTGAAGGGGCAGGGGGTGAAGGGGCAGGGGGTGAAGGGGCAGGGGTTGAAGGGGCAGGGCGTGAAGGGGCAGGGCGTGAAGGGGCAGGGCGTGAAGGGGCAGGGCGTGAAGGGGCAGGGCGGGGCAGGGCGTGAAGGGGCAGGGTGTGAAGGGGCAGGGTGTGAAGGGGCAGGGCGTGAAGGGGCAGGGCGTGAAGGGGCAGGGCGTGGAGGGGCAGGGCGTGAAGGGGCAGGGCGTGAAGGGGCAGGGCGTGAAGGGGCAGGGCGTGAAGGGGCAGGGCATGAAGGGGCAGGGCGGGGCAGGGCGTGAAGGGGCATGGTGTGAAGGGGCAGGGCGTGAAGGGGCATGGCGTGAAGGGGCAGGGCGTGAAGGGGAAGGGCGTGAAGGGGCAGGGTGTGAAGGGGCAGGGCGTGAAGGGGCAGGGTGTGAAGGGGCAGGGCGTGAAGGGGAAGGGCGTGAAGGGGCAGGGCGTGAAGGGGCAGGGTATGAAGGGGCAGGGCGTGAATGGCGACCCATTGGCAGGGCCCCGATGCTGGCACCCAATGTTCATGGTAGTGGGAAGCAGGAGATCATCCCGGTGATCAATGTTCAAATGGGGGGGGGAGAGAGAGAGAGAGAGAGAGAGAGAGACATGACACTTTTGAGGGGATGGCCCCGATGCCCATGAGGCAGTGGTTTGAACGTACTGTCCTCGAGGCCCTACGGGAACAGCAGATGATGGATCCTGTCGGATGATTCCCTGAGCAGACTGTCAAAGTCGATTGACAGGATGCATCATCACAGGAGCTTTCAAACAAGCACCAAGACATAGATTGGCTGGAGCTGAGAAAGAGCCTCCCCATAGAATCCTTCCTCTAAGCCCAGAGTCTCACCCTGTCCGCATGTTGCCCTCAAGGTGGTTGTGGTGGTGAAGGGACAGCTGTCCACATCCTTGTGGAATGTGTCTTGGCAAAGAAGGTCTGTGGAGAGATGCAGTCAAAGTTCAACCCAAGCGGCTCTGTGACGCAGGACTCTGCTCAATGGACTGTTCCAAAGGACCCTCACCAAGACAATTGTGATCTGGAGGATCATTAACCCAGTGAAAGAAGCTCTTTGGTCTGTCCAAAACCTGTTGGTCTTCCAATGCAAAGAGCTGTCCCCAATCGATCAGACTGGCACACTCTAAAGTCCAGGACTGCAGTAATGCTTGGGACAGCCGCTGTAGAGGTGCCATGTGGAATGGTCACTGTCTTCAGACCTTTGGTCCACACTGCACCGAGGGGCTGGGAATTGTATTGAATCCCTTGGGCTGTATGACTCACATCGAATGGATACAGTGAGCATCACATGTATCACAATTGTATCGAAGCGCCTCAGGGTGTCACGTGGAAAATTTGAACATCCCTGCCATTTTGAAATGTTTCTCAATGTTCTTTCAGATATTGTTTGAATAACACCTATTTTTGCAAAGAAAAAGGTGTGAGGGATGCCGCAAAGTTAAACTTTCCTCTTTATTTTACAAAAATGGCAGTTGCTGGGCCCCAAACCATCGATTCCCGATGCGCTTGTCGAAGATGCTGCAGCAGAAAAATCCAGCAGACAGAAAGCCAAACTCCACATGGTAACTAGACTTTTATTTTTAAAAGACGCTCTCTGTTAATGTATCACTTCACTCCCAAAGATCAGTGCTGCAGATTTCCTGATCAGCAGAAATACTTTAATAGAATACAATGCAAGAAACGTCGCACCGGATACCAACATACCTGCCGTCTCTTTCAGATTTCTGATGCCAGTGGACAGTTGTCTTTAACAGAAGTGGCCTCGACCAACCCGTTCCGCATGGCGATGCTTTCAACCAAGGAATGTTATATTCTTGACAATGGGGCTAACGGCCACATATTTATGTGGAAAGGTAGGAAAGTCTAGGTACCTGTGCCTTTAATACATCGTGAATGTTACTAGGTTTGCAGTTCAGTTCTCTTATTTAAAAAAAGTTAATTTATTTGTGTGATTATAATGATTGCAATTTATTAAAAATGACTGTGCTTTAATGATTCCCTGTGGCGTAGGATTTTCAGTATTTTCAGATGTACCTTCAAACGATTTTGTTCCAGCAATTTTTGAGGTTTGGAAGGTTCAAATCTGACCGTTCTTGAGCAGTCTCAGAATATTTTTACATAGAATTTACAGTGCAGAAGGAGGCCATTCGGCCCATCGAGTCTGCACCGGCTCTTGGAAAGAGCACCCTACCCAAGCTTAACACCTCCACCCTATCCCCATAACCCAGTAACCCCACCCAACACTAAGGGCAATTTTGGACACAAAGGGCAATGTATCATGGCCAATCCACCTAACCTGCACATCTTTGGACTCTGGGAGGAAACCGGAGCACGCACGGGGAGGATGTGCAGACTCCGCACAGACAGTGACCCAAGCCGGAATCGAACCTGGGACCCTGGAGCTGTGAAGCGATTGTGCTATCCACAATGCTACCGTGCTGCCCTGGATTGGGAATGGGAAATGCAGCGAGAATCCGTTCAGGTGGCTCCCATGCTTCAGCCACCGCTTATGGGACGTCCCATTGAAAGTGAGGCGGAACATTCAGGGTGCCCACTGATGTTGGGGCAGGTTCGCGCGGATGGTAGGAATACAACGTCCAATGCGTTCCTTGTCATTCATGCATTGGCAACACTGGTTGTCAGACACACCGCCATGCTGCTGAGAGCCATTGGTAGGATCCCAGAGATGCAGGGAGGCTCTGGACAAGTGCAGTGGATTTCTGAGCATTGTATTTGGGCTAGAGATACAGGGATGGGAGAAGTGTCCACATTTATCATTAGTCATGCCACTTACAGCAAACACAGTGGTTTCTCCCTCCCAATACCAACGGCTTGTGACCCAGTTGCGCATGAAAAGTCTTTGCCTCCCTAATAAATGTAAGTGTCTCCAGAATAGCTGGTGTGGTCCGTGTATAAAACCTGCGCTGCCATTGAACAAGCAGCATTCCCACTGGATTGGGAAACTCCAGCCCCACAACATCCGTACCAAGACAGTTTGTGCCTTCTTTTCCAAAACCACACTGCCTTTTCCGTCTTGTTTATGCTTTGACCAGTCTCCTCCCGCAGTCCAAAGATGGGGAGGTGAGGTGAATTGCCTACTCTAAATTGCCCCTTTAGTGTCCAACGGTTAGGTGGGGTTGCAGGGGAGTGGGCCTCGGTAGGGTGTTCTTTCAGAGGGTCGGTGCAGACTCAATGGGCCGAATGGCCTCTTTCTGGACTATAGAGATTCTATAAACTATGATCCAAGACCGCACTTCAGTCTATACACGAAAGGAGGAATTCCACATCACTTCTCCAAGTCCCTGCACTAACTCCATCAGCAGATTCCCGTACCAGCCTCCCCGAACAGGCGCCGTAATGTGGCGACTAGGGGC
The DNA here is from genome assembly GCF_902713615.1 of Scyliorhinus canicula. Lineage (NCBI taxonomy): Eukaryota > Metazoa > Chordata > Chondrichthyes > Carcharhiniformes > Scyliorhinidae > Scyliorhinus > Scyliorhinus canicula. The sequence goes on from NC_052149.1 coordinate 22,758,023, forward strand.
TTTTCACAGTAACTTCATTTGAAGCCTACTTGTGACAATAAATGATTATTATTATTATTATTAGATTGGGTGTTAAGGCAATTTACAGAATTTCGCGCTGATCATAAGATCGTAAGCAATAGGAGCAGGAGTAGGCCATTCAGCCCATCAAGCCTGCTCTGCTGTTTGCTAACATCATATCGAATCTGATTATGGCCTTTTTGTTGAGTTATTTTAAAAATTAAAATGTGTGTGTTTATAAAATCCGTAAAACCGTAAGAACTAAAAACAGAGCAAACCTTTGTCAAAAACGAGTAAATGCTTAAAAACATGTCAAAGAGCAGAAGATCCTTCATCTGCTGCCATTCAACAGTTCTTTTTAAAATATTTTTATTCTCCTTTTTCACATTTTCTCCCAAATAAACAATAATCAGTAACGAATATAATGTCAAGCCCCAAATCAATAACAACGATCCCATCTTCCCACCAAACCCCAAACATTGGCCCGCATGTTAACATAAACAAATGACAAAAAGGAATCAGGAATCACCCATAGTCACCATTAACACATACAGTCCCCCTCCCCGCAACCCTCCCAGCCCCCCCTAATGTTCGATGTGATCCAATTCTTGAAAGTGCATAATGAATAACGCCCAGGAATTGTAGAACCCCTCCATCCTTCGCCTCAGTTCAAACTTAACCTTCTCAAGAGTCAAGAATTCCAGCAGGTTTCCCCCCCCCCCCCCCCCCCCCCCCCCCCACGCCAGGGCACAGGGTGGAGAGGTTGCTCTCCATCCCAGCAAGATCTGCCTATGGGTGATCAACGAGGCGAAGGCTACAACATCTGCCTCCGCACCCGTTTCCAACCCTGGCTGGTCCGACACCCCGAATGTGGCCTCCCCAGGGCCTGGGCTGATTATGGCCTTAACTCCACTTTCGTGTCTGCCCCCTCGACTCCCTTGTCGATCAAAATTCTGTCTCACTTGGCCTTGAATATAATCAATGACCCGGCCTCCACTGCCCTCTGTGGCTATGGCCCTCTGAGAGAAGAAATTCCTCCTCACCTCTATCTTAAATGAGATCCCTCTTATTTTGAAACTGTGTCCCATGGATCTAGATTTCCCCACAAGAGGAAACATCCTCTCAGCATCAATCTTGTCGAATCCCCTGAGGATCTTATTTTTCCATAACATCATCTCGCATTCTCGTAAACTCCAATGAGTATTGACACAACCTGCTCAACCTTTCCTCATAAGATAATTCCTTCAGGAACCAGGCCAGTGAACCTTCTCATAAGTGGTTCCAATATCTCTCCCAGTGTCTGCGTGGGTTTCCTCCGGGTGCTCCGGTCTCCTCCAACAGTTCAAAGATGTGCAGGTTAGGTGGCTTAGCCATGCTAAATTGCCCCTAAGCGTCCAAAGGTTAGCTGGAGTTGCGGGGTTAGGGCTGAGGATTGGGCCGGGGTAAGGTGTTCTTTCGAAGGGTCGGTGCAGACTTGATGGGCTAAATGGCCTCCTTCTGCACTGTAGGGATTTTTTATGATTTTCTACAATCCTTAAATAAGGCAATCAAAACTGCACACAGTATTCCACATGGAATCTCACCAATGCCCTGTACAGTTTATACTCCACCCCACTTGCCTTCCTAATTACTTGCTGTACCTGCATGCTAACTTTCTGTGATTTATGTACCAGGTCACCCAGATCCCTCTGTACTGCAGCGTTTTGTCGTCTTTCTCCATTTAAATAATATTTTGTTTTTCTAGTCTTCCTGCCAAAGTGGAAAACCTCACATTTTCCTACATTGTACACCATCTGCCATTTTTGCTCAGTCACTTAACCAAACTGTATACCTTTGCAGAAGCTTTGTATCCGCCTCACAACGTGCTTTCCTACCTGTCCTTGTATCCTTAGCGAATTTGGCTACAATACGGTCTGTTCATTCATCAAAGTGGTTAATACAGATATAAAACAAACTCAACAGATCTAAAATCATGGAAACAAATCGCAACTTAACTGTAGAATCCAACGTGGAGAGCTCCCCGTCGCTATTCAATGACACTTAGTCACTTTTTTGGGCCCTGGGGAGTTTCTCACCAGTTTAGCCCACACTTGCTGGTAGAGCCGGCGGGAAGCTCCCTGAAAAACCCGCCACAAATTAACTTTGAGATTTTAGGGGAGAATCGGGCCCATTGTCTCATAATAAGTACCTCATTTCACCTAGGACAACAGTCCGCAACTGACATTGACCAAAGTGTTTTGTTTGTCAATGTTCTGCACAGATGAGCATTTGAAATGACACAGCATACAAGGCTACAGACCAAGTGATGGAAAATGGGATTAGAATAGAAAGGTGCTTGATGGCTAGCGCAGACATGATGGGCCGAAGGGTCTCTTTCTGTGCTGTAAAGCTCTATGACTCTAAGACTCCATCAGAATGTGCCCATTATATAACTCTGAAGACAGGAGTAGATTGGGGTCCAAAGAACAATACAGCACAGGAACAGGCCCTTCGGCCCTCCACGCCTGTACCGATCATGATACCAACCTTGGCCAAAACTCTCTGCACTTCCTTGTGCCGTATCCCTCTCCCCAGCCTATCCATGTATTTGTCAAGACGCCTTTTGAACGCCGTTAATGTATCGGCTTCCACAACCTCCCCTGGCAACGAGTTCCAGGCACTCGCCACCCTCTGTGTAAAAAACCTGCCTCGCACATCTCCTCTATCTTTGGCCCACAGACCTTAAACCTATATCCCCTGGTGACTGACCCCTCCACCCTGGGAAAGAGTGCCTGCCCATCCACTCTATCCAGGCCCTTCATAATCTTGTAGACCTCTATCAGCTCACCCCTCACCCTCCGTTCTAATGAAAACAGTCCGAGTCTATTCAGCCTCTCCGCATATCTAACACCTTCCAGACCAGATAACATCCTGGTGAACCTCCTCTGCACCCTCTCCAAAACCTCCACATCCTTCTGGTAATGTGGGACCAGAATTGTGCGCAATATTCCAAGTGCGGCTTTACCAAGGTTCTATATAGCTGTAGCATGCCTTGCCAGTTTTTATAATCGATGCCCCGTCCAATCGTAGAATCATAGAATTTACAGTGCATAAGGCAGCACGGTAGCATTGTGGATAGCACAATTGCTTCACAGCTCCAGGGTCCCAGGTTTGATTCCGGCTTGGGTCACTGTCTGTGCAGAGTCTGCACATCCTCCCCGTGTGTGGGTTTCCTCCGGGTGCTCCGGTTTCCTCCCACAGTCCAGGTTAGGTGGATTGGCCATGAGAAATTGCCCTTAGTGTCCAAAATTGCCCTTAGTATTGGGTGGGGTTACTGGGTTATGGGGATAGGGTGGAGGTGTTGACCTTGGGTAGGGTGCTCTTTCCAAGAGCCGGTGCAGACTCGATGGGCCGAATGGCCCCCTTCTGCACTGTAAATTCTATGGTAAATAAGGAGGCCAATCGGCCCATCGAGTCTGAACCAGCTCTTGGAAAGAGCGCGCCACTTAAGCCCACGCCTTCACACTATCCCCGTACCCCAGTAACCCTACCTACGCTTTTTGGACACGAAGGGCAATTTATCATGGTCAATGACTTGGACAGCTTTGGACTGTGGGAGGAAACTGGAGCACCCGGAGGAAACCCACGCAGACCTGGGGAGAACGTGCTGATTCTGCACAGACAGTGACCCATGCTATGAATCGAACCTGGGGCCCTGAAGCTGTGAAGTAACTGTGCTAACCACTGTGCTACCGTGCTGTCCTCACTGTGCTGCCGTGCTGAAGGCAAGCATTCCAAATGCTTTCTTGACTACCTTGTCCTCTTGTGTTGCCACTTTCAAAGATCTGTGGACTTGCGCACCCAGATCTCTCTGACTTTCTATATTCCAAATAGTTTTGCCATTTACGGTATATTTCCCCTCTATGTTAGACCTACCATCACCTCACATTTGTCTGGATAAACTCCATTTGCCATTTTTCTGCCCAAGCCTCCAACCTATCTATGTCTGCTGTATCCTCTGACAATCCTCAACACTATCTGCCACTCCACCAACCTTGGTGCCATCCGCGAACTCACTAATCAGACCTTAGACATTTTCCTCTAAACTGTTTATGTATACTACAAACAACAGAGGCCCCAGCACAGATCCCTGTGGAACACCATGGGGGCGATTCTCCAAAATGGAGCCCAAGTGTTCGCGCCGTCGTGAATGCCGTCGCGTTTCACGATGGCACGAAACGGGCACGGGGACGACAGATTCTGGCCACCGCAGGGGGCCAGCACGGTGCTGGAGTGGTTCACGCCGCTCCAGCCTCCCTTCCTGGCGCCAAATGGGCGCCGCGCCAACCCGCGCATGCGCAGCCGGCGCCTCGCCAAATGCGCTGGCACAAATGGCGCCGATTCTCCGCACCTCGGAGAATCGGGCGCCAGCGTCGGAGCGCGGTCGCGGCGTTTCTCCGGCCTGGCGCGGGGCTCGGAGAATCGTGCCCCATTAGTCACAACCTTCCATTCAGAAAAACACCCTTCGACTGCTACCCTATGCCTTCTGATGGCCTGCATGTTACTTTACTGTCTGATGTTCAGAGGTGAGAGTGCTACCTTGTAAAGTCTATCTCAACACTATTATTAATTTCCCAGTCCCTGGGATAGACATACTCTCAGGCTTATATTGTTCAACTGGCCTCTGCTGTCTCTTTCGTTTGATGAGTAAGGTCCATCAATTAGGTGAAGTTGGAAACCAAGCAGCAAATGGCTGCAAATGGCATGTTTGGTTAGCTCAAGCATGTGACCTTTCCGTTCAGGATATCTGCTTCACCGAGGCGATGGTAACTGTTTGCATCATACCACTCGTGCGCAATGTCCTTCGCAGCCGTTCAGTGTGTCTCTTGTGACTATCACAGAGAAAGCTTTTAATCTCCTGTGTTAAATGCTGCACAGCTGACAAAAAGCAGCCTTTATCCTCAATTTGTTTATCTGCAATGCACTCAGAAAGGCTCAAATTCTGTGAGAGCTCTTTGTTGAGAAGTCTTTCACCAGGTGCAGTGAAAGAGAAAGGTTCTCTGTTTGTTTTGATGAACGTGATAAGACACAAAAGGCCTTTTGTTTACCTCTGAAGTACAAGTGGAAGTGGATACTGCAGGGGGGGAATCTCTTGAGGATTGGGGGCAGCTTTGTGCTGTCGGTTGATGCCAATCAGAGCTTGATAGGAAATGGTGGGCAACACACCAGTGATTTTCGGGTACAGCTAAATGTAATCAAGAGCAATTGCATGCTTTGTATCGCAGTTTATGAGATTAGTTAAAAGACAAACAACGACCACATTCTGTAAATATTCGCACATCAAGTCCAGATCAAAGTCTCCCCTGAGTTGATCAGGTTCCTTTTCCCCTGACAGTGATTAATAATGGCACCTGTTTCGAGACTTTCTTACAACAAAGTGTTAAATCTGCCAAAGAAGCCAAACCCTTTTAATTGCACGTCGTCCACAATCACTTGACTGTGCTTCATCATGGGCATCTTTATTTTCTCCTGTGCGTGTACTCGTGTACTTTGCTTACCACAAAGTGTTGTTAAATCTCCCAAAGAAACCAAATCCTTTTACTTCGATTAGTTTAGCCAACTCTCGTTTCCAGTGATTCAAAATCAATTTAGTCATTTTGTAAAGAATTTCGAGCGATGTGCAGGGCAATGTACGCAGCAAGTGGTACTGACACCGATCTCACTGCCCACCGGGAAGTTGTGTGGGCACTTGAAGGGAAAAGGGGAGTGCAAGGCTGTGGAGATAGATTACAATGGGGGTTGCTCAAGTGGTTGGAGTTAGATGGGCGCAGATACCTTGGAGGGCTATGGGGAATGGGACTGGACTGTCCATCAGAGAGCCAGCATGGGCCTGATTGTCCAAGTGACCTCTTCCTGTGCCGTAAATAGCCCTGTGACACCATTAACGTTTCTGTACAGCAATGGGGAATATTAACTCCATTAATTTCCTCAGGGAATCTCCTGGTCTCGGGTGGAAATTGCAAATTTGACATGTTTTTAACATGTTCTAGAACACATGTTTGGTCTAATTTCTGCATTTTCTATGAAGTATAAAAATTGAAATTGCACCAACTGTGTGCCCTAGCCAAATGGCTGGGAGGTTCCTTCAAAGCCCAATGCATTCCATGTCCAATTCCTGATGTGTGCCACAAAGTTCTCTCTGGTGTTCCTGCTGATCTTTTCCATTCAATTTATAAAGGGAGACACAAGAGCAGTGGGAAAATGGAGACGTAGCGGTGATAAGAGGCCTGTACTCGTAATAATAATCTTTATTGTCACAAGTAGGCTTACATTAACACTGCAATGAAGTTACTGTGATAATTCCCTAGGCGCCACACTCCGGTGCCTGTTCGGGTACACAGAGGGAGATTTCAGAATGTCCAATTCACCTAACAAGCACATCGTTCGGGACTTGTGGGAGGAAACCAGAGCACCCGGAGGAAACCCACACAGACACAGGGAGAATGTGCAGACTCCGCACAGAGAAAATCAAATGAAAATGAAAATCGCTTATTGTCACGAGTAGGCTTCAATGAAGTTACTGTGAAAAGCCCCTAGTCGCCACATTCCGGCGCCTGTCCGGGGAGGCTGGTACGGGAATCGAACCGTGCTGCTGGCCTGCTTGGTCTGCTTTAAAAGCCAGCGATTTAGCCCAATGAGCTAAACCAGCCCCTGGTGACCCAAGAGTGACCCAAGCTGCGAATCGAACCTGGGACCCTGGCACTGTGAAGCAACAATGCTAACCACTGAGCTTCTGAGCATGAGAACGAGCTACGTTAGGAATGTAAATATTGCCACAGACCCACAGGACTGCTCTCTCCTTTGAGAAATGACTGGTGGTGATTCAACCTGAGGGTTATCAAACCTCAGGTGATGGGCAAGGTTAAGTCGGTGAGCCTTCATGAATTACCTCAGCCGGTCTGGGAATTGAACCCACGTCTCTCCGCATCATGAACCAGCCATCCAGCCAACTAGGCTAACTGATGTCAGATTAACGACTCCAATGTTCATATACAGACCACTCTTTTTTTCAGGAAAGGAATCCAGCACGAGAGAACGGAAGGCCGGATTTGAGACATGCGAGTTCTTCATAAATTCCAAAGGTTATTCCAAAAATACTAAGGTAATCAACAATTTTCCAACATTCACTGTCTAAGCTCACAACAGTCATTTGGATGGGAAAACTAGTGGGTGCCCGGGAGCCACTTGAACTGTAACCCATGTTACAGTGCGAATTTCAATGCATTACCACTTTGAATGCATTTCCACTTTAAGACTCCCATCTTTTCCCCTCAACAGTCAGCAGCTTGTCGGCTTTCTCCGCTCGGCTTTTCCCGCATTTTTGGAGTTTTGCTGTGAACCTGGCTGCTCATTTTTGAATTTTTTAAATTTCCACTTTTACTGATGGCGAGCTCTTTCAGCGATCTTTTGAGATTTTGTCTCTTCTGACCATTTGGAAAGTCTATTTTTTCTTTCGTTCTTTTTTTTTAAGGTGCTGGGGTTTTTTTTTGTCAATTTCACTCGGAGACCGAGCCACTTGAGAGCCAAGGGGGCCGTTGTTTTTTAAAACTTGCTAACTTCTTTTTAAAACTTCTCTGCTTGAAGCCCATCAGTGCAGCAATTGTTGCCATGGAACCCTCACAGCTCTGCTCCCATCCTCCACATCGGGAGATTGTCAGTTTCAAGCGCCTTGATTTTCCCTGGAATCAGGACACCTCGCTGCAGCTCACTTGGGCCATTTTTTATTTTAACTTAAAGCACTGTTTTCTGTGCTCTTTGTAAAAAAAAAACATCAGTAACATTGTTTTTCTTCACTCAAGTTTTATTTTTTTTTAAAGTTAAAGCCACAGCTCCTGCTTTGCAGGATAATTTTCTCTTGATTTTTTTTATCTCTATACGTTTCTAAACTTTTGACTGTATCGCCAACTCAAGTTTGTTCTGCGTCTTCCCCTCAGGGTCTCAAATGCACTGAGCCTCCTGGCCCGCTTCACCTACAGGGGCAGTGTCATGATAATCCCATCCTCGTCACCAAGTGCAATGATGCACTTTCACAGACTTCATTAGAAACACAAAAGGATTTATTTAGAAGGAAAATTGTATCGCAGTAGCCACACAGCTAAGTCTCCTGCTTAAGTGAGGACTCCACCACTGCTGTGATTTCCCACTCAGAGTCCCAAATGGACGCATAGGCCATGTGACCCTTACTCTACTGTATTGCCTTTAAAGGGAGATTCACCACAATATTTAAAAAGGTGTGGTAACGTACACTTCAAATTAACATGGTCTTTGATGGCCAGTCGTCTGTCTTGTAAACTAATCAGGAACTATCCAAGGTTGGGCTACTTCTCTTATGTTTAAAATAAGAATTTGCGAGATGTCATCAGTATTTCTGAAAATTCTGAACGGTCAATTAACATAATAACAATCTTTATTGTCACAAGTAGGCTTACACTAACACTGCAATGAAGCTACTGTGGAAAGCCCCGAGTCACCACTTTCCGGCGCCTGTTCGGGTCCACAGGGAGAATTCAGAATGTCCAATTCACCTAACAAGCACGTCTTTCAAGACTTGGGACGGATTGTTCATTAACATTTGGATCACTTGAGGAGTGGAGAGATGCTCCAGTAATTAGTGTAGCCATCAAGAAACATTTTCAAACCCATAAGCACCAAAGTAGCTGATCCGACATGTTTATAGACATAACTGATATCTCCGTGGAAACATGTAGTGATGAATTGCCTGTGCCAGAAGAGGTACCCATTTTATTACAGTTCCTGTTGTATGTCAATCCTGCGGAACAGACTACAGAATTATGCCGCCCTACAAAAAAACAGTTAAACCCCTCAAAGACTTGACTTATTATTGTCCAGTTCGTGTATCTAGCGTTTGGGTCACATGACCTGTGTGGCCAATTAGGACTCAGACTGGGTAATCACCCCAGGGAGATGGAGCCCTCTCTTAAGCAGGAGATATGTAAGGGATTAGGTGCTGCTGTATGGCTGCTGTACAATTCGTCTTGTTAATAAATCCTTTTGAGTTTCTAATAAAGTCTGTGAAATTGCACCTTTGCCAATATAAAATGTACAAGTCTAATAGGACACAGCAGTAGGAAATACTATAGGGTGAACCTCCTAAGAAATATCCCCACTCGACTGCACTTCAGAGCAGTGCGATTTCAAGGGGAAAAAAATATGAGTGTCATTTGGCCAAGATTCCCACCAAAGGTCGGGTAGCTGATCAGGATAACTCTGAGGAAATTCAATAGCAACAATCTCTTGTTTATAGTGTTCCTTTGTAAGTAATAAAACACACCAAGGCACTTCATAGGGACATTATAAAACAAATCGAAACACATAAGGAGATATTACAACAGAAGGCCAAAGGCTTGGTTTTAAAAAGTGCCTTTAATGGAGGAGAATTAGGTTGAGAGATGGACGATGAAGGAAGGAAATTCCAGAGACTGGGTCCAAGGCCACTGAAGCCACCGCCACCAATTACTAAGCCATTAAAATCAAATGGTTGGAATTAAATGAGTGCGCAAGGTTGTGGGGGTGGAGGAGATTATAGAGATGGGGAGGGGCAAAGCATGGAAGGTACTGAATTCACCTCTTAAATCTTTAGGTGATTCCGAATAGGCAGGTAACAGGAGGCCTGTGCTAGTTCCTTAGCTTCTAATTAAGATAAAATACTATTTGCAAGATTCAAGTTTAAGAGGGGTTTTAACCTCCACTTTGCATGGTATCACATCCTTATCCGTATTGTGGTCATTGTTTAGTTCCGAAATCGGGTAATTTAAAAAAATATATGTCTGTAGCAAACAGTGCCATCATTTTTGTTCAATTTATTGAGGAAGTGCATGTTTCTCTATATATTTCTTCCTGTGTGAAGAACACACATCCTCTTTCAAAGGAGAGTACAGTACAGTCTGTGCTGTAGATTAACTGATAAATGATCACTGTGTTTCTGAGATGATCTAATGGGATAAGTGATTATCTGATATTGGATGAACATGGGCAGGATGCACAAGCCGTTGATAGTTTTCTCCATCATTGATGAATCAGACCTTTAATGTTCAGCGACTCCTTGGGCAGGCCTGCAAACAAAGGATTAGAAAGTAGACAAAGAAGAGCTGCCCTTTCCTCCAAATTGAAGCAGATGTTAGATGATTTGTAAATGCAAATAAGGGGCCTCATGAATGTTTTGATGCCCTGGGTATTCCCTGAGACAGACAATGCTGCCACAAATGGTCGCAGAGGTCTGAATTTTCTCTAGTCTTGGCTGATTGGCTCGATTATGGCAAAGCCTGAGACCCAATATACGAGAGCCTTGCACCTTACCATTATGGTACACAACCAAATGCCACAAGTACAACCAGATCTTTTTTTAGTGCCTACACTGTACATCTTTGGGTTGTGGGAGCGAAACCCACGCAAACACGGGGGGGAATGTGCAAACTCCACACGGACAGTGACCCAGAGCCGGGATCGAACCTGGGACCTCGGCCCCGTGAGGCAGCAGTGCTAACCCACTGCGCCACCGTGCTGCCCTACAACCCAGATCTTGACCCAGTTCTTGTTTAATAATTTTTAAAAAGACAATGATACCATCCATGCACACCTCTCTCTAGCACAGTGTTCTTCAAACTTTTTTTCTGGGGACCCATTTTTACCAGCCAACCTTCGGGACCCAACCCGGCCGACCTTCGGAACCCAACCCGGCCGACCTTCGCGACCCACGCCGGCCGACCTGTGCGACCCACCATTTTCTCTTACCTTGTTTGCTGCTGACAAAAATGGAGGAAATGGTTTTGGGTCCCTTTGGCCCTCGATACACACTCCTCCAATGGAACCTGTTGGATGAAGGTGAAGCCTTCCGGTGTCAGTCGGACAGTCTCCAACTGTCCAAAGATCTGCATTTTTTTTCCTGTAAAATTTGATTAAATAAAACCCCCCCAAACTTGTAAAAAAAATAAAAATAAAATGAATAAAATAAATGAAAAAAATAAAAATTAAATGAATGAAATAAATGAATAAAGCCCCCCCGTACTTCGGCCGCACTGCGCATGCGTGCCCGATCATCGGCGCACATGCGCAGTGCGGCCGCATTTTTTTTTATATGTTCACGGCCATTCTGAAGGTCGCTTGCAGCGCAGATTTGCACGATCGGGAGCGCCATGACGGATGGCTCCGCGATCCTCCCGACACCCGCCCGTGACAGCTCCCGAGTTTGACAATGCCTGCTCTAGCGTGACAGGGTCCAAGCGATGTACAATTCTGTAGGTCATGAGGAGAACAATTACAGATGAATTTTTACATTCCCTGATAGCAGTTACGTACTTACAGAACTCTTTTTCTCATTTATCGGGTGGTGGATGGCGATATGGGTGGCATATGGGAATGAGGTGAAGGACAGAAACCTAAGTCTTGCTTTATTTTATAGATAGAAATACTTCCAGAGCATGGTGAGACACCGCTGTTCATCCAATTCTTTTCAGACTGGAAGGTTAAAGACCAGAGTGAAGGGCTTGGAAGAGTGTACACTATTGGCAGTATTGCCAAAATCAAATCCGTTCCCTTTGATGTCACAAAGCTTTACACATCAACCGCCATGGCTGCACAACACAACATGGTGGATGATGGATCAGGCAAAGTCCAGGTAACAAGTCCACAGCTCTCGCTGTATGTTTTGACCTTGTTGAAGCCCAGGGACCGAGGGTCAGTAATGTGCATGAAAATGTATTCAATGTTTCTCTGCAGATCTGGCGGATCGAAGGCTTCAAGAAAGAGCCCGTTGACCCTTCATTGTACGGCCAGTTCTATGGCGGAGACTGTTACATTATTCTCTACTCTTACAAATTGAACAACAGAGACCAGCACCTCATTTATACTTGGTAAGCCTCTTCTAAGTAATAACTTGCACAGGACAACTGAGGTGGGATCGATTGTTTTCTCTGTGTGGCTCGAGGGGTGTGAGCTCCCTCGCTAACTACGGGGCTGACAGCCATGTTGTATGCATGGTTGGGCAGATAGGAACTGTCCGACAGAGAGAGAGAGGACCCGGAGAAGTTCAACTGTCTGATTTGCTGACTCCCCAAGGACGGAAAAGCCAACAAGGATATTTTACTTTTGTTTACTTTTTAAGGCAAGGCACCAACGCAACAAAAGATGAGCTGGGAACATCAGCTGTCCTCACGATTGAACTTGATGATCAGATGAGTGGTCTGCCTGTCCAGGTATGTGTTACTGTCTCTAGAGGGGTTTCTGTTAAAGAGCCTTGAGTTTCCTGGGAGATAGCATTAACCTCTGTGAACCACATGATGTAGGCATCACAGTGCCACCTACAGGCACAGAGTCGTGTGGCTATCAGTTCTTAATTATTACAGATATTTGGGACAGCAACGACAGAGACGGCCCACCACTCACAATGACCACAGACTGCACCAGTTGATTCTGAAAAGGCCAACCCATGCCCACCCTCCTAGGCTGATTTTTTAAAATCATTCACGGGGTGTCCTTAGGAGAGCATTTATTGTCCATCCCTAATTGCACATGAGAAGTTGGTGGTGAGCTACCTTCTTCAACCACTGCATCCATGTGGTGTAAGAACACCCACAGTGCTGTTAGGACAGGGGTTCTAGGATTTTGACCCAATGACTGTAAAGGAACAGTAATATATTTCCAAGTTGGCATGGTGTGTGGCTTGGAGGGGGAACGTCTAGGTGGTGGTGTTCCCATGTGTCTGCTACCCTTGTCCTTCTGAGTGGTAGTGGTTGTGGGTTTGGAAGATACTATCTCGGGAGACTTGGTGAGTTGCTGCAGTGCATGTCATGGACGTGATGTGGAGATGGCGGCGTTGGACTGGGCTGGGCACAGTAAGAAGTCTTGCAACACCGGGTTAAAGTCCAGCAGGTTTGTATCGAATCACTAGCTTTTGGAGCACTGCTCCTTCCTCAGGTGCTCCGAAAGCTAGTGATTCGAAACAAACCTCTTGGACTTTAACCTGGTGTTGTAAGACTTCTTAATGTGCCCATGTCATAGATGGTACAGACCGTTGCTGCTGTACTTGGTAGTGGAGGGAGTGAATGTTTGTGGATAGAATGCCAATCAAGCAGGCTGCTTTGTTCTGGACGGTGTCAAGCTTTTTGAGTGTTGGTGGAGCTGCACTCATTCAGGCATATGGAAAGTGTTCCATTACAATCCTGACTTGTACCTTGTAGATGGTGGGCAGGCTTTGTAGAGTCAGGAGGTGAGTTACACACCTCAGGACCCTTGAGCTTCTCTTGTAGCCACAGTGTTTATATGGCTGGTCCAGTTCAGTTTGTGGGGCTGGGAGAGCATTGAAGCTGGAGGCCCCAAAGAGAGAAAAGGCATCCCCTGTGGCCCTAATGCTACATTTGGAGGCCTTCCCAAGGACCACCCGGAACATTAAGCTACAATTTCCCCTTTGTGGGTGTCTCCACTTTGAGGCGGCCCCTCACCCTAGCTAAGCAGCACCTGCCTCGCTCGATGAAGCTGCCAACTCTGTGATTGGCGGGCAGCACGGTGGCGCAGTGGTTAGCATTGCTGCCTCACGGTGCTGAGGTCGTAGGTTCGATCCCGGTTCTGGGTCACTGTCCGTGTGGAGTTTGCGCATTCTCCCCGTGTTTACGTGGGTTTCACCCCCACAACCCAAAGATGTGCAGGGTAGGTGGATTGGCCACGCTAAATTGCCCCTTAATTGGAAAAAGTGAATTGGGTACTCTAAATTTTTTTTAAACCTCTGTGATTGGCCGAGCCAGATCTAGATCCTGCCAATTAGATGAGTATCTCGGGCATCAACGATAAGCAGGTCTCACTGCCGGCAATTTACGGGTTGGAGAACCAATTTAGTCCTGACATTGGGGCCTCAAAGCCTGAAGTAAAACTCAGCCTCAGATATTTTTTTAAATATTTTTTTTGAACATTCATCTCTATTTCTTGAGGACTGTGCCTTGGTTTGTTCAGTTGGGAGGAATATGCAAGAGAATATAACGGAGAATGGAATAAGGAATGTCATCACTTTCTCCCCTTTATCTATCATCCAATACCACTAGGTTTACTGTTCCCCCTTCTAAACTCCAAAACCAATATCATGTACAGTTCATCCTCCCATATATTCCCACTGCAGTGAAATAATCATAATAATCTTCATTATTGTCACAAGTAGGCTTCCATTAACACTTCAATGAAGTTACTGTGAAAAGCCCCTAGTCACCACACTCCGGCGCCTGTTCGGGTACACAGAGGGAGAATTCAGAATGTCCAGTTTACCTAACAAGCACGTCTTTCGGGACTTGTGGGAGGAAACCGGAGCACCCGGAGGAAACCCACGCAGGCACGGGGAGAACGTGCAGGCTCCGCACAGACAGTAACCCAAGCCGGGAAGCGAACCTGGGACCCTGCCGCTTTGAAGTAACAGTGCTAACCACTGTGCTACTGTGCCGCCCGGTAGACAGGGACAGGTATCCCTGAAGACATGGATTTCCTCAGATCTGCTTCAGCTCTACTGCACCTCCGATGAGGTGGAGTAGCATCTGTTCCGAGGATATTCCATGTCTAAGACTCAGTATCCAACTTCCTTCTCTAACTCATTTCTCGCAGGGTCACAAAACCTCAGAACTTTGGCCTTCCATCAGATTTGCTTTCATCTGGTAATCATTAAACTTTTTAATAAGCCAAGCTCGCCATTGTTACTTTCTCATCATGGGCAGCAGGGTAGCATGGTGGTTAGCATAAATGCTTCACAGCTCCAGGGTCCCAGGTTCGATTCTCGGCTGGGTCACTGTCTGTGTGGAGTCTGCACGTCCTCCCCCTGTGTGCGTGGGTTTCCTCCGGGTGCTCCGGTTTCCTCCCACAGTCCAAAGATGTGCGAGTTAGGTGGATTGGCCATGCTAAATTGCCCGTAGTGTCCTAATAAATGTAAGGTTAAGGGGGGGGGTTGTTGGGTTATGGGTATAGGGTGGATACGTGGGTTTGAGTAGGGTGATCATGGCTCGGCACAACATTGAGGGCCGAAGGGCCTGTTCTGTGCTGTACTGTTCTATGTTCTATAACCTCAACTTCACTTCATTTTCTTTTTATCTTTCTGGTCACCGTGGTTCTGATTTAAGCATTCATTTTTACTTCAATATTGTAAGAGGGTTGTTGTCTGCTTTCTAGGTACGAGTGACACAGGGTCAGGAGCCTCCTCACCTGCTGAGTCTGTTCAAAGATAAGCCGGTCATTGTATACCTTGGAGGGACCTCCCGGAAGGATGGCCAGAGTGCTGCTGCAGCAGTTCGACTTTTCCATATTCGGAAAAGCTCAACGGGAGCAACTAGAGCTGTTGAGGCGAGTCATTCAACTCAATCTTTACTACACCAAAGGAAATGTTTGATTAATGTCTACTTTGATTAAAGGGAGTGTCTGCTATATCTTACTGTCATTACAATAGACCTCTGATTATAATTACATTTTTAGTAGCCTTTTCACCTCTGATTAAAAATATGGAATAAGAAAATGACGGAAGGATGAGGAGACAGATTCTGGTTTTAGTTTAAATAAGTTCTGTGGTACTTCGATATAATTTGTGACTGATACGTTTTGGCATTAATTTCAGTCACATTTATATTTTTCAAATAATTTTAGAGTACCCAATTCTTTTTTTTTCAAATTAAAGGGCAATTTAGCGCGGCCAATTCACCTACCCTGCACAACTTTGTGGGTTGTGAGGGTGAGGCCCATGCAGACACTGGGAGAATGTGCAAATTCCACACAGTAAGAAGTCTTACAACACCACGTTAAAGTCCAACATGTTTGTTTCAAACACTAGCCTTCGGAGCACTGCTCCTTCCTCGGAAGGAGCAGTGCTCCGAAAGCTAGTGTTTGAAACAAACATGTTGGACTTTAACCTGGTGTCGTAAGACTTCTTACTGCGCTCACCCCAGTCCAACGCCGGCATCTCCACATCAAACTCCACGCAGACAGTGACCCGGGACCGGGATCGAACACAGGTCCTCGGCGCTGTGAGGCAGCAGTGCTAACCACTGGGCCACCGTGCTGCTCCCAGTCACATTTATTAGGACATTTATATTTAGGATACTTTCCATAATCAGACATTCAGGCAGGAGCTCAATCAACAATTCAGAGTCAGGCAGTTTGCTTCCTGTCTGACACTTTGAAGATAAAGATGAGATGTCAAATCATAGGGGTAAATTCTCTGGTTCTGCCAGTCACGGGAATTGTAGTGAACGGGATGGAAAATATGGCGGACCATTTAGAGGCCCGTTGACCTCAGGCGGGATATTCCAGGAGTCTTGGGATGGGCGTGACCGGACAATGCTGCCCATAAAATGATTAGTGCAGAAGGGGGCCATACAGTCCATTGTACTGGTGCTGCCACTTTGACAGTACCACATGGTTTTTCATTAATCCCACTCCCTTTCCCTTTGCACATAGCCCTCCCAATTTTTCCCTTCTAAGTATTTCCTTCATTAAATTAGTATTGATTTTGCTTCCACTGCCATTTTTAGCGAACACATTCCGTGTCATAACAGCTTGCTTCTTTAAAAAGAATCCTCCTCATCGCTCCTCGGATTCGTTTTCCAATTATCTTAAATCCATGTCCTCAGGCACTGACCTTTGAAATGAAATGAAAATCGCTTATTGTCACGAGTAGGCTTCAAATGAAGTTACTGTGAAAAGCCCCTAGTCGCCACATTCCGGCGCCTGTTCAGGGAGGCCGACACGGGAATTGAATGGTGCTGCTGGCCTGCTTGGTCTGCTTTCAAAGCCAGCGATTTAGCTGTGTGCTAAACAGCCCCTTGCCACTTGGAACAGTATCTCCTTATTTTGTCCACCAAAATCCTTTACGGTTTTAAAAACTTTTTTCAAATGTGGAATAAACACGTAAAATGCTGGATAAACCCGGTCGATCCGGCAGGACCTGTGGAGAGGGCAACAGAGTTAACATTCCAAGTCCGTATTACTCTTCTTCCGAGCTAAAGAGTCGTCCGGAATTGAAACATTACCTCTGTTTCCCTTTCCACAGATGGTGAACTGAAATAGTCACATGGATTTCCAGCATCCGCAGTATTTTGCTTTTACTTGAGCAACTCATAACCATCTCTGCTCTAAGGAGAACAAGCACAGTTTCTCTAGTTGTTTCATGAAAATGTAATCCCCTATTCTCGGTACCACTTTAGTAAGTCTCCTTTGTACACTGTTCAAGGTCTTGATACATGTCCTATATTGTAATGTCCAAAATAGTGTCACAAGTAGGCTTACATTACCACTGCAATGAAGTTAATGTGAAAATCCCCTAGTCGCCACACTCCGGCGCCTGTTCGGGTACATCGAGGGAGAATTCAGAATGTCCAAATTACCTAACAGCATGTCTTTCGGGACTTGTGGGAGGAAACCGGAGCACCCAGAGGAAACCCACGCAGACACGGGGTGAATGTGCAGACTCCGTTCAGACAGTGACCCAAGTTGGAAATTGGACCTGTGCTAACCACTGTGCTTCTTTGTTCTTTGTTACCGTGCCGCACATTGCCTTGACTATGTCATTATTGCATTGTAAAGACGTTCTCCCTGTCTTTCCGGCCACGCTGCGGTGCCTTTGCCCACAGCAGATCCATTTAAATCCCCGTTAACTTCAGCAGGAACGGAGGACCCAGCCTGTGTGTGTGTGTGTGTGTGGGGGGGGGGGGGGGGGGGGGAATCCAGCCTTTCCCCCATTTACAGTACAACTGTAGATTTTAAAAATAGAATCCCCACTGTGCTGAAGGAGGCCTTATGGCCCATCGGGTCTGCAACGACCCTCCAAAAACGCACCTTAGCTAAGCCCACTTCCTCCTGCCTTATCCATGTCAGCCTGTCAATCTGCCTAACCTGCACATCTTTGGATTCTGGACGGAAACCGGAACTCCGGAGGAAACCCACGCAAACACGGGAGAAAGTGCAAATTCCGCACAGTCACCCGAGGCTGGAATCGAAACTGGGGGTGGGATTTGCCGGAATTCTCCACCACCCGGGAATCGGCGGGGGCGGGAATTGCGCTGCGCCGGTCGGCGGGCCCCCTCCGGCGATTCTCCGGCCCGCGATGGGCCGAAGTCCGGCCGCTGTCAGGCCTCTCCCGCTGACGTGGTTTAAACCACCTCTGTGCCGGCGGGAGCAGGCGGCGCGAGCGGGGTCCTGGGGATCTGACCCCGGGGGGGGTGCCCCCACGGTGGCCCGGCCCGCGATTGGGGCCCACCAATCGGTGGGCGGGCCTGTGCCGTGGGGGCACTCTTTTTCTTCCGCCGCCGCCACGGCCTCCACCATGGCGGAGGCGGAAGAGACCCCCTCCACCGCGCATGCGCCGGGGTGACGTCAGCGGCCACTGACGCTCCACCGCATGCACGGACTCACGCCGACTGCCGAAGGCCTTTTGGCCAGCCCCAATGCCGGCAGGCGTGGTGCCAAAGGCCGTTGGCGGCAGTCGGCGGAGCGGTAGCCACTCCGGCGCGGGCGTAGCACCTCTGTGGGGAGGTCCGACGCCGGAGTGGTTGCCGCCACTCCGCTACACCAGGACCCCCCGCCCCACCGGGTAGGGGAGAATACCGCCCTGGGTTCCTGGCACTGTGAGGCAGCAGTGCTAACCACCGTGACAACACGCTGATGTGACCGGTTTCCATTTTGCACTGATGTTCTTTCCTCATGAAGTGAGTTTCCCCGGAGGACACTGTCTCATTCCACTTCACTTCACATAAACAATACAAACATACAGACATGAGAAACAGGAAGAGAAGTAGGCCGATTGGCCCTTTGAGCCTGCTCTGTCTTTTGATAAGATCATGTCTGAACAGATTGAGTTTCATGTTAAACATTCCCATTCCCATCCACCCCCAATAACTGTTGATTCCCTTGCCTAACTAAAATGCAATTTTAGTGAAGACCTAAACTTATAAGTTGAAGTGATTCAGTAGGGTAGGTGGGAGAAAGAGGTTGCAATTGGGAATATTTAAGACATGGCTTGTTCTGGCTGTTCTGATACATATTAACGAGGGGGAGTAAAGGGAATGGTGATTGGCATTTTTACTACCCATTTCTCCTTCTGTCAGTTTTTTGGGAGCGGGAATGTCAAGCTTCCCTCGAAATCCCAGCCTATTTGCCCCACTGTAAGGACGTTAGCAGTCAAGTTTGCTGCTTGCTGTGGCTGTAGGTTTGTGTCTGGGGCTGGTTTAGCACAGTGGGCTAAACAGCTGGCTCGTAATGCGGAACAAGACAAGCAGGGCGGGTTCAATTCCCATATCGGCCTCCCCGACCAGGTGCCGGAATGTGGTGACTAGGGGCTTTTCACAGTAACTTCATTGAAGCCTACTTGTGACAATAAGCGACTATTATTACAATGCCTTTTCCAAAACGACATGAGAGATTGGTCGCTGCCTCGACATAGTCAGATCAGCGAGGGAGCAACGCCTCAGTTGCCATCACTTTAAGTTGCAAAGCATGAATTCCCCTTTTTTTTAAGAAGTCCGATCTATTCAACTTCAAAAAAAATGATGAATCATTACAACTTCTCAGTTTTCTAAGGTTTCAAAATGACCTGCGGTTGCTCACAGTATGTTTGTCCGCTTTCCAGGTGAATGTTGACTCGAGCTCACTAAACAGCAACGACACATTTGTTTTGAAAACACCTCAAGGGAATTCCATTTGGAAGGGCGTAGGTGCCAGTGCTGCTGAATTAAAGACTGCAAAGTACGTGGCTAGTGTCCTTAGAGGAAGTGTAACAGAGATCCAAGAAGGAAATGAGCCAGGTAGAATTTTCACTTCTTCATTTAAATCCAATAAAGAATTCTCGAGAAACCGCTTTTACCAGAGATATGTCAGAATGTGGAAATAATTTGCGTGGAGAACAACTGAGGAGAAACTCACTAAACACACAAGAGACAGGAATAGAATGGTGATGCGCAGTCAATAACTACTGAAATGAGGATGTAGTCCAAATTGAAGGCTTTAAACCTCGTTTCAGTAGTTATTGATTGCGCATCAATTTAATCAACAAGATGTTTCCCCAGCAGCTCGACTACAGAAAGAGGCCAGCTGCTGGGAAACACGGGTTCTTATACCCCGCCTCACTGGGCGGAGCTACCTTACGTTCCAACCAATGAAATGCAAACACTTGGGCCAATGAGCAGCGCGCCTTCTCCACCAATGGTAGCTCACACTCACAGGTACCTCGAGTCATACTACCACAAATGGTAATGGGGTTGGGTGAAGTAGGGTGGGAGGGGCAGGAAGTTCAATATAAAGCTGTTGAACTGAATGGCCTGTGCTGTAGACTCAAGTAGAATTAAAGAGCACAGAAGGAGGCCATTTAGCTCATCATTAGCCCCTGTTAGCTTTTTGGTAAAGCTAGAAAATTAATCCCTCTCCCCTTGCTTATTCCCCCTAACCCTGGATGTTTGCTCTTGCAGCTTTCTGTGCAGTATATGCAGGGACAGGCCTGGATTCAGATATCAATGGTCCATTTCTGAACTATAACTGTGTCCAACTTGCCCACCATCCACACCATTCAAATCTGAAATGTAATTGGTGTCCTCTGAACTACCAAATCACAACTTATCTTAGGATAATACTGACATAGAGCCATGCAGCACAGAAAGAGGCCCTTCAGCCCATTGTATCTGTGCCGGCCATCAAGCACATCCTGTAAATAGTTGCAAAGCATCAGGTAAACGCCCTCACCTGCAGTTCCGGCAGTGGGTCTTCCCAATCTCCCGTCGTATCTTTCGCGGACCTTCCCAAAGAGATGGCGCGAACAGCCGCTGCCCCCGCTCCACTGGGATTTCCGCCAAGTGGGAGATTGGCGGAAAATAGCTGTGTAAAACCGTGCCCCATCGTTGCAATTCACTCTCTGCTTCCTCCCAACTATAGATTCATTCTGGAAGGATCTTGGTGGTAAGAAGCCATATCAGAGTTCCAAAGGCCTGAAGGAGGAAGTTGCAACCCACCCAATTCGTTTGTTTGGCTGCTCAAACAAAACAGGAACATTTATTGTGAGTGGATGCGCTGGGAATCCTGGAACATTGAAATTGTTTCTCGTCGAGACTAATTTCATTTCTAAAGCATTACTGCTTTGATTGTTGAACGAAGTTAATGTCCAATTTTTTTCCACGTAGATTGAGGAAGTTCCGGGTGACTTCACGCAGGGTGACTTGGCAGTCGATGATGTGATGCTTTTAGATACTGGGGATCAGGTAAAGTTCTGGCTCGATTAACTTGCTGTGTGTTAACGTGGATATTTTCTATCGGCATTGGTGCAGCATGAAAAGCAGACTTGAAGGTCCCAGCTTTGGTTCCTGATGATTGCTGCTCCTGGGATGTTAACGAGTGGCAGACAACAGCTCAAAGAGGTCTGTGCACGAGTTTCGTCGTCAGGACTGAATCAGACCCAGTTTTGCTGTCCTCCTCCTGACTTCACAAAGCAACTCCCTCTTGCACTGAGCACCCACCCCTCCACCACTCGGCCCTCGGTGCCAGATACCGGGGTAGGTAAACTGTTTCAGGACCATGGAACAGCTAGCCTGAATTCTAATAACCATAGGCCCAAGAAAAAATTCAGGGTGGCCCTCGGTCCTCCAAATTCAGGCCTGGTGGTTTGAATCACTCCCGATTTTGAGCGCCAGTGAATTTAGGCCCCAATGGCTTCAGGAGGAAAGATTGCGGTGGGTGGGTGGTCGGGGGGGGGGGGGGTGGGGGGGGGGGGGGGGGCTGCGAGAAATGTGCTGAAACTACAAGTAACAAAAAGGATTTATGACCAGTATAAGGTCAAGAATTGACATTTTATTTATTCACAACTTTGTAGATCTTTCTTTGGATTGGCAGTTCTGCAAATGAAGTGGAGAAGTCGGAATCAGTGAAATGCGGTGAGTAACTAGAAAAGGCATCAATTTTAATCACAATAACCTTTATTATTGTCACAAGCTGGCTTACATCAACACTGCAATGAAGATACTGAGAAAATCCCCCAGTCGCCACACTCCGGTGCCTGTTCGTGTACACTGAGGGAGAACTTAGAATGCCCAATTCATCTAACAAGCACGTCTTTTGGGACTTGTGGGAGCAAACTGGAGCACCCGGAGGAAACCCACACAGACACGGGGAGAGCGTGCAGACTCCACACAGACAGTGACCCAAGCCGGAATCGAACCTGGGACCCTGGTGCGGTGAAGCACCAGTGGGGCAGCAAGGTGGCACAGTGGTAGCACTGCTGCCTCACGGCGCCGAGGTCCCAGGTTCGATCCCAGCCTTGGGTCACTGTGTGGAGTTTGCACATTCTCCCTGTGTTTGCGTGGGTTTCGCCCCTACAATTCAAAGATGTGCAGGGTAAGTGGATTGGCCACGCAAAATCATTCCTTAATTGGAAAAAATCAATTGGGTACTCTAAATTTGTAAAAAGAAACAAAAAAAACAGTGCTATTTGTAGGAGGAGCAAGAATAAGTATCATGTATTGTGCAAGAACATCCTATCAAATTTTCAGCAGTGTACCACGGGGATCAGTGCTGGGTCCTCTGCTATTTGTGATTTTTATCAATGACTTGGAGGAGGGGGCCGAAGTGTGGGTCAGTAAATTTGCTGATGACACCATGATTGGTGGAGTAGTGGATGAGGTAGAGGGCTGTTGTAGGCTGCAAAGAGATATTGATAGGATGCAGAGCTGGGCTGAAAAATGGCAGATGGAGTTTAACCCTGATTCATTTTGGTAAGAAAAATTTGAATGCGGATTACAGGGTCAACGGCAGGGTTCTGAGGAATGTGGAGGAACAGCAAGATCTTGGGGTCATGTCCACAGATCTCTGAAGGTTGCCACTCAAGTGGATAGAGCCATGAAGAAGACCTATAGTGTGTTTGCGTTTATTAACAGGGGGCTTGAGTTTAAGAGCTGTGGGGTTATGCTGCAACTGTACATGACCCTGGTTAGACCACATTTGGAGTATTGTGTGCAGTTCTGGTTACCTCACTATAGGAAGGATGTGGAAGCATTGGAAAGGGTGCAATGGGGATTTACCAGGATGCTGCCTTGTTTGGAGGATAGGTCTTATGAGGAAAGGCTGAGGGAGCTAGGGCTTTTCTCTTTGGAGCGGAGGAGGATGAGAAGCGACTTAATAGAGGTTTACAAGATGATGAGGGGGATAGAGTGGACGTTTAGAGACTATTTCCTCGGGTGGATGTAGCTGTTACAAGGAGGCATAACTGTAAGGTTCAGGGTGGGAGATATAGGAGGGATGTCTGAGGTAGGTTCTTTACTCAGAGAGTGGTTGGGGTGTGGAATGGACTGCCTGCTGTGATAGTGGAGTCGGACACTTTAGGAACTTTCAAGCGGTTATTGGATAGGCACATGGAGCTCACCAGAATGACAGGGAGTGGGATAGCTTGATCCTGGTTTCAGACAAGGCTCCGCACAGCATCGAGGGCCGAAGGGCTGTACTGTTCTATGTTCTATATTTAAATTATCCAGAATTAGAATGGTGGAATTGTTACAGTGCAGAGAGAGGCCATTTGGTCCATCATGTCTGGCTCTTCGAATGAGCAGTTTACTTAGTGCCATTCTCCTGCCTTTTCTCCATCACCCTGATGTGGAGATGCCGGCGTTGGACTGGGTTGGGCACAGTAAGAGGTCTTACAAAATCAGTCCAACGGGTTTATTTGGAATCACTAGCTTTCGGAGCGCAGCTCCTTCATCAGGTGAGTTACCATAACCCTGCACATCGTTCCTTTAAGATACAACAGTCTAATTCCCTTTTGAATGCTTCGATTGAACCTGCCTCCTCCACACTCTCAGGCAGTGCATTCTAGACCTCAACCACTCGCTGGGTGCAAAAGTTTCTCTTCATGTCGCTTTTACTTCTCTTGTCAATCTGTGCCCTCTCGTTCTTGATCCTTCTACGAGTGGGAACAGTTTCTCCCTGTCTACTCTGTCCAGACCCCTCATGATTTTGAATACCTGTAACAAATCTACTCTCAGCCTACTTTTCTCCACGGAAAACAGTCCTAACTTCTCCAATCTATCATCATAACTGGTGTTCCTATCCCTATAATCTTTCTCGGGAATCTTTCCTGCATCTTCCCGAATGGCTTCACTCCCTTCCTGAAGTGCGGTTGCCAGAACTGCTAGCAATACTCTAACTGAGGCTGAACTAGTGTCTTCTAGAATTTCAACATAACTTCCTTGTTCTATGTGTTCCATGTCGCTATTAATAACATCTAGGATACTGTATGCTTCATTAACTGCACTCTCAACCTGACCTGTCAACCTCAATGACTTATCACAAGGATCAAAGAGTGAAAGGGTGTTTGGAGGTTAGAAGATGTTTTATTACCATTTCTGTTTGGGAACCCCAAAAATCATGCCACGTTGCCATGAAGGTGGGCTATGGTGGTTACATGGTTCTTTTGTTTAATTTATTTTGGTGCTCACAGAAGATAACTATAAGGGTATGAGTGGCAAGATTTCTGAGGTGCACTGGGAAACTCCATTAAATAGTATGGTGGGAGACAGGCAATCAGTAATATTTAAGGAATTATTACAGATTTACACGGGGATCGGTTAGCTCAGTTGGCTGCATGGCTGGTTCGTGCTCAGTGACACCAACAGCACAGGTTAAATTCCCATACCCAGGGCAGCACGGTGGCCTAGTGGTTAGCACAACCGCCTCACGGCGCTGAGGTCCCAGGTTCGATCCTGGCTTTGGGTCACTGTCCGTGTGGAGTTTGCACATTCTCCCCGTGTCTGCGTGGGTTTCGCCCCCACAACCCAAAAATGTGCAGAGTAGGTGGATTGGCCATGCTAAATTGCCCCTTAATTGGAAAAAATAATTGGGTAATCTAAATTTATTTTTTTTTTAAATTCCCATACCGGCTGAGGTTAGCCATGGTCTGTGTCAGTATTTATGCTCTACATGAGCCTCCACCCACCCCTCTACATCGCCCCCCATCAGCATCTCCTTCTATTCCTTTCTCCCTCATGTATGTATCTAGCTTTACGTTCAATGTATTCATGCTGTTCATCTCAACTACTCGCTGTGGTAACGAGTTCAACATTCTCACCACTCGCTGGGTAAAGAGGTTTCTATTGAAATTCCTATTGGATTATTGAATCCCTTCATAATCTGAAAGATTTCCATCAGGTCACCCATCAGTCTTCTCTTTTCCTGCTCTTGCACCCACTTTAGAATCGTACAGATAACCTATCCAATATCCTCTCCTTATAAATTTCAAACCCTTTTAGTGTCTCTTTGTTCAATTGTCCTGTTATAACCTGCCTGCTTACCACTGGCTGGGTACTAATGGCAATCCCACAATCCTTAGGGAGTGTGTGTGTGTATAAATAAATGTTTCTTTCTGTTCTATAAACTCATGCTGGATTCTTCATGGCCCTCACCAAATGTCCTGAGTAGCATCTTCTTTCTTGGTAAAGACAAATATAAACTATTCATTTAATAGTTCAGCTACGGTCTCTGCTTTTGTGTATAAGTCCCCTATTTGGTCCTTAATTGATAGATGTCACTCCTCCTTTTACCATTTATATACCCACAGAAGACTTTAGGACTCCCTTTTATGTTGGTTGACAATTTATTTTCATACTCTTTCTTTGTGCCTCTCATTTGCTTTCTTTCCTCCTCCCCTCTGAATCTTCTAAATTCAGCCTAGTTCTCAAACATATCTTCCACCAGGCATCTGTCATAAGCACACTTTTTCTTCTTTATCTTCATTTCTATCCCTTTTGTCATCCAGGGAACTCTGGCTTGGTTTTCTGTACCTTTCCCTTTCGAGGAAATATGCCTTGACTGTGCCTGAGCTATCTTCTCTTTGAAGATAGATCCCTGTTCAGCTCCCATTTTTTTCTGCCAACCTTTGACTCTAGTTTATTCAGCCCAGATCGTTAAAGTTGGCTTCCCTGACTTAACTGTTCATACTTTGGATTCATTTTTATTCATTCATGGGATGTGAGCATCACTGGCTTGGCAAACATTTATTCCCTAATTGCCCTTGGACTGAACTGAATGGCTTGTTAGGCCATTTGAGAGGGCATTTAAGAATCAACCACATTGCTGTGGGTCTGGAGTCGCATGTAGGCCAGACCTGGTGAGGTTGGAGTTACATGTCGGACAGACAAGCAACGTCCCTTCCCTATAGGATACTAATGGACCAGCTGGGTTATTACGATAATCAACGGTGGTTTCATTGCCCTTTGTCCTTCTCCATAGCCAGCCTAAACCTTATGACACAACAAATGTCCGCCTACCGATGCTCGTTCCACTTGGCCTGCCTCATTCCCAAGATCCAGGCTTGGAGTACCTCCTTTCTCATTGGACTGGTAACATGCTACTGGAGAAAATGTTCCTGAATTCATCGTAGGAACCCTGACCCGCGCTGCCCTTTTCAATACCATTATCCTAATCTATATTCAGATAATTAAAAGTTCATATTATAACTACTCTATAATTTTTGCACGTCTCTATAATTTCCTTGCAAATCTGTTCCTCTGCATCTTTCCCATTATTTGGAGGTCTATAGACTACAATAAGCAATGTAATTACATCTTCATTGTTCTTTGGCTCCAGCTTCATTCATTCTGGGCTGGATTCTCTGTGGCCCGACGCCACTATCGTAATCGGCAATCAGGTGGAGAATCGACTCCAACACCTAAATCGAGGTCGACGATTTTATTCTAGTGCTCGCTATCGCTCCCAGTATTCTGTACCGCTTCAAACGCTCTATCTTCCACCATATTAAAGCCCAGAAGTCTCTGCTCTCTCTCTCACTGGTTTATATCCCTGAAATTTCCTCCAAACTCTCCCTTATTCTCTCCCACTGGGTTATATTCCCCAAACCCCCTCTGATCTCTCACTCACTATACAACTAAATCTCCTCTGATCTCTCACTCACTCTCTCCCCATGGGCTATACAACTAAATCTCCTCTGATCTCTCTCTCTCTCTCTCTCTGTCCCGCAGGTCTCTATCCCTAAAATATCCTCCAATTCTCGCTTTCTCTCTCCTACGGTTTATATCCCCAAAGTCTCCCCTGAATTCTCACTCTCTCCTGCCGGTTTATATCCCTGAAGTCCCTCCCGAACGCTTGCTCATTCTCTCCCACTAGTTTATATCATAGAATCATAGAATTTACGGTGCAGGAAGAGGCCATTCAGCCCATCGAGTCTGCACCGGCTTTGGAAAGAGTACCCCATTTAAGCCCACATTTCCTTTTTTTTAAACAAACATTTTATTGAGGTATTTATGGTTTTACAACAATAACAGTGTACATACAAATATAAACATAATGCAAAAGCCGTCTTCCTCTCTCACAGGTCCCACCTTTTCCAGCCTCCTACTCGACACTAAACTACCCCCACAGCAACCACCCCCCTCCCCCCTTCTGCTCACTGTTAATTTTCCCTAAAGAAGTCAACAAATGGCAGCCACCTCTGGACAAACCCTAACATTGACCCTCTCAGGGTGAACTTGATTTTCTCCAGACAGAGAAAGCTAGCCATGTCTGATAGCCAGGTCTCCGACTTCGGGGGCTTTGAGTCCCTCCAAACTAATAACATCCGTCTCCGGGCTACCAGGGAAGCAAAGGCCAGAACATCTGCCTCTTCCTCCTCCTGGATTCCCGGATCTTGCGACACCCCGAAAATTGCCACCTCTGGACTCGGCGCCACCTTTGTTTTCAATACATTGGACACGACATCCGCAAACCACTGCCAGAATCCCCTAAGCTTCGGACATGCCCTGAACATATGAACGTGGTTCGCTGGTCCTCCCGCACACCTTGCACACCTGTCTTCCAACCCAAAGAACCTGCTCATCCGTGCCACTGTCATGTGGGCCCGGTGAACGACCTTGAATTGTATAAGGCTGAGCCTGGCACATGTTGTGGACGCGTTGACCTTATTCAACGCATCCGCCCAGACCATCCTCTAACTCTCCTCCTAACTCCTCTTCGCATTTGAGTTTCAGCTCCTCAGTCTGTGTTTCCTCTGACCCCATAAGCTCCTTATAAATGTCCAAAAGCCTCCCATCTCCCACCCACACTCTGAAAACTACCCTATCCTGTATCCCCTTGATGGTAGGAGCGGGAATGTTGAGACGTGCCTGCGTAGAACATCTCGCGCCAGCAGGTACCTAAACTCATTCCCTCCCATCAGTTCAAATTTCACCTCCAACTCCCTCAGGCTCCCCTCTCTGCCAACTCCGAAACCCTCCACCTAACCTCCCCGGGGCAAACAGGTGATTATTGCAAATTGGGAACCAGACCAATGCTCCCTCTGTTCCCACGCCGGCGGGAACGGCAGGGACGCCATTACAAATGCCCCCAAAGTAGAGCCCTTACAAGATGCCACCTCTACTCGCTCCCCCCCCCCCCCCCTCCCCATCATCCACTTCCTAATCATGGCTATATTCGCTGCCCAGTAATAATTACTAAAGTTTGAGAATGCCAGCAGCTCCCCCCCCATTTGGCGAATTATTCTTTGTTTTGAAGGTTCTGATACCAGTCGCCGTTCTGGTCAGCAGGATAGGGCAGTAAGCCGACCCCAGGCCTCACATACTTACACATATGGGGCGGTACTCTCCCCCCCCCCGACGGCGGGTGGGAGAATCGCCGGGACGCCACGCGAATCATACCACGCCGCCCTGACCCCCGCACCCACCCCCCCCTGAAACCAGCACCGCGCGAATTGCGCCGGGCCGCTCGGAGAATCCTTCCTTCCGCAGCCGGCCCCAGAACACCGGTGCCATGTTGGTGAGGGGCCGGCGCGCGTAAGAAGTTCCCCGCGCATGCGCAGGATTGAGCTGCCCCAACTGTGCATGCGCGGGTTGGCGCGGCGCCCATTGCGCCGCGTAGGGACGCTGGAGTGGCGTGAACCACTCCAGCGCGGGGCCAGAATACGTTGTGTCTGGGACCTGTTTGCGCCGTCGTGAAACGCAACTGCGTTCACGATGGCGAGGGCACTTAGACCCGGGAGCGGAGGATACCACCCATGTTGTTATATAGTGGAAAGATTAGGGATGGGATTTTCCGGCCCCCGGCGGGATTCCCTCCACGCCAGTTGGGGGCCGTTGACAGCACCCCCCCCCCCCCCAGCGATTCTCTGGCTCCGATGGGCTGAGTGGCCGACAAGTCTTTGCTCAGTCCCGCCGGCACGGATTACTCACCTCACACACGGCGGGTCCTAGTAGGTAAGTGTGCAGAGGCCGTCCTGGGGGTGGCGGGGTGGATCCGACACCGGGGGCGGGGGGGGGCTCATTGGGCCCGACCGATCGGCGGCCGGGCGGGCTGGTTCCTCCACGCTAGGCCCCTGTAGGGCTCCGCCATATTATCCTTTAGACGCCGGAGTGGTTGGCGCTGGTTTTCACGCCGCAGTGGGGACATAGCCCCATTATTGGAGAATCCCTCCCGCCCATGATCTAACAATTCACCTTCTTAGTTAATTTTCTTTCCGTTTTTGGAATGGCTGGATAAAGGGAAGCTTTGCATCAATTAGACGTTTTCATATCTGACATCAGGAACCCAGTTATACAATAAACCAAAATCCAAATTGGTTAGAAAACTGTACAGTCTAAAATTCTAAAGTATTAAAGAGACTTGATTAATTATTGACCATTTACTGAAGGTAAACGGTCAGGATTAATCCTGCACTCGGATGGACCTCATGGATATTAAAACAATCTTGACTTACTGGTGAAGTTATGCCTCCAGTATTTTGTATGGATTTAGGCATCCTATCTTCAAATGAACTTATTTATTATTCATTCATGGGGCGTAGGCATTGATGACAATGCCAGCATTTATTAGCTGTTCCTTTTTTTAAAATTTAGAGTACCCAATTCTTTTTTTTCCAATTAAGGGGCAATTTAGCGTGGCCAATCCACCTACCCTGTGCACATCTTTTTGGTTTGTGGGGGTGAGACCCACACAGAGAATGTGCAAGCTCCACACGGACAGTGACCCGGGGCTGGGATCGAACCCGAGTCCTTGGCGTCATGAGGCAGCAGTGCTAACCATTGCACTACCGTGCTGCCCCTCTTTATTCCCTGTTCCTAATTGCCATTGAGAAGCTGATGGTGAGCTGCCTTCTTGAACCACTGCAGTCCATGTGGTGTAGGTACACCCACAGTGCTGTTAGGGTGGGAGTTCCAGGATTTTTGTCCCACAGCAGTGACAGGACAGATTTCCTAGTTAAGATGATGAGTGACTTGAAGGGTGGCTTGCAGGCGATGGTGTTGCCATAAGTCTGCTGCCCCTGTCCTTCTAGATGGTAGTGGTCGTGGGTTTGGATGGTGCTGTTGAAGGAGCCCTGGTGTGTTGCTGCTCCATCTTGTGGGTGGTACACACTGCTGCCACCGTGCATGGGTGGTAGAGGAAGTGAATGTTGAAGGTGGTGGATGTGGTACCAATCAAGTGGGCTGCTTTGCTCTGGATGGTGTCGAGCTTCTTGAGTGTTATTAGAGCTGCATTCATCCAGGCAAGTGGAGAGCATTATTAACATTTGTGAAGAGAAAAATGGCAGGGAATGTTCGAGGTCTTGGAACTTGAAATAGGGAGAAACCTTTGTTCACTATGGAGAAAAGGTGCTTAGTCGGAATCAATTTTGTGTCTTAAAATTCCAAGATGAATGGATAATATTAATAAATTATTTTACTCGGACTCTGAATGAGGGGCATTAGCATAAAGTGAACAAACCTCAGGCAAGACTAAAAATGTTTTCTTTCGTCAGAGAATAGTCCATATTTGAAAGAGTCTCCTGCATGAAGCTGTTCGCAATGTGTTGGTTAGCACCTTTAAAGAGATCCTCACCTGTTCAGGAATTGGCTCGATGGTCATAATGTCATGTACAGATAATGCAATCTGTTGCCTTATGAAATATCATGGCTTTTTGGACTGCTTGCGAAGCCAATCATATGTGTGAGGACCAGAACCATTTATCTCTTCAACACTGTGCAAAAAAAATTAACAAGAAAAGAAGTTTTAAAAAGAAGGGAAAAATAACTAATATTCTTCCCTGATATAATCTTATGGTTTTTCAGGCAGACATCAAACCTCAATCAAATTCGATAGGTAAAAAAAAGGTCTTAACCCCCTGACTGTAAAATCATTCTAAACGTCTGTAAAAGTGAATGTGAAGTTTGTGTCACCTCTTGTATACATTTTACAAACTAATATATTTATTTTTCATCTTCCAGCAAAACAATACTTGGCAGCTGACCCAACTGGAAGAGACATGGGGACTCCTATTACCATCATGAAGCAAGGAAAAGAACTTCCAACATTCACAGGGTGGTTCTTAGCTTGGGACCCCAAAATGTGGGATATGAGCCCCCTGGAAAAATATTTGGCCAGCCTCAGGGTGTAGTGCTAAGAAGAGATCACACAAGCCACCCTTTCCTTTATCTGCATGCCCTAGCTGTAAAGCGCTGAAGAGCTGGGTATTATAGTGCCAGTAGAAATTCAGCAACATCTTTCACCGTTGAAGGAAAACTGAGTGAATAAATGTGTGCTCAAGGATGCTTGACATTTCATCATTTATATTGGGAATAGTAATGGATTCAATGTTGCCTCTGCCCATGTTGGTTCAAACTCTGAAAACTATGAATCGTGAGCCAGCTACTGACCCAAAGTTTAACTTGTGATCTTTCCCTGCAAATCGGGGTTGTGGTTGATGGGGTGGAGTCATGGAAAACCTGAGCTCAGATTTGACACTTGGTTTAGACTCCCAAGTCACCGTCAAACACAATAATGTTATTTGAAGGGGTTTTGATCACTCGTATAGGTAAGAATGTGACTTGAACTAAATCAAGTGGCAAATAGGAGATATCAGAAGGGAATCTGTGTGATGTTCCCGTGGTCACGTGTCACAGATGTTACAAGAGGCTTGCGCATTGAATGTTTACAACTTGAATAGAGAAGACACAGGCGGACAATGCTCACTTACCATTTAGGACCAATTTAACGCTGGAAGTGACTCAAATATTCCCAAGTGCTTCGTACCAAGGTCAGGTGAAGGTTTGAAGGTGGCTGGTAGCATATTAAATTTCATAGTTTGCGGGGGGTGGGGGGGATTGCTGGGCTGGCAGGGGGAGGTGGTGAGAGGGGAGCATTAGAAAATATGCCAGACCGAAAAGTAGTTTCATTTTCCAGAAATATCACTTTGCACTGCATCACAAGATGTTGAGGAGGTTTTCGGACCCTTTGTAGCTTCACACGTGTCTGAGCTGAATTTCTGCCACTGGCTCCGACCACTTGTGCGTGGGCATGCTCAGCCAATATTGGCTTTTCTGGGTGACAGGGCAT
The DNA here is from genome assembly GCF_902713615.1 of Scyliorhinus canicula. Lineage (NCBI taxonomy): Eukaryota > Metazoa > Chordata > Chondrichthyes > Carcharhiniformes > Scyliorhinidae > Scyliorhinus > Scyliorhinus canicula. Next base: position 22,790,378 of record NC_052149.1, read on the forward strand.
CACTGCGATCATGATTGTGAAACTGGCTTTTCAGGTTTTGCTGCATTTTCATATTTTATGCAAAAGGCGGGAGAATTTTAGGTGTGAAAGTAGCAAAGCTTCTGCTAAATTGCTTGGCTCAAGAAAAGACTTATAATAAGTGTATTCATGGTTTATTCCTATGTTGATGTCTTAATAAAGTCTTGATATTTACAAAACTGTTTCAGTTGTTTTCTCTCACTGTCAGTCTGCACTTTAATGTGACTGTAAGGCCTCAAAAAATCATATTTTTGTAATTGTCACTTTAAGGCCGCTTGCAGCCAGCGTTATTAACAGCCGGCTGCTGCGGCTGTTGCCCACAGATTTGCGCGATTGGAAGCGCCACGACAGATGGCTCCGCGACCCTCCCGACACCCGCCCGTGACCCACCCGCGGGTCACGCCCCCGAGTTTGACAGTGCCTGCTCTAGGGAACCCAATTGGGCAGGTTCCCATTATGTGGGGAGGAGAGGAGCGGAGATGGTTGGGGGTGGGGGGTGGGGGGGGGGGGGGGGTTGGGCCACTTTCACTTTGAGATTGGGCTGCCCCTTTAATGGAGCAGGGCTTGCCAGCTGCATCAGGCCTCGCCCCGCTGGAACGACAGCGCAAAACACGCTCCTGTTTTTTTTTACAAAGTGTCAGAAGGTGAAAACTTGGCTGTGCTTCTGGGGAGAAACACACTGGTTTTCAATCGGAACCTGACACCGGCCATTTTTTAGAAGTCTGCCCTATGGCACGGAAGGGGAGGAGAGCAGGATAACAAAATATAAATTTTACCACCTCACAGATTCTGAAGGCAATATGAAGCTCAGGGATTGAGAGGAGTCACAGGTCCCTTTATCCTGGATGCTTAGAATAAAATAATTATGCTACCTAGGTGGTTTATTCCAACTGCTTCAAATATAGATAACTGATTATGATAAAAGCAAAATACTGCAAATGCTGGAAATCAGAAAGGAAAACAGAAAGTGGCGAATAAACCCAGCGGGCTGGGCAGTATCTGTGCAGATGGAGACAGAGTTGACCAAGTCCATTGACCCTTCTATAGAACTACATAAGGATAAATGGACTTGAGATGTTAACTGGATTTCCCTCTCCAAGACGCCCTGAAAAGATTACTGTTTAGGATGAGCGTTTCAACACTTTTTCAAAACTATATAAATTCAATTGAGACCATCCATTAAACGTATAGTTGTGGAGATGGAATAATCATAGAAACTTTCAGCACAGAGGGAAGCCATTCAGTCTGGCAAGCCCGTACTAGCTCTTTCAAAGTGCAGTCCTGCTTAATCCCACACTCTTGTTTCTTGTCTGTAACGCTGGATGTTCATCATATTCAAGCGAATGTTCAATTCCCTTTTTAAATTATTTATGGAATCAACGTCCAGCTATTTCAGATATGGTGGGTGGGATTTTCCAGCCCCGGCCACCCCCGGATTGTCCAGTCCCACCGAAGGTCAACCGCGGTGGGTCCTGACACAACAGGACTGGAAATTCGGGCCAATATTCAAACACTCCCTGGGTGATAAAGTTTGACCCTCGCCTCCCCTATCGCTCTTTTGCCAATGATTTTAAATCCATGGCCTCTGATTATGATCCACTCACTGCAGGGAATAGTTTTTCTCTCTCATTCGGAATCTCGCGTCACCTTGGAAACTCCCATTGTGTCAGCTATTAACTTTTTCTGTTCTGAGGAGAACAAGGAGGCACTTTTCGAACCTGAAGTTTCTCATTCCTGGCAGAGTCCTGAAGCACCCCTTTACTAATACGTTTGAATCTTTCCTGCGTGATGGCCACAATAGCCAGCTGCAATTATTATTTTTTGAACTATTGGAAATACCGGAAATAATTGAGGAGTCCTTTCACACCTGTTCACCTTCATCAGCCACATGCAAACAATTCAAATGTGTGTAAGAAAGTGAGTGGTGAATTAGCAGTCACTCAGCCAGGAATGGAAGATGATTCAGGCAGACATTTCAATATATCACCCATTCACTGAACTGCTAACCGGTTTATGTGTTTGCGCTTTGGGCCATTGGCAGCACATTCGGTGAAATTTTAAGTCTTCCCACAGTTGGGAGGAAAACAATTACGGGTTATTTTCCTACATTTGCAGCAGCCAATTAATAAAACATCCATTTGGCAAAAGGACTGGAATCAACCAGTCCGTACATTCTACTGAACTGACTCACTGCTCTGGACGTGACTAGCTCCAATAGAGGGGAGTTGAGGAGGAAAGTTTTCACTCCGAGATTTATCAGGATCTGAAACGTCCTACCTGAAAAGGTGATGGAAGCTGACTCCATAAATCATTTTTAAAGGGATTTGAACAGGGACTTTTTTTTAAATTTAGAGTACCCAATTAATTTTTTCCAATTAAGGGGCAATTTAGCTTGGCCAGTCCACCTAACCTGCACATCCTTGGGTTGTGAGGGGCGAAACCCACGCAAACACGGGGAGAATGTGCAAACTCCACACGGGCAGTGACCCAGAGCCGGGATCGAACCTGGGACCTTGGCGCTGTAAGGCAGCTGTGCTAACCACTGCACCACCGTGCTGGCCTTTGAAAAGGGACTTTAAGTTGAAGAACTTACAGGGTTACGGACAAAGGCTTGGATGTGAAAAAGCAAGACTGTTGTTTCAAAGAGCTATACCTGGCAGGATGGGCTGAATGGTCTTCTCCAGTGTGAAAGGGTTTTATAACTCGTTTCAGAGTCATTTGCCCTTTTTTTTTTCTTGTCTGCCAGACTGCAAAACTCTGAAAAGCTGACACACAACTTTGAAGAATCTGGCACAGCCCATAAATCTGAAAAAGAATCTGAAAAATACCACAACGGAATAATGGGCGGCAATGTTTTTGCTGATGTTGCTCTGAGTGTGAAACTCACTAACAACAGCCTCACAACTAGAAACCATTCATTTCTAAAAGCTTTGGAAGTGTAAAAATTCTATTTGGTTCTGGTTCATCAGGGCCTCCAGTTTGTCTTTAATTCAGATATTATGAAACAATTTTAATAAAACAGATAGTCAGTATTCATTGCTGCAATGTTTGTTCAATGATTTGGATTTATTCATTTCAACACAGCTGTTATTAAACTAACCAAGCATAAAATCAAGGGTCAACATTGAAGTCATATTTCTGTTTCCCATCATAAGTTAATGGGACATTAAAATTAGTTCAACATTCAATGATTCTGACTATAATTGGGTCCAGGGGAGGGAAGAAGGAAAATGGTGTGTGAGATTAACCATAAACCTCATTGTGTCGAACATACTCCCACATGGGCTGGATTTAAAATCCCTCAATTACCACCTGGGATAAGATCCTTCGCTTACACCGTCTACACTGGGATAAATCTTCTGGTGCCACCTGCTGCAACAATCGTCACGGGCGGGATGGACAATTTGACGGACCACAGTCGCCTATCGGCCTGGGTGGGTTATTTCAATCTCAGGGTGGGTGTGACCAGTAAGTGCCACCCCCTGTTTCTGCCTTAAGTTTTAATTCTCTATACTTGATTCCTAGCGATTCTGTCCATACTATCTCAAATATCTTGCAATGTCGATTAGGAAGCCTATACCTTGGTGACCTGAAGGATCCCTGCTTCAGAATAGAATCCCGTACCAGCCTCCCCGAACAGGCGCTGGAATGTGGCGACTAGGGGCTTTTCACAGTAACTTCATTTGAAGCCTACCTGTGACAATAAGCGATTTTCATTTCATTTAATTTCAGAAAGCTGTTGAGTTGAATACTGGAAGTGGTTCATTTTATGATTCACTTTGAGGAAGTATTTGGCTCTTATATTCTGTCACCAATTTGGGTTTGTTCTTAGAATGGCAAGGACTTATTCCGCTTTTTAAAAAGTGATCTTTGGCATACTACCACGTACAAGTTCAACAAATTGGAACTGTATTTTGTTTAACCATTTCCTAATGGTTCAGTGTTCGCTACTGCACAATTTCTCACAACGTAGTCTCTTGATGTAGTTTACATACATGACCTTGCTTTTCAGAAGAGAATCCATCTGTATCGAAAAGAACAGTTGACTTTGCTAAATGTGAAGGAAATAAATCCCTTGAGATCCCAAAGGGGCTGGTTTAGCTCACAAGGCTAAATCACTGGCTTTTAAAGCAGACCAAGCAGGCCAGCAGCACGGTTCGATTCCCGTACCAGCCTCCCCGGACAGGCGCCGGAATGTGGTGACTAGGGGCTTTTCACAGTAACTTCATTGAAGCCTACTCATGACAATAAGCAATTTATTATTATAAAAAATCACTTGTATCTCCAGTTCAGCCCTCCTGTGGCTAACTATCTGGAAGTTTTTCTTGATTTTCTGATGTGTCGATGAGTCTGTTAATCATTTGGGTTAATAGGTTAGTATTTAGAGTCAATTGACAAGTTTCGCATGATCCCAACAGATCAGTCAATCATTGTTTTGATGAAATGACGCAGGTGTCTCTTCGGTTTGTTGAGTCAGTTGTCTCTGATTTAATGTGGCCAGGTAGGATAATCGGTCAATTAATTGGCTGCCTCCCTCCAGCCACTGCGGTTTCTGCTGCTGGTTATATTCCGTGGGGCTCCTTCTCCTGATGCCTCCCTCGACAAGGCCTCCCTCCCCGCAGCCTGGGAGAAACCATGCCAACTTGGCAGTGCCAACCTATGTTGCATGCCCCTTCCCCCTGGGGGATATACTTACCTCTCAACTGAATCTCATTTTACAAAACCTGTTGCAAACTGGTTTGAATATTCTATGAGGGGGGGGGGGGATAATGTAGTGGGGGTGCAGGGTAATTAAATAAAAATGCATGTAAAACCATTAAAATGTGGTTCCGTGATGTCACCGGCGAGGGACATGGAAAATCTTTCCACCATTATACTGGTGTCGGGAGGGGCTAACGCGATGTTGAGAGACCACTAGGCCAACCCTGAAGGCCTCTCAGTAGGTTGCTGGAGGCAGAGCCTCTCCTTTATGGAGATGCCATGGTCCACGGATGTCCTGACTGGCTTATGACACTGCCACTGGGGTATTCACCCCTCCAATCACAGCCCCATGAAAATCAAAAAATGCCTTCTGCTCATCGAGGACTGCTCTTATTTGGCTCCCGCTGATAAAATGCCACCCAAGTTCCCTGATTCTCTCCATTTCTGCCCACATCGGAGATCCCATATACCACTAACGTGCGCTCAAAATCACCCCCACTGTGAGAGCATATAGTGAGCCTCACCGCTCTGCTCTTTCCCCATAACCCTGCAAATGTTTTCCTCTCCACAAAGAAGGGACTTATCTGTGGACCAGCTATAGACCTGCTTCAGTGTGATGGGATGAAGCCTCAGCTACAATGCAATCTCTTGACGTAACAGAACCCCAATTGGCATTAACCCATGATATGTCTGTCTGCTTTAGGCCGCTGCAAATTCACTGCCCACACAGCTCTTTGCAGCTTAACTATGGAATGAAAAGTTTGAGTTTTGTACTGGAAATAACCTATTTGATTAACTGTCCAGCTTTAACCAGGCATTGAGGGTTAAACTCAGCCCATATGATAGATTATTGATTATTCACTAAAGAGTGAAATTATTAAGTGTCTTGACTGTGAGAATACAGTCATTGTTTCAGATAGTGAATTCACTATTGAACTCTAACGTCTTGACTGTGGAAATTTAGACATTGTTTTAGTGAATGTGTCATATAATGAATTTCAGTGTATTCAGCAATAAGAATGTAACAACTAATTAGTCACAGCAATTCTACGGCCAGCGGTGGCATGAGAAACCTATTTTCCTGAGACTGTGCCCGTAGACGCTTTGTTGGACACCAGTCAATCTTAAGTGATGGCCAATGTTTGATGAATAAACCATCCTCTAAGTAACAGACATCCATTTGAAGAAACCAAGAGGCGTCAGCTGAGAATTAGAAACCAATGAGAGTAAACGAGGGATTAGACCGTAGATGAGGATTCCCTTAAAAGGAGGACCTCGTGGTCAAGGTCACGTTCCTGAATTTCTGCCTTCCTGAATTTTTGAATCATCTATCCATTTGTTTGTTTTAAAGTGATTCCTTTATGCTTTTATGTTTAATGCTTTTTTTGCCATGTTTTTGACCCGTTTCTATATTGTTTGATATTTCATTTCTAAGTTTGGATTCAATTCTTATGTGAGTGTATTAAAGTGGATAATTAGCAATAAAGTTGTATTTTCGACACCTCCAATCAACCGGACAATCGACTCTTATTAGAAGGTAAAACAAGAGTCCCAACCCATAGTTTTCTGTATTATGCATCTGTCATGGTGAATTGTTGTTAAGTGTAAAGGGGTACTGATTACTTGGTTGTCCAAATGTAGGTGACAATATCAAAAACCTGGTACTGCAGTGATTGGGAGGCTTTTGTCTGACTGAAGCGTGGAACCTATTAAGCATGGTTTGTTCATTTACATTTGCCTGGAATGTGTGTAGGGGCTCTCCTGATTTTTCACCATAATGTGGGTGCAAATGAGGCAGAAACATCAGGGAAACAATGGCAGGAAACTTTAACTCCATTTAATTCATTTGTTAAATACATCGATGGGGGCAGAGAGGTTGGCGGATGGGCGTTGGGGGGGGGGTTTGACTTCCACCTGAAACAAGAGCAAAGTTGTCAGAGCAGCCACATTATCCGTCCGCATCACAGAATCATTGAATTTACAGTGCAGAAGGAGGCCATTTGGCCCATCAAGTCTGCACCAGACCTTGGAAAGAGCATCCTACCTAAGGCCGCACCTCCACCCTATCCCAATACGTCCCCATAACTCCACCTAACCTTTTTTGGACACTAGGGGCAATTTAGCGTGGCCAATCCACCTAACCCGCACATCTTTGGACTGTGGGAGTAAACCAGAGCACCCGGAGGAAACCCACGCAGACACGGGGAGAACGTGCTGACTCCGCACAGACAGTGACTCAAGCCGGGAATCGAACCCTGGAGGTGTGAAGCAATAGTGCTAACCACTGTGCCACCGTGCTGCCCACCATACTGGCCCATGTCATATTGGGGTCCAGCTACATTCAAGTGTAAATCCAGTGAGCTACGGTAAACAGATATCCCACTGCAGCTCTCTAGCTAAAGAGACTGAAAATCTGTTTCCATGGCGAACTGGTCAAGCTGTGTTTGTTAGGGTGAGGCGAGGGATAGAGTGCGGCACAATCACAAGTTTATATGTGTCCAATGGGACGTGAAGCAAGCCATTTCCTCCCCTGTTGTTTATCCAGAGCAATGTATTCGCATCCATCATATCTACTCTTCCTGCTGGTGACATCCTTTTTACTTATCCCAGAGTGGATTGGGGCAATATGGTTTCAGGATAAGGGGCTGATCATCTAGGACTGAGATGAGGGGAAATTACTTCACTCAAAGGGTTGCGAATCTTAGAAATTCTCTACCCCAGAGGGCAGTGGAGGCTGAGAGAGAATCAAACCATCGCACCTTGCATTCAATGGCATTACCATCACTGAATCCCCCACTATCAACATCCTGTGGCTTATTATTGACCAGAAACTGAACTGGGATAGCCATGGAAATATTGTGGCTATAAGAACCGGTCAGAGGCTAGGAATCCTGTGGTGAGTAACTCACCTCCTGCCCCCCACCCCCCCAGCAAAGCCTGTCCACACCTACAAGGCACAAGTCAGGAGTGAGATGGAATACTTCCCATTTGCCTGGATGAGTGCAGCTCCAACAATACTCAAGAAGCTCGACACCATCCAGTACAAAGCAATTCTCTTGAATAACACTCCTTCCACAAACATTAGCTATCTCCACCTCTCACACACAGTAGCAGCAGTGTATAACATCTACAAGATGGACTGCAGGAACTCCCCAAGGCTCCTTAGGCAGCACCTTCCAACCCCATAACCAGCAGATATATGGGAACACCACCACTGGTGATGCTTCTTCACTGCTGCCGGGTCAAAATTCCATCCCTAATCGCACAGTGGGTGTACCTACACCACATGGACTGCAGCTGTTCAAGAAGACAGCTCATCATCACCTTCTCAAGGGCAGATGGGATGGGCAACAAATGCTGGCCTAGCCAGCAAAGCCTACATCCTGTAAAAATGAATTTTTAAAAAGACAGATTTTTGGTTTCTAAGGAAATCAAGGAATATGGGGTGTGGTGGGAAAATGGAGTTGAATGCCAAGATCAGCCATAATCATGTTGAAAGGAGGACCAGGCTCCATGGGCAGTGTGGTCCACTCCTGCTCCGATTTCTCATGTTCCTGTGTCCTCCACACCTTCTCTCTCCTCCAGTTGGAATGCAGTCTAGGACATAATCTGTGCTTCCGCCATGTGGCTACCTGATGATTTAACCAACCCATCAGCTGGCTCATGGTTTAACACTTCCTCATCAGTTATACAATCTCTCTAATGAACTCTTACATTTTATCTAACCAAAGCTATTGAAATGCCTTCAGGCTCTTGTTCAGACAGAACCATCTGACATATTCCATACATTATACATTAGTGTGGGGAGGACAACCGTTCGGCGATCTGATTATAGGAAGGACGTGGAAGCTTTGGAACGGGTGCAGAGGAGATTTACCAGGATGTTGCCTGGTATGGAGGGAAAATCTTATGAGGAAAGGCTGATGGACTTGAGGTTGTTTTCGTTAGAGAGAAGAAGGTTAAGAGGTGACTTAATAGAGGCATACAAAATGATCAGAGGGTTAGATAGGGTGGACAGTGAGAGCCTTCTCCCGCGGATGGATGTGGCTAGCACGAGGGGACATAGCCTTAAATTGAGGGGTAATAGATATGAATGAAAATGAAATGAAAATCGCTTATTGTCACGAGTAGGCTTCAATGAAGTTACTGTGAAAAGCCCCTAGTCGCCACATTCCGGCGCCTGTCCGGGGAGGCTGGTACGGGAATCAAACCGTGCTGCTGGCCTGCTTGGTCTGCTTTAAAAGCCAGCGATTTAGCTCGCCAGCCCCTTCTAAACCAGGACAGACGTCAGAGGTAGGTTTTTTACGCAAAGAGTGGTGAGGCCGTGGAATGCCCTACCTGCAACAGTAGTGAACTCGCCAACATTGAGGGCATTTAAAAGCTTATTGGATAAGCATATGGATGATAATGGCATAGTGTAGGTTAGATGGCCTTTAGTTTTTGACTTCCCATGTCGGTGCAACATCGTGGGCCGAAGGGCCTGTACTGCGCTGTATCGTTCTATGTTCTATGTTCTTCTAGATGTTTGACAAACAAGAAAATGACACACTGTCATTGGCAATTTTTTCTTCACTTCTCGAGTGAGATAGCCTTTCACATACATGATTGTTCAAAATAGGTAACAAAAGTAGAACGGCAGATTATTATTTGAAAGGGTGCAAATTGAGAGAGGTGGATACTCAGCGAGATCTTGGTGTCCTCAAGCATCAGTGGCTGAAAGTAAGCGTGCCGGTACAGCAGGCAGTAAAGAAGGTAAATGGTACGTTGACCTTCATATCGAGAAAACTGGAGTACAGGAATAGGGATGTTATATTGCAATAGGGCATTGCTGAGGCCGCAGCTTGAGTATTGTGTGCAGTTTTGGTGTCCTTATCTGAGGAAGGATATTCTTGCTGTGGAGGGAGTGCAGCGAAGGTTTACCAGGCTGATTCCTGGGATGGCTGGACTGTCACATGAGGAGAGATTAAGTCGGTTAGGATAGAAGAGGGGATCTCATAGAAACTTTCAAAATTCTAACAGGATTAGACAGGATAGATTCGGAAAGAACGTTCCCGATGGTGGGGGAATCCAGAACTAAGAGTCACAGTTTGAGGGTAAGGGGTAAACCTTTTGGGACTGAGGTGAGGAGATATTTCTTCACCCAGAGAGTGGTGAATCTGTGGAATTCGCTACCACAGAAAGTAATTGAGGCCAAAACGTTGTGTAATTTCAAGAAGGAATAGATATAGTTGTTGGGGCTACAGGGATCAACGGATATTGGGGGAAAGCATAATCAGGGTATTGAACTTGATGATCAGCCATAATCATAACGAATGGTGGAGCAGACTTGAAGGGCCGAATGGCTTCCTCCTGCCTCTATTTTCAATGTTTCAAAGATCAACAAAGTCACCAACCATTTCACACTCTTCTTCAGCAGTCACGTACCCACCAGGGTTCCCTGCATTCTCTCCATGGTCCCTGGTCCTCTTCCTACTGATACAAAATTCCATTTTGACAGCTTCTGCCTTTGGCTCTTGAACAATGCTTTCATTCCAGCCCAGCTGGCATCCTATAGGGCTACTTTCCAGGGGGCAGCACAGTGGCAGAATGGTTAGCACTGCTGCCTCAGAATGCCAGGGGTCTGGGTCAATTCCGGCCACGGATGACTGTGTGAGTTTGCACGTTCTCCCTGTACCTGCGTGGGTTCCTCCGGGTGTTCTGGTTTCCTCCCACATTCCAAAGATGTGCAGGTTAGGTAGATTGGACATGCTAAGTTGCCCCTTAGTGCCCACAGGTTGGGTCGGGATACGGGGATAAGGAGGGGGAGTGGGCCGAGGTAGGGTGCTCTTTCAGAGGGTCGTATGCACCCGAGGGGCCGAATGGCCTCCTTCTGCACTGTAGGGATTCTATGATTCTATGATCTGTAAAATCCAGGGCCTGGAAATCCATTTGGGCCATTCTTCAAGTGCCAGTTGGATGGAGGAAATGGTCCCTGCTTTTGAATTTAGATGTCTGAGGATTACAGGAGGGAAGGAGAGGAGGGGTGGAAGCAATTGCCTATTCTCGCACCCCCACCCCTGTGAAGGTACTGATGGACAATGGGTACCATTCCACAGGGATCAGGCATCCTTCAGTATAATAATAATCTTTATTGTCACAAGTAGGCTTACATTAACACAGCAATGAAGTTACTGTGAAAATCCCCTAGTCGCCACATTCCGGCGCCTGTTTGGGTACAAGGAGGGAGAATTCAGAATGTCCAAATTACCTAACAGCGCGTCTTTCGGGACATATGGGAGGAAACCGGAGCACCCGGAGGAAACCCACGCAAACACAGGGAGAAAGTGCAGACTTCGCACAGACAGTGACCCACGCCGGGAATGAAACCTGGGACCCTGGGGCTGTGAAGCAACATTGCTAACCACTGTGCTACCGTGCTGCCAGTACCCCACCAGATTGGCTACTCTTCATATTTGAGCCTGAACCGTGGGCCCTAACAAACTATTCAATCAGGGGAACACAATCACAAGAAATGTCCTGTACTCAGGTGCGACCCACTGATGTGCATCTTCGATTTGGAGTTCCTGAATAAATAATCAGTTGCCTGAGCTCTGGGTGATTCTCACCCCTTCCCTTGGAGCTGGGCTACTCAGGCCATTCACAGAAGCCCCAGTGTCGTCCTGGTCAATTAGCCTTCATTATCCACATGGCTCAGGTCCATCAGGAACAAGGAAGCGAATAAAGCTATCGAAGTGAATAAAATCGATGTGTTGAAGAGGAAGGATTAAAGCTCAGGAGAGAGAAAGAAGGATATGTTAATGGGGCTTGATGCAGAGATGCAGGAGGAGGTTTGTGAGGAATTTAGACAGAAACATGGGCTGAATGGTTTATTTCTGTGCTTTTAATTCAATAAAATATTCTGCAAATGAACCACAGTGAGTATACAAGGACAGCATTTATCTTTCAATCCTAGGCATTTGAAAAAGTCTCCTTGAACAGAATATTAGACAGTGCCTGCTTTTTAAATGTTGGTAAATACAGTATGTGAGTGTGCAATGGAAAATGTTGCTATTCATTCTTTGGCAACCTTCCATCTCATGAGACAATTGTTTGCGGTTTGGTGGTCAACTCTATTTTAAACCCACCCTGGTATACAGGAAGCTCACTTTGACATGGCAGATTCTGCTGCGGTTACTGTAGAGGAAGACACTGGCTGAAATGGTGCACAGTTTTTTCTTAGTTTTTTCTGGGCCCTCTTCTCGGCCAGCTGAGCTTTTTGTTTCTGCTTGCCTCTTCCAACTTCTGTCCAAGCAATCAGCCTCTAGAAGTCACAGCCATGGGCGTCTCCCAGTTGGCAGCGTCAATGTTCACCATCTTTATATCTCACTTGCAGGTTCCCGTGTCATGGAGGTATGGACGCCCAGCAAGTCATAATCCAGCATTCAATTACCATACAGAAGGTCTTTGGGGATATAGCCATCATCCTTGCGATGAATGTGGCCAAGCCAGAGTAGATGTTGTTGGTTTAGTAATTAATGTATGCTGATAGAATTAGCATGCTCCAAGATCTCTGAATCGGTGACCTGGTCCTGCCAAGAGATGCCGAGGATAAGTATGAGACAGCGAAGGTGGAAACTGTTCAGCCTTTTCTGCTCTGGTACATGTTGTCCAGGTCTCAACACTGTTGAGGTGTGCACTGAGGACATAGCTTGGACCATTCAGCATTTGGCGGTCTCAGGCAGGTTGATGTTGTTCCAACCTCTCTCACTCAGCTTGGGCGTAACAACTGCAGCTTTTGTTATGTGTGTGTTGATTTCAGCATCGCGGCAGATTGCTGGTGGTTGTGGAGCCTAGATATGTGAAGCCACTGTCAATGCTATGGCAATATCCTGGACCTTGACATTTAACCTCCTGATGCTGATTCCTGGTCAAGCATGAGAGAGTCTCTCCACTTGTCGCTAATAGTATTCCTCAGTATGAAATACTAATGCAGCATTATCAGTGTGGAGCAACGTTCTGATAATGACTTGGTTCACTTGAATCTTGCATCTTAGGCAGGCAAAACTGAACAGCCTTCTGCCAGTCCTGGTTTGTAATTATACACATTCTGTAGATTTTTAAAGAAAATTCAGGGCACGGAGATTGCCAACCAAGCCATCACCATCTGGCTCACTGTCCGCGTGGTTTAGGTACATCCACAGTGCTGTTAGGGAGGGAGTTCCAAGTGACAGAGGCAAAAAGAAGAAAAGGCAAAAGTGTGTCAGCACCAGAATGCAACCCTGTTTGACTCCAGTGCGGATTTCAAAGGGTTCTGATGTTGGGTCCATCATTGTTGAACTTATCATTATGTTGTCACAAGAGAGGAGATTACAGAAAGCAGCTTCAGTAGCAGCCAATCTTCTTCAGCAGTTTAAATAGGCCGATAATGCTCACATGCTTTGATGCGGCCATATATAGTTAGTATAATGAACCTATGTTCAGGGCATTTCTCTTACAGCTGCTGGATTGAGAAAACATGACAATTATAGATTTTCCAGTCCTGAAACCACATTGGGATTCGGGGTAGACACGTTTATCCAGAACCTGCAGCTGACAAGAGTAAAACTGACAAATACCTTTCTTACAATTCTCAGCACAGAGGATTTATGATTGTTGCTGCAATCATTGTTGGTCATTCTTGTTCTTGTACAGAGGCACAATCTATGTATCACACACATAACCTGCCCCTTACCTCCAGCAGAGGGAGGGAAGTTTATACAGATGCTGCAGGAGCATCAGTTTTCTATGCTTGAGGCAATATCGCATCATCACCTTGAACTTTGCCAATGGCAAATGAGGCAATGGCTCCTCCAAAGTGGGTTCAATATCTAGCTCTGCCATGACAGGTGTCTATGGTGCCTGGAGCTTTCTCGATGACAGTGTTCTGCCCATGTACAACTCAAAGTAGTTTTCCACCTCGCTTTATAACTTTATATTGCAGTCGATTATCGCCTTCAATGGAGTTGTTTTCTTCGCTGTTGGGCCTGAAACACTGTTGCTTCACAACACCAGGGTCCCAGGTTCGATTCCCGATTTGGGTCACTGCATGTGCGGAGTCTGTACATTCTCCCCGTGTCTGCGTGGGTTTCCTCCAGGTGCTCCAGTTTCCTCCCACAAGTCGCAAAAGACATGATTGTTAGGTGAATTGGACATTCTCAATTCTCCTCCAGTGTACCCGAACAGGCACCGGAATGTGGCAACGAGGGGATTTTCACAGTAACTTCATTGCAGTGTTAATGTAAGCCTACTTGTGGCACTAATAAAGATTATTATTGAAACCTTTTGATTCCATCAGAGATGTCTCTAGCATTCCCTGTCTCAAAGGACATCTGGAATTTTTGGCAAAATTGTAGCCAATAGTCATTGGCACACCGCTTAGCAATCTGGACATCTTTACTTTGAGCAGGTCTTAGTGCATATAGAGTCTTCTCTAGCTTTCAATGAATAGTGAAACAAGCTCGATGGGCTGAATGACCTATTTCTGCTCCTACGTCTTATGGTGTCTCTTTTAATTCATGAAAGTAGGCCACTTGACATCAATGACATGTTGCATTGCAGTGATGTTAACCTGGGGCTAGTCAGTGTTTTTCTCCTTTTGCTTCAGTCTTGAGCTTGCAATATTTCAAATGGTGTCTGAAAGTTCCACTTTGCTTCCATATTCTGTGTTTGCATGCTGGACAGTGTATCATAGAATCCCTACAGTTCTGAAGGAGGCCATTTGGCCCATCGAGTCTGCACCGACCCTCCGAAAGAGCACTCTACCTAGGCCGAATCGCTGTCCACCCCGCCCTTTCCCTGTAACCCATAACCTAACCTGGACACTAAGGGGCAATTTAGCATGGCCAATCCACCTAACCTGCACATCTTTGAACAGTGGGAGAAAACCGGAGCATCCGGAGAAAACCCACGCAGACACGAGGAGAACATGCAAACTCCGCACAAACAGTTGCCTGAGGGCAGAATCGAACCAGGGTCCCTGACGCTGTGAGGCAACAGTGCTAACCAGTGTGCCACTTTGTGACAGTTCAATTATGTTAAAGGAATTGTTAGTTTTTATCTGGGCAGGTATCTGACAATGCTATGAGAGGGGGATTTCAACTTGTAATGAGACAAGCTTCAAGGATTACCTCCGAAGAATCATCGAATTTACAATGCAGAACGAGGCCATTTGGCCCATCGGGTCTGCACCGACCCTTGGAAAGAGAACCCTATTAAGCCCACATTTTCAACCTATCCCCGTAACCCAGTAACCCCATCTAACCTTTTTGGACACTAAAGGCAATTTAGCATGGCCAATCCACCTAACCTGCACATCTTTGGACTGTGGCAGGAAACCGGAGTACCCGGAGGAAACCCACGCAGACACGGGGAGAACGTGCAGACACAACACAGGCAGTGACCCAAGCCGAGAATCGAACCTGGGACTCTGGAGCTGTAAAGCAACTGTGCAAATCACTGTCCTACAGTGCTGCCCTGGTGCACACCTATGAGTGATTTGTATCACAGTCAGCGCTGTGGTTTCTGTGTGTTGATGCACACCAGGAAGTGATCTGCATCACAGTCAGAATGTGGCATCTGTGTTGGTTGAAAATGCCTTTTTTGGAGTCACATCTGGTGATGATCTGATCCAGCTGATCTTGGACGCTTCTGAGTTGACTTGTGGCAGGTTTATTCTGAGAGTGTTAGACACACCCAATTCAGCGCGGCAGTAAAAGTCAAGTAGTGTCTGTCAATTTTCATTGATCTTTCCCATGCTATGATGGAAGAGAGCCATGTCTCATGGTCCTTGCACACACTTGCATTAAAATCCCCCAAGGTAGAGATGTTTTGACTTCAGGATTCTGCTGGTAAAAGTGACAAATTCCTCTTAGAGCTGATCTTTCACCTCTGCAGTGGAGTACAGGGTTCTAACTCAGATACTCATGAGGTTTAATATTAAGAGACAGATGAAGAGAATATGTTCTGAACCATTTATGAGGAGTGCTGTTCCATTGAAAGTGATGAGTTCCTTACAGCGAAGCCGACACCTTTTTCAAATGTTTGTGCGAACTCTTCCCCTGCCAGATGAATGCGCAATGTGTTTCTCTCAGTGATCTGCTCTCAGCAAGCCTGGTCTCTTGCAGGGAAGCCATGTCAGTGTTCAACCTATCAAGTTCTATGTCAATCACAGCTGTCTTGCGCACCTCAAAAATCAGTCGCACACCATCTGCCAATCCAGACTGCACACAGTCCTGATGTTGCAGCATGCCATTTGAAGAGTTGGCATTTTTTTGTTTTCCTGTTGCAATGGCTTCCATCCATTTGTTGAACAGAGACTCCAGCATCTTACTAATCGGGGTGGGGAGTGGGGGTGGGGGGGGTGCAGTAAGTGGCTGCCCGACTTGTGGGGTTGGGGGGGCTGGCCAATGCGACATGATGGTCCTTCACGTGGTTAGAAACAGAGCCATGGCACCCATTGTCTATGCCAGTTGAGTTGAGCTTATCACTCATAACTGCTGTCTCACATGCTGTATCAAAATTCTGCAGCAAAACTGGAGTGTCCTCTCCAGGGTACACGCCTGGGCAAAATGTATGGAGACCCTGAACTGCTGAAACTCACGGTTCCCCCCTTGACCTTTCCGGTTGAGATCAGTGGAATGCAAATCACCGTTTGGCACCAGTTCGGTTGCCGGAGTTGCTGGAAAGATGCCCTTTATGGACATCAGTCCAGCTTTGGGTTAGACTCCAGATTTTTTTGTCAGGGTGTACTCGCGTAAAGCCTTCAACTTTCCCAAGGTTTGAACAAGGCTGGATGACTAACCTCTTTCACGGCGGCGTGTTGCCACTTTAAACGGGGCAGCATGGTAGCATAGTGATTAGCATAAATGCTTCACAGCTCCAGGGTCCCAGGTTCGATTCCCGGCTGGGTCACTGTCTGTGCGCAGTCTGCACGTCCTCCCCCTGTGTGCGTGGGTTTCCTCCGGGTGCTCCGGTTTCCTCCCACAGTCCAAAGATGTGCGGGTTAGGTGGATTGGCCATGCTAAATTGCCCATAGTGTCCTAAAAAGTGAGGTTAAGGGGGGGGGGGGGGGGGGGTTGTTGGGTTATGGGTATAGGGTGGATACGTGGGTTTGAGTAGGGTGATCATTGCTCGGCACAACATTGAGGGCCGAAGGGCCTGTTCTGTGCTGTACTATTCTAAGTTCTAAGTTCTAAATATTCTAAGTTTGTAAATCACATTTGGATTTAACTGCAGGGATGCAGGTTCTCCACGAAACTGAAACTTGGCAGCAAAACCCAGGCTCCAAAAATGTTTGCTCCAAGAGATAGGTTCTGTTATATTACACTCTGTGGTAGAACGTCATTATTCTTTGCCTTGTGATCCAGAATGGTCGAATGAGTTGATGACAAAGAAACCACCAATCTTTAGATTGAAGCAAAACTGATTTATTGAATAACGATTAAATGAAATAGAGTTCGCACACTCTACAGAGCTACAACTATTAATACAGTAATCTATAATCTAATATTAACTAATGATATACTCGTGGTACTTCTCTCTAATCTAAATTACTCCCTGAGCTATGATCAATACTTCTCTCTCTCTGCTGACACTCACTAATCTTCTACCCAAGGTTCCCTGAGGTCTAATATTTATACAGAGAACTGGTGGCGCCCTCTTGTGTTTGAATTACACGGAGATGTAATAATTAACCCTCCACTGGTTAATGCAAACGTCATCACGCGCGACACTTCTTTGCGCATGCGCAGATCGATCTTCGTCCGTCTCACATTTTTTAACCAAGTGTGCATGTGGAGAGTTAGAATGCATGCACGCAAGATGGCTGCAATCCAAAATGTGCATCTTCTTAATCTCAGATGTAGTAATTAACCTTTCACTGGTGTACCTATATACATATCATTACAGGTTCCTTTCTCCCTACCTGCTGAATCCATTATGTCTGCCTGGGTAATCACTATGACTGAACACTCACCACAAACACTCACCCTGAGCCTTCTGATTCCTCCTCCTCCCCCCCCCCCCAACTCAATCTCCGACCTTTCAACACCTCCTCCCCAGGCCTCTAAACTCCAGGCTTCCGATTCCCCATTCCCCCCTCTGCTTCCCCATTCCCCTCCCACCTCCCTCCCACCCCCCACTAGGCTCCTGACCTCCCCAACCCGGATCCTTGGATTGGACAGTGTCGGGCTCCAGGATAGAACTCCTTTCCCCAGGCTTGGCAAATCCAACTGGGATAGACCTTGGAATCACCCTCCCCAGCTATCCATACTGCTCACAGCTACAATATGGGCAATAAGTGACTGTCTGTGTGGAGTTTACACACTCGTTGATGGGCTGAATGGCCTCCTTTTGCATTGTGGCGAATTCTATGATTCTATGATAATACATGCATTGAGGTGTTAAATTTCTAAAATGCCCTAGATTCTGGAAAGATTCCATGAGGCTGGAAAGTAGCAAATATTCAGGAGTGGGGAGGCAGAAATCTATAGATCAGTTAGCTTGACGTCTGTCGTGGGGAAGGTGTTGGAGTCAATCATTAAAGTGGTTATAGCTGGGCACTTAAAAACTTACGGTACTCGGGAACAGTCAGCATGGTTTTGTGAAAGGGCTTACCAACTCACTCGAGTCCTTTGAAGGTGTAGTAAATGCTGCTGATCAAGGGAGCCTGTAGACATTCTGTACTTTTAAGTTCAGACAGCAATTGATAAGGTGCCGGATCAAAAGTGGAGAATCGTAAAGGCTACCGTGGGACAGGCCGTGACCTACAGCAGCCTTCACGGCCACTTCCGGGGCCGATTCTTCCCCCCGGGCGGGGCTAGGAGCGCTGCCCCGTTGTACAGAGACGACGGTCATCAAGGCCGCACGTCAAGCGTCACGGCGGCTGATGCGGCCGCTGACGTCAGCCGCGCATGCGCAGGTTGGACAACGCCAACCCGCACATGCGCAGTTGCCGTCTTTCTCCTCAGACGTAGATCAAGTCGTAGCGGCTTGATCTTGCCGGGCGGCAGAGGGGAAAGAGTGCGTCTGTTTTGGACGTCGGAGCCTGGCAGAACAGGTTTCGGTGAGTCTAGCCGGGGTGAAAAGTTGTGGGAACGAACCGAGGTTGGGGGGAGGAGTTTACAAGAGGAATTGAGGGGAGGAATCTGGGAGGGGGGGGGTGTCTACAATTCATCAATTCATGGGTGTCATTCACGGTACTCTTTCGGGGATTGGATGGCATTGAATATTAGGGGGAAGGGGTTGGGGGGTGGACTGGATGTGTCAATGGTGACCATAGGCAATTCCTGATTTATTTTTCTTTTTTCCTTCTTTTCTCCACCATGGGAGGGTTTGTGTTATTTGATGCTTATATTGTCAGGCGGGCCATTGTTTGGGGGTTGGTGGGAGGATGGGGTCGTTGTTGTTAATAAGGGGATTGACATTGTTTTCGTTACCTGTGATGATATGATCTGCATACTCGTCTGCCATTGGGCCAGAACGTCGGCTTACCATTGGCCCTGGTCGGTCATGTGCCTCTCGACCGATTGGCCGAGAGGCTGAGTTAACCACGCCTCTATCAACGAGGTATAAATGCTCAGAAGCCTGACGATCGGCCTTTTCCACTGTAGACGATCGCCAGGCTGTGTTCTAGTTAATTAAAGCCTGACATTGGTAAATCACTCGCCTCGCGTGCAATTGATGGTGCATCAATTTAATTAACTACAACTTTGAAGATGGAGTTCCGCATCAAGCCCGAATGCCTCCGCATCAGCCCGCAAACTCTGAACTCTACAGAACTCTTTAAGCTCTGGCTGACTTGCCTCGAAGGGTTCCTGGCATCTACAACCACCCCCCCCACCGGGGCACAGAAGCTGCACGTCCTCCACTCCAGCGTGGGTATTGCCGCTTACTCAATAATCGAAGACGAAACAGACTATGATGAAGCTATACGGAAGCTAAAAGGACAATTCCTCAAACCCATCAACAGGGTATTCGCTCGACATCTGCTGGCCACCAGAAAGCAGGTCCCCGGTGAGTCTCTAGACCAATACGCCCGGGCCCTCTGTGCCCTGGGGAGAGGTTGCGCCTGTGAAGCGGTGTCCGCTACAGAGCACATGGAGCTACTCGTCAGAGACGCTTACGTGGCTGGGATGCTGTCCCCCGTGATCCGCCAGCGGATGCTGGAAAGAGACGAACTCAGTTTAACGGAGACACTGACTCTCTCCGCCTCCCTGGAGGTCGCAGATCAAAGCGCGCGCACCTATGACCCTGGCCAGGCCGCCTCCTGGCACGCTTCCCACCAGCTACCCACCGCTCCCGGCCTCCCTCAGGCTTGTGCCGCGGGGCGCCCCGATAAATCCGCGGGGCCCCGCTGCTACTTTTGTGGGTACGCTAAGCACCCTCGCTCGCGCTGCCCAGCCCGCTCCGCCCTCTGTAAGAGCTGCGGGAAGAAGGGCCACTACTCCACGGTCTGCCAGGCCAAAACGCTGGCTGCAGCGCTTCTGGAAGCTGCACAGCACTCTCCCCCCCTCTCCCAGGCCTCTGCAAACGGCCTGTGTGCCTCCCTCTCTCCCCCAGGGCCGCCCCAGCTGCTACCGACTCGCGCCCCGCCGGCCGACATGCGCACCTCCCCGGCCCCTCCAGGCCTCTGCCTGCCCGCCGCGCACGTTTCTCCCCCCCGCCCCCGGGCCCCGGCGCCCGACCGGCTCGCCTCTCCGGGCCTCCCTGGTCCCTGCCTGCCCGCAGCGGCCCTGCTTCCCTCACTCCCGGACCCCGGCTCCCCCCACCCCCGGGCCCCGGCGCCCGACCGGCTCGCCTCTCCGGGCCCCCCGGTCCCTGCCTGCCCGCAGCGGCCCTGCTTCCCTCGCTCCCGGACCCCGGCTCCCCCCACCCCCGGGCCCCGGCACCCGACCGGCTCGCCTCTCCGGGCCCCCCGGTCCCTGCCTGCCCGCAGCGCGACTCGGCTCCCCCCCGCCCCCGGCCCCCCGCACCCGGCCCGCGCGCCTTACCTCCGCCCACAGCTGATGCACCTAGCCGGCGTCCTGGAGCCGGCTTCCGCATCCCCACAGCTGATGCACCTAGCCGGCGTCCTGGAGCCGGCTTGTGCATCCCCACAGCTGATGCACCTAGCCGGCGTCCTGGAGCCGGCTTGTGCATCCCCACAGCTGATGCACCTAGCCGGCGTCCTGGAGCCGGCTTCCGCATCCCCACAGCTGATGCACCTAGCCGGCGTCCTGGAGCCGGCTTCCGCATCCCCACAGCTGATGCACCTAGCCGGCGTCCTGGAGCCGGCTTGTGCATCCCCGCAGCTGATGCCGGTCACTCACCTCTTGGAGCCGGCCTGCGCGCCTCTCCGCTCACAGCGCCGGGAACGCTAGCTCCGCCTCCAGCGGCCACGAGGGCTTCCTGGGCGCCGCCATCTTGGGGTGCCGACCCCACGTGCGGGTCCTGGGCGCCGCCATCTTGGGGCCCCGACCCCACGTGCGGGTCCTGGGCGCCGCCATCTTGGGGAACAGACCTCACCTGGGGATCCTGGCCACCTGCTTCCACATCTGCCACGCAAGGTCCCTCCAGCATGGAATCGGACAGCGACGACGGATTTTCTCCACGGCTCGCGGCCGTTCACCCCACATATGGATCCTGGCCACCGACTTCCACATCTGCCACGCAAGGTCCCTCCAGCATGGAATCGGACAGCGACGACGGATTTTCTCCACGGCTCGCGGCCGTTCAACTCGACCAGTCTCATCCACGCACGCTCGCCAAAACGACTACGCTGATCCACCTCAACGGCCACAAGACGGACTGCCTGCTGGACTCCGGGAGCACGGAAAGCTTCGTTCACCCTGACACGGTAAGACGCTGCGCGCTCCCTGTCCATCCCGTAACACGCAAAATCGGTTTAGCCTCAGGTTCGCACTCCGTCCACATCACCGGGTGCTGCATCGCGGACCTCACGGTCCAAGGGAAGGTTTTTAAAAATTATAAATTCCTTGTCCTCCCTGACCTTTGCGCACCGGCACTCCTAGGACTGGACTTCCAGTGCAACCTGCAGAGCTTGACTTTTCAATTCGGCGGCCCTATACCCCCCCTCACTGTCTGCAGCCTCGCGTCCCTCAAAGTAGACCCCCCCTCCCTGTTTGCTAACCTCACCCCCGATTGCAAACCCGTCGCCACACGGAGCAGACGGTACAGCGCCCAGGACCGATCCTTCATCAGGTCCGAGGTCCAGAGGTTGCTGACGGAAGGGGTCATCGAGGCCAGCAACAGTCCCTGGCGAGCCCAAGTGCTGGTGGTCCGGACGGGGGAGAAAAACCGGATGGTCATCGATTATAGCCAAACCATCAATCGGTTTACGCAACTGGACGCGTATCCTCTCCCCCGTATCTCTACCATGGTAAACGAGATCGCGACATACAAGGTCTTCTCCACTGTGGACCTTAAGTCCGCTTACCACCAGCTCCCCATCCGCGCGAGTGACCGACTGTACACCGCGTTCGAGGCTGACGGGCGCCTCTACCACTTCCTTAGGGTTCCGTTTGGCGTCACGAATGGGGTCTCGGTCTTCCAAAGGGAGATGGACCGAATGGTCGACAAGTACGGATTACAGGCTACCTTCCCGTACCTTGATAATGTCACCATCTGCGGCCACGACCAGCAGGACCATGACGCCAACCTCCAGAAATTCCTCCAAACCGCAAAACTCCTTAACCTCACGTACAATAAGGATAAATGCGTGTTTAGCACCGACCGCCTAGCCATCCTCGGCTACGTAGTGCGTAACGGAGTGATAGGCCCCGACCCCGAACGCATGCGCCCCCTGATGGAACTCCCTCTCCCAAATACCCCCAAATCCCTCAAACGCTGCCTAGGGTTCTTCGCATACTACGCCCAATGGGTTCCCAACTACGCGGACAAGGCCCGTCCCCTCATGCAAACCACGACCTTCCCGCCGTCGACGGAGGCCTGCCAGGCCTTTAGCCGCATCAAAGCGGACATCGCAAAGGCCACGATGCGTGCCATCGACGAGGCCCTCCCCTTCCAGGTCGAGAGCGATGCTTCAGAAGTAGCTCTGGCGGCCACCCTGAACCAAGCGGGCAGACCCGTGGCCTTCTTCTCCAGAACTCTCCAGGCTTCCGAACTCCGCCACCCATCTGTGGAAAAGGAAGCCCAGGCCATAGTCGAAGCCGTGCGACATTGGAGGCACTATTTGGCCGGCAGGAGGTTTACCCTCCTCACAGACCAACGGTCAGTAGCCTTCATGTTTGATAATGCACAAAGGGGCAAGATCAAAAATGACAAGATTTTACGGTGGCGGATCGAGTTGTCCACGTACAACTATGATATCTTGTATCGTCCTGGGAAGCTCAATGAGCCTCCTGATGCCCTGTCCCGCGGTACCTGCGCCAGCACGCAGATAGACCGCCTCCGCTCCCTCCACGCAGACCTCTGCCATCCAGGGGTGACCCGCCTACACCACTTCATTAAGGCCCGCAACCTGCCCTACTCTATCGAGGAAGTCAGGACAGTAACCCGTGACTGCCACATCTGCGCCGAGTGCAAACCGCACTTCTACCGCCCCGAGCGCGCACACCTGATCAAAGCATCCCGCCCCTTTGAACGTCTCAGCATTGACTTCAAGGGGCCCCTTCCCTCTAACAACCGCAACATTTACTTCCTGGCGGTTATCGACGAACACTCCCGCTTCCCCTTCGCCATTCCCTGTCCCGACATGACCACATCGACCGTCATTAAGGCCCTACTCTCCATCTTCTCACTGTTCGGCTACCCCGCGTACATTCACAGCGATCGGGGGTCCTCATTTATGAGCGACGAGCTGCGTCAATTCCTGCTTGACAGGGGCATCGCCTCTAGCAGGACGACCAGCTATAACCCCCGGGGTAACGGACAGGTCGAGCGGGAGAATGGTACCATCTGGAAGACCATACTACTAGCCCTCCGGTCTAGAAATCTCCCTATTTCCCGATGGCAAGAGGTGCTCCCCGATGCACTGCACTCTATCCGCTCACTCCTCTGTACTGCAACTAATCAGACACCTCATGAGCGTCTTCTTGTTTTCCCCAGGAAGTCGTCCTCTGGATCCCCTCTCCCGACGTGGCTGGTCACCCCCGGACCCATCTTGCTCCGGAAGCATGTGCGGGTGCACAAGTCCGATCCGTTGGTGGAGCATGTCCAGTTACTCCACGCTAACCCGCAGTATGCGTATGTGGAGTACCCCGACGGTCGGCAGGACACGGTCTCCCTCCGGGACCTGGCACCCGCCGGCGTGCAGCCCCCCCCCACCACAGACCCCCCCTCCCCTTTTTCACCCCAGCACCCCACTCAGCTTCCCCATCCCTCATCCATGGCGTCTCCACGGCCAGCTCAGGTGACGGAGACTACTCGAGGTCTATCGCTCCCGGACTCCAGGACATCAGCAGGACCATCAGCCGATCCGACGACTCCTCCTCCACTACGGCGCTCGGCCAGGACGTCAAGGACCACCAAACGACTGATCGAATCCATCTAGAGTTCTACGGTCCCATGGACTTCCTTTTGTAAATATTGTTATGTCTGGGCCAGTGGCAAGCCCCCAAATTCGACAAGGGTACGGAGAGAAAATTATTCTCCCGACGGCTACTCATATCATCAGTTCTTCCCCCCCCCCCACCCCGGGTCTCGTTCACACCCCCCCCCCCCCGCCTTCCTTCTCCGTAAGGGGTGAATGTGATGATATGATCTGCATACTCGTCTGCCATTGGGCCAGAACGTCGGCTTACCATTGGCCCTGGTCGGTCATGTGCCTCTCGACCGATTGGCCGAGAGGCTGAGTTAACCACGCCTCTATCAACGAGGTATAAATGCTCAGAAGCCTGACGATCGGCCTTTTCCACTGTAGACGATCGCCAGGCTGTGTTCTAGTTAATTAAAGCCTGACATTGGTAAATCACTCGCCTCGCGTGCAATTGATGGTGCATCATTACCGTTTACTGTTTGTTGGTGGGGCGTAAATTCTAAAGAAAATGTGAAAATGGAGAATAAAAATATTTATTTTTAAAAATCATTTATTTCAAAAGGAATTTAGATGGATAGAACATAGAACATAGAACAGTACAGCACAGAACAGGCCCTTCGGCCCTCAATGTTGTGCCGAGCCATGATCACCCTACTCAAACCCACGTATCCACCCTATACCCGTAACCCAACATCCCCCCCTTAACCTTACTTTTATTAGGACACTACGGGCAATTTAGCATGGCCAATCCACCTAACCCGCACATCTTTGGACTGTGGGAGGAAACCGGAGCACCCGGAGGAAACCCACGCACACAGGGGGAGGACGTGCAGACTCCACACAGACAGTGACCCAGCCGGGAATCGAACCTGGGACCCTGGAGCTGTGAAGCATTTATGCTAACCACCATGCTACCCTGCTGCCCAGAGCGCATCTGGAAAATAAAATCTGGGACAAAGTTTCCTGTTCTACACCCGCCCCTCCCCAATCAAAAAATACAAACAGAAATTCCTCTAAAATGAGCATCAGGCTATTTGTTGTTAAGTATAAAATTGCAGGTTATTACAAATACATCCCAAGTACTAGTGCAACAGTCTAGATATAAAACATTACCAAAGCACTTGCATACCAGACAGTCCTAAAGACTTGTCTGAACAGGGCTGGAATTCAAGCTTGTGAATGACACAAGACAGAATACCAAATCCAACTGGAATTCTTCCATGCAAATGTAGAATCTCTACAACTATAACAAGACCAACCCAGGCAGTATTCATGTACTGCTTAGTTTTGCCAGGAGAGCTACGCACTACAACCATTCCAAATAGGAAACGTTATGAGGTTGACTTATCTTCATTCAGCACTGGATCAAGGCGCCATCATTCTTGGGTAGCTCTGATCTGATCATGACACTGAAAGTAGTTATATTGACTCTGGGCTGGAGCGGGGTCTGTGCTCACCACTTATTAGTAACAGTTCAATCCTCACATCCTTTCTGGTCCCATGTGGTTGCCGTTGTCGCTCTCTGGATGCCTGGAAAAAGTCTCAACAGCACTGGTTCCACCCTAACAGCTTACTCCAAACTTAAACTAGATATTACAATTAATTATTGAATGTGCTCCGAGGCACTTAATTGTTTAAACAAAGAAAGAACAAACTCTAGACTACAAAACTGGGAAAAGGGACTCAGGCATGCAAAGCTTTAAAGCTAACTTGAGCATATAGAAGTTACCTTAGCTAGACAAGATTTAATCTGACAAGATGTGACTTAACGTATCAGCAACTTTAGCCAGAAAAGGAAATAGGAACTCCTGCTAGTTTTTAAGGCTCCAATATTTTTTGCTCCGATGGCTTTAGCTGGACATTCAAAAATCAACTGCCATCTCCATGGTTCCGAATGGTTAGACTTCTTTCAGCATTGGCTCTGTTAGTGGTCTATAGCATCTGTAACAAAAGTCTGGAAAAACTTGTTGCAACCCAACCCAGCATATATGGAATTAAGTGTCCACGGATGGGATAATTTACTAAGTGACTGGAATGGGAATGGAAAAACAATGTTTTATGACTTTACACGTAGAGATTATGGATTGTGACAGTGATGTTTAGTAACATCGCTCACACTTAACTGCAAATCAGTCCTGGTGTCTTGTTGAAAAACAGGAAGCGTTCAAGGGGCTCTATAGATGCTGCCTAAAGCAAAGTTCCTGTAAGTAACAAAATTATGATAGAGGTGATGGCCCAAGCCGGATCAAATCTTCAGACGAGTAATTTCATTCTGGTGTTCCTGGTTAGTGACAATATGGTCTGTTTAAGCCTGAAAAAAAAAGAACTAGAAACCATTTTGTCAACCCTGAAAGCCACCCCCACAAACTACTCAATTCCACATTCCTGAACATCAAATGTAAAGCCCGAATTTAATCTGCACCCCAGGCATAAAGCCCGAATTTAGTCTGCGGCCCAGGCATAAAGCCCGAATCTAGTCTGCGGCCCAGGCATAAAGCCCGAATAGAGTCTGCGGCCCAGGCATAAAGCCCGAATTTAGTTCTGTGGACCAGGCATAAAGCCCAAATTTAGTTCTGTGGCCCCAGGCACAAAGCCCATAATAAACTGAAACTCCACCCTAAAATGAGAATGCTCTCCCTGCATCACAGGCATAAAGCCCAGGCAGTAACAAAGCCCAGCGACACTTATTAACAATTTACCACAGCAGCATAGAAAGCTGGGCCTAACAGTGCCAACTGAAATACAGGCTTAAAGCCAATCTCATGTCAATTCTTCAAGATTGTCTGCAAGATTCTACAGCCACCTATCTCAGCCACAAGTTTAACAAAGACTTTTAAAACCGAAGTCAAAGCTGGCTCAGACTCAACTCACTGTTCCGGTCAGTATTAGATTAGCCTTCACAACTTGATTCAACCCAAAGATGCCATGTGGAATTTTCTTTAAATTCCCTATTAATTCAAACACTTAGCTGTTGCGAAGTGAACTTCAGCTGGTACCACGATGTCCTGAAAACAGCCTTGCATGCAAGGACGGATATTGAACCTTAGCCTATTTGAGTAAGAGAGAGAAAACACGAAGAGCAAAACAATATTTGTCCGGTATGAAGCACATCAGCGCTCTCTAGAAAGCATGGTCTAAGCCATATCATCTTCCTGCAGAAACCACGTATTATGGGTACTTGGTTGACATTCAGATGCCTGAAAGATAAAAACTAGACAACGTTGCCCACCCCAGTAAACCCTTGCACACAAAATTACAGCCACAGCCAGATCAAATTAACCAAGCTTTCAAATTTGCAAGTTTAAAGTTACTGGCCTCTACATACAAACCAGCCTCGTTCCAGTTTTCTGATCTGACCTCGCTCGGTCCAGTGAGTTCAACCCTCAAAAAGCAGATTTCTCTTCATCCACACAGCACTCGCCTCATCAGCCCCCTGCTCTGAACTTCTGCCACTGTGCTCCTTCAGGGACTCTTCATCTGTACTGGCTACCTCACTGTTGCTTTCACGATTTCTTCCTATCCATACTTGAGGGAAATAAACTTACAGGGCTTTGGGGTAGAGTCATGAAATGGGACTGATTGGATTGCTGCGCAGGAAGCCAATATGGATTTGATGGGCCAAATGGTCTCCCTCTGTGGGGTAACAACTCTATAACATGCAATGCAGCCCTTAACAATTTTGCAAATAAGTAACAAAACACATGTGGGTGAGCGGGGGTGGGGGGGGGGGGGGGGGTTAAATTCAGAAGTGTCCATTTTTGGGTTCCTCCCTGCATACTCTCAGCAGTCTGTGCTCACATAATGAGGTCTGGGGACCATGGGATTTTGGGCCTCTGGCCTCACCGTACTGCAGTGGGAGGAGCCTAGCTGTGAGCTCCAATTTTCAGTTCAGTGTTCTATTTGGATCTGGAGGGGGAAAACGGGTGGGTCTCAGATGGGGGTTCAGTGTTGGATCGGTAGGAAGATCGCAGAACTGAGCACTGCAGTCAAGAGGGGGAGGGGGTTTAGGTATGGCAAGTAGGTTAGGGCCAAGACTAGGCCAGAAGGGAGAACTGGGAAGATCTCGAGGCTAGTGCTCTTGAGAATGGAAGTGGTGGTAAATTATGCAATGCATCTGCCTAATTTTTTTTTAATTACATGGAGTTTAGAGTTCCTGGAGGTGAGTTGCACTGGCAAACCAAAGCAAAACAAAATTGCTTCAGTGGCTAGAAGCAGGCATTATGCCCCATAGTTACATAAATTAGTAACACCTGCTTCAGGGATGGGTAACAGATGCCTCTCTTTCTCTATGGCTAAGATGACGCCGATGCGCTTCTTGTCCGATGTGCCTGAGCATCTAGGACCCCGTTCTCAATCCTTAAGTGGCTACATAATGCCTGAAAAACCAACCCTATACGGCCCAATCTACCCGTCCAAATATTGCTTCCTCAAAAAAATCCATCATTTTCTATACACCATCTTCTGTTCTTTTGATGCAACCCCACTCCATATGTGCAACCTAATATCTTTATGTGCGGATGTGTGTCTATGTACATATACAATTGCTTAGTTATATGATTAAACCATTAAGACATAATGGGAGGGGTTTAGGAATTGCATAAACCATGGGATGCAGTGCATGATGGTTAGTTATGTGACTAGTAATACAGAGATCTGGACTAATAATCCAGAGATGTGAGTTAAACATCCTGCCCAGGCAGTGGGGATTTGGAATTCAATTAATTAAATAAATCTGGCATAATAATCTGGTATTAATCATGGTTATCATTGATGCGACCGTCAATTCACACGAGACGGAGAGTTGAAGTGAACAGTGGTTTTAATCAGCTAGGACTGTGCCTGCCTGTGAATGCTATGCATTGAGAGCCGCCTGCAGGGAAGCAGTTCTATACATCTCCCCCTGAGGGGGCGAAGCCGGGGCGGAGCCCACAAGGGCACCAACATGATACAATGCAATGTAATAGAATGGTCCATAGGTGGAGCCCACAAGGGCAACAAAATTGCACAATGCAATACAGTGGTGAATGGTTGCCGTAATACATTCACCACAATCATTAATGTTTTCAGGGCAGGAAATTTGCCATTCCTCCCCGGTCTGGCCCTTACCAACAGCAAGGTGATTGCCTCTTAGCTGCCCTCTGAAGGGGCCGAGCAAGCCGTTCAGTTGTATTGTAGAAGGCAGCTGATCACCACCCTCTCAGGGCGGTTAAGAAAAATAAATGCCGGCCCTGTCAGTGACACATGACCCATGAATGAATTTTTAAAAACAAACCACAGAAGATGCCATGTCAAAAATGATTGGTGTGTTTGTAGAAGCATCAATGGTTAGTGTTTGGTTACTCAGTGGGAGATGTGTATGAGGTACGTTGATCTCAGTCATGTGGCAACGTAAGTGTGTCACAATTAACCTCAGTGACAGAGAGTGACAGAGACTACCTTTGCAGAGAATACTTGTCAATCGTGATCAGCTACTGCCAAAGCTCGTGGCAACTCAATCATTCAGATGGAGCCTATATAGAGAATTATCTGCTTCTGAGGATTGTCTGGCTGTATTGTCGTTTTATTAAATGCTGACTGATGGATTTTAATTTCCGACATTGTGTGACAGTAGGTTTGTGATGGTGATACAGAATTCATTGTAAATCAAAGCTCCCAAACAAAACATATTTCACAGCTTTTGATGAAAGCAGTGTTCGCACTGGCTTATTTAACTTACACAAAGACATGATTAAGTACTGAGGAGCCCAGGCCACGGCATCATTGTTCAGGCAGCGCAGGATTGTAGCCATATTTCTTTGTCATCTATTTGTGCTGAAACAAATCGTACAAATTCGAGTTGCCAAGTCGCTGCTTTACAGAAAGCTTACTCTGTCAATGTAATCTCTTTATGGCTCACTCATGTACCACGCTGATCATGGAATGTCACTATGTCTGACAGGGGTGGCAATATATTTCTATTGACTGTGGTGAATATGACAGGCACGTGATCCAATAGTGGCCATTTTATGCAACTTCCTGAGACATATTTCCACCCCAGAGTTTCAAAAAATAAAGCAAATGAACCGACTTTAACCCGACATTATATTCAGATACTGTCAAACATTAAGAATAGTTTCTAAAGTTTCTTCCCTTTATTTCAATCAGATTAGGAGCTAATGGGCGGGATTCACCGGTCGCCGAAATTGGGTTTGGCGATGGGCCAGAGAATCCAAGTTTCCGACGAACAGAGTACGCACCCCCCATTACTCCACCCCCGACCGGCCAAATTCCCGACGGCGTCTGTCTCTCATGGTCTCACCCGTCGGGAACCCGGACTCAGTCCAGCGCCTCCACAGTTGGGGGGCGGGGGCCAATCCGTGGGCAGGGGAGGACATTATTCAGGGCTGGGAGCACTGTGGGGGAGGGGGGGGGGGGTGTGGTCCAGGGTGCGCGAGCCAACCGAGGGGGGGACTATTTTGTGGGCCGGGTCCGCGAGCGGCGGCCACCATGTAGCACGGTGCGGCTGCTGCAGGCCACCACCGTGCGAATGCGCGGCCACGGACCCGGCAATTCTCCGAGGCATATCGGTAGTTAGAGCTGGGTGCTCTACGCTGCCTTTCTGCGAGCCCCCAGCAAAGCGGAGGATCGGTGGCTGTTTTACACTATTTTTTCTGCTTAAAACGGCACCGTTCCCACGCCGGCGTGGGGACATAGCCCCAGAATCGGAAAATCCAGCCCAATATTCTTCAACTCTTAAGCAGCTACATTAGCATATATGCTCACGGCAGGATGGTGGCGCACTGGTTGGCACTCTGTCTCACGGCACCGAGGTCCCAGGTTCGATCCCGGCTCTGGGTCACTGTCCGTGTAGAGTTTGCACATTCTCCCTGTGTTTGCGTGGGTTTAACCCCCACAACCCAAAGATGTGCAAAGTAGGTGGATTGGCCACGCTAAATTGCCCCTTAATTGGAAACAAAAGCGAATTGGGTACTCTAAATTGAAAAAATAAACATATATACTCACGTGCCCTAATTTTATCACCTCTACCAACCATCACAACCTCTAACCCCCATCACGTTGTGGTGAGAAATCGGCTTCTAAGGGGTTAAATTGTGACATTGCCCCCGCAGCCTCTATGTTCACGTCGATGTGAGCCCAATGGCTCAATCTATCTATAGATTTTTACATTTCCATTCTCATTTTTTTGTCAAATGCTTCTGACTCACCAGGGCTGTTCCCTCCTTATTGAATCAGTGTTATTGGCAGTGAGCCATGGCCAGTTTTTTAAACATGTAGGTACTCAGTCACAAGCCAGATCTTATCCCAATCTGTTACCCAGCCATGTACACTTCCAGAAGTTACAACATAAGGATCAGGATTAGGAATTTTAGCTGATTTTCCCCCCCTCTAATTTAGTGACACTCAGGAGAATTTGGGGTTGAGTGGGATACCAGCCTCCCCGGACAGGCGCCGGAATGTGGCGACTAGGGGCTTTTCACAGTAACTTCATTGAAGCCTACTCGTGACAATAAGCGATTATTTTCTTTTATAAACATTTTTGAAATCTCAAACCAAGCACAACCTGCATGATTCTGATTTTGATAGAGACGGAACAGGGGGATTCTTATGAGAATCTGGAGATGATGAAGACCTCTCTGCTCCTCCGGGCATATCGGATCCTTGCCACTGCCTGTCCTCCATTCTCCGGCTCCTCTTCGGGCTCATCCTCCAGCCCCTCCTGGACCGCCTCCTCCTCCTCCTCAGAAGAGGCCGTATGTCCCTCCGCCTCCTCCTGCTCCTCCTTCAGCATGTCGCCCTGCTGCTGTGACAGATTGTGGAGGGCACAACAGACCACCACAAAGTGGGAGACACTCCGGGGGGTGTACTGCAGGGCACCGCCAGAGTGGCCAAGGCATCGGGACCGCCTTTTGAGCAGCCCGATGCACCGATCACGGTTGGCATTGTGGGCCTCATTATAAAGGGTCTCCGCCTCGTTCTCAGGCCTCTGCACCGGCATCATCAGCCAGGACTTCAGCGGGTATCCCTTGTCCCCCACAAGCCAACCCGTCATCCTGGGGTGTTCCTCGAAGACACCGGGGATCTCCACATGCCCCAGGATGTTGCTGGGGGGGGGGGGCGGGGCCGGGGGGGCGGGGGCCGGGCCGAGGGGGGCGGGGCCGAGGGGGGGCGGGGCCGAGGGGGGGGGCGAGGAGGGGGGCGGGGTGGCGGGGGCGGGGCGGTGTGGCGGACCCGAGGAGGGGCGGACCCGAGGAGGGGCGGACCCGAGGGGACACGCGGGGGGCGGGCAGACACGGGGGGACGCGGGGGGCGGGCAGACGCGGGGGGACGCGGGGGGCGGGGGGACGCGGGGGGCGGGCGGACCCGAGGGCGGGGCAGGGCGGGGCGGGGCGGGGGGGGCGGACCCGAGGGCGGGGTGGGGGGGCAGGGCCGAGGGGGGGGGCCGAGGGGGGGGCGAGGAGGGGGGCGAGGAGGGGGGCGGGGTGGGGGGGGGCGGGGTGGGGGGGGCGGGGTGGGGGGGCGAGGAGGGGGGCGGGGTGGCGGGGCCGAGGAGGGGCGGACCCGAGGGGACACGCGGGGGGCGGGCAGACGCGGGGGGACGCGGGGGGCGGGCGGACCCGAGGGCGGGGCGGGGCGAGGAAGCGGACCCGAGGGCGGGGCGGGGTTGCGGACCCGAGGGCGGGGCGGGGGGGGACCGAGCGGGGGGGCGGACCGAGCCGGGGGGCCACCCTGGGGGCGGGCGGCCACCGCGCATGCGCTGGTTGGCACCGGCCCAACTGCGCATGCGCGGGACCCGAGTCTCTGGCGCCCCCGAGCACATGGCGCCCCGGGCGACAGCCCGAGTTGCCGGTGCCTTGAGCCGGCCCTGAGGGCACGCCCTGATGCCCCGGTGCTCACAGAGTGACATGCTTTCCATCGATCACCCCCTGGACCTGGGGCATCCAGGCGATGGCAGCAAATCCTGTAGCTCAGGCATCTTCATGGGCCTGGTCCAGGTCGAAGGAGATAGAGTCTGATGCCCGGACATACAGAGCATCCGTCAAATGGGCTGGTTTAGCTCACCAGGCTAAATCGCTGGATTTTAAAGCAGACCAAGCAGGCCAGCAGCACGGTTCGATTCCCGTACCAGCCTCCCCGGACAGGCGCCAGAATGTGGCGACTAGGGGCTTTTCACAGTAACTTCATTGAAGCATACTTGTGACAATAAGCAATTTTCATTTCATTTCATTTCATTTCATTTTCAAATGCCGATGTACCTGTGGGTGGAAGATTGGGATTAGCCCCACAGGTCCTCGCTCGAACCCTGGAATGACCCAGTAGCATAGAAGTTGAGGGCTGCACGTGGCCTTTAGGGGGTGTCCTCCTATTCTATGGGGTGCCATATCGACAAGGACCTGGCACAATGCCGCACTGTCTCTCCACTGAGACATAGTCTTCTGTGACACATGGTGTCCATCAGCTCATTGAATGACCAACGACGCCTGTACACCTTGGGCCGTCGCTGACCGCCCCTCCTGGGTCCCTCCTCAGCCTGATGGGTGGCCGGGTCTTCAGGGTGTGTGGCGGCACCCTTCACATGGGGTGCCGCCTCCAGCCTGTGTTATCGCTGCTGCCTTCTACAGCATCTGCACAAGCAACGTGAAGGAGGGAGACCGACAATCAGTTAGGACGTCCACTCCAAAACCCTCAAATCCCCCAAGCCTCCCCCACCCTTACCATGACTGTCCCACCTTCTCTTAGAGTGCCATCCAGTGAGCCAGTTTAGGTTGCCGGGAATATAGGGAGGATGTGCTCAGCTGCCCTCCGCTCATCCACACACTTACCCTTTGGTCACGAGAGGATCCTAGTTGTGAAGCCCAACTCTTCAGTGTTTGATTGTTGGCAGCTGCCTCTATGGTGCTGACACTCCGAGAGTTCATGCAAACTGTTCGGGCACCGAAGGTTGCTGGACATGTAATAACTTTTTCATCCTCTGAGGCATGGCCTCTTTTCCCCTCGAGGAGGCACTTGAGAATTCAGGAGTGTGAGGTGCTCTCACAACTAACTACACTAATTCCTCATTTGAAGTAGCCTTCAGCTGTGAAGCTCGAGGCTGCTCACAGTCAAAGGGAGTGAAATTGGATTCCAAGAGAGAAGCTGCAGCAGGTCTCTAACCTCGAAGAGTTTGGTGGGACAGATAGGCAGAAGCTGTGGTTGCCCCTGTTGTGGGTCTCCAGAATATTTTTTTAAAAAATATTTTTATCCTCCTTTTTCACATTTTCTCCCAAATTTACACCCAACAATAAACAATAATCAGTAACAAACGGTATGTCAATCCCCATATCAATAACAACAATCCCATCCTCTAACCCCCAAACAACTGCCCGCATGTTAACATAAACAAATGACAAAAAGGAATCAGGAATCCCCCATAGTCACCATTAAGACATACAGTACCCCCCCCCCCAACCCTCCCAACTAATGTTCGATGTGATCCAATTCTTGAAAGTGCATAATCGATAACGCCCGTGAATTGTAGAACCCCTCCATCCTTCCCCTCAGCTCAAATTTGACCTTTTCAAGCGTGAAGAATCCCAGCAGGTCCCTCCGTCCACGCCAGGGCACAGGGTGGAGAGGTTGATCTCCACCCTAACAGGAAAACATATGAATGTAGTGTGCGGGGCCCCCCGCAACGATCACACTCATCTTCTACACCCTCAACGAGCCAGCTCATCCTCACCCTTGTAAGGTGTGCTCTGTACACCAGTGTTCTTCAAACTTTTTTTCCAGGGACCCATTTTTACCAACCGGCCAACTTTCGGGACCCAACCCGGCCGACCTTCGCGACCCACGCCGGCCGACCTTCGCAACCCACGCCAGCCGACCTGAGCGACCCACCATTTTCTCTTACCTTGTTTGCTGCTGATAAAGATGAAGGAAATAGCTTTGGGTCCCTTTGGCCCTCGTACACGCTCCTCCAATGGAACCTGTTGGATGAAGGTGAAGCCTTCCGGTGTCGGAAAGTATGGAGTCTCCATCTGTCCAAGGTTCTGAATTTTCTTTCCTGTAAACATTTATCAAATACATCCTCCGAAATTTGTAAAAAAAAAATGAGTAAAATAAATGAAAGAAATAAAAATTAAATGAATAAAATAAGTGAATAAAGTGAATAAACCCCCCCCCCCCCCCCGAACTTGTAAAACAAATAGCTGCGACCGTTTAAAAAATTAGCGGCGCGGGAGGGGCCGGAGCCACAGAGAGAGGGAGGGAGTCTCACACAGCCTCACACAGCCCACTGCAGCTTCCCCGCCTCACACAGCCCACTGCAGCTTCCCCGCCTCACACAGCCTGCCGCAGCTTCCCCGCCTCACACAGCCCGCTGCAGCTTCCCCGCTCCAAACCCCGCCTCACACAGCCCGCTGCAGCCTCCCCGCTCCAAACCCCACCTCACACAGCCCACTGCAGCTTCCCCGCTCCAAACCCCACCTCACACAGCCCACTGCAGCTTCCCCGCCTCACACAACCCGCTGCAGCTTCCACGCTCCAAACCCCGCCTCACACAGCCGGCTGCAGCTTCCCCGCCTCACACAGCCGGCTGCAGCTTCCCCGCCTCACACTGCCCGCTGCAGCCTCCCCGCTCCAAACCCCGCCTCACACAGCCCACTGCAGCTTCCCCGCCTCACACAGCCCGCTGCGGCTTCCCCGCCTCACACAGCCCGCTGCAGCCTCCCCGCTCCAAACCCCGCCTCACACAGCCCGCTGCAGCCTCCCCACTCCAAACCCCGCCTCACACAGCCCGCTGCAGCCTCCCCACTCCAAACCCCGCCTCACACAGCCCGCTGCAGCTTCCCCGCTCCAAACCCCGTGTGGCGCTAACAATTATACTCAAAGCCGAGAGACTAGTACAATAGAGGCTTTATTGCTGTACGATGTTGTCCCTCCATCCGCAACTGTAGACTGAGGGTCTGAGCAGCTCTCATACATTTATACATAAGCTCCCTGTGGGCGGAGCTAGCCGGCAGGGGCTGACCGGAGGAACCTGTATTACAGGTACAGGCATACATCCCCCTACTGCAGTACACATAACTACAGTGGTTATCTCACCACATTCACCCCCTGTAAAAATGAGTCCGGCGGGGGTGACATGTAACTCTAATACAAAGGATGCTATTTACAAGAGGGTCCAACAAGGAAAATCAAGAGTCCATCCGGTTAGCAGGTTACAGGTTGAGCCGAATCGGTGGTCGGACGTTCCGCTGTGATCGGCGTAGCTGTGGTGGTGACGTCGGCACAGGCGGTGATGGCCCCGATGGTGCAGGTGCTGGCGGTGTTGGTGCTGGCTGCTGGCGGGATGACTCCGAGAGCAAGCCGAAATCTTCCATGTCCTCCAGGGTGGGCAGGGGGATGAGGGGTGGACCTGATGGGGACGAATAGGGGGGCGCTGGGGTTGGCGCAGGAAGGGGTGTGGGCATGGGATCGGCACCTGAGGGAGCCAGGTCCCGGAGCGAGACTGTGTCCTGGCGGCCGTCGGGGAACTCCACGTAGGCATACTGAGGGTTGGCGTGGAGAAGGCGTACTTTGTCCACCAGGGGTTCCGCCTTGTGGTGCCGTACATGCCTACGGAGAAGGACTGGGCCCGGAGTCGTGAGCCAAGTCGGGAGCGACACTCCGGATGTGGACTTCCTAGGGAAGGCAAAAACACGTTCATGGGGTGTACTGTTAGTTGCGGTGCACAGTAGCGACCGAATGGAATGGAGCGCGTCAGGGAGGACCTGCTGCCAGCGAGCGGCTGGGAGGTTCCTGGACCGTAGGGCCAGCTGGACGGCCCTCCATACCGTCCCGTTCTCCCTCTCTACCTGCCCGTTACCCCGGGGGTTGTAGCTGGTCGTCCTGCTGGAGGCGATACCCCTGCTGAGCAGGAACTGACGCAGCTCATCGCTCATGAATGAGGATCCCCTGTCACTGTGGATATAGTCGGGGAAACCGAACAGGGCGAAAATGGAATCCAGGGCCTTGATGACGGTGGCAGACGTCATATCTGGGCATGGGATGGCAAAGGGGAACCTAGAAAATTCATCGACCACACTAAGGATGTAGGTGTTGCGGTCGGTAGAGGGAAGGGGCCCTTTGAAGTCCACGCTGAGGCGTTCAAAGGGGCGGGATGCTTTCACCAGGCGCGCGCGATCTGGCCGGTAGAAGTGCGGCTTGCACTCCGCACAGATCTGGCAGTCTCTGGTGACTGTCCGTACTTCCTCGACGGAGTAGGGCAGATTGCGGGCTTTGATCAGATGGTACAAGCGGGTGACCCCCGGATGGCAAAGGCTGTCGTGCAAGGCACGGAGCTGGTTCACTTGTGCACTGGCACATGTACCTCGGGAGAGGGCGTCTGGGGGCTCGTTGAGCTTGCCGGGGCAATACAAGATCTCGTAGTTAAAGGTGGAGAGCTCGATTCTCCACCGCAAGATTTTGTCATTCTTGATCTTGCCCCGCTGCGTGTTGTTGAACATGAAGGCTACCGACCGTTGGTCAGTGAGGAGAGTGAATCTCCTGCCGGCCAGGTAATGCCTCCAGTGCCGCACCGCTTCAACGATTGCCTGGGCTTCCTTTTCGACAGAGGAATGCCGAATTTCGGAGGCGTGGAGGGTGCGTGAAAAGAATGCCACGGGTCTGCCGGCCTGATTCAGCGTGGCGGCAAGGGCGACATCTGAAGCGTCGCTCTCTACTGGGAAAGGCAGAGTTTCGTCTACGGCGTGCACCCCCGCCCTGGCTATGTCAGATCGAATGCAGGCGAAGGCCTGTTGTGCCTCGGCCGAGAGGGGAAAATGTGTGGACTGGATAAGTGGCCGGGCCATGTCTGCGTATTGCGGGACCCACTCGGATGGAGGGACAACCAACATAGTACAGCAATAAATTGTGGCGCTAACAATTATACTCAAAGCCGAGAGACTAGTACAATAGAGGCTTTATTGCTGTACGATGTTGTCCCTCCATCCGCAACTGTAGACTGAGGGTCTGAGCAGCTCTCATACATTTATACATAAGCTCCCTGTGGGCGGAGCTAGACGGCAGGGGCTGACCGGAGGAACCTGTATTACAGGTACAGGCATACATCCCCCTACTGCAGTACACATAACTACAGTGGTTATCTCACCACATTCCGCCTCACACAGCCCACTGCAGCTTCCCCGCTCCAAACCCCACCTCACACAGCCCGCTGCAGCTTCCCCGCTCCAAACCCCGCCTCACACAGCCCGCTGCAGCCTCCCCACTCCAAACCACACCTCACACAGCCCGCCGCAGCTTCCCCGCCTCACACAGCCCACTGCAGCCTCCCCGCTCCAAACCCCACCTCACACAGCCCGCTGCAGCTTCCCCGCCTCACACAGCCCACTGCAGCTTCCCCGCCTCACAGCCCGCTGCAGCTTCCCCGCCTCACAGCCCGCTGCAGCTTCCCCGCCTCACACAGCCCGCTGCAGCTTCCCCGCCTCACACAGCCCGCTGCAGCTTCCCCGCCTCACACAGCCCGCTGCAGCTTCCCCGCCTCACACAGCCCACTGCAGCCTCCCCGCTCCAAACCCCACCTCACACAGCCCGCCGCAGCTTCCCCGCCTCACACAGCCCGCCGCAGCTTCCCCGCCTCACACAGCCCGCCGCAGCTTCCCCGCCTCACACAGCCCGCCGCAGCTTCCCCGCCTCACACAGCCCACTGCAGCATCCCCGCCTCACACAGCCCGCTGCAGCTTCCCCGCTCCAAACCCCGCCTCACACAGCCCGCTGCAGTTTCCCCGCCTCACACA
Organism: Scyliorhinus canicula; assembly: GCF_902713615.1. NCBI lineage: Eukaryota > Metazoa > Chordata > Chondrichthyes > Carcharhiniformes > Scyliorhinidae > Scyliorhinus > Scyliorhinus canicula. The sequence goes on from NC_052149.1 coordinate 22,829,384, forward strand.
GCCCGTTGCAGCCTCCCCGCTCCAAACCCCGCCTCACACAGCCCACTGCAGCTTCCCCGCTCCAAACCCCACCTCACACAGCCCGCTGCAGCCTCCCCACTCCAAACCCCACCTCACACAGCCCGCTGCAGCTTCCCCGCCTCACACAGCCCACTGCAGCTTCCCCGCTCCAAACCCCACATCACACAGCCCGCTGCAGCCTCCCCACTCCAAACCCCACCTCACACAGCCCGCTGCAGCTTCCCCGCCTCACACAGCCCACTGCAGCTTCCCCGCTCCAAACCCCGCCTTGCACAACCCGCTGCAGAGTCTCCGCTTCAAACAAACCCCGCCAACAGCGCGCTTTCACCGGGAAGGGAGGGAGAGACCCTCACACTGAGACCCCCACCAAAACAAATAGTGGCCGCACTGCACATGCGCACACACACATAGTTTTGCGCCTGCACGCCGATGATCATCCGCGCATGCGCAACGCGGCCAAATCTTTTGTTTACATGTTAGCGGCCGCTTGCAGCCGGAGTTATGAAAAGCCGGCTGCTGCGCGGGGATTTGCGCGATCGGGAGTACCGCGGACAACGGCTCCGCGACCCTCCCGACACCCGTCCTCAACCCACCTGTGGGTCGCGCCGCCGACTTTGAAGAACACTGCTATACACCACCTTCAGCTGTATCAGCCCCAACCTCGGCCACGAAGTGGAGGTGTTCACCCTCCAGAGCACCTCACACCAGAACCCCTCCTCCATACCCTCGCTCAACTCTTCTTCCCACTTTGCTTTGATCCCTTCTAGGATCACCTTCTCCTCCTCCAAAATAGCCCCGTAAACCGCCGATATTACCCCCTTCTCCAGTCCCCCTAGGGTGTCCACAATATTTAAAGATGGCTTGGAGGCCTCACATATACAAAGCCCCTCACACCCCGGCCCAGGGACAATGCCCGACCTGGAATGCTTCAGCCCCCTGACCAAGTCCAACACCCCACCCCTCCCTCCCCTTCCCGAGCACTGGGGCAGTAACTCCGGTGCCCTTGAGCTGCATGCCGGCAAATGGGAATGGCTACTCGCCTCCTCATTTCCCTTCAGTAGCCATTGCACCAGGTTCCCGTTTTTGAAAAGGAGTACTAAAAGACGCCCATGTGACTTCCTGCTGGCGAGTCGGGTAATTCCCGGGAGGCCGCTGCATTCGACTTCAATCTCGTTAATGAGATTGAAAGTAATGCAAATTAGGGTTAAGGATATTCTCGACATTTTTGGGCGTGATCCGGAACTCGCCATCGGGAGCAGGCCAGGGGAATCACAAAATGGTTTCATGCCTGGCGGGAATCTCGATTTTGCCCGCTCCCACTATTCACCCAGCACGCTCCAATCCGTGCCGGGCACAACGCGGTTGCTGAATCGCACCTGTGTATTTAGAAGGAAGAGAGATTAGCTTTTGCACAACATCTTTCACAACCTCACAACAACATCTCTGACAGTGCAGTGCTATCCCTCACTGGAGAGTCAGCCTAGGTTTCGTGCTTAAGTCCAAATGAGGTCACTGAGCATTCGTCAATATCAATACACTGCCAAGGATATTGCCTACACTTCTATAACAGATTAAATATAAACCTGTAAATCCTTCCAACAAAAAACACTGGCAGGTGGTAAGAGTGGGAGAGATTCCTGGTCAGCTATCTGATGGAAAGATATTTGGAGCCTCCACCATCATTATCCACAGCTCCAGGCTATAACATGCATGTAAATTGTATGTTGCCACAGCGCCTTGGACTCCTTGGGCGGGGAGAGGGTGCTGGTTGGCTCTGTTGGTTGAAAGGCTAGTGTTTGGTGTCAACAGCGTGAAGTTTGATCCCTATTCCTGAGGTGGATTTGACACCTGTCTCCTTGCCTTACCTGTGGTGGAGGTCGTGGTGCTCTGCCCTGAGCACTCCGGAAGAAGTGTTGACATAGGAGTCAGTTCAGAGAAGGTTCACTTGATTCCTAGGATGTGGGCAGGGTTTTAAAAATTCTTTTAATGGGATGTGGGCTAGCCAGCTTGTATTGCCCATCTCTAATTACCCTTGAGAAGGTGGTGGTGAGCTGCTTTCTTGAACTGCTGCAGTCAATGTGGTGTCGGTACACCTATGGCGCTGTTAGGGGTGGACTTCCAGGATTTTGACCCAGTGACAGTGAAGGAACGGTAATATATTTCCAAGTCTGGATGGTGAATGGCTTGTAGGGGAACTTAGAGGTGGTGATGTTTCCATGCATCTGCTGCCCTTGTCTTTCTAGATGGCAGCGGTCGCGGGTTTGGAAAGCTCTTGGTGAGTTTCTGCAGTGCATCTTGTAGATGGTGCATGCTGCTGCCACTGAATGTTGCTGGTAGAGGGTTGGATGTTGAAGGTGGTGGATGGAATGGCAGTCAACAGGGCTGCATGGTGTTGAACTACTTGAGTATTGCTGTTAGATAGGTTCTTGATAAGCAAGGGGGTGAAAGCTGATTGGGGATTGGCAGCAATGTGGAGTTGAGGTTACAATCTGATCAGCCATGAACGTATTGAATGACAGAGCAGACTCGAGGGGCCAAGTGGCCCACTCCTGCCCCTGATTCATATGTTTGCATGTTTAGTTGAATGAGAGGTAATTTTACTGAAAATTATAAGATTTTGTGGGAGCTTGACAGGGTAGACAATGAAGGGATGTTTTCCTTCCTGTGGGAATTTAGATCTAGGGAATATATTTTCAGAATTAAGGGTTCATCCATTTAAGGCCCATCGGATCTGCACTGACCCTCTGAAAGAGCACCCTACCTAGATCCACTCCCCCACCCCATCGCCAGAACCCCACCTAACCTCCAAACCTTTGGACACGAAAGGACAAATTAGCATGGCCAATCCACCTAACCTGCACATCTTTGGACACTAAAAGACAAATTAGCATGGCCAATCCACCTAACCTGCAAACCTTTGGACACTAAAAGACAAATTAGCATGGCCAATCCACCTAACCTGCAAACCTTTGGACACTAAAGGACAAATTAGCATGGCCAATCCACCTAACCTGCAAACCTTTGGACACTAAAGGACAAATTAGCATGGCCAATCCACCTAACCTGCACATCTTTGGACACTAAAAGACAAATTAGCATGGCCAATCCACCTAACCTGCACATCTTTGCACTGTGGGAAGAGACCGGAGCACCCGGAAGAAACCCACGCAGACACGGGGAGAAAGTGTAAACGCCACACAGTCACCCAAGGCCGGAATCAAACCTAGGTCCCTGGCGCTGTGAAAGCATCAGTGCTAACCACTGTGCCACTGAAATGAAATGAAAATAAAAAACACTTATTGTCACAAGTAGGCTTCAAATGAAGTTACTGTGAAAAGCCCCTAGTCGCCACATTCCGGCGCCTTTTCGGGGAGGCTGGTACGGGAATTGAACCCGCGCTGCTGCCCTGCCTTGGTCTGCTTTCAAAGCCAGCGATTTAGCCCAGTGTGCTAAACCAGCCCCACTGTGCTGCCCATGGGGCGATGAGAAGAAATTAATTTTCTCAGAGGTTGGGAAAGCTTTTGAATTCTCCATCCCAGAGAAGTGTAGAGTCATTGAATATATTCAATATAAAGTCCCAGGTTCGATCTTCAAGACTGAGATAGACAGATTTTTGAATGACAATATTGAGAAGTCAAAAGTGATGAGGAACAGGCAGGAAAATAGAGCTGAGGCCAAGAACAGATCAGTGATGGTGAAGCAGGCTCATAGGGCCAAATGGCCTACTCCTATTTCTTATGCACATTAAGATGAGCTTTTATGCTACCTTCGTGGTCACTTAAACATCTGTGCTGTTGAATAACATGAGAGGGATAGTAATGCAAATGGACAAGTTGTCCCTCGCAAAAAACAAACCTACCTGTATAAACACAAACCAGCTGCACCATATTGTATTAATTCATCTGCCACTCAAGCAAGGTAGTATTAACATATGCTTCAGTTACTGTTCCCATGACAACACTCTTCCAAACAAACTGTTAACCACTATGGATCATTCATACCACATGATAAAATACAGTAAATGATGTACAGTATGCTGCAGGGTTTATCTTGGGTTCCTCTGCTTTCCATTAACCACATACCAGACCATTGCGAAGACTTCCACCAGCAATTAGCTTTCACAAGGGGGAAAACTATTTCATAAAAGTAAGATCCAGCGTCTCGACTGCCGTCAGTTTATCCTTGTCACATTGAGGCAACTGGGAAATATTGCAGTCTTTAAGAAATGCTGCATTTGAACAGCAAGAACAATTTATTTTCTTACAATTCTGCTCATATTAAAAATGGAACATTTCAGAACAATTTAAATGGGGGAAGAGACCATGGAACATCATGGGGAAATCAAAGACCCGTTGGCCAGGTACGACTTTGGACTGTTTTCTAAGGAAAGGAGAGCAATAGCAGTCTACAATCATTTTTTGAAGAACATCTGCAGAGACAGGAGCATTGTGGCATGAGGTTTTATCCCTACTGTGCCTGGGGTGGATCCAGGACCTGCATCCTTCCCCTACCTGTGACGAAGATCGTGAAGGGCGCGATTCTCCGCTGCCCACGACGGATCGGAGAATAGCGGGAGGGCGTCCCCGACATTTTTCCCGCCCTCCTGCTATTCTCCCCCCCCCCCTCCCCACGGCCGCCCCATGACACGAATCACTGCTCGCCGTTTTTTACGGCGAACAGCGATTCTCCCAGGCCGATGGGCCGAGTTCCCAGGCCTTTACGGCCGTTTTTACAGCAGCAAACACACCTGCTTGCTGCCGTCGTAAAAACGGCCGCAACATGCCCATTCTGGGCATTCAGGGCCCCGATTGGCATGGCTGTGCCAAGGGGGGCATGGGCCCGTGATTGGTGCCCACCGATCGCGGGCAATGCGTCCGTAACGGACGCACTCTTTCTCCCTCCGCCGCCCCGCAGGATCAGTCCGCGGGGCGGCCGAGGGAGATGACGGCCCCGTGCATGCGCTGGTTGGAGCCGTCCAACCCGTGCATGCGCGGCTGACGTCATCGTGCGCGTCAGCCGTCGAGACGCTTGGCGCGCGGACTTAGCGACGGTCGCTAAGGCCGCGATGCCGTGCTTCACGGGACCCGCTGCTAGCCCCGCCCGGGGGGGAGAATCAGGTCCTGGGAGGGGGCGCGGAGGCTGCTGTGAAACACGGCCAGTTTCACGGCAGCTTTTACGACTCGCCGCATTTGCGGAGAATCGCGCCCATTATGGATGGAACCTGCCTTTGGCAGAGAACTCTAGAAGAAGAGTACTTGCATTGGAGTCAGTTCAGAGATGTTTTGCTTGATTCCTGGGATGAAGGGATTGTCTGATGAGGGCAGGTTTTTTTTTCAATTTTTAAGGCGGAGGTAGATTCCTGATAAACAAGGGGGTGAAAGGTTATCTGGGGAGGAGGGTGCTCGGCAAGAATGCGGAGTTGAGTTACAATCAGATCAGCCACTGTGCAGGATGATCACTTTACACTGATGATGCAGAAGTGTTCTAGAATAAGCTGTGCTGTTACGATCCTTGGCAAGATCCCACATGGGGGAATGGGAGATCAGATCAGGGACCAATAACGTTTTGTTTAATAATAATAATCTTTATTGTCACAAAAGTGAAAGCCCCTAGTCGCTACAATATGTTGTCTATTTGGGTACACAGAGGGAGAATTCAGAATGTCCAATTCACCTAACAAGAACGTCTTTCGGGACTTGTGGGAGGGAACCAGAGCACCCGGAGGAAACCCGTGCAGACACAGGGAGAATGTGCAGACTCCACACAGACAGTGACCCAAGCCGGGAATTGAACCTGGAACCCTGGCACTGTGAAGCAACAGTGCTACAAATTGTGCTACCGTGCTAATGTAGATACACTTTAAGATTCAAGACACTTACTAAGCAAATGAACCCACAGGATTCCACGGATTTGAACAAACAAAAACAGACGTTACTATACAAGGTCAGAAGACAAAATAATTTCAATATCTACTTTATACTTGAACATTCAGGGTTAGTATGAGGTACATGTGAATTAACAGGCAAATTGTGGTCATACAACACACACAACAGAATAAAAGCCAAATACAACCAAACCCAATTTAATGGATTTCTGAACAACCCACCTCGCGCGTGAGTCAACCAATCTCACTGAAAATCTGTCTTTCTCTTGAAGGTTTCCAATATTCACCTTCGAAGATCTTGGGCGGGATTCTCCCGTACCCGGCGGGCGGGGGATCCTGGTGGGACGGAGTGGCGTGAACCACTCCGGCGTCGGGCCGCTCCAAAGGTGCGGAATCCTCTGCATCTTCAGGGGCTAGGCCAGCGCCGCAGTGGTTTGCGCCCCGCCGGCCAGCGTGGAAGGCCTTTGGCGGGGCCGAAGGGACTCCGCCGGCCGGTGTGGGTCCACGTATGCGCGGGTGCGTCAGCGTCTGCTGACGTCATCCCCACACATGCACGGGGGGGGGAGGTCACCTTCGCAACAGCCATTGCGGAGGCTTACACGCCGGCACGCAGGAAAAGAGTGCCCCCATGGCACAGTCACGCCCATGGATTGGTGGGCCCTGATCGCGGGCCAGGCCACCGTAGGGGCACCCCCCCCCCCCCCCCCGGGGCCAGATCGGCCTGCGCACACCACCCCCCCCCCCCCCCCCCAGGACCCCGGAGCACGCCTGCGCAGCCAGGTCCCGCCGGTAAGGGACCTAGTCCAATTTACGCTGGTGGGACCTGCATAGAACGAGCGGGACTTCGGCCCATCGCGGGTCAGAGAATCGCCGGGGGGGCCCGCTGCGAGCGACCGCCAACCGGCGCGGCCCGATTCCCGCCCCCGCTGAATCTCCGGCGGTGGAGAATTCGGCGGCTGGCGGGGACAGGATTCACGCTGCCCCCCCCCCCCGGCGATTCTCCGACCTGGCAGGGGGTCGGAGAATCCCGCCCCTTGCCTTGAGTTCTCTCCAAGCATCACTCCAGCTCGTATGGTTTTAACCTTAGAAATAGATGTAGATAGATTAGGAGAGTGGGCCAAAATATGGCAGATGGAGTTTAATGTGGATAAGTGTGAGGTAATGCATTTTGGTTGAAAAAGTGGAAAGGCAACTTATTATCTCAATGGGCAGAGACTTTGGGGTGCTCCGATGCAGAGGGATCTGGGTGTTCTCATGCATGAGTCACCAAAAACGAGCTTTCAGGTGCAGCAGACAATAAGGAAAGCAAATGGAATGTTGGCATTTATAGCAAAAGGAATTGAGTATAAAGGTAAGGAAGTGTTGTTGCAACTATACAAGGCATTGGTAAGACCACATCTGGAGTATTGTGCACAGTTTTGGCCCCTTATTTGAGGAAAGATGTAGTGGCATTGGAAGCAGTTCCAAGGTTCACTAGATTGATTCCAGAGGTGAGGGGTTTGTCGTATGAGGAGAGATTGGACAGTTTAAGCCTAGAGTCTCGAGAGTTTAGAAGAATGAGGGGAGATCTAATTGAGGTCTACAAGATTCTAAAAGTTATGGATAAAGTAGACGTGGAGCTGTTACTTCCTCTTGTGGGGCATTCTAAAACGAGGGGTCATAATCTTAGAATAAGAGGTAGCAAAGTTAAAACTGATTTGAGGAAAACCTACTTCTCCCAAGGGGTTGTGAATCTGTGGAATTCGCTACCCCAGAGTGCGATGGATGCAGGGACCATGAGTAAATTTAAGGAGGAGTTGGACAGATTTTTAATGGGTTGAATGGTTCTGGAGAACGGGCAGGACGGTGGAATTGAGGCCAGGATGGGATCAGCCATGAGGGTGTTTAGGCCCGGGAGGTTAACTTGCCTATTCCTGCTCCTAAGTCATGTGTTCTAGCAAGGAGATGGTCTGGCTGATATGGCAATCCAGATCTGGGTCTGTAGCATTGTAGGTAGCAGATGAGGAACATTACAGCCATGATTGAATGATGCAGCAGGCTCGATTGGCCGAATGGTCTGATTCTGCTCCTATATCTTATGAATTTATGAACGACTGCCTACCTTGCAGGGTTTCAATCTAGACTTCCGAGATTACCTTCCCCTGGATTTCCAGGAACACCACTGTTCCAAAGGTGCACCTTTGCCACAGCAGCCCGCAGCATCAAATAGACATCTACCGAGCCCACTTCACCTTAAGTTTGATAACTGCAGCCCTTTTCATGCTTTTTAACATAATTGGGACCTCTTCCTGTCCCCCCTCCCTTGTCCTTTCACCTGGGACACTTACTGGCCGACTGACCAAAAACTGACTCAAACTGACTGTTCAAGAGTGCTGTTCATGAACCCTTGAACTGATCTGGTGATCTATCAAAACACTTCAAGAAGATCCCACTCTTGTTACTAGGCAGGAACAAATGTATCAAGCATTGGAACATCCTGTGCTTTAAATGTTCTAACTGCCATAGACCGTTAATTTACATAGCACACAAAATAAATAGATTTCAGAACAATGCACACTCAGTGCAATATTGGGAGTTTCAGGGCTGCTATTGTACGACCCAACTGCCTGTTTGATATCACGTGTTGGATGAGTAAGAACTTCCTGCAGCTCAAGTTTGGTAAATTGAAAACACTTGGTTCACCTCTAACCACAGCTTGCATTCTGCCAGCTTGGATTCATCAGCTACTCCGCGGGATTGCTCCCTTCGGTTGAGCTCTGTGGCTCATCGTCTCAGCTTTCTCTGTTGAACTAGGTGCCCGATGTCCAGCCAGTCACCAGGACCATGTTCTTCCACTTTCAGAACATTACCACCACATCACTATCATAGAATCATAGAATTTACAGTGCAGAAGGAGACCATTCGGCCCAACGCGTCTGCACCGGTCCTTGGGAAAAGCACCTTACTTAAGCCCACACCTCCATCCTCTCCCCATAACCGAGTAACCCCACCTAACCTTTTTGGACACCAAGGGCAATTTTTGCATGGCCAATCCACCTCACCGGCATAACTTGTTGGCCGCTGAAATCTTCATCCACGGTCTCGATGCTCTGGGGATCCAGTTTTTTGCTTGTTAAGATCTCCTTCTCCACTCTTCACAAATTTCAATTAATCCAGAACTCTATAACACCTAATCGTTTCCACACAAGGTTTTTTTGCACACACAGCATTCCTGTCCGAACCTTGATCCATTGGTTCCCTGCATGGCAATGAAATGACCCGGCAGTGGGTCGGGGAATCCCCTGGGGGGGGGGATGCGAGAATCCCGCCCTGCCGCCGGCTTCCCGTTCACCCCCGCTGATTCTCGGGCGCCTGTGGGATTCCCGCCGCGCCGGCGGGGCCGTTGAAAGCGCCCCTCCCCCCGGCGATTCTCCAGGCCCTGACGAGCCGAGTGACCGACGGGTTCGGCCGAGTCCCGCTGGAGTGGGTTACTCAGGTCCCACATGGTGTGACCTGGAAGGCGTGTCTGTGGGGGCCGTTCTGGAGGAAGGAGCGGGGGGGAGGGGGGGGGGGATCCAACCCTGTGGGGGCCCCCACGGTGGCCTGTCCCGAGATTGGGGCCTACCGATCGGCGGGCGGGCTGGTTCCGTGGGGGGGCCTATGTTCCTCCGCGCTGTAGGGCTCCGCCATATTGCCCAGGGGCTGGTGCAGAGAAGCGAACCTCCGCGCATGTGCGGAATCACGCCTGCCGTTCCGCGCCGGCTGGCGCTACAGGGACCTCTCCGGCCCCGACCTAGCCCCCTAGGAAGGGGAGCATTCCCATTATCTGGGACCTTTGATGCCGGAGTGGTTGGCACAGCTTTTCATGCTGGCGTGAGAACATAGCCCCATTATTGGAGAATCTCGCCCCATATGTCCCAACCTGCTCAATCATTGTAAGGGGATCCTTTAGCCACTTTGCACCTGTGTAGCCTCTAAAGATGTATTCAAACATAATTGCACTTTTGCCGTAAAAAGGTATCCCTTAAAAAACTATCTGCTCAACCATGCTTTTGCTCTCCCCCATCAGGTCCTTTGCGTCTTGCTGCATATAGGGCCCGCCCCTCTTTCTAAGTGCTCTGAAATAGTATTTTTGGTAAGGCAGCACTGTAAGAATGTAAATTGTTGCGGCTGTTCAGAATGCAGCATTACTTAAAGGTTGCAAAATGTTCCCATTTCTTTGATGTGACAAGATTAAACAGTCAGTGAGTGGCATTGAGGATGCCTTCTGAAATAATGGTCCTCACAGGGTAAGCCTATTTTAACGGAACAACAAGGGGCAAACAAACAAAGGGAGTGAGTAAATAATTGATGTGCAATATTTGTTTAGAAATGGCAACTGCATGTCTCTTTGTAGAACCGGGAAATGAAATAGAAATATGGAGTCAATGTGGGAAGTCAATTCACAAATGCACTTCCATTAAATGGATATTTAGTGCCACCCATTGGTGACTGTGAGTACAACATCTGACAACTGATACGTGCTCCAGACAGGGTGCATACACAAAATGCAAAAATAAAACTGGAGATGCTGGAAATCTGAAACAAGAGTAGAAAATATGTTATGAATTCTCACCATGTTGGGCAGCATCAATGTTGGATGCTGTTCCTTTATCAGAGGTTTTCACAGATGACCAAAATTGTTTTAAAAACACAGACCATTGGAAATTGGGAGCGAAAACACATCAACACGCACACATTTACACACAAACGAGCAGACACATAAACAAACAGACACACATAAACAAACACAACACTTTTTATTCCAATTAAGGGGGAATTTAGCGTGGCCAATTCACCTACATTGCTCATCTTTGGGTTGTTGGGGTGAGACCCATGCAGACACGGGGAGAATGTGCAAACTCCACACGGACAGTGAACCGGCGCCGGGATTGAACCGGGTCCTCGGCGCCATGAGGCAGCAGTTCTAGCCACTGCCCCACCACGCCGCCCTTGAAACAAACGGTGCTATGTCTTTTCGTCCGACGTCACTTCGTCCAACGACACTTCATCCACGTCTTTTGGTCCAACGTCTTTTTGTCCGCCCGTCTTTTGGTCCAACGGCACTTCGTCCAATTATCCAATTAACTCCGTATAAAACCATTTAATTGATAAAATGCAAGTACAATACAGCAAGTGAATTTAATTGCTAAAATGCAAGTAATTGATAAAATGCAAGTAAAATGCAAGTTGAAAAATGCAGTTTAAAAATCTAAAAATGCAGTTAAAAAATCGTAGATCTTGTAGAACACGCTGATTATAACTATAACTATCCTTTAACGAGGCTCGTTAAAGGAAAGAGACCGGTAATAAAAATCCTTTATTGCATAAAAAGTTAATGTGGGGAGTGGAGTGGAGTGCTACAAGTTACAAAAAGTCAAGTTACAAAACGTTTTTGATAAAAAAAATTATTAGTAAACTTTTAGATTTTTTAACTGCATTTTTAGATTTTTAAACTGCATTTTTCAACTTGCATTTTACTTGCATTTTATCAATTACTTGCATTTTAGCAATTAAATTCACTTGCTGTATTGTACTTGCATTTTATCAATTAAATGGTTTTATACGGAGTTAATTTGTAATTGGATAATTGGACGAAGTGACGTTGGACCAAAAGACGGGCGGACAAAAAGACGTTGGACCAAAAGACGTGGACGAAGTGTCGTTGGACGAAATGACGTCGGACGAAAAGACGCGACACGGAAACAAACACATATAAACACACAGACACAAACAAACACACACTGGCAGACAAACACACATATATACAGACACGCAGAAGTACACACACACATATAAACACACACACTAGCACGTAAACATGCACACACACATGGAAATAAATACAATTAACTGCTCAAATGGAAAATGAAGATGACTAGCAGATGTTGACATCAGACGATTGGAGACATAATACAAAACAATTTGGATTTGTATAACGCTTTTAATGTCAGTTATAGATGGGTGGAGTGTAACCCAGAATGATGCCAATGTTATGGGTGCAATCCCTTTTCATGCCCCATGGAGTGCTGCCCCTCAAGCTACATCACCACGTGTCTCTCTGCCAGTGAAAGATGCCTCTGGTCCCTCTTGGACTGTGGCTATAATTTTAATATTGTAAAATACCCTAAGGCATGAGCTTCATGAGACAAAGAAAGTTGAGAGAAATCAAAGAGGCAGGTAGAAATGGAAGCACAGAAAGTTAGCAGATCCGTGCAGGAGCCTTGGGAAAAGAAAGAACAAAGCAAGGCAGCCCCAAGGGTGCCAATATCTCCACCAATGGAAGATCTCCAGCCAGCACACTCATCCCACTACTTTTCAGAAAGAAAGTAGGGGCTATCTTTAAGATTTGAAATTCCTAATGTCAATATGAAGCTTAGCGTGCTGCAAGTTACCTTGCAGAATGTTGAGGCGTTTCTCAAACTTGCATTGAGTGTCAATGGAGCAAGATAGAGTGAGCAGATTAGAAGCAGCACAAGGAGTTAAAGTGGAAAGTGTCAGGGTCACACCTGTACTCAGAACTGTTTCCCAATCTTCCTCTGGTCTCCCCAGTACAGAGGAGACCGCACAGCACAATCAATCCAAGGAACAGTCAATGTGCACTGTTGCATTTTTGTCAGAAACCGTGCTTCTACATCTTTCTAGTTTTTATTTAGTGTTCTGTTAGCAACTGAGCCTCGATGTGACAACATTATTTCCCGAGTATTGGAGTTTCTATGGGAAACATTTTAGCTTGTTCAGTTAATGTATTTTGTGCAAGGTCAACTTTGGGATCTATTTTTTGCTAAATTAATATTCTGTTCCAACTCATGGTTCCAGTTTAACAGAATATTTACTATTAATAAATTCTTAAAACTATTAATTTTATGATAACATCTGTTTTATATTCAGAAATAATGCACTGTAATTTTGCACTTTACTGAAAAGGGGCCCAGGGGTTGAAGCAATGATAGCAGCATCTATCTCAATTTGGTCAGTGCATATGAATTCTGAGATTTTGAAGCAACAAAAGTTTGGTTAACTGGCATTTTTAATCCATATGTCCTGTAGTACAGTGCCTAGTTTTACTCGACACATAGTTTGAGAATGGAAACTTTTAATAATTTATAATTGATTGAGACAAATGTAACTGCCTTCCTGCCATTCAGCAAAACATCACAATCCCATCGAACTATAGAAAGGTTACGGTGCAGAAAGAGGCCATTCAGCCCACCCTGTCTGCGATGGCCAAAAAAAGAGAAAAATTAAAACGTTAATCCCACTTTCCAGCAACTGATCCATAGCCTTGCAGGTTCCAGCACTTCAGATGCAGATTTGGGGACCTTTTAAATGAGTTGAACATTTCAGCCTCAACCGCCAACTTAGGCAGAGAATTTCCGACACCCACCATCCTCTGGATGGAAGTCTTTCTTTATGTCCTCTCTAATCCTTCTATCAATCACCTTAAATCTATGCCCCCTGGTAAATTGATCCCTCCGCTAAGGGAAATATGTTTTTCCTGACTACCCTATTTAGGCCGTTCATAATTTTGTAGGACTCTATTAAGTCACCCCTTAGTCTCCTCTGTCCTAAGAAGAACAACCTTAGCCTAGTCAGTCTCGCCTCATAGATGCAATTTTAAAGACCTGGCAGCATTCTTATAAATCTCCTCCGTACTCTCTCCAGAGCAATTATGTCCTTCCTGTAATATGGTGACCAGAACTCTGTGCAAAACTCCAGCTGTGGCTTTACCAGTGTTTTACAGTTCCAGCATTACATCCCTGTTTTTGTATTCAATACCTCGCCCAATAAAGGAAAGCATTCCATATGTTTTCGTGACCACTTTGTCCACTTGTCTTGCCACCTTCAAGGACCAGTGGACATGCACTCCAAGGTGTCTCACTTCCCCTCGCAATATCTTCCTGTTTGTTGAGTATTCCAAGTACTCCCCAAATACATTAACTCACTTTTCTAGATTGAATTCCAATTGCCAAGGTGAGCTGCCTTCTTGAACCTCTGTAGTCTATGCACTTTAATGATGACTTAAGGACGCAAGGGAAAATTCCCAAACTCTTTTCGAGTAGTGCGATGGAATGTTTTACATGAGGGGCAGATGGAGCCTCAGTTTAACATATAACATGTGGAAGATGGCAGATGAGCAAGGGCGGAGGAGGGGGGAGACACTCAGGGCGAGATTCTCCCATATGTGGAGAAATCGTAAGGCTGGCGTCAAATCCGGGCGGGTTTGACGCCAGCCCACCCCCCCCCCTTCCCGACCGGGAACCGATTCTGGTCCCCGGTCGGGGCTAGCATCCCGACGCCGTAAACTCCGGCATCGCGGACTTAACGAATTTCGTTAAGCCCGCTTGCCAGAGTTAGCGCCGGCTGACGCGTCATATGACGTCAGCCGCGCATGCGCGGATTGGAAGACTCCAACCCGCGCATACGCGGACGACGTCATCGCGCATTTGCGCGAAACCCGCGCATGCGCGGGCCGGGATGTCCTTCAGCCGCCCCGCGAATGGATACTGCGGGGCGGCGGAAGGACAAAGAGTGCGCAGGCATCGGGTCCGCTGCCCGCGATCGGTGCCCACCGATCGCGGGCCCATGGCACCCTTGGCACGGCCGTGGTACTGCCGTGCCAATCGGTGCCATGGTTTTAAAAATCGAGAGTTTACGGCCGTTTTTATGAACGGCCAGACCAGGTGTGTTTGCCGTTCGTAAAAACAGCTGTAAAGGGTTGGGAACTCGGCCCATCGATCAGCTGAGAATCACTGCCGGCCGTAAAAAAACGGCGGCAGCGATTCGTATCAGGAGTCGGGCGTGGGGGGGGGGGGGGGGGAGAATAGCGGGAGGGCGTCAGAACAGCGTGGCCGTAAAATTTTACGAGCCACGCTATTCTCCACACCGTCGGGAGTGCGGAGAATCTCGCCCTCAGTACTGCACTGAACTGTCAGCCTAGCATTGTAGCACAGTGGTTAGCACTGTTGCTTCACAGCAGCAGGGTCCCAGGTTCGATTCCTGGGTCCGGTCACTGTCTGTGTGGAGTTGCACGTTCTCCACGTGTCTGCGTGGGTTTCCTCCGGGTGCTCCGATTTCCTCCCACAGTCCAAATATGTGCTTGTTGGGTAATTTGGACATTCTGAATTCTCCCTGTGTACCCGAATAGGCGCCGGAATGTGGCGACTAGGGGATTTTCACAGTAACTTCATTGCAGTGTTAATGTCAGCCTACTTGTGACACGAATAAGATTTTTTTTAAAACAAATTACACGGATGCTGGAATCTGAAACAATAACAGAAAATACTGGACAATGGGACAGCTTCTGTGGAGAGAGAAGGGGGCTAACGTTTCGAGTCTGGAGGAAGCTAGATTTTGTGTTTTGGTGTATGGAATGGGGCTGAGACTCACATCCTTCAAAGTGACGGCTGGAAGGATTGAGATGGGACGAGCGGCCTCCATCCTGACCTGCACCTGGAGGTCCTGCAGAAGTGGGAGATTCGGGAGGGTAGATTCTGTCCGCTGCCGCTGGGGGGAACCATGAAAGCGGCGAGAGGAGGGCAGGGGGGAGGGAGCGGGTGCAGGGACCGGAAGTGCGGCTGGATTGGGCTGCGCGGACAATTTCCGGTGGCTGATTCAAGATGGCGCCGTGGCCGGGAGAGGAGGAATGAGCGTGGGAGATACTAGGACCTGGAATTTATCAGCGGAGCCGCCCGCCAGTGGCCTGGATGCTGGGAGATTTAAGGAGAGCTTCCTGAGGGCCCGTGTTGGTGGCAAAGGAGGAGAGGGAGAGAGGCCCTGAGGAAGAAGAGGGGGTTTAAACCACACACTGTGGGCGGGCAGGTGGGGGGAGGATTTTAATCCAAGGAAGGCATATATTTAAAAATACACATTACCGAGTCATGGCTTCGGCGTCCGGCAACGACGACGATCTGACAATCCCCCGAGCGGCCATCAATAAGATGATCAAAGAGACGTTGCCCAACGTGCGGGTGGCTAACGAAGCCCGGGAGCTGGTGGTGAGCTGCTGCACCGAGTTCATTCACCTCATCTCCTCCGAGGCCAACGAGATCTGCAACAAGTCGGAGAAGAAGACCATCTCCCCGGAGCACGTTATCCAAGGTGAGGGCAAGGGCAGGGTGGAAGCTGAGGGCCCGGCTTGGGTGGTCCTGGCGCCCGAGGACAAAGTGGTGACAAGAGTCGGAGGGAAGTCGCAGCTGGACTCGACTCGTGTCTCGCACAAGGTTTCTTTCCTGTCCTTTTTTTTGTGTGTTTTGATTTCACTTTTGGTCTCGCAGGGTGGGGGCAGCCACCAACATCCAGTTTAGAAATCGGGAGGGAAATGGTGAGATGAGCTCATTTCTCCACACCAGCCTCTGGGTGAGCAACATGCTAGAAATTGATGCTTGAAAGCAGTTTCCGCATCTCACTCGGTTCGTGAATTGGACAATTTGAGTAACATTCAGATTTTGTTACTTGCTGAATGGACAATTCCAAGAATATCTTTTTTATAATTGTGATGAACCTCATCCAAACAGTTTAACAATTACAGATGATACCAAGATGTGTTGCATGTGGATACGGATTTAAAGCCTATATATGGATATCATTGGTGAAGGAAAACTGAATCGTATTCATCTGAAAATGTTGACCCTGACTAGCTGAACTTAATTTGCATGCATGTAAATTCCTTCATACTGGAAAGTGTGACTGAAAATGTGAATATTAAAGCAGAAATCATTATATCTGATTTGCTTTTTGTTTTTAAAAATTTTGACCACTCCGGTATAAAAATAGAATTACTCTCTGAATATTCTGTGCCATGTACCAAGAAGTGTAAAGATCTCAGTAGCCCCATGCCCATTAACAGCACAAATGGGCAATTATTTATATGTGCTGGGCACATTGTGTTGCAGTAGAAGGATTTATAAAAATCTCAAGCCTTTTTGGATAGATGAACTTGTCTTTTTACAAAATTACTTGTGTGACTCCTCAGTATTCATATGAATTATATTAGTACAAAGATTGGCATAGGTGCCAATATTTCAAATTAGCCAGGTGCAGGAGAAGTTAGTTTGAAATGTTTACACGCATTAATCCCATGAATTAAGTTTTGTTATAAAGTCAAACCAGAATTTGCTAGATTGTATTTTTCAACCTATGCGTATGACTTAACTAATAAACTGAAAACTACAGGAATGCTTGTTTACATTTGGAGTTGTCCTTCGAATAGGATCTGTTGGCCTAAATGGGATAATTATGCAGTTAAGTGTTGTTTAATCTGACTAATTAGCAGATGAATTAATTTTTTAGCGAATGAAATATTCAAATCAGATATCTTCCTCATAAACCGATTCATTTCTTTCTGCACCCCAGTCATATGTGGCACATTTTCAGCTCTTTGATTTTGTAAATGACCAGGTACCATTGTCTACTGGAATAGTGGAGCAGACTCGATGGGCCGAGTGGCCTAATTCTGCTCCTATGTCTTATGGTTTTATGGACTACTTGTAAATTAAAGGAGCTTGTCAGAAACCCTTCTGTCCGTTGCAGTGGTGGAAGGCCCTATTTGAATAATTTAAAAAAAACAATTTTGGCTTGACTCAAAGTTACCCTGGGACGTCAGCTCTCCTTGGGTGATTTATATAAAATGAAAGATGAGTCAAAGATAAGCTTAACTAAAAAAAAGAAATTAAACTTGCTTATTGTCACACGTAGGCTTGAAATTAAGTTACTGTGAAAAGCCCCTAGTCGCCACATTCCGGCGCCTGTCCGGGGAGGCTGGTACGGGAATTGAACCGTGCTGATGGTCTGCTTTAAAAGCCAGCTATTTAGCCCTGTGTTAAACCAGCCCCTGTAACTAAACCAGGGAAGTTAGTTAATCACTGAGATTAATGGTAGTTTATGCTTTAAACTATGCTTTCCTTGCATCTTTCAATTTTGTCACTTGCTTTTAATTAATTTCGCCATACACAAGATGTGAGCTGTGCAGCTGGACAGGTGCCAACAGTGTTGCTTAGTGACAGGAGGTATGAATTAATTGTCAGCCATTTTCTCCCTTCACTGTTGCATATGGTAATCTGCCCAGGCAATCTTTACATGTTGAATATTGATCAGGACCTCGATATTTAGTTCCTTGTTCTAGAATTGCCAGGCTCTCATCTAAACTACATAGTGGGATACAATAATCTTTTATTAACTTCTCCCTCTATGCGTCAGTCAGTAAATGTCGAAACATCTTTTTAGTGGAAAAAAAGCTGATGATTGCTGATCGCTATATATTTAGTGCATCTTTAAGCATTTAACCATTGAAGTCAGTTTTAGGTTCCCAGTGTGCATATGAGCACAGCGGAAGAGCAGATTACGTGTTTTTCACAGACTGTTTCTTTTTCAGCTGCTTTTAAGCTGAAAGTTGTTGAATATACCAAAGACCGTGGAAATCGTCCTGTAGAAAGACACGGTGTGAGCAAATGCAGCGTTCGTTTGCGATGAAAACAGAAAGTTTGGGTAGGTTTTTAAGAAAAACTACCAAATTGTTTGGTTCTAGAAGGCAAGGTTTTTAACAAAAAAATCAAATGTTTGACTGGGCAACTGAGGGCGTTGAATTTTTTTAACTCGCTGGTGATTTATTGCGGGGTGGTGGGAGACGGTTGTGTTGTGTTAACGTCACTGGTGAAATTGAATTAACCATAAAAAATTTGGCTTTGAAAGCTTAGCTAAGTGATGATGATCAAGAAACTATCACCGATTGACATAAAACCTGTCTGCTTCACTAGTGCCCTTTAGGGAAGGAAATCTGCCGTCCTTACCTGGTCTGGTCTACATGTGACTCCAGACCCACAGCTGCATGATTGACTCCTAACTGCCCTCTGCCATGGCCTAGTAAGCCACTCCGTTCAAGGGCAATTAGGGATGGATAACATGTTCACCCATCTAGTGATACCTATATCCCATGAAATTTTTTTTTTTAAGTCTTGAAATCGAAAATCAGATGTTGAATACGTCAGTAATAGCATTGGTGTCTAGTTTAAACTTATTATTTCCTGAGTAGAAAATGAAAAATGAATAAACAGGGATTTTCTAGTCTTAGTGCCACATAAAAACGCTGTAGTTTTGAATTTGTGTGGCAATGTTTGTCTTCCAAACACCAGTCATTTGACTAAAGTACCAGTTATTGCTAAGCACTGTTTGCATTGCGTGTAGGTGTGAAACCCACATTTTAGTTAATTTACCATAAATATGCTCAAGGCAGGTCAGTTGCATAGGTAGTGGCATATTCAACATATTCAAGTCTGTGATGTGCATGGAACATTTCAAAGCTAGGGACTTGCTTGTATACCTTTTAAATACTTGCCTGCAATGAGTTTTTATGGGTAGTTCTGGTAACAGGGACAATGGTAAACGGTCATGGAATAGAAATATGATTGTCAAATCTGTGTTAATAAGCTAGTAGTCCCAGACATTAACTACACGAATCGTCAAATTTGGCCTCATCAGTCGATGTAAAACTTTGTAAAATGAATTGTTGGTAATGTGCATTGAGACATTAAAGAAACAAGGCCTGAATTAATTTAATGTTCCAGGACGTGGAAACCATGCTCCATACATAATGTTTTAGCAAATAACTGAGATACATTTCCACATCTGACTGCGTTATTGAAGGTGATAAATTAAAATTCAGGCTCTTTCCTGAATTGGGGATGAAGCATTGACCATTTCAGACTGAACCTCGTGGTTTTGTTCAGTGGATCTCTCCTCCCAAGTGTGCAGTATTCAGATTCTCTATGGGTACATTTTTATTTGGTTATGGTAGATTTTTGTTACCTGCCCACATTAATAGGAGGAAGTGGCGATCCACATTTTTCTTTTTGCAAATGACAGGAAAGAAATTGTTCACAAGAGAGTAAGTCTGTTATTAGTGTAGTTATTAGACCTATTTCTACCTTAACATTCCTGGAGGCACCTGTCTCGGCTCATCCGCTTTTGAAACCCTCATTCAAACTTTTGTTACTGCTAAACTCGACTATTCCAATGCACTCTTGGCCGATCTGCCTTGTTCTACCCTCCATAAGCTTGAGGTCATCCAAACACTGCTGCCCATTTCTTACCTTGCACCAAGTTCCATTTAGCTATCAACCCCTGTGTGGCTGACCTCATTGGCTCCCGGTCAAGCATCTTAATTTTATCATTCTCATCCTTGTTTTCAATTCTCCCTATTGCCTTGTCCTTGCCTATCGGACATACGGACATTACATTCCATCTGCAGCAGGAGTTTTATCCTCAAACTTATTCCCCTTCTGTCATGAATGTCTTTCCATATCTTTGATTTTTTTTTTGTTATTGTCATGTCCACTTTGAGTCTCCCTGGTAATTATTGAGGCAAAGTAACAATTCTATATTTTCGGCATTTCACTGTCACTGACTATGTGTTTATCCCTTAGTTATCATATCCCTGCTCTGATATTTATTTTGTTACTTGCGTGCATGTGGAATGCTTTATTTCCATATCCTTTGCTGGCTCAATTTTGTATTTTGACTTGCTTTCCTAATTACTCATTTTTAACCTTCTCCCTTTTTGTCTATGTACATACATGTGTACTTTAGTTTCAGTTTTGTTTTTATCTAATCATCCATAATATTCCATTATTGGCTAGTTTGTTCTGGTTTTATAGAGGAATATATTTTTCCTGAACTATATTTGACCATTTTAAATATTTCTCACTGCTGTTTGGGTACTGTACAGCATTGGCGATCATGTCTTTAGCTGCTGGGAGCTTAAACTCTGGGATCCCCTCCCTAACCCCTCCCCTCTCTAGCTGTCTTTGTTTCACATGCTTCTTAAAACTACCTCTTTGACCAAACCTTGATTTTGTTTGAAAGCACTCTTGTGAAGCAAGTTTGACCGTTTTGCTATAACAACAGCAACTTGTCTTTATACAGCACCCATTAATGAAATAAAACGATCCCATGACGTTTCTTGGGACATTATAAAAGTACCACTGAGCCACATAAGGAGATTTTAGGTTAGGTGACCAAAAGCCGGGTGAAAGACGTAGGTTTGATGGAACATCTTTTAATGAAGAAAGTGAGGTGAGAGGCAGACAGGTTTAGGGCAGGTAGTTCAGAATTTCGGCCCAGACAACTGAAGGCGCTGTCACCAACAGGAGAGCAATTAAAACCGGGCATGCTGATGAGCGTAGGCATCAAGAAGGCTGTAGGGCTGGTAGGAAGGGCAAGACCATGGAGTGATTTGAAAACGAGGTTGAGAATTTTAAAATCATGATTTTGCTTGAACCGTAACACTGTAGATCAGTCAGCACAGGGGTGATAAGGGAGTGGGACTTGGTGAGAGTTAAGACGTGGGCAACAGAATGCTTAATGACCTAAAGTTTACAACGGTAGCATGAGAAATCCAGCCCAGGAGTGCAGTGGATTAGGGAAGTTCAGAGGTAACAAAGGCACAAATGGTGCTTTTTAAATGCCGCTTGCCTATTTCCTGGGCTGGCATAATTGGCGGCAGTGGCATTTGCTGACCCGTACTTTCCTGTTTTTATGTATGCTGAAGTCTTTTTTTTTAAAGAGGTTGAGATTGTCAAAATCCATAGAATCCATAGTTATAGCTGTGGTCAAGAATTAAGCAACATTGTGCCTTCTTAAAATTCCTTGTTTGGTCATGTGAAATACTAACAAATCTATTTTCATGACTAATAGCTTAGAATTAAATCCGCATGGAACATACATTGTGCTTTGTATCACTGGGCAGCTAGTCATCTCCATTTTGCAAATGAGTTTTGGTTATTAGGAGAGTCTGATTTGATTTACTGTCACATGTATTGAAGTACAGTGAAAAGTATTTTTCTGCGGCCAAGGGACCGTACACAGTAGACAAAAGAATAATCAACAGAGAACATTGACAAATGGTACATCGACAAACAGTGATTGGTTACAGTGCGGAACAAGGGGCCAAACAAAGCAAATACATGAGCAGGAGCAGCATAGGGTGTCGTGAATAGTGTTCTTACAGGGAACAGATCAGTCCGAAGGGGAGTCGTTGAGGAGTCTTGAAGCTGTTCCTATGTCTGGATGTGCGAGTCTTCAGACTTCTGTACCTTCTGCGTGATGGAAGGTCTGGAAGAAGGCAATGCCTGGGTGGGAGGGGTCTCTGATAATGCTGTCTGCCTTCCTGCGGCAGCGGGAGGTGTATATAGAATCAATGTGGGGGATTCTGCTTTTGAAAGTGGGTGTCGTGTCTCTGTTCATACACCCACATGTACAAGTACACAGAAATGCATAAATTGTTTGCAAGTTTATGAATTACTGTAGCTATCTTTTGATGACTTGAGAATGGCAGAAGTATATAGAACAATTGCTTCCACATCTTAACTGTTGAATTGAAACATTGAATAAAGTTAAGTTTAGACTTGCCACCCATATTTCTGATACTTGAATTTTATTTGCACTGCAGGATTTAATTTTTTATAATGAATTGTTAAATTCAACAGCTAGAAAAACAAACTAATCAACTTCCATTTGAGTTTTGCAATTCGTGTTATTTATAGGTGTTGTAAAATACTGCAATGGAATGATTGTTTCAATGCACAATTGTGAAACAAGGTGTTGTGGATGTGGTGCAGGCCCTTCAGGTCACATATTTCCCACGTTTTGTGTAGCTTCTCAATAATGGCCAATTGGTGAAATCTAACAATGCATTGACACAGCAAAATTAGCTACAGTGAGCTTTCTTTACAGCATTTGCTTGTGTTGAATGTTGAAAAGGAGACGTCTGGAAAAAAATTTAAAATACCTTCGAAGGCACTTATGTTAGAGGTATGAAATCATTTGAAAATACTTCTAAGAATATCCTTATTTAACATAATGCATGTATATTTGCACTTGTTCTGACTTTTGACACACAGAGTGCTATTTTGATTTGAGTTTAGCTTCCGCAGACAGAATTAATGCTCTTTGACTTTAACATGTAAAGCAGCAGATATTTTAGTGTTTCCTATCTTTTATTTGGCTTTGCTTCACCGGAGGACGATTTAAATCCCCATAAATGTGGGTGGCACGGTAGCACATTGGTTAGCACTGCGGCTTCACCATGTCAGGGACCCGGGTTTGATTCTTGGCTTGGGTCACTGCCTGTGCAGAGTCTGCACCTTCTCCCCGTGTCTGCGTGGGTTTTGTCCCACAAATCCCGAAAAGAGGTGCTTGTTAGGTGAATTGGACATTCTGAATTCTTCCTCTGTGTACCCAACAGGGGCTGGACTGTGGCGACTAGGGGATTTTCACAGTAACTTCATTGCAGTGTTAATGTAAGCCTACTTGTGACACTAATAAAGATTATTATTATTAAATTTATTGTGTGTATATATATATATATATAACTCCTGGGAGATTTTATTGTGCCTTGTTGATATCCTATATCATTATGTAGTGATATCTGTAGTTAAAACAAATTAAATTAACTAGTTGCAATTCTGCCCTTGGATTACAC
This sequence comes from Scyliorhinus canicula, assembly GCF_902713615.1. NCBI lineage: Eukaryota > Metazoa > Chordata > Chondrichthyes > Carcharhiniformes > Scyliorhinidae > Scyliorhinus > Scyliorhinus canicula. The sequence goes on from NC_052149.1 coordinate 22,852,783, forward strand.
AATAGTTAGAGTTGGCTTTAAGACAGGTGTTTGTAAATTAGAGATATTGAATATTAAATTGAGGTATAAACATGAATGAAGTGCAAGTTGCATTAATCAAATAAATTCTTGTTGGTTTTTAAATGAGCTCAGAATACTTAGAACTAATCGTTTTTAGCAGGTATAATAAGATATTTTCAATGGCAAGCATAGCCATCTTTTAAACTTGTCCGCAGCGCTCATTTTATTAGTTCTTTAACAAATCATGCTGATCATGTTCATTAAATTCAAGACTGTTAATTGCAGTATTTTTCTATCTGCCCATTCGTTCTCCTTAAGGCATCTCGACACATGGATAGGATGGGTATAGAGGGATACGGCACTAGGAAGTGCTCAGGGTTTTGGCCAAAGGTAGTTTCATGACCGGCACTTGCTCGGAGGGCCTGTTTCTGTCCTGTATTGATATTTGTTCTTTGTTCTCATACCCAGGTCATGGATCAAACTACATTTGCAACCTTAATTTTAAATTATTATTTTATTTGATCTATCATCACTTGATTTATTTTTTGCAGCACGTATGTAGTGAGTAAACTTCCTAATTTTAAACAGACTACAGCTATTTTTGTTGGCTTGCAGAAGTGACGTTTATGCATGCTGTATTAGCACTGGGCAAAGTAGGTGCAGCATTTGGATTGGATTTGTTTATTGTCATGTGTACCGAGGTACAGTGAAAAGTATTTTTCTGCGAGCAGCTCAATGGATCATTAAGTACATGGGAAGAAAAGGGAATAAAAGAAAATACATAATAGGGCAACGCAAGGTATACAATGTAACTACATAAGCATCGGCTGAAGCATACAGGGTGTAGTGTAGAGGGTCGTTTAGGAGTCTGGTAACAGCGGGGAAGAAGCTGTTTTTGAGTCTGTTTGTGGGTGTTCTCAGACTTCTGTATCTCTTGCCCGATGGAAGAAGTTGGAAGAGTGAGTAAGCCGGGTGGGAGGGGTCTTTGATTATGCTGCCCGCTTTCCCCAGGCAGCGGGAGGTGTAGATGGAGTCAATGGATGGGAGGCAGGTTCGTCAGATGGACTGGGCGGTGTTCACGACTCTCTGAAGTTTCTTGCGGTCCTGGGCCGAGCAGTTGCCATACCGGGCTGTGGTGCAGGCAGATAGGATGCTTTCTATGGTGCATCTGTAAAAGGTGGTAAGGGTTAATGTGGACATGCCAAATTTCCTTAGTTTCCTGAGGACGTATAGGCGCTGTTGTGCTTTCTTGGTGATAGCGCGACGTGGGTGGACCAGGACAGATTTTTGGAGATGTGCACCCCTAGGAATTTGAAACTGCTAACCATCTCCACCTCAGCCCCATTGGTGCTGACAGGGGTGTACAGTACTTTGCTTCCTGAAGTCAATGACCAGCTCTTTAGTTTTGCTGGCATTGAGGGAGAGTTTATTGTCGCTGCACCACTCCACTAGGTTCTCAATCTCCCTCCTGTATTCTGACTCGTCATTTAGAAGTACACAAAGCAATAATTAGAAACGGCTTTGTTTTGCTTCAGGCTGAATTTTATTTCTGTAAAGCTACAATAATCTGCTATTAGCAAACTAGCCGTTGTTATATTTTTTATAATCTTAAAATGAATAATGCTGACAAATCTATCTAAAGTAGATTTGCACTTGGCCTGATGTTTCCTTAACAAAAATAAACTGGTGCATGCTATTTTGATCTGGTTTCAGCTTTAATGGGCAGAATTAATGCTCTTTGATCCTAACATTGAATATGCAGTTGAAGCTTCAGTGTTTCATATGTTTATCTTGTCTTTGCTTCATTAGAAGCCAATCAACATTTTACATAAATTTTTTCTAAGTGAAAACTTGCTGTTCTTTATTGATGTGTCAAAACATTTGGTAGTGAATTTACTTCCAAATTTAACATTTGCCACGTTTATGAAAATCTCTCTGTTTTCACCTTCAGGCCCCTTCTGAGTTTGCAGTTTGAGGATTTAGTGCAAATGCAGATTAACATGGGAATGTGAAATTGTGACCTGTCATTCACTGCACCACAAGCTGAACTCCAAACCCCACCCATAGCTAGCAAACAAAGAAATAAATTGATTTAGTGAGAATGTCCCCATTTCTGCTCTAATATCATTGTTGAAACTCAAAAAAAGTTGAGCTTTGTTTGGGTTTTTAATGGTGATCTCAGTAATAACTACAGCAGAACAACCGACCTGTCCTTAAAAATGTATGGAATGTTGTTAAATGTCTCATTACTCTATTGTTTCAGATTTAAAAAAATAAAAGATTGAGTTTTCAAATTTTTCATATGTCAGCTTCTCCCTTCACCTCAGTCTTTTTCTTTTGCTTTGTGTGAATTTTTAAAAAATGATTTTATTTGGTTTTAATTTTTTGGTTTGTTCATCAGAATTGTTTAATGTGATTGGCTGCTTGATCAGTTTGATGACATCACTGCAATTTGACATTGGGATTCCTCCTTAAACACGCTACAGTCAATTTCACCATGAGAGTTAAAGTTCTTGTCACAGACATCACCACATTCCCTAGTGAGGCTTTCTGTGAGGCTGGGGTGAGCAACCTTGCTTCATCGCTGACTGCAAACTGGACGAATATAATTGACTATTTGTGATTCCGGCACTTGTATTGCACAGAGGTTAGAACACTTGCAGCTAGGCAACTTTAAACAGATGTCTGGTTTATCGATTTATTTTCCTTTGGTGCTATCACAATATAGTTACTCAATAGAAGTCGAGGAAGAATGCAGTTCCTGCCCAATCACTCTGTGCCCTGTGAGCCAACTGGTAGAATCTTAGTTGTTTCCTTCAAACCTGCCCATGGCTCCATTCTAGCTACTTTAGCAATCTTCACTGGTTATTAATTCTTTTTTTGTTTAATTTCCCAATTAAGGAGCAATTTAGCGTGGCCAGTCCACCTACCTTGGGTTGCGAGGGTGAAACCCTCGCAGGCACGGGGAGAATGTGAAAACGCCACACGGACAGTGACCCGAGGCCGGGATTGAACCCAGGTCATTGGCTGCCGTGAGGCAGCAGTGCTAACCACCGTGCCACCCATCTGGCTATTAATTCCTGCATGCATACCATCTGCCTCTAGATTGTTGCTTATTCTGTGCTCCAGATCTATCATCTGCCGTGGTTGAGTGATGCCATTCTTGTCTCTGTCCATTATAAAGTTAAATACCTATTCTAGGGATGTGAGTGCATAGCCTACGGCTGACATTTCAGTGCAGTACTTACCAGGTCAGGTGGTGGACTCCTTATTGGAGTATGTCTAAGCTGTAAGCCAGTTCATCATCCTATGTGGGTCCTCTGATGAGCAGAGGGTCCGATGTGAGATTGGATTGGATGTCCTCGGGCCTGGCAGACCAGATTGTCATTGGTACTTGAGGAACATCTGCAGCTGTGATGCCTCTGGCCTTAATCTGGGCATGTTGGATGTTGTGTTTTTTGTGTAGATGGTCCTCAAAACATGCTGAACCAGTGTTTTCCCAAGTTCAATGTTTTCCAGAGGGGTGGTCTTTAATACAGAAGTTTGTAAGGCTATTTTTTAGGATCTCCTTGTATCATTATACTGATCAACTTGGTACTGTTTGCTACTTATCCCAACAACATGTCTACAAAGATTTAACAGGCTCTAGAGCATTGATTCCCTCTGTTCGAACATGTTTTGGAATTTGGTATTGTCTACAGTACTTGCTGTTAATGAATATATGTTAAAACCATTTGCAGTAATATTTTCGTAAACAACAAATGAATGATAACATTTTTCTATAATGCAAATGAATATTGTTTTGATGCTGATATCAACTACCTCCTGTTGTTCAAAATTATGACCCGACCCATCTAATACTCCTCCGTCTGATCAGAACCATATTCAAATTATGCCCTTATTTTGTCAGATTTGTTCAAAATAACATTTTCATTCTGAAATAGTGTTTGTGAGCTGTTGAAAGTTGGCAGTGTCACTATATCTTATGAATCCTATTAACTAAATCAAATTTTAAAAAATTAAATTCCTGGACTTGTATTGTTAACCCCTTTTGAGTGTTGAAATCATAGCCAATTTATTTTGAGGATAAGACCTTTTCCTCCTCAGTCATATGCCATAAATATTTGTCCAAATACTCTCCCTGTCAGACACTGCTGCAGCTACCCTGTTAAGTGTGATGCTGCTACTAGGGCAGTGAGTGACACCAATAAGAGCAGAGTTTTAAATTTGAGGCTTGACAAAACATGAAAGTTGGCCTGATTTTGCCTGATGCAGCCATATCCAGCTTTAAACGTCCGAGCCGGAATTGGCTGGGAAGCCAGGCCTTAGGGCTGTTTTTGAAACAATGCAGGCCAATTTCTCATTTGCAGAGGGGACATCTGAGAAACAGGTAAGTGAAGTATTTAAATAGAATATTTAGAAATGTTGTGATAGGAATTTTAAGATTTTAAATGGGGAGAATTAGATATATGTATGCAGCGCTTTTCTACTTTTGTATCTGAAGAGTGTTGGATTGTTAAAGTAGAAAAGCTGCTGCCTTAGTAAATCAGGTACTTTGTTAGTATTTGTTTCAGTCTTGCTGTGTGTGAGCTGAAAACAATTGATGTGGTTGCTGCCAAGTGACTGGAGGTATGGCATCCAGAATTTGCAGTTAGTGGTTTTGGGTGCCATTTCATCAATGAGTCCTGGAATGACAATTTTTTACCCTGCTCCTACCATTTGCACCATTGAATACTCCTAGCCACCCTGTTTAAATTTATTACTGAACTGTAAAATTCTCTATTTAAAATTATGCAAAACATTTATACAAAACTGTGACATCCTCAAGACCGCATTGCTTCCAGTGATTTTATCTCCTCAAGGTGCACCCTTGTGTTCAGGAATAGTGACCATTCAATCATTGTCATCTTGATTCTCCTCTTGAGCCTAGAGACTCACGAGGCAGATGAAGCACATGCCTATTCCAATATCTGCTTCTGTATGTAGCTATTTTTCCTGGGGCAGGTCACTAGCCTGTCACCTAAGGCTTATAACTTGAGGTGCACCACTCCACATCAAGCATGGCTGACCAGGAGACTCTTGCCACCAACCATCTGCATATTGGAAGGATACACATGTTATGAAAGCATCTCTGTGACCATCAAGCTCTGGGGTGGGACTCAAATTCTGTGTTTGTGTCTCAGAGAGGCAAGGGAGGTTAGTCACTGTCACAAGGCCTCCAACCATTCAGTACCTCATCTATATGTATGTTCTTCATGTGTGACACCAGCCAGTGTGATGATAGGGCATCACACTTGAGTGTAGCTCTGCCCTAGATTGGCCCATGTATATTCCATTAGGAGTCAGTGGAGAGTAATTAGGAGGAGAAACCCATGATTTGCCCTTTGCCCATCTCGCCAGCAATACCGCTGTAATCTACACTAGTGTCCCAAATTGAGATCAGCTAACCTAGCATTGGTCGGATTCAAACCTGGCCTTTATGACTTGGTATCGCCTCAAAGGCCATAAAGTTCAAATCCGTGTTTCCATTAGTTTGTATATATCTCCAGTTGGTACTAATAAACCTTTTCAGTGTTCTGACCTAAAATGTATCCACAATGAGACATTGATGCTCCGTCCACTCTAAATTTCTGGGCTCTCAAAATTCAACCAGAGCAGATCAGAAAAATCAGCATTAGTTGGACCAAGCTGAGCTCTGTTTCAGAGATTGGACTGTTAGGACTGAAACTGTATCTGACCCGTAAGCAACAACTTGGACACCCATGCACTTGGCCATGAACTAAGTGTTGAAAACTAAATTCGCCAAAAATTAGGTCCAGTGCCCTAAATACTGCTATCAGGTTAAACAGCAACTTACTTGTTCTATTTTTAGTTTAGTATTCACTGCTCACGATTCTCACTCCTCCAAACACAGATTGTGTGACCTCTTTGATAAACTTCTTCATTCCGTATTCAAACAAAGCTTCAAGTTGCCTGTTGTTTTAATTCTCAGCCCCTCTCTCACTCCACTGCCTCCTGCACTTTTCCAATGAAATTCAACATATGTTTGATTAGGTGCTTTACAGTCTACCAGGCACAACATTGAGTTCAAGAATTTTATATCACAACCACTGTACCCATTTCTGCAGATCGTAGCAGTTGGCAATGATTCTGCTATTCCACTTGTACCTCCTCTTGACCAATCTTTTATTTTAATGAACAAAATATGTCAGACCTGTTGAGTATTTCAAATAGCAGTGGAGAGAACAGGAGTTAATGTTTCACGTCGAGACAAATCAATATTTCATAATTCAGATTTGGAAATAACCTTGGCATTGTCAGAGACCAAGAAAGCTATGGATGGGAGTGAAATGTTCAAACTAGCATTTCCACATTAAACCCAAATTCTCAGGAATTAAAATATGCAATTGTTAAGCACTGAGAACATGTTGACAAGATAACGATCATCAAACAATTGCCTGCAAAATGAAAATGTTGTAAATAAAGGGTGGCAAACAATATAAGAAATTAGCAAATTGTGTGGGGTGTAGATGCTTTGTTAGTTTCAGTATGTATCCTGGCATTTCAGATTTCTGTTCATGGACAGTTATTTTTTGTAAATGCTCATATGCTAATCATTTTCTTTCTTTTTATTTTTAGCCCTAGAGAGTCTTGGATTTTGCTCTTATATTAGTGAAGTAAAGGAAGTCTTGCAAGAGTGCAAAACAGTAGCACTAAAGAGGAGAAAAGCAAGCTCGCGTCTAGAAAACCTTGGCATACCAGAAGAAGAACTACTGCGGCAACAACAGGAGCTATTTGCAAAAGTAAGTAGTGGAATTGGGAGCAAGTCGCATGTGGCCATTTAAATAGCTGCTGTCATTCATAAAAACATTTTATTTCCAAAATATACCAACAATAATCAGGTTTTCCAGTTTTCATGGTAACATATTGGATTTGGTACTTGGTAATGAACCAGGGCAAGTGATAGATTTGTTAGTGAGGGAGCATTTTGGAGATAGTGACCTCAATTCTGTGACTTTGACTTTAGTAATGGAGAGGGATAGGTGCGTGCAACAGGTCAAGGTTTACAATTGGGGGGAAGGGTAAATACGATGCTGTCAGACAAGAACTGAAGTGCATAAGTTGGGAACATAGGCTGTCAACGGGTGGTACCAGGGGATTGGCCAGTGGTAATTGTCGTGCCCCTGTTCAAAAAAGGGTATAGGGATAACCCTGGGAATTGCAGGCCAGTTAGTCTTACTTCGGTTGTAGGCAAAGTAATGGTAATGGAAAGGGTACTGAGGGATAGGATTTCTGAGCATCTGGAAAGACACTGCTTGATTAGGGATAGTCAGCACAGATTTGTGAGGGGTAGGTCTTGCCTCACAAGTCTTATTGAATTCTTTGAGGAGGTGACCAAGCACGTGGATGAAGGTAAAGCAGTGGATATGGTGTACATGGGTTTTAGTAAGGCATTTGATAAGGTTCCCCATGGTAGGCTTATGCAGAAAGTAAGGAGGCATAGGATAGTGGGAAATTTGGCCAGTTGGATAACGAACTGGCTAACCGATAGAAGTCAGAGAGTGGTGGTGGATGGCAAATATTCAGCCTGGAGCCCAGTTACCAGTGGTGTACCGCAGGGATCAGTTCTGGGTCCACTGCTGTTTGTGATTTTCATTAATGATAAAAGCAAATTACTGCGGATGCTGGAATCTGAAACGAAAGGGAAAATGCTGGAAAATCTCAGCAAGTCTGGCAGCATCTGTAGGGAGAGAAAAGAGCTAACGTTTTGAGTCCGATGATGACAAAGAGTCATCGGACTCGAAACGTTAGCTCTTTTCTCTCCCTACAGAAGCTGCCAAACTTGCTGAGATTTTCCAGCATTTTCATTAATGACTTGGATGAGGGAGTTGAAGGGTGGCTCAGTAAATTTGCAGACGATACATAGATTGGTGGAGTTGTGGATAGTGAGGAGGGCTGTTGTCAGCTGCAAAGAGACATAGATAGGATTCAGAGCTGGACTGAGAAGTGGCAGATGGAATTTAACCCTGAAAAGTGTGAGGTTGTCCATTTTGGAAGGACAAATATGAATGCGGGATACAGGGTTAACGGTAGGGTTCTTGGCAATGTGGCAGAACAGAGAGATCTTGGGGTCTATGTTCATAGATCTTTGAAAGTTGCCACTCAAGTGGATAGAGCTGTGAAGAAGGCCTATGGTGTGCTAGCGTTCGTTAGCAGAGGGATTGAATTTAAGAGCCGTGAAGTGATGAAGCAGCTTTACAAAACCTTGGTAAGGCCAAATTTGGAGTACTGTGTGCAGTTCTGGTTGCCTCATTTTAGGAAGGATGTGGAAGCTTTGGAAAAGGTGCAAAGGAGATTTACCAGGATGTTGCCTGGAATGGAGAGTAGGTCTTACGAGGAAAGGTTGCGGGTGCTAGGCCTTTTTTCATTAGAACGGAGAAGGATGAGGGGCGACTTGATAGAAGTTTATAAGATGATAATGGGAATAGATGAGTAGACAGTTGTTCCCCGGGTGGAACAAACCATTACAAGGGGACATAAATTTAAGGTGAATGGTGGAAGATATAAGGGGGGTGTCAGAGGTAGGTTCTTTACCCAGAGAGTAGTGGGGGCATGGAATGCACTGCCTGTGGAAGTAGTTGAGTCGGAAACATTAGGGACCTTCAAGTGGCTATTGGATAGGTACATGGATTACGGTAGAATGATGGGGTGTAGATTAATTTGTTCTTAATCTAAGATAAAAGTTCAGCACAACATCGTGAGCCGAAGGGCCTGTTCTGTGCTGTATTTTTCTGTGCTCTTTTTCTATGTTGAGTTTATCTTTTGTGACAATAAATTTGAAGATCTACCATCAAATATTGTTCCAATATTTATATTTTATATGTATGTGGCTGAGCCTCTGTTTTCAGTTGTTGGAGGAGTGTCAGTGTGGGAGATGTTAACTCATGTTCTTCTAGGGTAATTGCTTAGACTTCTACTGCTTCTAATTTACACAAATCAACAGTGTGTTGTAGCCAGTTGTATGCTTGTCCATTTTCCAGAACACTAAAGAGGCTGAGTGGTTGGGCTAAAGAGTGAAGTCAATGATTTGTTTGGGTATTTAGATCAATTTTGTTATGTAACCGAAAAAGTAAATTTTACACAATTTTATATAAGTATTACATGTACCATATATACTCGCGTAACATGCGACTTTTGAGCACCTAAATTGTAGCCTAAATTTGGGGGGTCGCATGATACGCGAGATACAAAATTCGTGGGTGTTTTACTTGCTGTTTTTTCTGATGGGAAGATGTTCAGCCACTTGCCGTTTCCATTCATAAAAACATGAATGGAAACGTCAAGTGGCTGAACATCTTCCCATCAGTATACTACTCTTCAGATTTTGACCACAGCATTCTGATGGGAAGATGTTCAGCCACTTGACGTTTCCATTCATGTTTTTATGAATGGAAACGGCAAGTGGCTGAACGACGCTAGTAAAGCCAGCTGGAAAGCTGTTCGAATCGCGAACAGTGTTCACAGCAGAATCCACTCTGCAGAAACCACACACAATGAGACCATTTGGAAGTTTTAGTTTCCAAAATTAATTTCCAAAAAAATGACTCGCATGATACATGAGGTATACCATAAAATCATGTTTTGGGGACGAAAATTTAGGGGTCGCATGATACGTGATATCGAATGATACGCGAGTATATATGGTAAGCGCCATAAAGTCAGTTTTGCTTGAAGAAAAGTTGAATTATCCAGTTGTTCAAATTATGTAAATGGATGGGTCAGGAACCACTTTCTGCATGATTTCTGTTTTAATTAAACTTCAGATTGGGAGGAGTAGATTGTAGGTGTGGAATGGATTGAATAGAATTAGTACATGGAGATTCTCTGGACTTGCAAGTTTTAAAAAATATAAATTTAGAGTACCCAATTATTTTTCTTACCAATTTAAGGCCAATCCTAACCTGCACCTTTTTGGGTTGTGGGGGTGAGACCCATGCAGACACAGGCAGAATGTGAGAACTCCACACCGACAGCGACCCGGGGCTGGGATCGAACCACTGTCCTATCTTGCCGCCCATAGCTCCCCAATCTCATCTTTAATAATGGACTCTTAAAATCTGACCAATGACCAAAGTCAGGATAACCGGCCTATAATTTCATGTCTTCTGCCTCCCTCCCTTCTTAAACCGGGGTGTTACATTAGCCACTTTCCAGTCCTCTGGGACCCTCTCAGTATCCAGTGACTTCTGAAAGATCACCACCAATGCCTCCACAATCTCCTCGGATATCTCCTAGAAACCCTGGGGTGTAGTCCATCCGGTCCAGGTGATTTAGCCACCTTCAGATCTTTCTGTTTCCCCACAACCTTCTCCTTAGTGATGGCCACTACACTCACCTCTGCCCCCTGATTCTCCTGGAGCTCTGACATCCCATTGGTGTCTTCCACCCGTGAAGACTGATGCAAATTAACCATTCAGTTCATCTGCCATTTCTTTGCTTCCTATTGCTACTTCTCCAGGCTCATTTTCCAGTGGACCAATGTCTATTTTTGCCTCTCTTACCTTTTTATATATTGAAAAAAACTCTTCCTATCTTTATATTACTAGCTAGCTTACACTCCTATTTCATCTTCTCCCCCTTGTCGCTTTTTTAGTTGTCCTCTACTCGCTTTTAAAGGCTTCCCAATCCTCTGGCTTCTCACTAATCCGTGCCATTTTGAATGCTTTTTCTTTTGCTTTTATGCTGTCCTTGACTTCCCTCGTCAGCTCATGGATGACTTGTCCTCCACTTAGGGGCAGCATGGTAGCTTTGTGGATAGCACAATTGCTTCACAGCTCCAGGGTCCCAGGTTCGATTCCGGCTTGGGTCACTGTCTGTGCGGAGTCTGCACATCCTCCCTGTGTGTGCGTGGGTTTCCTCCGGGTGCTCCGGTTTGCTCCCACAGTCCAAAGATGTGCAGGTTAGTTGGATTGGCCATGATAAATTGCCCTTAGTGTCCAAAATTGCCCTTAGTGTTGGGTGGGGTTACTGGGTTATGGGGATAGGGTGGAGGTGTTGACCTTGGGTAGGGTGCTCTTTCCAAGAGCCGGTGCAGACTCGTTGGGCCGAATGGCCTCCTTCTGCACTGTAAATTCTATGATAATCTATGAGTAGCATGTTTCCTCCTCCTTGGGATGAATCTCTGGTGTGCCTCCTGAATAACCGCCAAAATTTCCTGCCATTGCTGTTCCACTGTCTTCCCTGCTAGGCTCTCCTTCCAATCAACTCTGGCCAGCTCCTCCCTCATGTCTTTGTAGTTACCTTTATTTAATTATAATACCGTTACATCTGATTGCAGCTTCTCCCTCTCAAACTGCAGGGTAAATTCTATCATATTGTGGTCACTGCTCCCTAAGGGTTCCTTCCCCTTAAGTTCCCTAATCAGATCTGCCTCATTACACATCACCAAATCCAGAATTGTCTGTCCCCTAGTTGGCTCTGTCACAAGTTGCTCCAAAAAACCATCTCTTAGACATTCCACAAATTTGTTTTCTTGGGATCCACTACCAACCTTATTTTCCCAGTCCACCTGCATATTATTGTAATATTTCCTTTTTCATGTACCTTTTTTATTTCCTGATTTATTTCTGTCCCACATTCTGACTACTGCTAGGGGGCCTGTACATAACTCCCATCAGGGTCTTTTTACCTTTGCAATTCCTCAACTCTACCACACAGGTTCTACGCCTTCAAATGGTATATCGCTTCTTGCTATCGATTTAACTTAATTCCTTACAAACAATGCAACCCCGCCACCTTTTGCCCATCTGCCTGTCCTTTCGATAGAACACACATCCTTGTACATTTTGATCCCAGCCTTGGTCCCCTTGCAGCCACGTCCCTGTGATTTCCACAACATCGTACTGGCCAATTTCAATGTGTGCAACAAGCTCGTTTACCTTGTTCTGTATACTGCGTCCATTTAGGTACAACACCCTCAATCCTACATTGACCACCTCCCTTCTTATACTTGTCACCTTTTTTGCTCTGCCTGAGGTTAGGGGCGGAATTCTCCGCTCCCCACACCGGGTGGGAGAATTGCGGGAGGTCCGCTCTCGCACCTTCCACGATTCTTCCTCCCCCCAAAAATGGCACGCCGCTCGGAGAATCGCGGGCCGTCGTTTTTGACGGCGGCCCGCGATTCTCCGACCCGGATGGGCCGAGCGGCCTGCCGTTCGCGACCGATTCACGACGGCGGCAACCACACCTGGTCGCTGCCGTCGTGAACATGGCGTGAGATGCCAGTTTGGGGCTTGTGGGGGGTGTACAGGGGACTGAGCACCACGACCGTGCTCGGGAGGGGACAGGCCCGCGATCGGTTCCCACCGATCGTCGGGCCGGCATCTCAACGGGACGCACTCTTTCCCCACCGCCGCCCCGCAAGATCAAGCTGCCACGTCTTGCAGGGCGGTGGAGGGTGGACGGCAACCGCGCATGCACGGGTTGGAGCCGGCCAACCCGCGCATGCGCGGCTGACGTCATTAGGCGCGTCGGCCGCGTCATTCTCGACGCACCGAGCCTTGACGCCAGCGACAAGGCCCGGCGGCCGAGATTCACGGCACGGCCTCCTAGCCCCCCGGTGGGGGGAGAATAGGGGGCCAGGAGCGGCCTCCGACACCGTTGTGGACCTCTCCGGGTTTCACGACGGCGTCGGGCCTGGTGGAGAATTCCGCCCTAGATTTCTGCCACCTATGCTCTCTGTTCTATTACATGTTCTGGAAACTTTACTAACCTCGCCTGAGCCCTTGGCTCCTTTAACTAGTTTAAAGTCCTCGTCATTATCCTGCACTTCTACCCTCTCCTTTAACTTTGATTTTCTAATTCTATATCTACAGTCCTAGTTATACAATTCGACAGGACTCTGGTCCCAGCATGATTCAGATGAAGACCGTCCCATCGGAACAGGTCCACTCTTTCCCCAGTATTGAAACTTGTATTTACAAGTTTTAGTTTCAACTTAACAAGTAGGATCTTTAGGGCTGGTCACTGTCATTGCCCCTATTGTAATTACTTGAATATCTAGGATCTGGTGACTTCAAAATTGTTCAGAAGCTGCTTGATGAGAATGAGAATATAAAGTTTCTGAGATTCCTCAAAACGCCTTCCTTACAAATCTGATTTGATTTTGATTGTAATACTTTCTTTTGGGTGTCCCCTTTTCTGTCATCCCATAGCCAGGATGTTCAAACCAGGTTGACCTAGGAGGTAGATCAAGTGTTTTTGGATAAACGTTTTCCATAATTGTTCACGCACTTGTACTTATGGTGATAAAATCATGTGTCATTGTGAAAACCATTGATACTGAGGTTTGCATCTTGTACTATCGTATGCACTTTTGTCCACCTGTGTTGGTCCTTTTTGATCAGGCCAGAATGGGTTACTGATTTCCTGCTTGGATTTTTCAACCTTACTTCAATTCCCTTACTGCTGAAATCATTGTACACGAGCCCATTAGCCAGATGCTTTTCTTGTTTTCCAGTTATATCCAACATAAACTGCAACTTGACTCTAATTCTGCTGCCATCGTCCAATTCTGTTTTGCACTCAGCACCTCTGTCCTTGTCAGACTCCATTGGCTCCCAGTCCTACTGTATCAAATTCAAAATCCTTGTCCTCGGTTCCCATCTATCCATGGCTTTTCCTCTCCATGTTGATGTATCCCCCTCCAGTTCTTGTTGCTAGAATAGTGTGTCTTTCAAACTTTTGATTCTGGTCACACTTGCATAACCATCCACCCCTTACCCCAACGACACATCTATTCCACTTAAGTTGCAGAATCCATGTTCTGCACTGTTGCTTCACAGCACCTGGGTCCCGGGTTCGATTCCCGCTTGGACCACTGTATGTGTGGAGTCTGCACGTTCTCCCAGTGTCTGTGTGGGTTTCCTCTAGGTGCTCCGGTTTCCTCCCACAAGTCCCAAAAGACATGTTGGTAGATGAATTGCACACTCTGAATTCTCCCTCTGTGTACTCAAACAGGCGACTAGTGTGGCGACTAGGGGATTTTCACAATAACTTAATTGTAGAGTTAATGTAAGCCTACTTGTGACAATAATGCCCATTATTTATTTATTTATACTCCCTAATCTCTACAACTTGATACCAATCTAAACTGAAGTCAATCTTTTTATGTTTCTCAGCAAATATTTAGTGTTCTCTTTCATCTCTGAAGTGCTTTGGGAAATTAATGTTGCAAATTCTGTACTTGGCCATGGCAAGAAGACGAGTGGTTTAGAAAAACATTTTCCTAATCTGTTAGGTTACTTAATGAGCACTTCGGGATTCTAATCTAACAAAAATTAGATTAGAATCTTCTTGAATAGTTATGTTAAATATTCTCCCTCACTCTGCCACCCGTTCAAATTTAGGTGGCCAACTTTGAAAGCATCTGTACTCGCAACATGGAGTTCTTTGGAGGAAGAAAGTATTAAGACCTTTGAGCTTTTAGGTCTAATCAGTGGTTCCCGTGCTTTTTTACATCATGACATACTTCAATACTATAAAACCTTTGAGGCACACCTATCTTCTCCGACTTAACCGTCCTCTCGCAAAAACCTTTTGTCTCTAAAAGCTCCTTAAAAACCTGTCGAGCCTTCATTTAACACAACTTTCATTAGTTTTAAGAAGTTTACAAGGAAAGCCTTATCACCATTTGCATGTCAAAACAATATTGGGCAGCACAGTGGTTCGCACTGTGGCTTCACAGCGGCAGGGTCCCAGGTTCGCTTCCCGGCTGATCACTGTCTGTGCAGTCACAGTTTTGATTTTTTTTTTTTACATCATTTTTTGGATCTGTATGCACGTGCCTGACCAATGTCTACAATCGAGTGAATGACCATAGACCATAGAATTTACAGTGCAGAAGGAGGCCATTTGGCTCATTGAGTCTGAACTGGCTCTTGCAAAGAGCACCCTACCCAAGGCCACACCTCCACCCTATCCCAGTAACCCCTCCCAACACTAAGGGCAATTTTGGACACCTAAGGACAATTTATCATTGGCCATGATAAATTGCCCTTAGTGTCCAAAATTGCCCTTAGTGTTGGGTGGGATTACTGGGTTATGGGGATAGGGTAGAGGTGTCGATCTCAGGTAGGGTGCTCTTTCCAAGAGCCGGGGCAGACTCAATGGGCCGAGTGGCCTCCTTCTGCACTGTAAATTCTATGATAAAATCCTGGCCAATCCACCTAACCTGCACATCTTTGGACTGTGGGAGGAAACCGGAGCACCCAGAGGAAACCTACGCGCACACAGGGAGAACATGCAGACTCCGCACAGACAGTGACCCAAGCCGGTAATCGAACCTGGGACCCTGGAGCTGTGAAAAGGTTGTGCTAACCACTATGCTACTGTGCTGCCCAAATGAGATCTATAATAATGAGTTTCTCTGTCTGGGGGTGGGGGAGAGGTATTGAGAGGTCCAGCGACGGGGGAGGAACGCATGGCGACAGTAAAGCAGAGAAAGGCCACTATTTTGCGAATCTGAGATTATTACAGTGTAAATTGATTCTCATTGTATGACTCCAATGATGTGAAAATGTGTGAAAAGCTAGTCATCACTGCGCAGGTAGGAACTTGCATTTTAACCCATGACACAAGCAGGGATTTCCCTATCACAAGGGAAGCACTTCAAAAAACAAAATGCCAGATGTGATCCTTTGCGTGGCTGAGAAAGGGCACAACACAAGATGTATTTGGGGAAAATCAGTGCTCAACTTGCTGGCTTGGGATTTAAACATCTGGTCCAGTGACAGAGAAGCAGAATTGCTGATGGCTGGACCACTCCTGACACTGAAATCTGCAGCTTTAAACACTCACAACGTGCGGCTGATTGTAAAGCGGTGAAATGTCTGGTCCAACTGAGTAGGAGAATTAAACAGAAGACTGGACCTGGGCAGCACAGTGGCTAGCACTGTTCCATTACATCGTAGTGTTCCAGCTTCGATCCCGGCCCGGGTCACTGTCCGTGTGGAGTTTGCACATTCTCCCCGTGTCTGCGTGGGTTTAACCCCCACAACCCAAAGACGTGCAAGGTAGGTGGATTGAACACGCTAAATTGCCCCTTAATTGGAAAAAACGAATTGCGTACTCCCAGAAGACTGGACCTAGTCTTCACCCAGAGGAGATTCAGGCTTCCGACTGGTCAAACTGTACCTTGCCAAGACCCAAATTAAACAAAATCCAGCCCTCCTGTGACTGCAGAAAGGACACCCTCTGAACCTGGCAGCCCCTCCCGCTCTCTGCATCCAGGTCTGCCACACTCCCACTACCTCCTCCTCTCTCACTGCTCACCTCACCGCCACACTCTCAGTCCTGGGTTTTTTCTTGATCTTTCTCGGGCTCCTTTGGTGCGCACTGTTTAACGCCTACTCCAGGGTGTGGCACACATACTGGTTGGGAGCCACAGACCTACTAAGTGACACAGACGGTATGAAAAACAGTGCAGCTTTCTGGAAGCATAAAGCTCTCGTGTCAAATTTAGAGTCTGCAAACTTAAAGTAACCATTTCTTCACATCAGTCTGCATTCTTGCCCAGTTTATTTACAAAGATTTGTGTATGCTGTTGCTTTGTACATGATCATGTTTTGTGATAATGCTAATCTCCCATTGCCTTGGTTTAAAATGCCATGCCACTCCAATGAGCCCTTGTTCACTTCCTGCCATCATGTAATTTGATCAGCTGCATTGTTGAAGGTGCATTATTTTTGTGTGCTTCGGTTAGTCTCTCCTCAAACAACATTTGGCAGGGCACTAAACCATGTTTGTGTGGAAAGCATTTACAGGTGTCCTTATTTTTACAGGCCAGGCAGCAGCAGGCAGAATTAGCCCAGCAGGAGTGGTTACAGATGCAGCAAGCAGCCCAGCAAGCACAGTTAGCAGCATCAGCCACAACCAATCCAGTCAACAAAGCAGGATCATCGCAAGATGAAGACGAAGAGGATGACGTGTAAACCTCACTGGCAAATTAGTTGCTCGCAGATATCCTTTTACCACACATTAACAATGACTTGGCCTGTCTGCAATTTCCAGCTTCATTCACAACTTCACAGGCTGGCTACTCGTGTCAGTGGGTCATTGGTCAAGTCGCAGTTGTCATGAGTTTTCATGTGTACCAACCAACCACTTTTCTTACATCTAGAAGTGTATGGGATTGGAAGTTTTCAGAGTAATATTTAATATTTACACAACAGGTGATCAGAATCGGGAGCAACAAATCAGTGCAGTACTCTCAAGCTCCATCGTCTGTTTCTTGTATCTCTCCGGAATTCAGTATTGTTACTGCTCATGAATCTGAGGAGTAAAGCTTCAGTTTGTGTAATTGGTTGCTTCCCTACTGTTTAATACTGAGAGCAAATTCATTAAGTGGCTTATTTAAGTTGTTTTAATGTAAAACTTGTAACCAGTGGTAAAACTGACTTTAAAAAGAAAATCACATTTAACTCCCTGTAGTCCATTTCCCCCCCAAAATACATGTCTGCCTGGTTTCACAGAATTTTAAAAAGTAACCTTATTAACTTTGATAAAACCATCAGCAGACCTATAGGCTATTTAGTCTTAATTTTACATGGCACATGTCCTTGCTTCATGGTTAGTTTTAACTCCTGGATGTAAAGTAAACTCTTATTTCCCAATGTCAGTGTTTAAAAACAAACACATTTAAGTCAGCAGTCATAGTACTGTACCAAAGAGTGAACTCGACAGTGCAAAGATTGACAAACAAGATAGGGTACTTAGAAACTGTATTAACTGCTACTTAAATGTTTTGACTGTTTTTGGACTGTAATGTTTCATGTTCATAACTGTTAACTATTTTGGGATTGATGAAATAATTCACCTTAATCTACCTGTGGGAGTTTCCAATGCAGAGTGTATGTTTTTTTAAAAATTGCATTGCAAAAGTTAATTGTGCTAGTTAATACGTATCTCTTCCCTGGTGCTTATTGTTCTCTCATATTTTTCATGTGCTTTTTCTCTTGGCAATAAAAAGACATGTTTTTATTCATGTTCAAAATGAACTTTTTATTTTGGTGTCCATCTCAAAACTGCACTGCTGCCAAGCACAAGTTGACATTCAGCACTACGACAAATGTCTGATTTCCTTCTGGAAATGTTGAACAAATTCTATATTTTTTACATGCTCCCTCAATTCTAACTCCTGCGCAATGTATCATTGAAGTCGCATGCAAATGATTAGCTGCAAGACATTCCGAATCTGGGAACCAGAGTGGCATTTACTTCCTTTTAGAAGTTACTTGGAACAATAGAGTCTGATCAAACAGCAATTCTGCTGTTAGTATGTCCATTTCAGTGAATTGCACTTTGTTGAGCAAAAGTGCTAACATGCGACCATGAATATCAGCACTGCTGTCATGGTTTGTTAAATAAGTCTGGATGGGGCGGCACGGTGAGGACCCGGGTTCGATCCCAGCCCCGGGTCACTGTCTGTGTAGAATTTGCACATTGTCCCGTGTTTGCGTGGGTTTCACCCCCACAACCGAAATATTTGCTGGTTAGGTGGATTGGCCACACTAAATTGCCCCTTAATTAGAAAAAAAATAATTGGGTACTCTTATTTTTTTTTTTAAATTAAAAATTTTAAACTTTGGATGTTTATTGATATTTGGCCATCTCTTTTTGCTTATTCCTACTTATATTAGAGATTTAAATTGTAAGACTCCTAATTGGAGAATATTCTTGGTATGAAAGTGTAATTAGAAACTTAAATCATCCAAATACACCCAGCTTTGCAGTGTCCTTTTTGACATTTTGTGTATTTGCAACTGAACTAAAAGTAATAGTGTACTGGCCTAATTGCTTTCAACAAAAGGTGACCCCTAACGTGCAATTCATTGTTACAATGATTACCTGCAGGTAGGTGACCATTGGTTTACTGTGATGTTTTAAATGTTTGTTATAAGTATGATTAAAATTCCTTTATTTTTAAAAGGTTGAGATTTGTCTTGTCATTCTGAAGCTACATTTTTGGATAAAGTCATCATGTGATGCCACAGTGCTTAGCTCTGCTGCCTCACAGTGCCAGGGCCCGAGTTGACTGTGTGTGGAGCCTTGGGTGACTGTGTGTGGAGTTTGCACGTTCTTCCTGTATCTGCTTGGGTTTCCTCCGGGCACTCCGGTTTCCTCCCACAGTTCAAAGATGTGCAGGTTAGGTGGATTGGCTGTGCTAAATTACCCTTTAGTGTCCAAAAGGTTAAGTGGGGTTACGGGGATTGGACAGGGTGCTCTTTCAGAGGGTCGGCGCAGATTTGATGGACCAAATGGCCTCCTACACTGTAGGAATTCTATGATTCAATGTTTGCTTTGGCTGTAATTGAATATTATTTGGCTCCTTGTACTATACTAGTAGCAGGGCCATTATGTAAAATGCAGCAAGGGGTTTCCACTCAAAAGCATGTAAAGTGGAAATCCAAACAGTTTGAAGCCTGTAATCTGAAATAGATTGTTAACAAATGGATTTTGAACTGGCTATTTTTTTTCTAGTTTGTGACTAGTTAGTATATGTGCACTGAGTAACCTGATTTCATGTACTTCATCAATTTAGCAAATTGTCCATTTACCATCTTGCTATTTTCCGCTGTAATAAAAGACCATCTATCTGATATTGGAGCTAGAAGTTATCAAATCCCTTAATTTAAATCCCAAATGCCTTAAGGATGCATTTGTCATTGTTTCCTTGGAAGCACTGAAAATTGCTGACAAGCATTTGAAAATAATTATTGTGCCATCTATTAAACCAAAATATGCATTTTCCCATTATAGTGTTACCTTGGAACAATTCCAATTGTAGTGACATTGTAGAGATCTAATGCTTTCTTCCCAAATCACAATGACACTTACATTAATTGTAGTTCCCCTGCCGCATGTGTTGGGGTCATTTAATTCAGTCAAGATCGAGAGCCGTGGTTTTACATGCTGAACCAAGAGACAGCCACTGGTTATGATAGTATTATGACGTGTAAAATATGGGATTAAGCCTTGTTGTTCATAATGGTAGGAGCCATGACAAGGAATATTGTCCACTGAATTGTTCAAATCGAACAACCTTCATTTTCTCCCAAAAAACATCAATATGAAGGATCCGTTTTGCAACTAGTCTTATAACCCAGCCTTTCTGAAATTTGAAACGGCAATAATATAAAGTCAGGCAGTGTTAGCAGTGTCTTAGGAATTTACATAATCTATGTCCAAACTCTACTGGCAACGGGCCCATGCTGTAAATGGATTACATTTCTTCACATGATGTCAACAGGAAATTGAACAATATGGAGCAGGAACACAGCTTCAAATATGGAACTCCCATTGACTCAGGCATGATGGGCCAAATTATGTTTTATGTTGAAATTTGTATGATATTCTAAACTGTTTAAAGGTTTGCCCAAAAGATAGTGACGATTGACAGCATTGTGGGCTCAAATGATTGGCTTCGCAGTTGATGGTGAATGAAAATTGCTTTGGAGCTTCTTCCTTGGCTTGTGGCATAATCTCTGTGTATACTGAGGGGTGATTGGGATCATCGTCTTGCTGCATAGCTCCAAGTAAATTTCCTTTTTTTTTCTTTAATTTGTGACTTTCATATTCTCAGTCCATTCCTAGATGTTTTGCAGCTAATAAATTACTTTTGAACTGCAAGTCACTCTTGTAAACTGGGCAGATGTGGTAACCAATTTTCAAATATAAATGTTACAGAAACAGGATGTACATAACCAGATAATCCAGTTACAATGCTAGTGGTTGAGAGAACGATTGTGATAGCATCTGGAAAACTACCCCCCCCCCCCCCCCCCCCCCCCCCCCCCCCCCCGGCATGGTTCCAAGGCATACTTTGAGTACAATGGCGTAGAAAGACATGGCCTCGGTTTAATGCCTCATCTGAAAGTCAACACTGGCAACAAAGCAGCACTCCCTCACAACGGCACTGAAGTGTCAGCCTAGGTTGTGTGCTTAACTAAAGTGGGATTTGACCTCGTAACCAAGTATTGAGCATGATACTACTGAACTATGACTGAAATCTTAACCTTGAAAAAATACTTGTGGAACATTATGAAATGTCTTGTGTGAGTTAAAGTTCATTTTGATTAGTTGCCCCTCAATTTTTAGCTTAGTAATTTCCAGCAGGAAGAGAAGTGTGATTAGTGCTTCCAAATCCCTATTTGCTTCTTTGATCTTTGGCAAAGCATTGATAACTAGCTTTATTTCTGCACTGTAGTTAAACTGATCTATAATATTCACTTTCACACCTCATTGGAATATTTACGCAAGTTCCAATAATTATAGATTATCCTGCAGTTTTATACCACGTTGCTAGTATTATTACTAAACAAATTGTTTTGGTAAATAATCACCAGATATGAACACAAACATGAACCTTGCATGTACTGTTCCATTATTTGGACATCTTCTTGAGGCAATGGTGTGCTGTGATGTTGTAATAGAATTGTTACAACAAAGAACACGGCTGTTTAGCTTGTCAAGCCAGCACCGGCTCTCTGAAGAGCAATTTAATGAGTTCCAAAACCCCCAGCCCTTTCCGCATGGCTCACAATTTTTTTTTCCTTCAAAGGCTTGTCCAATTCCCTTTTGGAAGTCAGCTGCGTTCACTACCCTTTTAGACAGTGCATTCTGGATTCTAACAGCTCACTGCATAAAATAGTTCATTAATATGCCTTTGACAGAAAAAGCAAGCATATACCTCTATCAAACTAGCCTCCACCACCCTCAAGAAGTTGGTTCCAGACTCCAACCACCAATTGGGTGAAAAATTCTTTCCTCACATTGCTTTTAGTCATTTTGCCAATTATCTTGAAACTGTGCCCTCTAATTCTTGATGTTCTCTTGCGTGGGAACAGTCTATCACTATTTACCTTGTCCATGCCCCTCAGGATCGTGAATACCTCGTATCAAGTCTCCTCTCAGCCCTCTTCGAGGAAAAGAGTTCCAGCCTCTCCGATCTTTTGCCCCCACAACCCAGAAGATGTGCAAGGTAGGTGGATTGAACGTGCTAAATTGCCCCTTAATTGGAAACAAATGAATTGGGGACTCTGTTGCCCAGAACTGGATGCAGTACTCCTGATTAGGCTTAACTCGTGCCTTATAGTGTTGGTGTTTACTGTTACTTCAGGCAGCATGGTGGCGCATGGTAGCACTGCAGTCTCACGGCGCCGAGGTCCCAGGTTCAATCCCGGCTCTGGGTCACTGTCCATGTGGAGTTTGCACATTCTCCCCGTGTTTGCGTGGGTTTCGCCCCCACAACCCAAAGATTTACAGTGTAGGTGGATTGGCCATGCTAAATTGCCCCTTAATTGGAAAAATGAATCGGGTACTCTAAATTTATTTTTAAAATAAATAAATAAAATATTTTACTGTTACTTCTCTTCCAAGAATTCCCACCTTAAGGTTCTGTTCTCTCCACTGGGATTTCTATTTGTTTCTTCTACTTTGTTAACCTTCATTGCTCTCTTATTTCCCTCCTTGTGTTTGATCAGGTATCCACCAAGAACTCGCGCCAAGATTAATCAATGCTGCCTTCACCTGCCCCTATAATTTCCCCCTTCCCTTTATTATTCGGTAACTTTTTTCATACAAACGTTCGGTGATGCGGCAAATTTTATTTGGGTGGGTTACCAGTATTTATTCAGAGTGGATTAATCAAATATTCTAATGAGAAACGAGTGTCTTTCACGAAACGGTGTATAAACACCAGCAGTGAAGCAAGCGAGAAATGTTTCCACACTTGGGGCTGAAATTCACTGACTTTGTACATTGCTCCCTTGCTGGATATTTCTTAGCTTCGTTGCTGGAGAATTCTTTGCATTGTGGTTATTCAAAACTTAAAGATGTAACTTTTAAAACCATGTTTTTAAGGCTACATGAGTGAGAGTGGACTTTTTTTTTGCACAATTCTTGAAATGTGTGGTACAAAGCCCTGGGAGTACCTGGTGAATACTTTAGCATATGGAATCTTTGAACAAGCAGTTGCTGGCTCTGTTTGAAGGGCAAAAACAAATTAAAAGAGAAAAAAAGGTATCCACCAAAACTTGTGGTGATCCTTAAGGACCTTCTGTCCTATGTGGAACCAAGGCAGCGCACCCCCCCCCCCCCCCCCCCCCCCCCCCATGTTCATTTTAACCACAAAAATCTCCAGCAGCTAGTCCATGAGCCTGGAATCTTTTCTCTGCCAGGTGTATCCTTCTTTACAACTGCAGCAACAGTATTCAGCAGCCCCCTGTAATTCAATTCAGCTTTTCTTTTAAGAGGGGCAGTCTGCCTTTAAGAACAGCAGGCTGGCTGTTCCATATGCTCTTAGCTCAGGCTGCTCGGTTCCCCACAGGAGCAACCAGTAGCACGGGAAAAGCTCTGCCCTATATTACAATAAGGTAAATGAGGTGGCAGTATCAATATCTGCTTCTTGTCCTTTTTCCACCTCAATCGACACAGGCAGATCATGAATCACACCTGTGTCCAAAAAATGGCATGGCCCAATTTCTAACCCTTTGTGGGCAGCACGGTAGCATTGTGGATAACATAATTGCTTCACAGCTCCAGGGTCCCAGGTTCGATTCCGGCTTGGGTCAGTCTGTGCGGAGTCTGCACGTTCTCCCCGTGTCTGCGTGGGTTTCCTCCGGGTGCTCCGGTTTCCTCCCACAGTCCAAAGATGTGCGGGTTAGGTGGATTGGCCATGATAAATTGCCCTTAGTGACCAAAATTGTCCTTAGTGTTGGGTGGGGTTACTGGGTTATGGGGACAGGGTGGAGGTGTTGACCTTGGGTAGGGTGCTCTTTCCAAGAGCCGGTGCAGACTCGATGGGCCGAATGGCCTCCTTCTGCACTGTAAATTCTATGATAAATGTTTTATGTTTATATCAAGAAGATGAATGTCTGGATTTTTTGTTTTGGGTTATTGAACAAAAATATACATTTTGCCCAATTAGTAGTCTTGGGCTTTAACTCCAGTAGAGCTTTATACTGTGGTTCCTTTGCATTATGTGATCCCTCTGCTGGAGGTTTTGTCTGAAGTTTAAATACCAGGTAAGACTAGATGCTGATTGAATCTTGATATGCTTTACAGTCAAACAGCCTCACATGTTCTTACATTGAGTGAGACACCAGAGGGCTGGCAGCACCTGTGAAATTCTACCTGAGCAACAACTGCAATTGTGGAAGAGAAGAAACTTTTAAGATTTAAAATGGTATTAAACAAAAACGTTCTAGCTTTAGTTTCTGGTATCAAGTATCTGTTTATGACCCTCAGCAGTTAGTGGGTTGATTGCACATAGTTAATATAGTTTGTCTCATGGCCTAATGTACACTAGGAAGGTGACTCAGGCCAGACTCGGGTAGGTTATTTCAAACTATTTTATTTGCACTACATACACTATCCATGTACATGATTGGGTACTAGGTAAGTACTTCTGTTCCCGAGTAGTGCAGAAATGTTATCACAAAATGTATCTACACTCCACTGATTTAAAACAAAACCTCTATGTAGAATTAATTTTTGGTGATCAGTTGTGTTCATTATCCAATGCACCATATTACTTATTAAACAGCATTCTGTGACCTAATTAATTACCATATCTAGTAGTGTCATTCATTCAACTGAACTCAATGTATTTATCTCACTTATTAGATTGCTGCAATCATTGTTTTAGATTCTTAAAAGTATTGTCCCCTCCCTCTCAAAATCACAGTCATCACTTCCCTTTTTACAAGAAACACATATTCCATCCTTTTGTTCTTGCAAAAACTTGGCACTTTTTTGAATTCCCTTTCCTCTCCATACTTCATCAAACTGTTACTGTATCCAAATTGCATTCCTCTTGCTTAAAACTCTGTTTCCTAATCAGTTTTCCAAACTTAAGCAATTTCAACCAATGTCAAAAACATTGGGTTACGAAAATATGTTGCTTCACAGTGCCAGGGTTCTGGGTTCAATTCCCGGCTTGGGTCACTGTGCGGAGTCTGGATGTCCCCCCCCCCCGTGCTTGCGTGGGTTTCCTCCGGGTGCTCCGGTTTCCTTCCGCAAGTCCCGAAAGACGTGCTTGTTAGGTGAATTGGACATTCTGAGTTCTCCCTCAGTGAACAAGAACCAGAATGTGTTAACTAGGCAATGACTGTTCCTTGACAATGCCATTGTCCAAGAGCCCGGATGTCGGAGTCTTTTTTAAAAAAAAAAAAAATTTAGAGTACCCAATTCATTTTTTCCAATTAAGGGGCAATTTAGTGTGGCCAATCCACCTAGCCTGCACATCTTTTTGTGTCGTGGGGACGAATCCCACGCAGACATTGGGAGAATGTGCAAACTCCACACGGACAGTGACCCAGAGCCAGGATCGAACCTGGGACCTCAGCACCGTGAGGCTGCAGTGGTACCACTGCGCCACCGTGCTGTCTTCACGTTGGATCCTGATTTCTCCCCATCTCAATGTCGGGGCCCCCAAGGGGTGATATCTCCAGGCCCCCTTGTGCCAGGCCGGCAAAGCTGGAGGACGGTTCTTCTAGTGAGGTTTGTTTTGACCCTGGCTCTCTGCTTTAGAGGTGGTCTTGGTGCTTCCGCACTGTCCGTTCCCATGTTTTTATTAAGTGGAGTCTGTTTCACCACGGTCCCTGGAATCCACCGGGCAGCATCTCCAAAGTTTTGGATGTATACTGCACCCCCTGGTTGGAAAATTCTCGAGATTAAACGGGGTACTGTTGCCTGTGACTCAAACCTTGAGGATGTTATGAGTACTGAAGGAGAGCCGTGGTTTCTCGATGGTGACCTTTTAAGTGGTGGACGACAGTTGATGAACATCTAGAATTTGGAATGGGCATCCACTAACAGCAAGAACATTTCATCTTGAAATGGTCCGGCTGGTAGGTGCACCCAAGGCCAGTCCGACCATTCCCATGTGTGGAGTTGTGCGACTTCTGGGAATTTCTGATGCTCCTGGCATGTGGCGCATTGCTGGCCAATTAATCAACCTCACCATCCAAACCTGGTCACCATACGCAGCTCCTGGCTAGCATTTCCATCTTTGACACCCGCAGGTGTCCGTTGTGTAGATCTTGGGTATGCCTGTCTGGCCTGACTTGGGATCACAACGCAAACTCCCCACAGGATAACAATAATAATAACCTTTTATTGTCACAAGTATGAAGTTACAGTGAAAAGCCCCTATTCTCCATATTCCGGCGCCTGTTCAGGGAGGCTGGTACGGGAATTGACCTCGCGCTGCTGGCCTTGCTACTGCATCACAAACCAGTTGTGTAGCCCACTGAGCTAAACCAGCCCTCCTCCACGCTGAGCTCTTGCTGTTTGGTCTCCGTTAGTTCCTTAGGAAGTTTCCCTTGCTGGCCCCTGTGTAAGACAACATGGTGTAACATTGCCCACACTGGGCTCTTCCTTTATTGCCACGGTGACCAGCAAGGTATCCATAAAATTTAAGGTTGATGCAACCTCGTCAGTCCTTGGTGGAGATGGAGGGCATGTAGGCAATGGGAGTCGCCTCAGAGTGTCCGCATTTGCGATCTGGGTGCCCAGGCGATGCTCAAACACGTACTCGTACGTCGCTAACAATAGGGCCCATTGCTGCATCCGGGCAGATGCAATGATGGTGAACTGACGCCCATACATGTACTGGTGAAATTTCTTCACTGCAAAGCCGAAGGCCAGCCCTTTCTCAATCTGGACATTATTGCGCTCCGCAGCGGCACAGGCTATCGTTCTCTCCAGTCTGTTGTCCATGCGTTGGGATAACACTTCCCCAATTCCAAACGGAGAGGCATCACAACTGACCAAAAGGGGCTTTGAGGGGCCATAATGGATTAACAACCCTGATGATGACGACAACTGCCGCTTCACCCTGGCGAAGGCTTCTCCCTGCGGCACTCTCAACGGGCATTCTTTTTTTTTTAAATTTAGAGTACCCAATTCATTTTTTCCAATTAAGGGGCAATTTAGCGTGGCCAATCCACCTAGCCCGCACATCTTTTTGGGTTGTGGGGGCGAAACCCATGCAAACATGGGGAAAATGTGCAAACTCAACAGGGACAGTGACCCAGGCCCGGGATCGAACCTGGGACCTCGGCGTCGTGAGGCAGCAGGGCTAACCCACTGCGCCACCGTGCTGCCCTCCCACGGCTATTCTTGATATTTCTTCAGTAGCACATACAGTGTTGCGAGGATGGTGGCCAGGTAGGGATAAATGTTCCGTAATAATGCACGAGTCCTAAGAACAACTGCAATTCAGACAGCTTCCGTTGCTGCTATGTGAGGGGACAATGCGCACAAGTGGCTCCCGCTGGAAACCTAATGTTTTTGCTACTGGCGCCATGGGTCTTATCGTTCTTGATAACTCTTGAAATTTAGAGGAATGGAGTTCTTCCTGTCCGAGATTTTTTTTTAATGTTTTCCAATTCAGGGGCAATTTAGTGTGGCCAATCCAACCTTGCACATATTTGGGTTGTAGGGGTGAGACCCACACAGACACAGGGAGAATGCGCAAACTCCACACGGACAGTGACACAGGGCCAGAACTCCTTTGTTAAAAAGCATAAATTGTGCGCTGTTCAATCTGTTTTATGGCTTTATATTTTTGTCTTTTCATGTTTGTTGTTTGGGTGTGCTCTTGATGCCTTTGGTTAGATTTGTGAGATCTCTGCTATTTGCTTTTTTGCATTAATCTATTGTTCTCTTTTGTCTTTTCATCATTGTCGATTGGTGTGACATTTAGTCACTCATGTGGCGTTGTAAGTTAAATAAGGTTACATTCTCCAGTGGGTTCTCCTTGCTAGCGACAGTGTTAGTCAATGGGAGTGGTTTTCCAGGGTTCTCTGCAGCTCATTACAATAGTTTTTTTTAAATTATCTCAAAATTTGTGTTTAATTTTGTTTGATAATTATAGGTTTTAGAGGGCGGTGTGGTCGAGCAGTGGTTAGCACTGCTGCCTACGGTGCTAAGGACCTGGGTTTGATCCCAGCCCTGGGTCACTGTCTGTGTGGAGTTTGCACATTCTCCCCTTATCTGTGTGAGTTTCACCCCCACAACCCAAAGGTGTGCAGGGTAGGTGGATTGGCTGCTCTGAATTGCCTCTTAATTGGAAAAAAATAATTGGCGACTCTAAATTTAAGAAAAAAAATTATAGTCTTCAAGAAACTTATTGTTTGCTATTGTTCCATTTTCTTTTGGGTGTGGTTATAATCAAGTGTGATGGCATTTTTGGGGTGGTGAGGGAATAGTGGGGGTGGGTTTTAGTATTAACCTGCTGACAGTGTCTGTTGGTTTCCTTTCGTTGAGTCATCTGACTTGGCTCGGTGGATCTTTTTGCTTTATCTTTTCAGTATCCCCTGTTTGATATCTCTCTTTGGGAATGGCTAACTCCAGATTAAGGGGTGTTGAGAGACCTCCAATCCGTCTGGTTACCTGGATGTCAGGGGTTTGAATGAACCCATAACGCAGTCGAGGTAATTCGCTCATCTTAAGCGCCTAAACTCTGATATTGCTTTTTTTTAAATAAATTTAGAGTACCCAATTAATTTTTTCCAATTGAGAGGCAATTTAGCGTGGCCAATCCACCTACCCTGCACATCTTTGTGTTGTGGGGGTGAAACCCACGCAAACACAGGGAGAATGTGCAAACTCCACACACAGTGACCCAGAGTTGGCATCGAACCTGGGACATCGGCGCCGTGAGGCTGCAGGGCTAACCCACTGCTCCATCACGGTAGCATGGTGGTTAGCATCAATGTTTCACAGCTCCAGGGTCCCAGGTTCGATTCCCGGCTGGGTCACTGTCTGTGTGGAGTCTGCACGTTCTCCCCATGTGTGCGTGGGTTTCCTCCGGGTGCTCCGGTTTCCTCCCACAGTCCAAAGATGTGCGGGTTAGGTGGATTGGCCATGCTAAATTGCCCGTAGTGTAAGGTTAATGGGGGGATTGTTGGGTTACAGGTATACGGGTTACGTGGGTTTAAGTAGGGTGATCATTGCTCGGCACAACATCGAGGGCCGAAGGGCCTGTTCTGTGCTGTACTGTTCTATGTTCTATATTGCTTTTTTGCCGGAAATGCACTTGCATGTCAAGGATCAGTCCAGGCTATGCAAAGGTTGGGTTGGGTAGGTTTTTCATTCCGGTTTCAATGGCAGGACCAGGCAATGTAAATGAATAAATCCACGGCAATTCGCACACCGCCACAACCGGTCCACAGCAGGCGCCATCTCCCTGGCCCTACACTCATTTTTGGAGCATCATGACAACAAGGACTCCTACGTCAGACTCCTATTCATTGACTGCAGCTCCGCCTTCAATACCATAAACCCAGCCAAACTCATATCAAAGCTCCAAAACGTAGGACTTGGCTCCTCACTCTGCAATTGGATCCTCGACTTTCTGACTCAGAGACCACAATCAGTAAGGATAAACAACAACACCTCCTCCACGATAATCCTCAAATTCCTTGGTGTGCACATCACCAACAATCTGTCCTTGTCCACCCACGTCAACGCTACGACCAAGAAAGAACAACAGCGCCTATACTTGTTCAGAAAGCTAAGGAAATTCAGCACGTCCACGTTGACACTTATCACCTTTTACAGATGCACCATAGAAAGCATCCTATCGGGCTGCATTATAGCCTGATATGGCAACTACAGAGAGTCGTGAACACCGCCCAGTCCATCACACGAACCTACCTCCCATTCATTGACTCTGTCTACATCTCCCGCTGCCTGGGGAAAGTGGGCAGAATAATCAAAGACAACCCCCCCCCCCCCCCCCCCCCCCCCCCCCCAACCCGGCTTACTCGCTCTTCCAACGTCTTCCATCGGGCAGGAGATACACAAGTCTAAGGAACACGCACAAACAGATTCAAAATCCGCTTTCCCGCTGTTACCAGACTCCTAAATGACCCTCTTATGGACTGATCTGATCTCTTCACAAATCTTCTTTACTGAGTGGTATTACCCTCCTGTATGCATCACCCGGTGCCTGTGTCTATGTATTTACATTGTGTATTTTTGTTTGCCGTATGTAGTTATCTTATGTATGGAATAATCTGTGAACTGTACGCAGAACGCTACTTTTCACTGTACCTCGGTACACATGATAATAAACAAATCCAAACCTAATAAAAGAGTTTAGTTATCCTCTTCTCAAATTATGGCTGACCCCAATGGTTGATATATTGTCGTTTATGGTTCCCTGTCGAACACCCCAGTAATTATGGTCAAAGTTTCTGCCCCAAAATGGATAATTCAAATTTTATTAACTCTGTTAACTTCTCTCCTCAATCTCAAATCACAACAGCTGAGTGATCTGTATCTTCAACCAGAAATTGGATTGTTCCAAACCTATATGGGGGGGGGCAGGACTCTCTAATCCCATGGCAGAGTGTCCACGCCATCGTAAACACCGTCTGGCCCCTACAGGGGCAAGCATGGCACTGGAGTGGTTCACGCCGCTCCAGCTCTGATCCCGGTGCGAACTGGGTGCCACGCGATCCGTGCATGCGCAGTGGCGCCAGCGCCAATGCACACATGCGCAGTGCCTTCCTTCAACGCGCCAGCCCCGACGCAAAATGGCGCAGGACTACAGGGGCCGGCGCGTAGGAAAGGAGGCCCCCAGCCAGAGAGGCCGGCCCGCCGATCAGTGGGCCCCTATCGCAGGCCAGGCCACATCGGAGGTGCCCCCCCCTGGGGTCGGATCCCCCCCCCCCCCCCCCCCCCCCCTCCCCACAGGCCACCCCACGGCCCTTCCACGCCGAGGTACTGCTGGCTGAGAGCAGATGTGGACGGTGCCGGCGGGACTCGGCGTTTTCACGATGGCCGCTCGGCCCATCCCGGGCAAGAATCAGTGGGGCGGCCACGTAGAGCGCCCCCCGACTGGCGCCGTGCCAATCACGCCGGCACCAATGGTGCCGATTCTCTGCTCTGAGGAGAATCGTGTGCCGGCGTCAGGGCAGTATGATTCTCCGGCCCGGCCCCAGGCTGAGAGAATCCCGCCCCTGTTGTCCCATTTGGGAAAGACAGGGCTTTGTTTTCTTTTATGACTCAGGTGGGAGGGAGGTGGGGGTAAGTCCCTGGAATATTTTACACCCAAACGACAGAGGTTTTTCCTTTTTTGCACATGCCCACCATGCGCTTTCACGCATTGATTTTTTAAAATTTTAGATAGGGCTCTCGTCCCTTTGGTAGGGGCGGCTGAGTATTCAGCAATTGTTATTTCTGACCACGCCCCACATTTTCTTGATCTGTTGCTGGAGTCCGGTCCCACACAGCGCCCATCCTGGAGGTTAGATACTACTTTGCTGGCCGATTTTTAGAAAAAATAATAATTTTTCGAGCGTTTGCCCTCCTCCACAGATGACTACATTAAATTAAACAGGTCCGACTCAATCTTCCTATCCATGTTACGGGAGGCCCTTAGGCTGTCGTCAGTGAAATTTGTGGGCAACAAAGTTGGAGCAGCAGACTTTGGTGGATTCAATCTAGAGGTGGATCACCAGTACTCGCTTGATCCTACTTCAGAGCTGTTGGCAAGCAGGAAATAAATTACAGACCCAGTTCGAGTTACCGTCCACTAACAAGGCTGTAAGTCCAGGGGCACTTTTTATAAATATGAGGAGAAGGCCAATCGTCTCCTGATTCACCAACTCAATCGTCAAACAGCCTCCGTGAGATCCCTCAGATAGTCAATCCAGGCAGCAACCTCGTTTCCACCCCTCCCCAGGTCAATACAGCTTTAAAATGTTATTACAATGACCTGTATGAATCAGGATGTGGAGATGCCGGCGTTGGACTGGGGTGAGCACAGTAAGAAGTCTTACAACACTAGGTTAAAGTCCAACAGGTTTGTTTCAAACACTAGCTTTCGGAGTGCAGCTCCTTCCTCAGGTGAATGGAGAGGTATGATCCAGAAACATTTATATAGACAAAGTCAGAGATGCTGGACAATGCTTGGAATGCAGGCATTTGCAGGTAATCAAATCATTACAGATCCAGAGAGAGGGATAATCACAGGTTAAAGAGGTGTGAATTGTCTCAAGCCAGGACAGTTGGTGGAATTTTGCAAGTCCAGGCCAGATGGTGGGGGGTGGATGTAATGCGACATGAATCCAAGATCCCAGTTGAGGCCGCACTCATGCGTGCGGAACTTAGCTATAAGTTTTTGCTCGGCAATTCTGCGTTGTCGCGTGTCCTGAAGGCTGCCTTGAAGAACGCTTACCCGGAGATCGGGGGGGTGGTGGGGTGGGGGGGGGGGGGGGGGGGAGAATTGTGTACATGGGTTTGTTGGATGTGGCGGGTGTTATCTCTCCTTTTTGTTGTTTGCTTTTTTTGTTGCTGGGGGGAGGGTTGGTTGTTGTTCTTTGGTTTTTACTATGGTTGTCTGGTTAATATTGTTTTGTCGTTTATATTTTGTGAAAACCTTAATAAAAATTTTTTTTTTTTAACTATGGGAAGGTGAGTCCAGTTAGGCACATTACCCTTCCACCTCTCTAATACAAGTTTTTGTTAATTGGGGGTCAGGGTGGCCCACAATTGGGGCTTATTTCATAAGTTAAATTATTCAATAATGTCAAGACGGACCTACAGAGGTGGCACAACCTTCCTCTATCTCTGGCGGGTAGGGATTCAAACAATTAAAATGAACGCACTCCCTAAGTTTTTATTTCTCTTTCAATGTCTCTCCATTTTTCTGCCCAAATCCTTTTTTAATAAGGTTAACAAATTGACATCTGCTTTTATTTGGGCGGGTTAGATTCCCGTATCCGCAGCGTCCTACTCCAAGGGAGTGGACAGACATGGCTTAGCCCTCCCAAGTTTATTTCCCAAGGCGGAAGAATTTGCGTATCCTGGGCCTCACGGAGGGGCTGGAGGGGTCGGACCTGGTGGCTTATGTGGTCGTTATGCTGAACTCGTTGATGGGAGCTGGGTCTTTCCAGGGGCCCCTGGAGTTGGAGGGGGCCCACAGAATTCTGGCTAGGAGGCCCAGGCCGAACGAGCCGCCGTGGGCGGTGTTGGTGTGGTTTCACCGGTTCGTTGATCGGGAGTGCGTGCTCCGGTGGGCCAAGAAGGAGCAAGTGGGAGAACACGGAGGTGCGGATCTTCCAGGACTAGACTGCGGAGGTGGCGAGGCGGAGGGCCGGGTTCAACCGGACGAAGGCGGTGCTCCACAGACGGAGCGTGAAGTTTGGAATGTTGCAGCCGGCGCGTCTGTGGGTCACCTACAAGGACCGGCACCATTATTTTGAGTCCCCGGAGGAGGCGTGGGCCTTTGTGCAGGCCGAGAAACTGGACTCAAACTGACGGTCAAAGATGGGGGTTTTTGTATGATAATGTAATTGTGTTTAATTTTTGCTCTGGAGGGGGGTTTTTCTCTGTTTCATGCTGGATGTGTGTTGGCTTTAGGGTGGGTGGGGCGATGTCGTTATGTCTTTTTGTATGGGTCTGGTGGACGGGTTCGGGCAGGGAGGTAAACTGGGAGTGCGGGGAGCTGGTGGTGGGGACTGGCAATGGGAGTTGCCCTAGAGGAGGCGGGGTTGGGCAGGGTGAAAGCGCGGGCTTTTCTCTGGTTTCCCGAGCTGTGGGATGATGGGGGCGGGGTCGGGGCTGGGAAGCGCGGGTCTTTGCTGGCTGTTATTTTCCCACGCCAGAGCGGGAGTGGGGGGGGGGGGGCCTGCTGATGGGCACGAAGGAGGAGGAGTAGTCCCAAGTGGGGAGGAGTGGGAGGTATGGCGGGAGTCGCCGTGGTCAGCAGAAGTTAGCTGGCTCACGGGAGTGCTATGGAGGGAGGGGCGCGGCTAGGAGGGGTCCTAGCCTGGGGACGACGACACCGGGTTGCTGCTGAATTGGCCAGGAAGGAGCTGGAGTATGCAGGGGGTGCTTGGGGGGGGGGGGAGTTGCCGCCGTGGGGAACAGGCAGAGCGGGGGACGCTGGCCAGTGGTGGGCAGGGGATGGGTTATGGCTAATCGGCAGGGGAGGGGGGCAGGGAGCCCTCTGATCCAGCTGATAATCTGGAATGTGAGGGGGCTGAACGGGCCAGTCAAACGGGCCCGGGTGTTTGCGCACTTGAAGGGGCTGAAGGCGGATGTGGCCATGCTCCAAGAGACACACCTGAAAGTGGCGGACCAGGTTCGGCTGAGGAAGGGATGGGTGGGCCAAGTATTTCATTCAGGGCTGGATGAGAAGAATCGGGGGGTGGCGATCCTGGTGGGAAAGAGGGTGTCATTTGAGGCATTGAGGGTGGTGGCTGACAGTGGCGGGAGGTATGTGATGGTGAGTGGTAAGCTGCAGGGGGAGTGGGTGGTGTTGATGAATGTTTACGCCCCAAATTGGGACGATGCGGGGTTTATGCGGCGTATGTTGGGCCGCATTCCGGACCTGCAGGTGGGGGGGGGGCCTGATCATGGGGGGGGGGGGGGGGCTTCAACACGGTGCTGGATCCCCCATTGGATTGATCCAAGTCCCGGACGGGTTGGAGGCCAGCGGCGGCTAAGGTGTTGAGGAGGTTTATGGATCAGATGGGAGGGGTGGATCCCTGGAGGTTTGCGAGGCCGAGGGCCAGGGAGTACTCGTTTTTCTCCCACGTGCATAAAGCCTATTCGAGGATTGTTTTTTTTGTCCTGAGCAGGGGGCTGGTTTTGAGGGTGGAGGATGTTGAATACTCTGCCATTGCCATTTCGGATCATGCCCCGCACTGGGTGGACCTCGGGCTGGGGGAGAGGGACCAGCGCCCGCTCTGGCGCATGGAGGTGGGGCTGCTGGCAGATGAGGAGCTGGCCGGGAGGGTTCGGGGGTGTATTG
This sequence comes from Scyliorhinus canicula, assembly GCF_902713615.1. Classification (NCBI taxonomy): domain Eukaryota; kingdom Metazoa; phylum Chordata; class Chondrichthyes; order Carcharhiniformes; family Scyliorhinidae; genus Scyliorhinus; species Scyliorhinus canicula. The sequence goes on from NC_052149.1 coordinate 22,887,617, forward strand.
AGAGGTACCTTGAGACCAACGATAATGGGGAGGTCCAAGTGGGGACGGTCTGGGAGGCATTGAAGGCGGTGATTAGAGGGGAGTTGATTTCCATCCGAACCCATAGGTGAGGGGGGAGCAGAGGGAGAGGGATAGATTGATAGGGGAGATGGTGAGGGTGGATAGGAGATATGCGGAGGCTCCGGAGGAGGGATTGCTGGGGGAGCGGCGTAGCCTTCAGGCTAGATTCGACCTATTGACTACCAGAAAGGCGGAAGCTCAGTGGAGGAAAGCACAGGGGGCGGTGTATGAATATGGGGAGAAGGCGAGCAGGATGCTGGCACACCAGCTCCGAAAGCGAGACGCAGCCAGGGAGATTGGGGGAGTGACGGATAGAGTTGGGAAGGTGGTGCGGAGGGAGGTAGACGTTAATGGGGTCTTTAGGGACTTTTATGGGGAACTGTACCGGTCTGAACCCCCGGTGGAGGGGGGGGGGGGGGAAATGGGGCGCTTCTTGGACAAGCTGCGATTTCCGAGGGTGGAGGAGGGGCAGGTGGAGGGACTGGGGGCGCCGATTGAGCTGGAGGAGCTGGTTAAAGGGATAGGGGGCATGCAGTCGGGGAAGGCGCCGGGGCCGGATGGGTTTCCGGCCGAATTTTATACAAGGTATGCGACCTGTTGGGCCCCCTGTTGGTCCGGACTTTTAACGAGGCAAGGGAGGTGGGGGGGGGCTTTGCCCCCAACTATGTCACGGGCGCTGATTTCCTTGATCCTGAAGCGGGACAAGGACCCTCTGCTGTGCGGGTCATATAGGCTGATCTCGCTGCTAAATGTAGACGCCAAGCTGCTGGCAAAGATCTTAGCCACAAGAATAGAGGATTGTGTGGCGGGGGTCATTCACGAGGACCAGATGGGGTTTGTGAAGGGAAGGCATTTGAATACTAATATATGAAGGCTCCTCAACGTTATTCTGATGCTGGCTGTGGAAGGGGAGGCGGAGATAGTGGTGGCATTAGATGCGGAGAAGGCCTTTGATAGGGTTGAGTGGGGGTATCTGTGGGAGGTGTTGGAAAGGTTTGGGTTTGGGGAGGGGTTTGTCTGTTTGGTGAGGTTGCTCTATGAGGCCCCGATGGCGAGTGTAGCCACGAATAGGAGGAGGTCGGAGTACTTTCGGCTGTACCGGGGGACAAGACGGGGTGTCCCCTGTCCCCCTTGCTCTTTGCGTTGGAAATTGAGCCCCTGGCCATGGCATTGAGGGAGTCAGGGAACTGGAGGGGCCTGGTGCGGGGTGGGGAGGAGCATCGAGTGTCGCTTTATGCGGACGACCTGTTGCTGTATGTGGCGGACCCGGTGGGGGGGATGCCGGAGGTGATAAGGATTCTCAACGAATTTGAGGGCTTTTCTGGGTATAAGCTCAACCTGGGCAAGAGCGAGTTGTTCGTGGTGCACCTGGGGGATCAGGAGTAGGGGATTGGTAGGCTCCCACTGAAACAGGCAGGGAAGAGCTTCAGGTACCTAGAAGTCCAGGTGGCTGGGAGCTGGGGGGCCCTGCACAAGCTCAACCTCACAAGGTTGGTGGAGCAGATGGAGGAGGAGTTTAAGAGGTGGGATATGTTACCGCTGTCACTGGCGGGGAGGGTGCAGTCCGTTAAGATGACGGTGCTCCCGAGGTTTTTGTTCCTGTTCCAGTGCCTTCCAATCCTTATCCCGAAGGCCTTTTTTAGGAGAGTTAACAGGAGTATTACGGGATTTGTGTGGGCGCATGGGACTCCGAGGGTGAGAAGGGTGTTCTTGGAACGGGGCAGGGATAGGGGGGGCTGGCGCTGCCCAACCTCTGTGGGTACTATTGGGCTGCCAACGCAGCGATGGTGCGTAAGTGTGTAATGGACGGGGAAGGGGCAGCATGGAAGAGGATGGAGATGGCGTCCTGTGTGGGCACGAGCCTGGAGGCGCTGGTAACGGCGCCGTTGCTGCTCCCTCCAACGAGGTATACCACGAGCCCAGTGTTGGCGGCTACCCTCAAAATTTGGGGGCAATGGAGACGGCATGGGGAGAAGTGGGGGGCTCGATGGAGGCCCCGATACGGGGGAACCATTGGTTTGTTCCAGGGAGCATTGATGGCGGATTTCTGGGTTGGCACAGGGTAGGGGTTAGGAGGTTGAGGGACCTGTTTGTGGAGGGGAGGTTCGCGAGCTTGGGGGAGTTAGAGGGGAAGTTTGGGCTCCCCCCGGGGAACATGTTTCGGTACATGCAGGTTAGGGCGTTTGCCAGGCAGCAGGTGGAGGGGTTCCCCTTGTTGCCCCCACATGGGGTACGGGACAGGGTGCTCTCAGGGGTGTGGGTTGGAGGAGGGAGGATTTCGGACATATACTGGGTAATGCAGGAGGTAGACGAGGCCTCGGTGGAGGAACTGAAGGTTAAATGGGAAGAGGAGCTGGGTGAGGAGATTGAGGAGAGGACGTGGGCGGATGCCCTGGAAAGGGTGAATTCCTCCTCTTCCTTTGCGAGGCTTAGCCTCATACAGTTCAAGGTGCTGCATAGGGCCCACATGACTGGGACGAGGATGAGTAGGTTTTTCGGGGGCGAAGACAGGTGTGCTCGGTGCTCGGGGAGCCCAGCGAACCACGCCCATATGTTTTGGGCGTGCCCAGCGCTGGGGGAGTTTTGGAAGGGGGTAGCAAGGACGGTGTCGAGGGTGGTGGGATCCAGGGTCGAGCCAGGCTAGGGACTCTCAATTTTTGGGGTTGCAGTGGAGCCGGGAGTGCAGGAGGCAAAAGAGGCCGGTGTTCTGGCCTTTGCGTCCCTAGTAGCCCGGCGGAGGATTCTTCTTCAGTGGAAGGATGCGAGGCCCCCAAGCGTGGAGGCCTGGATCAATGATATGGCGGGGATCATCAAATTGAAGAAGGTGAAATTTGCCCTGAGGGGATCAGTACAAGGATTCTTTAGGCGGTGGCAGCCTTTCCTGAACGTCCTGGCGGAACGGTAGGGAAATAGGCCGCAGGAGCAGGAACCCGGGGGGGGGGGGGGAGGGGGGGGGGGGGGGGTTTGGTTCGGTGGGAGGGAGAATTGTGTACATGGGTTTGTTGGATGTGGCAGGCGTTATCTCTTTCCTTTTTGTTGTTTGCTTTTTTTTGTTTTTGTAGTTGCTTTTGTAGTTGGGTGGTTGTTGTTCTTGGGTTTTTACCATGATTGTTTTGTTAATATTGTTTTGTTTATATTTTGTGAAAATCTTAATAAAAATTATTTTTTAAAAAAAGAGTGGGGTCCCAGTGGTCCTCCTCCTAGAGGGCGCCACTCGTCTGAATGGGGGCATGACCTATGCTATTCACTCCCATCCCTGATGTACCATGAAGTTCCTGGACTCCCTTTTCTACTATCTCCTTCGGTGGCTCTTTTTAGGTCCAACAACGGGTCAGCCAGCAATTTCCACTGGGTCGCCATGTTGTTTGCATCGCATACAAGGTGGTCTTGTAGCATCTTGGGTAGGGATGGCCCATAGTGGCAGTGTTCTGTCAGTTTGCATAATTGTGCCAGAAACTCACTAACAAATTCCTCCGGGGTCTCTCACCTGTATTAAATTGGTATCTTTGGACAACGATCAACGGCTTGGTTTGTCAGGAGTGCCACCAATTCCTCAAATGTCTTGAAATCTGATAGGTTATGCTCTTTATGATGCTGAATGTAGGGACCAAACAGGGGGTCAAAAGATTTACCTTCTGTCGATCTTCCCCAGTAATGATGTTTACCCTGAGAAAGGGTACTGAGCCCAGACTCTCACCCTCGCATCAAACGCATCAAGTCTACCAAAGAGTGGAATTTTTGAAACAGTTCGAACATTGCTCCTTTGCGTTGAGATGTAGCCGTGGTCTGAGTGGCCTGCAGTACCATCTGTAGTTCCGTTTTATCCTTGTTGCTGATATTGTACTCAATGGAGAGACTCCAAAAGGTGAGTCAAAAGTGGCTTATTTCACGGCTAGGAAATGCAGCGACCAAACAACAGACCAAGTCTGAGCCTAACCTTCCTGAGACGCCGGCTCCTTCCTGGGCCGGCTTTTATTTTGGGGAATTAATAAGCCCATGGTTGGTCCACCACCCATCAGCAAAGGAGCGCGTACTCCATAAGCCCTACAGATCAACAGGTCATCCCCATGGCATTCATGGGGTTTATAACAGCCTGGAATCTCCTTTTGGAACTATCCTTAGCCCCTCCATTTTGACTATGGCACCATCATCGGTTTACACGTGGTTAACTTCCAGGTGTACACTGATAACTGAGTTCTACCTCAGCTTAACCCTTGTCTTTCCACTGCGCTATGTGATATAATAATAATCACTTATTGTCACAAGTAAGCTTCGATAAAGTTACTGTGAAAAGCCCCTAGTCGACACATTCTGGCGCCTGTTCGGGGAGGCCGGTACGGGAATTGAACCTGTGCTGCTGGCATTGGTCTGCATTATGAGTCCCATATTTAGCCCACTGTGCTAAACCAGCGCCTGCGGTATCCAATCTCAAATGAGTCACAATTTGTTCCAGATAATTATTAGCTATTACCTTCAGGTTATACCACATATTCTTGCCAATGATTTCCTCGCCCCCTCCCCTCCCCCCCTCAATTTAAGTTCATAGAATTAAAAATTGCTGAACTGAGAGAAATGCAGCTAAGTCCAATTACCCCACCGTTTCCCCACAGCCCTGCAAACGTTTTTTTTTTTTTAGATATTTGTCCAATTCCCTTTGAAAGCCGTGCTTCACTCTACCTCCAGTGCACTTTCAGGCAGTGCATTCCACTAGCCACATGCTGCAAAATAAAGTTTTTCTGCGTTTTGTCTCTGGTTCTTTTGTCATTCACATTTAAGTTAATGTCTTTTGGCTCTTGTGCCTTCCGCCAATAGAACATAGAATTTACAGAGCAGAAGGAGGCCATTTGGCCCATCAAGCCTGCACCGACCCACTTAAGCTCTCACTTCCAACCTATCCCCCGTCACCCAGTAACCCCACATAACCATTTTGGTCACTAAGGGCACTTTTGCATGGCCAATCCACCTAACCCGCACACCTTTGGACTGTGGGAGGAAACCGGAGCACCCGGAGGAAACCCACACACACACGGGGAGAACGTGCAGACTCCGCACAGACAGTGACCCAGCGGGGAATTGATCCTGGGAACCTGGCGCGGTGAAGCCACAGTGCTAACCACTATGCTACCGTGCTGCCCAGAAGCAGTTTCTCTCTATCCCCTCTGTCTTTGAGACCCATCATGGTTTTGTAAAGCTCTATCAAATCCCCTCTAGATTCTCTATAGATTCTCTATTCCAATCTATTCTAGTAATTGAAGTCCCTCATCCCTGGATGCTTGGTTGCTGGAACTCTACACTCCCTCTAAAGCCTTCACATCCTTCCTGAAGCGAGGTGCCCAGAGCTGGGTGTAACATTCCAGCTGAGGCCAAATCAGTGTTCTAATAAAGGTTCACCATAACTAAAGCATTCCTTTTTTTAAATCTTTTTTATATAAATTTAGAGTACCTCATTCTTATTTTTTCCATTTAAGGGGCAATTCAGCGTGACCAACCCACATATCCTGCACATCTTTGGGTTGTGGGGGTGAGACCCACACAGATACTCCACATGGACAGTGACCCGGGGCCGGGATTGAACCCAGGTCATTGGTGCCGTGAGGCAGCAGTGCTAACTACTGTACCAACATGCCACCCCAACTAAATCATTCCTGTCCTTTTTCACCTAATTAGCTTAGAATTACAGAATCACAGAATACGACAGTGCAGAAGAGGCCCTTTGGCCCATCAAGTCTGCATCGACACATGAAAGGCCCTGACCTGACCATCTAATCCCACTTGCCAGCACTTGGCCCATAGCTTTGATTGTTATGGCGTGCCAAGTGCTCATCCAGGTACTTTTAAAAGGATGTGCGACAACCTGCCTCGACCACCCTCCCAGGCAGTGCATTCCAGACCATCACACCCCTCTGGGTAAAAACGTTTTTCCTCAAATCCCCCCTAAACCTCCCACCCCTCACTTTGAACTTGTGTCCCCTCGTAACTGACCTTTCAACTAAGGGGAACAGCTGCTCCCTATCTATACTGTCCATGCCCCTCAATCTTGCACACCTCGATCAGGTCGCCCCTCAGTCTTCTCTGCTCCAGCGAATACAACCTAAGCCTATCCAACCTCTGTTTAAAACTTAATTATTCCATCCCAGGCAACATTCTGGTGACTCTCCTCTGCACCCCCTCCAGTGCAATCACATCCTTCCTATAATGTGGCAACCAGAATTGCACACAGTACTCCAGCTGTGGCCTCACCAAAGTTCTATACAACTCCAACATGACCTCCCTGCTTTTGCAATCTATGCCCCGATTGATAAAAGCGAGTGCCTTTTTCACCACCCCATTAACCTGCCCTTCTGCCTTCAGAGACGTATAGACAAACACGCCAAGGTCCCTTTGTCGTTCAGAATTGCCCAGTGTCAGACCTTTCATAGTATACTTCCTTGTTAAATTATTTCTTCCAAAGTGTAACACCACACACTTTTCAGGGTTAAATTCCATCTGCCACTTATCTGCCCATTGGTCTATCCCGTCTATATCTTTGTACAGATCCCTTTGTGATTTTGACCGTCCCAATCGGGCAGCATGGTAGCACAATGGTTATCACAGTTGTTTCACAGCTTCAGGGTCCCAGGTTTGATTATTGGCTTGGGTCACTGTCTGTGTGGAGTCTGCACGTTCTCCCCGTGTCTGCGTGGGTTTCCTCCGGGTGCTCCGGTTTCCTCCCACAGTCCAAAGATGTGTAGGTTAGATGGAATGGCCATGCTAAATTGCCCTTAGTGTCCAAAAAGGTTAGGTGGGGTTACTGGGTTATGGGGATAGGTTGGAAGTGTGCACTTAAATGGGGTGCTCTTTCCAAGGACCAGTGCAGACTTGATGGGCCGAATGGCCTCCTTCTGCACCGTAAATTCTATGATTCTAATCTCTGTAACCTCTTCACACCTTGGGGGAGGGGGGGTAGGGGTGGGGGTAGAGGTAGTGGGGGTAGGGGGTGGGAGTAGGGGGTAGGGGGGTGGGGGTGGGGGTAGAGGTAGGGGGGTGGGGGTAGGGGTAGGGGGGTAGGTGGGGTCAGGGTAGGGGTAGAGGTAGGGGGGTAGGGATAGGGGGCAGTGGCGTGCAGAGGGGGGGTCGACGGTGCGTTGGCCCTGGACATCCATTGGATGGGGGCATCAGCAGATCTTCCTCAAGGCTCCCCTTCCTCCCAGCTGCCTTGTCTTTGTTTGAGAGAGAGAGAGAGAGAGAGAGGGAGATTGTGGGGACAGACAGAGAGAGAGAGAGACAGAGAGAGGGAGTCCCGTCCGTCCTCTGGCTGAGAGCAGGGCTTTGGTGAGTATATTGCAATCTGCCTAAACCCAGGAATATTGCCTGGTTAGAATGCAGAGGGAAATGCTGGGATCCCGGGGTGGGAGATGTGTCTGGATTTGTCTATTTCTGCTTCAGCCTCTGCGATTTCAGGTCAGTTTCACAACAACAGGAAAAACGCGCGGAGAGAGAGGGAAAAACTTTTGGCAAAGTTTCTGGGTTCTGCCTTTATAATTCACAGCGCAGAATCAGTTCGAGGTCTGAAAGGATACTGAGATTTTGTAAAGTCTGATCCAGCACAAACCATTGACCTGAAATGGGGGTGGAATTGATGGTGAGGGAATAATGTGTTTATAAGCATCAGAGGGGGATTCTGTAGTCAACTGTGTCAAAGCCTGCAGGACAGTCAAGAAGACAAACAGGAATGGTGCGCTATAGTCACAAAAGATGTCATTTGTGACTTTTATGCGAGCTGTTTGGGTGCTGTAATTGGATGGAAGCCTAATTGGAAAGATGGGCACTCATTTACGAGACAACAACATGTTCGAGGATAAAAGCAAGATATTTCAGATGAAGGAAGTCTAAAAGAAAAAACAAGAAAAACTCAGCAGGTCTGGCAGCATCTGTGGTGAGAGAAACAGATTTAACTATTGTTTCTCTCTCCACAGATTCTGCCAGACTTGCTGAATTTTTTCAACATGTTGAAAGACTTTGGGGAGAGAAAAGGGAACTTGGAGATGGGGGTGCAGTTGCCAAGGAAGCTTTTTTATATGGGGGTTACAGAAGATTCAAAATGAAGGGGACAGTAACCTGTAAAGCAATAAATGTACACAATCAGCTACCATGGGGCAAGGAAGGAATATTGTGGCGGTCAACAGTTTAGCAGGAATGGGGTAGGTGGGTCTTATGAATAACATGAGTTGAGAGAAGGAGGTCATAGAATTCACTCGACATTGTTTGAAAAAAAAGGATGATTCATCATTCACTTTGTGACGTGGGCAAAATGCTAATTACTGAACAAAATATTTTGTTGTATTTTTATGTGTAATGCTTGTTGGTCCCCCAGTGCAATTTTCCCAGCAATCAAATTGGCGAGATTAACCTGCCCTCAGTGCGGTTGCATCACCTATGCCACGTCTCTACTTCCAACGGAAGCTGAAGAAATTCAGCATGATTCCATCGACTGTCATAAACCTCTCCAGATGTGTCATAGTGAGCATCCTATCCGACTGCATCACAGCTTGCTCTGGCAACTGCTTGGCCCAAGTTTGCAAGAAACTGCAGACTGTGGTGAACTCAGCCCAACGCATCACAAGCTTGCCACCCTCCCATTGATTCTGTGTACACCTCCCGCTGCCTCAGGAAGGCAGATAGCATTGTCAGAGACCCCTCCCACCTAGGCTTTGCCGTCTTCCGGACCCTTCCATCAGGCAGAAGGTACAGAAGTCTGAAGACCCAGGCATAGGAACTGCTTCATCCCCATTGCTCCTCAACAACTTTCCCTTGGACTGATCTGTTCCCTGTAAGACACTATTCACGATGCCCTATGCTGCTCTTGCTCATGTATTTGCTTTGTTTGGCCCTTGTTCTGCACTGTAATCAATTACTTATTTGTCAATGTACTTTGTTGATTAGTCTTTTGTCTAATATGTATGTACTGTGTACATTCCCTTGGCCGCAGAAAATTACTTTTCATTGTACTTCGGTACATGTAACAATAAACCAATCAATCAATCATAACATACCAAAATAACTAACTCCTGACACCAGGAACAGGTTACTTTGCTCGCTGATGCACAATCAATGGACACAAAATGTAGATAAAGTCCGAACGATAGGCTTTAATACACAAGAAGTGGCCCCAGCAGCAGACGTACAGAAGAATTGGCTGAGAGGCACATGACATACCTGGACCAATGGGCAGCAGATCCTCTGCACCATTGGCAGCTCACACTCCCAGGTACTGTAATACCCCTAGTCATACTACCACACTCGCTCAGTGGCTCTCTCTGGCTCTACATGCTGGTCACTTCACCTCTCTCTGCCTGCAGCTTGGGGAACCATTTTACCCATTGCTAGGCTGCTCCCTCCACCACCTTGCACTCAGCCCCTCTCCAAAGATGTTGCCGCCCATCTCCTGCACTTACTTGATGCCGCACGGTGTCTCCAGCTATGGTCAATCGGGCTTCCCGAAACAGCATGGAAAGATCTCATTGTGTCTTTTCCCATTCACGAGTAATGTTCTTTATTATGTGATTTCAAGTTTTTCGCTCTTTTTAAATAATTGATTTTTTTAATAAAAACTGCTTTAAGTACAAAATATTTATGTCAATTTATAACAAATTCCTATACTTCCTGTTATGTACAAATATTCACAACTTTCACCTAAAATAATGGTGCTTACTATGACTATGCTCTCTCAATAAAAGTGGAAAAACTGTTCATTGTCTGTCTAAATGCTTCCTTTGTTCATGAATTTCTAAAATTCAGCTAATCTTTTATTCACTGTTAATGCATTGATTAAGGCCCCTTTTGTTTTTTAATTCAAACAAACTCATTGCTATTGCTTTTTGTCGTGGATGAGTTCCTAAGTGCAACAGTTAATCTTTTACTCACTGTAAATGTTGTTTTTTGTTTCTGAGTTCCTGATATTCACTGTTAATCTCTGATGCTCAGTGTAAATCCACTATCAAAACCCTTGGTTTAAAAGCCCTCAAAGCAATCAACTCCTGGCGAGAGGCTCCGAATTTTATTTTTAAAGCTGAAAATGTTTCACTCACTGAATTGGGAAACTATCTATCTTCCCTTTGAATACTTCAGATGAATAAGTGTGCCTTGTAACAATCTTGGCACAGAATAGTTATACAGTACTGCTCAAAGTTTAAGATTATATCCTCTGGATATCCTATCTTGGTTCCAGCAGCCACTTTCTTTATCCCCTTTATTGTTTAAAAACTTGTCATTTTTTCAGTCTGGGCATCATAAGCTGCATAACCTTTCAGCATAGCTTAATCATTGTAAATCAAAAAAATATTGCTTCGCTGTATTCTAAATACCTTTAATTGTGTCTAACGTTTTTTTGTAAAAGTGAATGCCACTGGCTACTTTTCTCCATGTCTCGTTTTGCTGCTATTTGGTAGAGTGCTTATTAGATTTGTACTAAACATATCGACCTACAGACACAACTTGTCTCTGCAATCACTGCCATACAATGTGATGAAACTTTAAATGGTTTTTCAACTATAAAAGTCACTAAGATCTGTGTTCCTAGTCTATCTTCCACCCGCGCTTTTATTATCATTTTGTGTTTTGTCAAATTTAGCAATTTGATTGCCAATGATAGCTTTCATGGAAGGTGGAGCATGTGGAAGTAGACATTCGCACCGTGTTAAGGTTGACACGGTGGCACAGTAGTTAGTTCTGCTGCCTCACAGCACCAGTTTGATTCCGACCTTGGGTAACTGTCAGTGTGGAGTTTGCACATTCTCCCCGTGTCTGCGTGGATCTCACCCCCACAACCCAAAGACCTGCAGTGTAGGTGAATTTTCCACGTTAAATTGCCCCTTAATTGGAAAAAAATCATTGGGGAGTCTAAATTTATTTTTTAAAAAGTAACAAAGGGAAAAAAAGAAAACAAAATCCACTTATAAGTGTGACACGCTAACCAAGAAACTAGCTAATGTGAAGCCACAAAAATTATCATACTAAAATGTTACACACACTCATGCTGCCTTGCTTGTCTTGATTCCTCATGATTGAGTAGATCCATCTTTTCTCTTTCCATGAATGTTTAATTTTTTAATTTTAATTTAGAGTGCCCAATCCACTTTTTCCAATTAAGGGGCAATTTTAGCAAGACCAATCCACCTACCCTGCACATCTTTGAGTTGGAGGCGAAACCCACGCAAACACGGGGAGAATACGCAATCTCCACGCGGACAGTGACCCAGAGCCAGGATCGAACCTGGGACCTTGGCACCATGAGGCAGCAGTGCTAATCCACTGCGCCACTGTGCTGCCCATCTCTTTCCATGAATTGACAGATGCTGCTTCCTCTGCCTGAGCCAGCAGGTGTATTGCTGAGTATTAAAGCAGTAATTTTTTTCACTGCCTCTGTCTGGACTGCTCTCTAGCTTCCAGGTAGGCGTCTCCCTTATGGGGGCTTTATGATGGGAGTCTCTCCAATTAGAGAGTCTCTGGTGGGAGGACAGTGTGGGGGGGGGGGGGGGGGGGGAGTGGGGGTGGGGGGGGAGAGTTGGCTCTGATAGACTTTGGGGACAAATCCTTTAATGAGTTACCCCCTTGACCCACCACATCAAGTCCTGCACCAATTCTCACCCATTGGTTCCCAGCCCAGAGGAGCAGAGAATCACGCAGGCCTGGAGAATGTGGGGCCCGGCTCATTAATAGGATACAAATGGGTCTTCATGAACAATTTGCATATGCCAGCTGGCATGGGACATGAACCTCTATCCCGTGGGGGACCAGAGCATCCCATTTCCTGCCTGACACTGGATTCTCTGCTGCATTGGGAACTTCACTGCTGGTGACGGGCAGCAGAGGGTTCAACCCCTCATCCTTCTTCGCTCCAGAGAATGTAGGCCCATTCTGCTCAATCTTTTGTCATCAGTTAGATTAGTGATCAATCTAGTGAACCTATTTTGCATCCCACCCCTTTTCCCCCAACCCCAACAGCAGGTAGGGAGCGCAAAACTGTGCACAGTATTCTAGGTCAGGTCTCAACAAAGCCCTATATAATTACAGTAGGATATGCTTCATCTTATACTGTAATCACTTTGTAAATAACCACAAGAAACGTCAGACAGTCGTGAGCACAGCCCAGTCCATCACACGAACCTGCCTCCCATCCATTGACTCCATCTACACCTCCCGCTGCCTGGGCAATGCGGGCAGCTAATCAAAGGCCCCTCCCACCCGGCTTACTCACTCTTCCAACTTCTTCCATCGGGCAGGAGATACAGAAGTCTGAGAACCCGCACAAACAGACTCAAAAACAGCTTCTTTCCCGCTGTTACCAGACTCCTAAATGACCCTCTTATGGACTGACCTCATTCATACAACACCCTATATGCTTCACCCGATGCCGTTGTTTATGTAGTTACATTTTGTACCTTCTGTTGCCCTATTATGTATTTTCTTTTATTGTACTTAATGATCTGTTGAGCTGCTCACAGAACAATACCGTGGGCAGCACGGTAGCATTGTGGATAGCACAATCGCTTCACAGCTCCAGGGTCCCAGGTTCGATTCCAGCTTGGGTCACTGTCTGTCTGTGCGGAGTCTGCACATCCTCCCAGTGTATGCGTGGGTTTCCTCCGGGTGCTCCGGTTTCTTCCCACAGTCACAAAGATGTGCAGGTTAGGTGGATTGGCCATGATAAATTGCCTTTAGTGTCCAAAATTGCCCTTAGTGTTGGGTGGGGTTACTGGGTTATGGGGATAGGGTGGAGGTGTTGACCTTGGGTAGGGTGCTCTTTCCAAGAGCTGGTGCAGACTTGATGGGCCGAATGGCCTCCTTCTGCACTGTAAATTCTATGAAATACATTTCATTGTACCTCGGTACACGTGACAATAAACAAATCCAATTGAATCCAATAAAGCCATCATGTAGAGATGCTGGCATTGGGCTGGGGTGAGCACAGTAAGAAGTCTTACAACACCAGGTTAAAGTCCAACAGGATTGTTTCGAATCACTAGCTTTCAGAGCACAGTTCCTTCCTCAGGTGAATCATTCTTTCTTGAAGAGTGGGGTTACATTTGTTAACTTCCAGTCAGTCCATTGGCATCGTCAAACCCTCAGAAATTCTGGAAGCTCAACACCTACACTTTTTTTTTTTTTTTTTTTTATAAATTTAGATTACCCAATTATTTTTTCCAATTAAGGGGCAATTTAGCGTGGCCAATCCACCTACTCTGCACATTTTTGGGTTGTGGGGGCGAAACCCACGCAGACACGGGGAGAATGTGCAAACTCCACACAGACAGTGACCCAGAGCCGGGATCGAACCTGGGACCTCAGCGCTGTGAGGCGGTTATGCTAACCACTTGGCCACCGTGCTGCCCGCTCAACACCTACACAACCACTATCTTGGTAGCCGCCTCTTTTAAAACCCAAGGTTTAAAAAAAATTAATTTAGAGCGCCCAATTCATTTTTTCCAATTAAGCAGCAATTTAGCGTGGCCAATCCACCTAGCCTGCACATCTTTAGGTTGTGGGGGTGAGACCCATGCAAACACGGGGTGGGGGGGGGGGGGGGGAGAATGTGCAAACTCCACACGGACAGTGACCTTGAGCCGGGATTGAACCTGGGAACTCGGCGCCGTGAGGCAGCAGTGCTAACCATTGCACCACCATGCTGCCCTTAAATCCCATGGTTGTAGGTCATTGGGTCCAGGGAAATTGTTTGCTTTTGGTTTCATTAATTTATTCAATATGCTTTCTTTTGTTTTATTATGGGGCAATTTAGGGTGGCCAATCCACCTACCCTGCACATCTTTGGGTTATGGGGTGAGACCCACACAAACACGGGGAGACATGGACAGTGACTCGGGGCTGGGATCAAACCCGGGTCCTCGGCACTGTGAGGCAGCAGTGCTAACCACTGTGCCACCGTGCTGCCTAGTATGCTTTCTGTGGTGAATGTGATTCACACCGGATTATAATCTGTATATACATGTGTCTATATTGTAAGTGCAATTGCACGACCTGACCACCAGGGGGAGTAGCTCTGGGAATGCTCGAGAATTGTATTGGGCTTCTCCCTTGGTTCCGCCCAGGACTCCTCCCCCCTGGAGCTGCTGTATAAAGATCAGTGCCACATGGTCAGCCGGCCAGTTCACCGAAAGTTCAATGGCTAATAGGCTGGCTCTGTTGTGAGTATATTAAATTGTGAAAACCGCACGTGTCCTTAGAATTTATGGTTCCAACACTTTCTTTAAATGCTTTAAGTTCCTCACTCTCATTAGACAATTGGATCCCCACACTTTGCAATATGCATTTGCATCTACTATGAAAACAGACGCCATCTTTGGCATTTCCCCATTCCCCACTAAAATCTCTCCTGCCTCTAAGGAACATATGTTTAGTTTTGCTCACTGCTTTCTGTTACCAAACTTATAAAAGTGCTTACAATGTTTTTATATTTCTTACTAATTGAGCTGTTTTCTTTCTCTTTCTGGTTTCTTGCTCCCAATCCTCAGATTTACTTCCCTTTTGGCAACATTGTAATATTTAATATCAATCCTTTAATATAATACCATGTTTAACTACTCTAATTAGACACATTGTACCACTTTTCCAGTGGAGTTTGTATCCCATTTGCTGAGAATTATGTATTATTCCTTTAAATATTTTCTCTTACTGTCATTCTTTAAAGTCTAATTTCTCAATCTACCTGAGCTAATCTGCTTCTCGTACCCCGTAATTAAGTTTGCTAAAATTTCAGAACCTAGTTTTGGACTTAACTGCATCACTCTCAAACGTAACATGAAAACATGAGGTTAAATGTATGGTTGGGACAGCATAGAAAGGCCAGTACATGCCTTACTTGACAACATGGGGCTGAAAGGAATGAACGATCCAGCAAAAGGACTCAATATTCTTTATTTTGGTTTATTTTAGGTATTCTTGGATGTATTTTACCTGGCCCTGTCATCTCATGAATATTTAAAACCACCATCTGTTTATTGACAATTCTTTAATAGTTTCTATTTTCACTGAGTTTTTATTCATTCCAATATTCAGACTTAATGATGCCTCAAATCAGTGAACTGGCTGTTTGCAGCAAACAGCAAATGTCCACTTCAATAATTATTTGTTCGCTTTGTACATGAAATAGTAAAAATGCTAGGAATATCAGATTAAAGAATTGTTCTTGAGCATTCTTACTAATTAAAATCTTGCCATTCAAAAAGAGGTGGCTAACAAGATAGTGGATGTATAGGTTTTGAGCTTCCAGAATTTCTGAGAGTTTGACGATGCCAATTGGTTGACCGGAAGGTAGCAAATGTGACCCCACTCTGCAAGAAAGGAGCCCGAATGAGAAATGGAAATTATAGGTCTGTTAGTCTGACATCAGTAGAAGGGAAAATGTTAGAATCTATTATTATGGATGTGTTAAAAGTGAATTTGGAAAATCACAGACAGATTCAAGTCTGAAAGTGCTGTAAAATAAATTCAAATTCCAAAGCACTTGGATCCTCATATCTTCCTCAGCCAATAGTCAGTATAAAAGTAATGGTAGAATACTTTAGACAATAATATGTTTCTACTTTCCACTAGGTGGCCACCATGTTTTATTGGTGAAGATGCATTCCTTCTATTATGTGTGAACAGAGCTTGTAACTAAATTGCTTCTGGTGTGGACCTATTAGTCTCAAAATACAACACAAATGTGAAACGGTAAGGGCAGCATGCGGCACAGTGGTTAGCACTGGGACTACGGCGCTGAGGACCTAGGTTCAAATCCCGGCCCTGGGTCACTTTCCGTGTGGAGTTTGCACATTCTCCCCATGTCTGCGTTGGTTTCACCCCCAGAACCCAGATATGTGCGGGTTAGGTGGATTGGCCACGCTAAATTGCCCCTTAATTGGAAAACAAATAATTGGATACACTAAAAAAAATTTTTTTTAATGTGAAATGGTGAAGAATTAAGGATAATTCATGTGAAAGTGATACTTGATGCAGAGAATTCCGGCGTCTGTGGAATTAGTGTATCTGCAAGATATCAATGCAAGTGTGAACTACCTGCCAAAAGATACTTTTTAATAATAATAATCTTTATTAGTGCCACACGTAGGCTTACATTAACACTGCAATGAAGTTATTGTGAAAATCCCCTAGTCGCCACACTCCGGCGCCTGTTTGGATATACTGAAAGAGAATTCAGAATGTCCAATTTACCTAACAAGCACATCTTTTGGGACTTGTGGTAGGAAACTGGAGCACCCGGAGGAAACCCACGCAGACATGGGGAGAACGAGCAGACTCCGCACAGACAGTGACCAAGCCAGGAATCGAACCTGAGACCCTGGCGCTGTGAAACAACAGTGCTATCCTTTAGTATTCGTGCACCATTCAAAGTATAATTTATACCTTAATGCACAACCTTTATTCTGTCAAATACTGTTTATGTAATCAGGAAAAAGTCAACATTCCAAAACTCTGCATGAAAAGTTAACTTTTTTTCACACTTTCTCTGGTGAAAATGGTAGTTAATCTGAGAGTACAATTCGTGCGGCACTGATCTCTTCAAATGGCTACCTTTGTGGAAGTCTAAACAGTTGGCATCAGAAAGCTATTCAAATGAAATGGGACATCTACAATCAAGCTGTTAATAGCAGGAATGACTGGATAACAATCAATCCAAGGAACATCATGCTTTTTCTCTTTCTCCAAATCCTAGCCTTGGGTATTGAGTCCAGTTGTAGCACTCATGCCACTTCACCTCACCTTGTGTTTCCACTCGGACCCTTGTGTCTTTGGTCTTCTACGCTGTTTCAATTAGGCTCCAAACAGATGACAAGGTTGTATCTCATTCGTGTCCTGTCAGATCCCATTTATCCATCATTCCTGTGCTCGCAGACCTCCTATTTCAGCTATACTAATGATTTAAAAGTCTCATCCTCGTTTTCAAATACCTCTATTGCCTTGCCTCTCCTGGCCTCCAGGCTCCTTCAGCACTACAACCCTCTGAGATTCCTGTGCTCCTTCAAATCTGACTTCTTATGCATCCCAGATTTTAATTGCTCCACCATAAACTATGGAATTCCCTCCAGAAACCTCTCCAAAACTCTACCTTATGTTCCTCCTTTTAGACACACTGTAACCTACTCCCTTGACCAAGCTTTTGGTTATCTCTTCTAATAGCTCTTTAAAGTAAAGTACAAGTAAAGTAAAATAATCTTTATTGTCACAAGTAAGCTTACATTAACACTGCAATGAAGTTACTGTGAAGAACCCCTAGCACGGGGCTTTACGTAGCATGGTGTCAAATTTTATTTGACAACACTCCTATGACGTGTCTTGGGACTTGGAACTAAGTTAAAGAAGCTATATAAATGCAAGTTTTCATTGTTATCATCTGCTTATTTCCACCTTTTGCAGTTTTTGAAAAGAAATGTGTATGACGGCCATTAAACCCACAGCATTTTGGGGTTTGGGTTTAGATGAAAAGTTTAAATCTGAATTGTTAACCTGCCCCCCGCCCCCTTTAAGATCCTGACCGGTTTGCTGTATACTTTTAGCATATAAAAGAAAACATTTCAGGTACCCAACATCTGCAGTTTCACTTCACCATCCATGCCCTAGTACACTTTGAATATAGTTACCTTAGTCCAGACTTGGGGCCATCTGGTTGATAAGTCTGTAACATCAAATACTGCATTTTACCCACATGGCCAAATTGGAAGCAAATTCAACTTCAGTTGAGGAAACTTTAATTTTAAGCAGGCATGTTGCATTAAAAGTATCATAAATATGCTAATTCCACCATCTTACAGAACATTGTAATTCCAATGAGTATAGGCCCAACTTTGCAACCTTTCCTCTTAAGACAATCCCTTTATCCCAGCAATCAGCCTAGTGAACCCTCTCTGACATGCTTCCAATGCAAGTTTACCTCTCATTAAGTAAGGAGACCAAAACTGTACATAGTGCTCCAGGTGGGGTCTCACCAATGCCATCTACAGTTGCAGCAAAACTTCCTTACTTTTATGTTCCATCTCCCTTGCAATAAAGGCCAACATGCAATTTGCCTCCCTAATTACTTGCTGTACCAGCATGCTAATGTTTTGTGATTTATATGCAAGGCCACCCAGATCTCTCTGTACTGTAGCATTCTTCAGTCTCTTTCCATTTGAATAATACTCTGCTTTTCTATTCATGTGACACTTAACATATGACTAAACCCCAAACAAAATGAAATGTCCAAGTTTGTAGAATGTATGATTTATTCTTTTTTGGTGACTGCAAACCTGCAGAGCACCAAGAGTTATTGGAATTTTTTATGGCTTAAATTACAATGCCTGTAACCTGGCAGGAATATAATTGAAAATTACATAATTCTCATTGAAGCCAATTGTATTTTTTTATTCGTTCATGAGATGTGGGTGTTGCTGACCAGACCAGTATTTATTGCCCATCCCTAATTGCCCTTGAGAAGGTGGTGGTGAGCTGCCTCTTGAACCACTGCAGTCGATATTTTGGAGGAATACCCACAGTGCCATTAGGAAGTGTGTTCCAGGATATTGACCCAGTGACAGCAAAGGAACAACTATATAGTTCCAAGTCAAGATGGTGGTGTGGCTTTGGGGGAAATTACAGGTGGTGGTATTCCCATGCATCTACTGCCTTGTTCTAGATGGTAGAGGCTATGCTGTCGAAGGAGTCTTGATGAGTTGTCGTAATGCATCTTTTTGGTGGTGCACACTGCTGCCACTGTGGGCTGGTGGTGGAGGGAGTGAATGTTTATTGTGGTGTATGGGGTGCAAATCCTTGATCAAATGACCTCCTCTGTCCTTCATGGTGTCCAGCTTCCAGACTGTAGTGGAGCTGCATTTATCCAAGTAAGTGGAGAATATTCCATCACAGTCCTGACTTGTGTCTTGTAGATAGTGGACCGGCTTTGGTCGTGGGTTTGGAAGATGCTGTCTAATGGTCTTGGGTGAGTTTCTGGTCTGCATCTTATAGTGTATGTTTGTGGGTGGTGTGCCAATCAAGTTGGCTGCTCTGTCTTGAATGGTGTCAAGCTT
Source organism: Scyliorhinus canicula (assembly GCF_902713615.1). Taxonomy (NCBI): domain Eukaryota; kingdom Metazoa; phylum Chordata; class Chondrichthyes; order Carcharhiniformes; family Scyliorhinidae; genus Scyliorhinus; species Scyliorhinus canicula. The sequence goes on from NC_052149.1 coordinate 22,906,735, forward strand.
CTTGAGTGTTGCTGGAGCTAATAATAATAATCTTTATTGTCACAAGTAGGCTTACATTAACACTGCAATGATGTTAGTGTGAAAAGCCCCTAGTTGCCACATTCTGGTGCCTGTTCAGGTTCACATAGGGAGAACTCAGAATGTCCAATTCACCTAACAGCACGGCTTTTGGGACTTGAGGGAGGAAAGGCATGCAGACACAGGGAGAACGTGCAGACTCCACACAGACAGTGACCCAAGCTATGAATCAAACCTGGGACTCTGGCACTGTGAAGCTACAGTGCTAACCACTGTGTTACTGTGCTGCCCTCATCCAGGCAAGTTAGGGTTAGATGTGCCTTGTAGATGGTGGACAGGTTCCAGCAATTACAATCATCTTCCTTTGTTCTAGGTATGATTCCAACAGCAGAGAGTTTTCATCCTGATTCCCATTGACTCCAGTTTTGCTCGGGCTCCATGATGCCACCCTCTGTCAAACGCTGCCTTGCTATCAAGGGCAGTCACTTTCACCTCCCCTCTGGTGTCAGCTCTTTTGTCCTTGTTTGAACCAAGTCTGTATCAAGTTCAAGAGCGTAGTGGCCCTGGTCAAATCCAAACTGAGCACCAATGAGCAGGTTCATGTTAAGCAAGTGCTGCTTGATAGCATTGTTGCTGACCCCTTCCTTTACAGATGAGTGAGAGTAGATTGATGGGATGGTAATTGACTGGGTTGGATTTGCCTGGCTTTTTGTGTACAGGACATGCCTGGAAAATTTTCTACATTGCTGAGTAGATGCCAGTATAGTAGCTGGAAAAGCTTGGTTAGGGGTGTATCAAAGGAGCATAAGTCGTAAGTACTATTGCCAGAATATTGTCAGGGCCCCTTGCAGTATCTGGTGCCTTCAGTCATTTCTTAATGTCACGTGGAGCGAATCAAATTGATTGAAGATTGGCATCAGTGATGCTGGGGTCCTCCAGAGGAGGCCAAGATCCACTTGGCACTTCTGGCTGAAAGTTGTTGCAAATGCTTCAGCCTTATCTTTTGCACTGATATGCTGGGCTCCCCATCATTTAGGATGGGGACATTTGTGGATTCTCCTCCTCTGGTGAGTTGTTTAATTGCCCACCACCATTCACAACTGGATATGGCAGGATTGCAGATTTAGATCTAATCGCTTAGTTCTGTCTATGCCTTTCCGCTTTTGCCGTTTGATACACAAGTCGTTCTGTATTGTAGCTTCACTGAGTTCACATCTCATTTTTAGGTATGTCTGGTGTTTCTCCTGACAGACCTTCCTTCACTCTTCATTGAACTTGATCTGAACCATTGTTGGTGCAGACTCAATGGGCCGAATGACCTCCTTCTGCATTGTAGAGATTCTATGGATGAACTTTGTTTCTTTCTGTGGATGCTACCTGACTTGCTGAACTTTTCCAGCATTTTTTGTTCTCATTTTAAAATTTAATTGTTATGTTCAATGTTGCCGCAGATATATTTTTATCATTGTAAGTAAATCACATTCAAAAACAACTCTTACCAAGTTTAATTTTTGAAGAATAGATACACAAATGTTTCATCTTGCATGTTTTCACAAGTTGGATATATTTTATTTATACGCTTAATAATTTTATTATTTGATAGGCTTATAAAACAAGATAGAAACACTGTGTAGACGTTTTTAAAAATTAAAAAGAGCCCAATAGGTCAGTAGTACACTTTCAATATTTTCTGTTTTTATTATAAACAATGAATACTGCCATACCTATGCAGGAAATACTTGTTGGTTGTCAGTTGTTTTTGGTAAAACTGCTCATTCACAGCCAATTCCTGTGAAACAACAAATTATTTGGATTTGGTTCATTGTCACGTGTACTGAGGTACAGTGAAAAGTATTGTTCTGCGTACAGTCCAGACAGATCATTCCATACATGACAAACATAGGACATACGATAGATAAACAATGTAAATACAGAGACATAGACATTGGGTGACACATACAGAGTGTAGTACTACTCAGTAGAGAAGATGCGTGGAGAGATAAGATCAGTCCCTAAGAGGGTCATTCAGGAGTCTGGTAACAGTGGGAAAGAAGCCTTTATTGAATCTGTTACTGCCTGTTCTCAGACTTTTGATGGGCAGGAGACACAAAAGCCTGAGAACACACATGAACAGACTCAAAAACAGCATGGTAGCATAGTGACTTGGGCAGCATGGTAGCATAGTGGTTAGCACAGTTGCTTCACAGCTCCAGGGTCCCAGGTTCAATTCCTGGCTGGGTCACTGTCTGTGCGGAATCTGCATGTTCTCCCCCTGTCTGCGTGGGTTTCATTCGGGTGCTCCGGTTTCCTCCCACAGTCCAAAGATGTGTGGGTTAGGTGGATTGGCCATGATAAATTGCCCTTAGTGTCCAAAAAAATTAAGCGGGGGGTTACTGGGTTACGGGGATAGGGTAGATAAGTGGCCTTCAGTAGGATGCTCTTTGTAAGGGCCGGTGCAGACTCGATGGGCTGAATGTAAATTCTATGATTCTTCCCCGCTGTTACCAGACTCCAAAATGACCCTCTTATAGACTGACCTCATTAACACTACACCCCTGTATGCTTCACCCAATGCCGGTGCTATGGAGTTACATTGTGTACCTTGTGTTGCCCTATTATGTATTTTATTTTACTTCCTTTTCTTTTCATGTACTTAATGATCTGTTAAGCTGCTCACAGAAAAATACTTTTCACTGTACCTTGGTACACGTGACAATGAACAAAAATCTAAATCCAATCCGATTGAAGAGTTTGGAAGAGAGACTAATGACGAAGACTTCTAAAAAAGTAACCTTATTAATTTTAAATTTCAAGAACAATGCTTTAACCTCTGCCGTACTTAAAACACTAGGTTTCCTTTACAATCTTCCAGCATATACAAGATCAGCTATCCATTTTGTAAAATACTGAGATAAAAACAGAGAATGCTGGATAAACTCCGCTGGTCTGGCAGCATCTGTGGAGAGAGAATCAGAGTTAACAGAGGACTCAAAACGTTAACTTGATTTTTCTCCCTCCACATATGTTGGCCGACCTGCTGAGTTTATCCAGAATTTTCTGTTTGTATTTCAGATTTTCAGCATCCACGGTATTTTGCTTTTATTGTAAAATACTGATGATGCTGTCTAGGATATTTAAGGATGAAAAAAAAATCTCTACTTTAAAAAAACATATTTTCAAGTTATCTACGATGTTCACCTACATCGTGGGCAGCATGGTAGCACAAGTGGATAGCACTGTGGCTTCACAGCACCAGGGTCTCAGGTTTGATTCCCCATTGGGTCACTGTCTGTGCAGAGTCTGCACGTTCTCCACATGTCTGCGTGGGTTTGCTCCGGTTTCCTCCCACAGTCCAAAGACGTGCAGGTTAGGTGGATTGGCCATGATAAATTGCCCTTTGTGGCCAAAGAAAAAGGGTTAGGAGGGATTATTGGGTTACGAGGATAGGGTGGAAGTGAGGCCTTAAGTGGGTCGGTGCACATTCGATGGGCTGAATGGTCTCTTTTTTGCACTGTATGTTCTCCGTTCTACAATGGATTGGCAAATCGAAAAATTGGATATTACCTTGTTACGCGTGAAAAACAATGATCAACCGAGCTTGGAAGCTATGAACACATCTCAACTTGTGTCAGATCACTGCCCTGTCCATACCTGCCCTGTTCCCTTTGATTTCAAGTGAGGTAACCGCTGTCTGTAACCATACAAATGGAGACAGGTTTTCCCTTCTAGTCTTTATTCCTTATTTGTCCAATTTCACTCCCTTTGGTCTTGCAACATCAACCCTTTTGCCGTATAATCTCTCCTTTCACCCCATCGCAGATCTTCCCTTATATCCCCCCCCCCCCCCCTTTCCCTTGGCTTAAAATGTATCGAAACATTTCCAGAATTTTACGTTCGTATTTAACACTTTCCAACTTGTGCTAAAGCAATAAATACCCTGTCTGGAAAAGTGGCGACATGTCTGCAGAGGATTGCATGATGCCGTGGTGCACTTTGCAACATGGTATCTGGCATCCGACTTCGCAATGTGAACAAAGGCTGGTGTTAACACCTATTTTGCTTGGAAGAGGTGTATCTCTGTGTTTCTGCAGAGCCAGGGGCAAACGCAATATTGTTTGTGTGTGTGTGTCGCAAGCACACGCCCTTGTACCTGCCCGCCTGAATCATTGTGTGCAGAGTAAATGAATGTCGGTCACCCACCCCACACCAAATAAAATAGAGTGAGTGAGTCAGTGCCTCCTCCTCGACCTGAAGAAGGGGGATCGATGCTGGGAGAGGGACCCAACCTCCCAATCTCAGCCCAGGCCAATCCTCCAGTATCCCGGCTTCCACCGCGAATGTAAATGAAGCGTTCGCCCGGAGAGAAGGACGAGGAGGAAGGAGGTGGCTTTTTAAAACAAAAATAACACCACACGCTCGCTCGGCAGGCGGACAGCTTTTCTTTTTGTTGAAGAAGAAGAGGAATTTTTCTTTTGTGCGGACGATAAAGAAGTAACCGGCAGCCATGCACTGGGGGACGGAGCTGTGGGTGAGTCAGGCTGTGTATTTGCCGTTTGAGCGGACGGTTTGCCCCAGGCCGAGCGCGGGGGGCTCGGTGCGGCCGGTTGGCCGGGCGCGGGGGGGCTCCGGCCGGTTGGCAGGGCGATGGGCTCAGCATCGGCGGCTGTCAGCCTTCCTGTGGGGTGGGGTGAGGGCTGGGGACCGACTTCCAGCCCAGTCCGCCTGGGCTGCGGTTGGCTTTCCAACTGCTGCCGTTTGGCAGGCAGGGAGGGGGAACTCGCCCGTCTGCCACATTCGTTTAGGTGTCGACATATTTTTTTAAAAAACCCCGCACGACGGCTTTAAAGCGTCGCCCGCACCTGCCAAGAAAAGTTGGGGGAGGATTTTTATCTTTTTCCTCCCGTTGTGTTTTATTATTTGATGAGGTGTGGGGGGGGGGGGGGGGGGGTTGTTGGCAGCCAATGTCCCTTCATTGTGTTGGTGTTCGTTGCAGAGAGGACGAAGCCCTCTCCTCCCTCCTTTAGTGCTGGAACAATGCAGTCGGTGGCTAAGTGGTGCTGGAGGTGTGTGTGGGGTTGGGAGAGACGGAAGAAAAGAGCTGGCAGGCACATTGACATTGAGATTATTTGTGTGTGTGTGTGTGCGTCTCTTCTTTCTAATGTGTTTGCAGACCGACTAACCGGAATATCCAGACCAGACAGACGTTCGAGGGATTTCTGTCTCTCTTGCTTCCCCCCCCCCCCCCCCCCCCCCAGGGGAGTGTTGGACATGGTTGAGGGAAGGCTTCGTTAACGTTAGCAGAAGAGTGTTTATTCTGTGTCCATTATTGCTGCACGACACGCTCTCTTTTAAACAAAAAATAGACCATTTTTGAACTAAATTTGATTTGCTGCTTCCAAAACGGTCACTTGTTCGATCGTGTCCTGTGTGGTGTCTGTTTGTTTTGGTCCGTCTAAGCAAACAGGGAGGGCAACTTAGAATCACATCATATACTTTAATTCCTCGCCGTTTTCCTTCCTGTCTGAACCGATCCGATACAAGTGTCATAATTTTGGTGAAAAGCTTCCAATCGTAATGCTCAGTTCGGTTGTTACGAGCGACTGTAGATCTTTCCTCGGCAGTTATGTAGGAACGGTGGTAGCCGTTTAACCACCTGCATAAGTTCTAGTACATCAAGTGAGCAAGTCTTAGCTCTTTCTGACGATTGCTCGAGCTATTTGTTCTTGGTTTGTAATCGCAGTGTAATCTTCATCGTCTACCTGGTAGAGTGGATGTTGACGTGATTTTAAAATAAACCCTTTCCCTCCACATCGTCAAGATATATTTGCTTTGGAGGAGAACAAAACTTTAGCTAAGTTGGGGCCATATATTAAGGTAAAATAAACGTTTTTGAGGCATTGTGGGTCAGAATGGGGAAGAGGAATGAGTAAGAGAACTAAGATGTGTTTCAGCTGAAAAAAGGAGAACATTTCAATTGTTTTACAATGTGCAGTATATTAAAGCATTACACCAGGGAGAACGTAAAGTATTGAAGGGCATATGCTTGAACCTACCTAAATTGCTTCTGGAAAGCAGACCCATAAATTAAAATAAACAATCCATGTAGATGTTGAAGATAAAAATAAAGTATTTAATGAATTGCTCAACCAGCGAACTTTCTCTCGGGCATTCCCTCAGCGTGGAGGGTGACTTGCTTCTACTCTGGGGAGGTGGGTTCTGTGGTGGCTGAAAAGTCCTGGATCTGCAGACTCTGCCGCAGGTTTGGCAGGTGCTGCTTGATGAGGTGGGTGGTTGGGAGGCTCTGGATTCTGCGCTCTCCTTCCACTGCTTACACTTGGCCTCCACGTGCTCCACCCTATGACACTGCAGGTGATTGCTACCTTTGCAAATGCTTTTTCTGTAGCTTGTGCCTTCAATCTAAGGCAAGCGATTCCCATGTGTCAATGGGGATGTTGCGTTTATTTAGGGAGGTTTTCAGAGTGTCCTTGTGGCATTTCCTTTGCCCTCCTAATGATCGTTTGCCATCACGGAGCTTGGAGGTAGAGCACTTGTTTTGGGAGAGTTATGTCGGGCATGCAGGCAATGTGGCCCACCTATTGCAGCTGGTTGAGTGTGACCAGTGTCTCACTATTGACCTGGGATGGTAGCACAGTGGTTAGCACTGCTGTGTACGGGTTTGAATCTCGGTCCTGGGTCAGTGTCCCCGTGTCTGCGTGGGGTTTACCCCCACAACCCAAAGGTGTGCAGGAAAGGTGGATTTGCCACGCTGAATTGCCCCTTAATTGGAACAAAAATAATTGGGTACTCTAAATTTATTTTTTAAAATATTGGCCTGGGAGAGGACGCTCACGTTGGTATGCCTTTCCTACCAGTGGATTTGCAGGATTTTACGGAGGCAGTGTTGGTGATATATCTCCAAGGATTTGAGGTGCCTGCTGTACATTTTCCATGTTTCTGATGCATACAGGAGGGCGGGGACCACAACTGTTCTGTAGACCATGAGCTTGGTGCTGGATTTGAGGTTTTGGTTTTCGAATACATTTTCTCGGGCGTCTGAAGACTGCGCTGGCACACTGGAATCAATGTTGGATTTTGTCGTCGATGTCTGCTCGCACCGAGACGAGGCTCTCGAGGTATAGGAAATGATCCACATTGTCCAAGGGCTCACAGTTGATCGTGATGGCTAATGGGGCAGTTTTGTGTGGCAGGAGTGGGCTGGTAGACAACTTTTGTTTTCCCGGATGTTTAGTCTGAGGCTCATTCTCTTGTATGCCTTGGTGAATGCATCAGTTATGGTTTGTAGCTCAGCCTCTGAATGTGCGTGCACAGAGGTGTCGTCTGTGTACTGCAGCTCGATGACAAGAGGTTGGGGTGGTCTTGGTTCTAGCCTGGCGTCGGAGGTTGAACAGTTCCCTGCTTGTTCAGTAGGTTAGCTCCACACGAGTGGGGAGCTTCAGGGTGAAGGGGTGGAGTTTTGCTTTAAGGAAGATGGAGAAGAGCATTGGTGCAATGACGCAGTCCTGTTTAACCGCAGTTTGCACACACATTGGGTCTGTGGTGGTTCCATTGGTGAGGATCACGGCTTGCATGTCATCGTGGAGCAGGCGGAGAATGGTGATGAAGTTCTGCAGGCAGCCGAATTTGAGGAGGATGCTTCACAGTCCTTGACGGGTGATAGTCAAAGTTAATGCTGCTTCCTGGATTTGACATGCACTGAAGATCATGTCCATTGAGCCTCTTGATGGGGGGAAGCCGTACTGAGACTCAGGGAAGAACTCTTCAGCCACTGGGAGGAGGCGGTTGAGTATTCGCATGATGACCTTTCCGTGGCAGAGAGTAGGGAAATCCCTCTGTAATTTCCGCAGTCGGACCAGTCTCCTTTCTTGAAGATGGTCCCAACTAAGGCATTTAATCATTCGGCATGCTCGCTTACTTCCAGACATGGGGATGAGGTTATGGAATCTTGTTGAATGCATCTCTGCTGCATTTTAGTACTTCTGTGGGGATTATTTCTGCGCCAGAGGCCTTGTTTTTCAGCTGTCAGATGGTTTTATTTCAACCTCACAGCGAGCTGGGGTTGTGTTGAGATGGTGGCGGACAGCGTGTTACAGGATGGTGCTGAGAACGCTTGTGTCAAAGCCTGTGTCTTGATCGAGGAGATCCACTCCGTTTTTGGCTTTCAGTGGGGTGAGCCCCTTGGTACATGGACTGTAGATGGTTTTTAAACATCTTTTATTATTCGTTCATGGGATGTGGGTGACGCTGCTGGGCCAGCATTTATTGCCCATCCCTGAGGAGATTTAAGAACCACATTGCCATGAGTCACATGTAGGCCAGAGCAGGTAAGAATGACAGATTGCCTTCCATAAAGTACATTAGTGAACTAGATGAGTTTTACAACAATTGACAATGGTTTCATAGTCACCTTTAGACTTTTACTTCACATTTTTTTATTGAATGGAACCCGGGGCCCCAGAGTATTACTCTGGGTCTGTGGATAACTAGTCCAATGACAAACCACTACGCCACTGCCTCCCCAGTTGATTGTGCTGAAGAAGTCACGTAAGCATGTTGTGGTTGTTGGCGAGTTGCTGAATGCCCTGCGCTCTTTCCACCCACCTTCTGTTCTTTATGTTGCGGGTCCTTTGTTGCACCTCAGCCTTCAGTTGCCTGTAGGCTTGTTTCATCTCACTCAAGCTTTGGTGGAACTGCCAGTTCAGGACGCCTTGCGGTCAAGAAGATCCTGGATCTCCTGATCGTTTTCGTCGAAGCAGTCTTCGTGTTTCCTGGTCGAGAGCCCAAACGCCTCCTCGCAGGTTTTGACTATTGTGGCTTTTAAGGTGGGCGAGGTGCTGCAGGTCTTCTGCGGCTCTGGCTCATTGGTTTGCGCCAGGTTAGCTGTGAGGCACCAGCTGAGTAGCTCTTTCTTCTCGGGGCCTTTTGAGTCCAGCGATATTGGATCTCTTGTGGCAAAGTTTCTTCTGCCTGTGCAAGTTTGGGGCCAGTGTGATGGAGATGGTAGAGCCGTCGGTGGTCAGTCCAGCAGTTGACGATTCCGGTCGTGGCGTGGGTGATGTGGACGTCTTTGCCCAGATGATGATATAGTCTATTAACTGCCAGTGCTTGGAATGGGAATGTTGCCATGAGGTCTTCTACTTGTCCCTCTGATGGAACAGGGTTTTGTGATTGACCAGGTTATGTTCTAAACATTTTGTCAGGAGTAGGACTCTGTTGGTGTTTATTTTCCCCACACCTTCCCTGCCTAACATGCCTTTCTAAAGGTTTGCGTCCTTCCTGACTCTAGCATTGGAGTCGCCGAGGAGAATCAGCTTGTCTCCTTTTGGGATGCGGGGCAGCGATTGGTCTAGATTGGAGTAGAATGCCTCCCTTGTCTCGTCTGCTGCATCCAAGGTTGGGATGTCCGCACTGCTCTGATGTGATGTTTCTGGGCCAGCGTGAGCAAATTTTATCGTGCTAGTTTATATTCCAGAGTAAAGAAAGCTGCAATTCCCATCTACAATATTAATTCATTCGAATTAGTTTAGTTAATAGAAAATATACATTTTCCATAAGATCATTAATCAATATTTATTAAGGAGGAAGTTAAATTCAAGTTCAGAGATTAATGTGATGATTTAATTGAACTTTGTAGCACAATGTGATTTAATCTGTACAGTGGATGCTGCAACACGAGTGTTGTATCTTCTTTCTATCAGCTTGCTTCATTGATATCTATTAGTCTGTTACAGAGCAGCTACAATACTAGCATCTACCTGACAAGGCAAAGTTGGCCAGTTATGACATGTCCACAAAAAGCAGGACCAGTTCAATCTGGACAATTACTGCCCATCAATCTGCTCCCAATCACCAGCAAAGTGATGCAAAGCGTTTCTGACAGTGCTATTAAGTGGCACTTACTCATCGGTACACAGTTTGGGTTCAGTCAGGAAGTTGGGAAACCACCAGCAATTTGGGATGGTCTCACCAGCAACACCCAAATCTCACAAATGAATCAAAAAAAATCTAACAATTATAGCTAATGCAATGACACAGCAGGTGAGCATAGTTCACAATTTGGTACAACACTCAACAAATTCAGTCAGAAAATAGCATATTCAGACAGCTATTTCTGAATAGTAGTGCAATCAGATGGAAAATCTTTATTGGATGCAGCAGGTGTGTATCAGATGAGGAAGGGGTCTAGCATAGCTGTGAGACCTCCTGTATTCTGATAGTCACTTGCTCCTTACTGTCAGGATTTGAACAGCAAAAAGGGCTTGATTGCAGTGCAAGAATGTTGATGAGGCTTTTGGAAGTGAAGTCTACAGTAAATGCAAAAGAGCAGGAAGATGCGAGAATATTTTTTAAAATAACAGTATCCTGGTGTGTGTGCAGATTTATCTGATTTATAGAATCATAGAATCCCTACAGTGCAGAATTGTTATATAATTTCCACTTCATTTTCAGAAACGGTATTCTTGTTTCTGGATTTACATTTGATAGTAAATAAGAGTCTAAATACTTGCCACTAAATTAAGAACAAGAATTTTTATGGAGAATATATGTAGGAGAGAAACTTGAATTCCCAAATACATGGGTCATGATTGATCACATTTTGGGTAAGCTATGTTAGGTTTTGAGTTGAACATTAACAGTATCATTAATGAGGGAAAATGTTAACTTTCTGCATTTCTTGCAGGGCTTTCATACCTACATAATTATGGAATCTTCCATCATGGAAAGAAGCCATTTGGCCCCCCAAGTCCATGCCAGTATTTTGTCAACATGTCATCTTGAGGTTGAGGGATGGTGATTACTATAGTAACTTTTTTTTTAATTCACCCAATTGCTTGGTAGTACAGAACTTGAACATTGCAGAAAAGTGAAACATGTTGTAGAAATTTTTACATTGTCTTGCACTGATCAAGACATGCAATAATGCCAAACTTCAAATGATTAGAGCAATACTCGCAGGAAAAAAAGGATTGGATGACAACGCTGGATGAGACGTTGCCATTGAAAAAGCAGCAAGGTGCAAGGCTTGAACATATTCCTTTTTTGTGGAGAACAGCCCCCATATATTAATGCATGCCATTTGTAAAAAATATAAATGAGCCAAGTTGCAAACTTGACATTATCTTAAATTAGTTGTATTTTTACGAATAGCTACACTACACTAATGTCAAGCTCTTAACGTGGCTCATTTAAACTTGCTGGCAGTGACGTTTATACCCGGGGCCTATTCTCTGTAAACAAAACAAATATGTCATGGCACTGCCTCGGCCCATCATAGCCAACTTGCCAGTCAATCAGCTAGTGATCATAATATGATTGAAGTTTATATTTAGTTAGAGGGAGAGAAGTGTGTGTGTAAGACTAGAATTTTAAACGTAAAGACAAAAATGAGGGCATGAAAGTGGAGCTAGCTAAGTGATGGTTTGTAATTTGGCTTTCCTCTATTTAACATTTTTATTCATTCATAGAATGTGTGCATCACTGGCAAGGCCAATACTTTATGCCCTATTGATTGACCTTCAATAGTTCATTTCTCTAGCAAGGAGTGCAAGCCCAGTGTTGTATGTCAAGGTTCTGGACATTTGCTCAGAGCTGGAGAGAAACTTCCAGTGGAAGGAGGACGATCCAGTCATGGATCCAGTGATACATGTAGGTACCAATGACATAGGCAGGATGGGGAAGGAGGTTCTGCATTGTTAGCATGAGGAGTTAGGCACCAAATTAAGAAGCAGACCTCTAAAGGGAATAATTTCAGGATTATTACTTGATTCATGTACAAATTGGTACAGGACAAATCAAGTTTGGAGAAATGAATGTGTGGCTTCAAGACTGGTGTGGGAGAAGTGGGCTCTGGTTTGTGGCGCACTGGCATCAGTACTGGGGAAAATGGGATCTGTACCATTGGGACAGTCTACACCTGAACTGTGCTGGGCCTCTAGCAATCTTTATAACTATGGAAGTAGAGCGAGCTTTAAATTGAATGGTGGGGGCAAGGGATCAAATTTGGGAAGATGTGCTATGCCAAAGAGTAGAGACAAGGCAAGAGAGAAATGTACTATTATGGGAAATAATAAAGAGATCATGATGGAAGGGGTAGAGTAAATTGGAGATAAGGCTAGATGCTGCAATAATAATAAAAGAATGACTATCTGAATGTACATATAACATTCAAAACAAAGCAGATGAACTGAGCGCTAATAGAAATTAATAAGTACAATCTAACTTTCATCATGGCTACAGGGTGACATTTTTTTTAAATTTACCAATTTTTTTCTCCCAATTAAGAGGCAATTTAGCATGGACAATCCACCTACTTTTGGGTTGTAGGGGTGAGACCCACGGGGAGAATATGCAAACTCCACATAGACAGTGACCCAGGGCCGGGATCGAACCTGGAACCTTGGTGCCGTGAGGCAGCAGTACTAACCACTGTGCCTCCGTGCCGCCCACAGGATGGCATAGATGTCATAGATTGGGACCCGACTATTGAAGGATATGTGACACTTAGGAAGGAAGGATAGGAAGTTAAGAACAAGTGAAAGGGGTGGCTTTATTAATTAGTGATAGTATTGGCACATTCGAGAGGGATGACCCAAGTTCAGGAAAACAGGATGTAGAAGCAATTTGGATTGTGATGAGAAATGCTAAAGGGAAAAAAATACTTCTGGGAGTGGTGTACAGGCCCCCTAATTGTATCTACACGGTAGGACAGAGTATAAATGAAGAGATAATGGGTGCTTGCCAGAAAGCTATTGCAATAATTATGGGGATATAACTTGGAAAAATCAGATGGGCTAAGTTACCATGGATGATGTGGTGTATATGGATTTCAGTAAGGCGTTTGATAAGGTTCCCCACGGTAGGCTATTGCAGAAAATAAGGAAGTATGGAATTGAAGGTGATTTAGCAGTTTGGATCAGTAATTGGCTAGCTGAAAGAAGACAGAGGGTGGTGGTTGATGGCAAATGTTCATCCTGGAGTTCAGTTACTAGTGGTGTACCGCAAGGATCTGTTTTGGGGCCACTGCTGTTTGTCATTTTTATAAATGACCTGGAAGAGGGTGTAGAAGGATGGGTTAGTAAATTTGCAGATGACACGAAGGTCGGTGGAGTTGTGGATAGTGCTGAAGGATGTTATAGGATACAGAGGGACATAGATAAGCTGCAGAGCTGGGCTGAGAGGTGGCAGATGGAGTTTAATGCGGAAAAGTGTGAGGTGGTTCACTTTGGAAGGAGTAACAGGAATGCAGAGTACTGGGCTAATGGCAGGATTCTTGGTAGTGTAGATGAACAGAGAGATCTCGGCATCCAGGTACATAAATCCCTGAAAGTTGCCACCCAGGTTAATAGGGCTGTTAAGAAGGCATATGGTGTGCTAGCCTTTATAAGCAGGGGGATTGAGTTTCGGAGCCGCAAGGTCATGCTGCAGTTGTACATAACTCTGGTGCGGCCGCACCTGGAGTACTGCGTGCAGTTCTGGTCACCACATTATAGGAAGGATGTGGAAGCTTTGGAAAGGGTTCAGAGGAGATTTACTAGGATGTTGCCTGGTATGGAGGGAAGGTCTTACGAGGAAAGGCTCACGGACTTGAGGTTGTTTTCGTTAGAGAGGAGAAGGCTGAGAGGTGACTTAATAGAGACATATAAGATAGTCAGAGGGTTAGATAGGGTGGACAGTGAGAGTCTTTTTCCTCGGATGGAGATGACCAACACGAGGGGACATAGCTTTAAATTGAGGGGTGATAGATATAGGACAGATATCAGAGGCAGTTTCTTTACTCAGAGAGTAGTAGGGGTGTGGAACGCCCTGCCTGCAACAGTAGTAGACTCGCCAACTTTAAGGGCATTTAAGTGGCCACTGGATAGACATATGGATGAAAATGGAATAGTGTAGGTCAGATAGGCTTCAGATGGTTTCACAGGTCGGCGCAACATCGAGGGCCGAAGGGCCCGTACTGCGCTGTAGTGTTCTATGTTCTATGAGGAGTTCATAGACTGTATTTGGGATAGTTTCTTAGAGCAGCATGTCCCTGAGCCAACCAGAGGGCAGGGTATACTAGACCTGGTATTGTGCAATGAGATACGGTTAATTGATAAATCCAATATGGAGGCACTCCCAAGTAGTGGTGAACATTATATGATTGCATATTATACTCGGTTCGAGGAAGAGGAGAGTATGTCCAAGACTAGTATTTTAAACTTAAATAAGGGCAACTATGATGGCATGATACAGATGCTTCAGGAAAGATAGAGGGGGATGTAAAAGGGGTGGGGGAGTAACATTACTGGTTTTCTGGTTAAGGAGAATATTATAGCCTTACTGCGTGAGGGCTCAAACAATGAGGCAACCTGGGCAGAGCTCAGGAACGGGGCAATCACATTGTTGGGGGTTTATTACAGGGCCCCCAACTGCCAGCGAGAGATAAGAGGAGCAGATAGATAGAGAGATTTTGGATAGGTGCAAAAGTAACAGGGTTGTTGTGGTAGGGGATTTGAACTTCCCCTATATTGACTGGGACTCAGTGCGAGGGGTTTGGATAGGGCAGAGTTTGTAAGGTGTATCCAAGAAGGCTTCTTGATGCAATATGTAGATAGTCCAACTAGGGAAGGGGCAGTACAGGACCTGGTATTGGAGAATGAGCCTAGATAGGTGGTTGAGGTTTCAGTAGGGGAACATTTTGAGAGTAGTGACCACAATTCCGTAGGTTTTAGGGCACTTTTGTATCGGGTAAGCCTCGCGTTATGGTGCTAAACTGGGGAAAGGCAAATTACGATAACATTGGACAGGAATTGAAGAATTCAGATTGGGTGCAGCTGTTGGAGGATAAATCAATATCCTTCATGTGGGAGTCTTTCAAGCGACAGTTGATTAGGATTCAGGAAAGTCACGTTCCTGAGAGAACAAAGGATAAGTATGGGAAGTTTAGGGAGCGTTGGATAACGAAGAATATTGTGAACCTCATCAAAAAGAAAAAGGATGCTTTTATACTGTCTAGAAGGGTGGGAACAGTCGAAACCCTTGAGGAGTATAAAGAAAGTAGGAAGGTATGAGCGGGAAATTAGGAGGGGTCATGAAAAGTCCTTGGCAAGTAAGATTCAAAGCTGTGTTAATAACTCCTCTAACCAGTCCAGATTTTTGAATCAATGCAGTATACTGTTGATGTTGTAAGTTTGAAATAAAATCAAAAAGCTTGAATCCCAAAGCTTTTTATCCATGTGGAAAAAGCAAGAAGGTGACCGGGGAAAGGATTGGACCACTTACGGACAGTGGGGGGAATCTGTATTGAGCCAGAGGAAATGGGCAAGGTACTAGTGTTAACCAAAGAAAAGGACTTTGTGGAAGATGATTCTTGGTTGTGTGGACAGTCTGAGTCAGGTTGACATCAGAAAGGAGGAGGTATTGTGTGTTTTTTAAAATACATTTAGGTAGATAGCCTTCCTGGGTCGGATGGGATTTACCCCAGAATATTGAGGGAAGCAAGGGAGGAAATTGCTGGGACCTTAACTGACATCTTTGTAACCTCATTAGCTACAGGTGAGAACCCAGAGGACTGGAGAATAGCAAATATGGTACCGCAGTTTAAGAAAGGTAGCGGGGATAATCCAGGAAACTATAGGTCGGTGAGCCTCACATCGGTAGTAGGTAAATTATTGGAGAGAATTCTCAGGGACAGGATTTATATCCATTTGGAAACAAATGTTTCCAAATGGATATAAATCCATTAGTGTGCTGCAGGGGTCAATGTTGGGGCCTCAACTTGTTACATTTTTGGTAAGTGACTTGAATGAAGGGTGGCACAGTGGTTAGCACTGCACCATCATGCTCATAGTGCTGGAGAATTGGGTTCAATTCCATCCTTGGGTGACTCCGCACTTTCTCCCTGTGTCTGTGTGGGTTTCCTCTAGGTGCTCCGGTTTCTTCCCACAGTTCAAAGATGTGCAGGTTAGGTGGATTGGCCATGTTAAATTGCCCCTTCATGACTAAAGATGTGTAGGTTAAGAGGTTAGTGGGATAATGTGGAGAGTGGGCTTGGATGGAGTGCTCTGTCAGAGGGTTGGTGCCTACTCAATGGGCCGAATGGCCTCCTGTACTGTATGGATTCTGTGAAGGGACTGGAGGGCGTGAAAGGTTATCTGAATAGCCAGGAATGTGGGGTTGAAGGTGCAATCAGGTCAGTCTTTTTTTTCTTAAAAATTTACAGTATCCAATTCATTTTTTCCAATTAAGGGGCAAATTAGTGTGGTCAATCCACCTACCCTGCACATCTTTTGGGTTGTGGGGGTGAAACCCACGCAAACACGGGGAGAATGTGCAAACTCCACACAGACAGTGACCCAGAGCCGGGATCGAACCTGGGACCTCGGTGTCATGGGGCAGCAGTGCTAACCCACTGTGCCGCCGTGCTGCCCTGCAATCAAGTCAGTCTTGATCTTACTGAATGTTGGAGCAGGCCCGAGGGTCCGAGTGGCCTACTCCTAATTCATCTGTTCGTATGATTCCGGGAACCTCAGGAGGAGGTTAAGATTGATTCTATAGGCAGATTCTATAACAAGATCTCACAAATTGCATGTTTCTATTTCAGACTTAATACAATAGAACAGCCACAACCTTCTGGGGCAGAAAATTCCAGAATCACTATCCTTTTCCTTGTAGTCCTTAATAGTCCACCTCTTATCCCCAGACTGTGCCACCCTATTCTAGATTCCCCAGCCAGAGACAACCGCCTCTGTCTGCCCTGTGAAACCCCTTCAGAATTGTGTTAATTGAGTGAATTCACTTCTCAATCATCTAAACTCCAGAAAGTATAGCTCAGTTGCTTAGGATAGGAGCCTTTGGAGGGTCGGTGCAGACTCCATGGACTAAGTGGCCTCTTTCTGCACTGTAGGGTTTCTATGATTTTGTGAAATACTATCCAATTATGTGTTGCATGTTTCTCACCATGCACTTTGCAATCCAAAGCTATGTTTCCTTGCTAAGTCTAATAAAGAAAACCTGTTCCTTCTACTACCTTTGATGCAGAACGTTGTTAGTTGCTCGTCGTAACTAAATCTTCGGTGTTTCTACAAAAGATGTACAATTGTGACTTTTATGTCCAACAAAAATATATTTTTCGACAAAAACTATGTTCAGTATCTAATCTCCATTATGGTATATTTTTAGATGTGCCAGCGGTGATTTGTATTGTTTTGCGTGGTACTGAACCATAAAGATCTGTGTGTCCCTAACTTAACCCCCAAGCTTTCTCCATTAGCTGATCTCCAATGGGACAGCCGCAGACTACTCTGACTGGCTCCAGTCCCATGGTCTGTTCATAGGGAAAAATTAGCACGAGTACAGTATCTGTTCTTTATCACTAGCTCATGACCATTTATGGAAGGTGCACATGTGGCTTTTGCTTTCGATTTATAACACAGATATCCTGCCAGCACTTGGTGTTTAATTAGTATTGTCTATGAGAAATGGTCTCTTGGGTGAGGTATAGAAGTTCATTCCAGGAAGAGACATTGCGTTCAGCAGAGGGAGGGGAATACTGTATGAAGATGTAATGTGCAAATATGTTGTCTTCACAAAAAAAACAGGTATGCATAAATACTGGCTTTCAATTGCAGTGCTTTTATTGTTTGGTGAGTATCAGCTTGGCTTAGTTGGCAGCACTCTTGTCTCTCTTATGGCTGTGAGTTCTGTAATTGCAGGATTTGTACCTGTGAGACTAAGCTGACAGTTCAGGACAATACTGAGCTCATGCTGCATTATCAGAGATGTCCTATGAAAGGCATTAAAGCAAAGGCACTGCCTGTCTGTTTCTGTCATTATGTTTAAAGGCCCCATGGCAGCTTTCAAAAAAAAAAGAGCTGGGCGTTCACTTAGCATCCTGACCAGCATGTCTCCCATAACCAATAAAAGATTTAATTGGTAATTTATCTAATTACTATATGTATGCAAATTGATTGCTGTGTTTGCTTAAGTCCCCCTTCATGAAGTACTTTGGAACATGACGAGGTGTTATTTATGCAACTTTTTTGGGCTCTGCTACTTCCAAATTTTATATGAAGATTTAAACATCACAAAATGATGTCCAACTTTCTTGCATCTGATCATACTGCTCTTAGATGTTTAAAGACTAGAATCAGAGTTCAAATTGTTTTGGAAATGGCAGTTTTTGAAGTTTCTGCTGATCTTCCCAAAGCATTCAAATCATTTTGGAGGTGAGCAGAAACTATCTGGATTTTGCTCATACAGTACTGTATGTTTGCTTTAGCATTTTAGACTTTTGGTTTTTTTTTTATTTAAAAAAAAAACAATGCATGGGACTTGGTTGCACAGTGGTGAACTAGATTTATGCTGGCGTTGAATCTCGTACAGGTTGGCAAGATCAAAATCTCTTCCATATATTGACTGACTTTGGTAAGTCACAGTCCAGACCGTGGGTAGGAGGTCACTATAAACAGGGACCTTGGTGAGTTTTCCAGTGCATGTCCAAATCACACAACAGTTGTTAGTTTGACGCTCTTTTGAAATCATGTGCAGGGAGGTCACAGGATTGCTTTTGTGTGAAACGAAATTTGTTTGCACTGTCTAATTAAGTAAATGTGTTGCCTAGTTTGATTTTCAAGGGCAGATGGGGAATCACTTCACTACAAAGAGATGTGCGTTGTGCACATCGTACATTCAAATCCCTTTTCATCGGAAGCAATGTTTGCTACTGCTGTTTGTTTATTTTGCAGTGGATGGTGATCACACCCACTCTTTGGGGGTTATCTCCCAACTCTGACAGGCACTGCTTTATTCATTTACACTTGCTTGCTGCTGAATGCCATGCTATCAATGCCAAATAAGTAAAGCTAATGGGTATTAGTTTGAATTGCAAAGGCACTTAAAGAATTTGAATTCTCTAATATTCCAATTTCAAATCTCATGTATCTATGGGAAGGGTTAACCTCCTTGTACATCTTACAATACAGCTGTTATAACCTGATGCTGCAATGGTTTCCACCACCACTCTCTCTCTCCTCCTCCCCCCCCCCCCCCCCCCCCCCCCAAGCTGCTATCTGTGTTCTTTTTTTCTGGATTTAAAGCAGAGCATGTGAGATATATGATTTATTGATCCTTTATTATCTATGGGTACTGTTGGTATTATCAATATTGGCACAGTAGCACAGTGGTTAGCACTGTTGCTTCACAGCGCCAGGGTTCTGGGTTCGATTCTTGCTTGGGTCACTGTCTGTGTGGAGTCGGTACGTTCTCCCTGTGTCTGCATGGGTTTCCTCCGGGTGCTCCGGTTTCCTTCCACAAGTCCCGAAAGATGTGCTTGTTAGGTCATTTGAACATTCTGAATTCTCCCTCGGTGTACGGGCTGGTTGAGTATTGTCCAGTACCTTGCCTCTGGTCCAGTACCTTGCCTCTGGTCCAGTACCTTGCCTGTTGTGAACAGCCGAAGGGATATGCTGTGTGATATGATCCACAAGTCTTTGGACGTATAGTTTACATACCTAGTGAAATTCATACGCCGGTACTGAAATTCATATCCCGCATTACTCATTGTGTGTCTTTTTGGCTTGACAGCAGTTCCTATTGGTAGAGAGCAACATTCAAGTTGCTACTGCATAGTAGCAGCATGAAATGACTAGCTTCACTTATTGCCCAAATTTCTGTCTTCTCATGAAGTATAAATTTTCATTCTCTTTACATTTGGTATTCTTACGAATGTCCTAATGAGTACAAGATGAAAAGTTTCATTGTGTCTTTTTTCAGCAATACTCAACTTCTGTACTATCAAACAACCAAAACTACATTTGTTTGAACTGAAACAAATAACACTTTTATTTGTAGTTGTCTCTAATACATGGTAAGTAATTGCAGGAGAGACATGGTAAGTCTCAATAGTATGCTATTCCTGCATTAGTTTGTAAAAAATGTTGAATACTGAAAATATATAGTAATAGAACTTTAGAATCCCCTTGAGTTAGAAATTCAATAACAAACTGCATGTATGTCAACAATTTATGTTGGCTTAAATATGTGGAAGCTACCTTAACCTGAACCTTCAGGATAGAGCAACATCGATATACTAGGAATGAGTAATTTAAGCTTAATTGTAACAGTTCAACTGCAATTACTATTTGCCTTTCAGCCACAGTCTTTACACTGTTTCACGGATATTTCAAATTAGTTGTTTTTACATAGTGAAGTTTTATTTTCAGGGTATCCAACAGTTTGATCTAGTGACTGTTCGCATTTCCTCTGTTTGAAGCTTTAAAGTGGTTTAGAAAAGGAAGGGAAGGCGAGTATCCAAATTTAGTTTTGAAACCTCCATTGTATTGAATGAAAGAAAATTAGAGTTTGTACTCCGTATAACTGTTGACCAATCTTTCAGAAGCACTCATTTTTCTTTTCTTTTTTTAAATTTAGATTCCCCAATTATTTTTTCCAATTAAGGGGCAATTTAGCGTGGCCAATCCACCTACTCTGCACATTTTTGGGTTGTGGGGGCGAAACCCACGCAGACACGGGGAGAATGTGCAAAGTCCACACAGACAGTGACCCAGAGCCGGGATTGAACCTGGGACCTCAGCGCCGTGAGGCGGTTGTGCTAACAACTAGGCCACCGTGCTGCCCCAGAAGCACTCATGACTGCATTGGTGCAACAGTTCCATTTCTCGAATTGCCCAATGTGACCTCTGTAAATGTGCTGAATTTGAGAATAGCTTTTGCTATGGATGTGTCCACTGGGAATTAAATTGAGGCTGCCATATGCTGGATTTGAAACCAAGCTGGCAGAGATGGTGTTCCAGTTTACTGTATTATTCACCTCGCTTTAAAAAAAAAAATGTTTTATTAAAGTTTACATTTTTACGCTGTTCATAAAAATAGATGAGACGGTAACAGTTTGCATGAGGACAGACATGTGGGCATGGGAGCAGGGTCTTTTGTTAAAATGGCACGCAACGGGAAGGTCAAGGTCCTGAATGCGCACAGACCGAAGATGCTCTGCAAAGCGATCTTTTAACAAAAGACCCTGCTCCCATGACCACCTGTCTGTCCTTGGCCTGCTGCAATGTTCCCGTGAAGCGCAACGCAAACTAGAGGAACAACCTCTCGCCTTCCAGTTAGGCACGCTACAGCCTTCCGGTCTCAACATCAAATTCAACATGATTAGCTCTACCCCACCTCGACCCATTTGCTTTCATCCCATTTAATTTGAACAATCTTTTACCATTTATTTATTTCTTGTCTTAATATATATTAACCCCTCCCCCCCCCCTTATCCACCTTTCCTTACCCTTTCTCCTCTTTGCTTTCCCCTTTCCCTCCCCCCACATCTACAGTTTACCCTCTGATGTTAGTTTCTCTGCTGTTTGGCCTTTCACATCTTTTGTTCTCTCTGGGGAATGCCATTAGCACTCTCTCCCCTTGGTTTCTGTGGCCATTAGCACCCGGTTTCCCTGGGTGATAGAACATGGAAAATACAGCACAGAACAGGCCCTTCGGCCCGCGATGTTGTGCTGAACTTTTGTCCTAGATTAAGAACAAAGTAATCTACACCCCGCGATGTTCTAATGCATCTGCTACTCTTGTCCTTCCAGGTGGCAGTGATAACATGTTTGGAAGGTGCTGTTTCTGTGGCTATGACTCATCTTTAATTTTCACTCCACAGTATAAATATTTCCTACTTTCTCTGTCTGTTAGCTTTGACAAAGGGTCATCTGGACTCGAAATGTTAGCTCTTTTCTCTCCCTACAGATGTTGCCAGACCTGCTGAGATTTTCCAGCATTTTCTCTTTCTCTTGTGACAATAAGCAATTTTCTTTTCATTTCATTTCTTTCAGATTCCAGTATCCGCATAAATTTGCTTTTATCCCATTTGGAGTTTGCACATTCTCCGTGTCTGCGTGGGTCTCAACCCCATAACCCAAAGAAGTGCAGGGTAGGTGGATTGGCCATGCTAAATTGCCCCTTAAAAACATTTTGGGTTAGAAATTGGGCAGAGTGATTTGCGTGTCACTGTACATTAGCAGCCTTACTTGGAGAATATTAACCCCATAGCAATTACTCGTGGAAGAGCTCACAATAGGATATTGCTGCTTCTGAAATGGGAAAAGAGAAACTCTGAAATTTAATTGGGCAACTCAATTGATTAGCCAGACAAACAAGCTCGGACATCAGTTTTGATGTTTTAGAACTAAGCACTAAAATGAAAGATCCCAAAGTTGCAGAAATTGTTTGAGCAAACAAAACATTGGCAAAATTAATATTTGAGAATTGTGTTTTGAAGTTCCCATCTTTAAGTGATATTAGACAACTAAAACTGATGACGCATCTTATGCTAATCCTTTGATGGCTTTTTGAGTAATTTCTTCTCT
The DNA here is from genome assembly GCF_902713615.1 of Scyliorhinus canicula. Lineage (NCBI taxonomy): Eukaryota > Metazoa > Chordata > Chondrichthyes > Carcharhiniformes > Scyliorhinidae > Scyliorhinus > Scyliorhinus canicula. The sequence continues at coordinate 22,929,129 of NC_052149.1, forward strand.
TGGGTGAGAAAGGTAAATGTTGCCCTTTGGCATGAGAAAGTTAAAAAGATACGGAGAGGTGTAAAAAGTATGTTGGCAGTGGAGACTCTTGCACCAGTGGAGGCAGTTTTTCAATCCAGGATCCTTACAGAAATTTTGAATGGAACAGGTGATTTGGGAACCATATCCATGAGTGTTACATGGACAATGGCGGGATTCTCTCAGCCTGGGGCCGGGCCGGAGAATCCCCATAATCGACGTGAATCGCCCCAACGCCGGCATGCGATTCTCCGCAGAACGGAGAATTGGCGGCATTGGCGCCGGCGTGGTTGGCTTTGCGCAGCCGGCCTGCCGATTCTCGGCCGTCGCAAAGATGCCGAGCCCCACCGGCGCCATCCACACCTGCTCTCAGCCAGCGGGATCTCGGCGTGGAAGGGGTGGGGGGGGGGGGGGGGGCCTGTGGGGGGGAGGGGGTAGGGTCCGACCCTGGGGGTGGTGGCCTCCGATGTGGCCTGGCCTGCGATCAGGGCCCACCGATCGGCGGGCCGGCCTCAGGCTGGGGGCCTCGTTTCTTCCGCGCCGGCCCCTGTAATCCTGCGCAGTTTTGCGCCGTGGCCGGCGTGTTGAAGGAAGGCACTGCACATGTGCGCGTTGACGCCGGTACCACTGCGCATGCGTGGATCCCGTGGCGCCCAGTTCGCGCCGGGATCAACAGCTAGAAGGGCGTGAACCGCTCCAGTGGCATGCTGGCCCCTTTTGCGGGCCATAATTAGTTGTCGGGCCGGCCCGTTCACGTTGTCGTAAAACGTGACGACGTTTACGACGACATGGACACTCTGCTGTGGGGTTAGAGAATCCATCCCAATAAGTTCCTTTGGGAGAATGTCCATTTCAGGGAAAATAGCAATGAAAAGAGATTTACATAGCGAACGTAGGCAAATGCTAGATAACAGGGAGATTGACCAGGTTAAGTGGGATGATAGCAGTTACCAATTATCTGACTGTCTAACGAAGATAGGGACGAGTTCGAGAAGTTATTAGAAATTGTAGGAGAGATATGTATTTTCCTATGAGGAAGAAAATGTGAGGACGGATTTAAATCAAAAGGTGAACAGGATACATTTGTTGTAGAAAAGAAAACATGCATATGTCTTTATAGTAATTTCCTTCAAAGATTTATTTTTCTTTACGAGGGGGATTGTTCGCCAATGCTTAAGTCAGAATATAAAAATGTGTGTGTCTGTATATGGGATACAGGTGACACTGTAGTGTTGGTTAAGAAAGAATTGTAGAACATGAAATTGGAATTGAAAAGGTCAGTCTTGCTTTCAAGTTTTTATTACTGTGACTCCATTGGAACTAAACACTTCTTGGGGTCAAGAGTCATTGTTGAGAAGGGTGGCATGTGGCGCAGTGGTTAGCACTGGGATTACTGAGGACCGGGTTCGAATCCCGGCCCTGGGTCACTGTCTGTGTGGAGTTTGCACATTCTCCCCATGTCTGCGTGGGTTTCATCTCCACAATCCAGGTTAGGTGGATTGGCCACGCTAAATTGCTGTTTAAATGGGAAAAAAAATTATTGGGTGCTCTAAATTTTTTTTTTTTAAAGTCATTGTTGAGGACTCCCAGGTCAGCTGCCACCCGTCCTGGGTCTGTGTTGCCAATGGGACAGGCCGTATGCAGGAATGGTGATGGTGGTGTAAGGGACATTATCTATAGGGTATCATGCTGTGGATATGATTATTCGAGGCAGTTGGTCGATTAGCCTGTGAATTTAGCACAGGCCCCCAGATGTTAGCATGGAGGAAATTGCAGGGTCAAAAAGGTTGGGTTTGCTGTTGTTGTTTCTGTTGCCTAGGTTGATGGTGGTGGTCTGTCCGGTTTCATTCCTCCTTGTTTTCTTTGTGGCGGTTGGATAAGTGGCATGCTAGGCCATTTCAGGGCATTTAAGAGTCAGCAACATTGCTGGGTATATGGATGGATACCAGTTGACATCAGGATAATGGATATCAATTGACATCAGTATGATGCGACTTTATTTTGACCAGTATGTCAGTGTCATGTAACTATATTTGGAACTTTGACTGAAGTGGTTACTAATTATTGTTTAACTAGCCAATAACAAATCAGATACCAAACAAATACAAGAACAAAGGTCAAGTTGTTTATGAACATATCTGGACCAAAGAAGGAATTTGGACTTCCTGTTATTAATAACCATTTTACATTGTGCACCTACTTAAAGTTTTATTTGGTGAATTGAATGTGGACTTAAATAACTTTATTTCAATATGGGACATTTCAGTCAGTATGTAGAGATGGAGTTTGATTTGATTTAACAGCATCCAAAACCGTTGCCATATTCCGGGAGTAGCTGGGAACTTGGAATTTGAAACACAAGCTGATCTGCCATGATCTTATTGAAAAGCGGAGCAGAGGGCAGCACAGTGGCGCAGTAGTTGGCACTGTATCTCTATCAATTTAAAGACCTTGATTAGATTATACCCTTTGACTTTCTAAACTTGATTACATTGCCAGTTTATCGAGCCTCAGCATTGAAAATAGGAGAAGAAGAAAATACATTCGGCCCTTCGAGCCTGCTCCACCATTCATTGTGATCATGGCTGATCATCCAACTCCGTAGCCTGATCCTCTTAATTGAAACCTCTTCTAATAATAATCTTTATTAATGTCACAAGTAGGTTTACATTAACACTGCAGTGAAGTTAAAATTCCCTAGTCTCCACACACCAGCGCCTGTTCGGGTACACAGAGGGAGAATTCAGAATGTTCAATTCACCTAACAAGCACATCTTTTGGGACATGTGGGAGGAAATTGGGGCGCCTGGAAGAAACCCACGCAGACACAGGGAGAACGTGCAGATTCCGTACAGTCAGTGACCCAAGCCGTGAATTGAACCGGGGCCTCTGGCGCTGTGAAGCAACAGTTCTAGCCACTGTGCTACCGTGCCTCCGGTAATCGGAGGGCAGCACTGTGGTGCAGTGGTTAGCACTGTTGCATAACAGCGCCAAGGACCCGGGTTCAATCTCAGTCACTGTCCATGTGAAGTTTGCACATTCTCCCAGTGTCTGCGTGGGTCTCACCGCCACAATGCAAAAAGATGTGAAAGGTAAGCGGGTTAGACATGCTAAATTGCTCCTTAATTGGAAAAAAAGAATTGGGTATTCTGAATTTTTAAAAAAACTATTCAACTACTAAAGTATTCAAGTGAATCTACACTAAATCCTCTCGGCAAGATTTTATCCTGCCTGGGTTTTGCTCAATATGGAAGATAATATTACAGTTGGGGTACAGTGAAGCTTCTCTACAACTAAAAGCAATATTTTCTTATTTTGTACTCTAACGTCACTGGGATAATAGACAGCATTCCATGAACTTTTAACTTTTCCTACCTGTGCACTAGTTTTTGGTGATTTGGGTATTTGGATACCCAAATCTGTTTGCTCCTCTACAGCTCTCGTCTTTCATTGTGAAGAAAGTATTCAAATTATAGTTGTCTGATTTTTAACTGGATGCGCTCACGTTTCCCACAATGAAATCCTATTTGCCACAGTTTTGCCCACCCATCTATGTTCCCTTCTGGTTTTCATCTGCACAATTTACTGCCCTCCAATTTAGTAGTTTTGCAAACTTGGATTATGTACTTCCCTATTCTTTTACACTTATAAAGCAGTTAATATATCTAATGAAAAGTTTAGACAGTACAGATCCCATTGGGTAAACCATATTACATGTGGAATTTAACGGAAACATTTTTGAAATAATTTGTGGGCTTTTCAGGGAGTTTCCTGCTGGCTCTGCTGGCAAGTTCCCCACTTGTATCAAATGGCACTAAAGTCATTTTTTTTGTGCCCTGGGGAGTTTCTTACTGGTTTAGCCCACACCTCTAATTTCTTTTCATCACTGGGAGCTGAGATCAGGCCGGCATTTTGAAAGAGTGCCCCGATTTCTTTTTTAAAATTTTTTTTAGAGTACCCAATTACCTTTTCCAATTAAGGGTCAATTTAGCGTGGCCAATCCACCTATCCTGCACATCTTTTGGGTTGTGGGGGCGAAACCCACGCAGGCACGGGGAGAATGTGCAAACTCCACACGGACAGTGACCCAGGGCCAGGATTCGAACCCAGGTCCTCAGCGCCGTAGGCAGCAATGCTAACTACTGTGCCACCATGCTGCCCGAGTGCCCCGATTTCTAAGCGAGCTTGTGGGTCCCCCACCTGTAGGCAATGTCACTCTCCACGCACCCTTATAGGAAACCCCCCCCCCCCCAGGGGGAGTGACCCGACATTCTTCCCAATCTTACAAAGACCCATATTTACCTGCCCTGCACCGACCCCAACTTCATATGCCCTTCCACCCTCCTTTCATGGGCATGGCCCCCCTCAGGCCCTAACCCGTGGCAGTGCTACCCTGGCAGTGTGACTGTCAGCCGGGCAGTGCCACCTGGGCCCCTTGGCAGTGCCAGGGTAGCAGTGCCAAAGAGCCGGGTATGGTGCTTGTGTTCCAAGGGAATGGCCAGTGGGTCACCCTGCACTATCCCTGGCCACCTAGGTGCCTCCAATGTCCTGGGAGACCCACCGGGTGCCATTCCGTCTGGTCTACGTTTGTGTGAACCAATACTGAATGGCACCCAGCTGTAGCCTCACTGGAGAGGCCGGTAGATCCTGCGTAAGTTTACCTAAGTAGGTTTAAAATCTACTTAGGCGTGCGCCGTTTGGTTATGTGCCCTTTGGGTGGGATTCTGATTCCGACGCCTTGCAGGACTTGGGTATATCCTGTGAGGCGTAAATGCTGCCGGGAAGCATGTGGGCGGCCTCTCTCGGCCGTGTTGCACTCGCTCGAGCGCAACGCAGCTGGTAGATCGCGCCCTACATCTCATTCATTCACTCACCAATCAACATGCATTCATTGCCTTTTTCCTTACTCTATCTCCTACTTAATTTTTAAACTTCTGACAGCCAGTTGGTGAAGGAGGATATTAGCAGTCAGTCGTTACTCAGTTTAGATTTATTCACAAAGTGAAACAGTACAGGAGTATAGCTCCAACCTTGAGCACCACCCAATGTCAAGTGTCTCTTTATCTGCACTGAAATAATAAAAGCCTTCCACCTGTTTCACCATATTCATACAATTAACAGAATTTCAAACCCATTCTGTATGTTTACAGAGCGTACCGCTAAAATAAATTGTTCTGCTGATTGGAAAAAGTGTCATTTTCCGCATCGGTGTGTCAGAAGATCATGAGATCCTAAATGATTCTTTTTCTGAGAGAGAATTTATTGAATTGCAAAAAACAATGTTGACAGAGTTTGGTTCTCTTGATCTGTGTGCATCCAAGCTACTGTGCATGACTAAGCCTCCGGTTTGATCTTTAGTGTATACTGACTGTTACTGCCCATCTTACTGGTTGGGTACTCAGGGCATTACATTTATTTTCAAGCCCTGAGGCAAAGGGAAGGGGGGGAAATAATCACCTAAAGTACCTAATCTAAACAACATGTCCTGTGTGAATATCAGATGGGATTCGAACTGGTAATGTCCATGTTAGCCCCAACGTTGCATAGCTCGTTCACACTTGTTGAACCAGTAGAACTGAACCGTAATAAATTATTGCCCTTCGGAGAGAAAATATAAGAAGCAAGACACGCATTTAACTCCCAATTAATTTGTATGATCGTTTGAGATAGTGCTTGCCACCCATGTAAATAAAACCAGTTTATTTACAGCACGGTAGCATTGTGGATAGCACAATTGCTTCACAGCTCCAGGGTCCCAGGTTCGAATCTGGCTTGGGTCACTGTCTGTGCGGAGTCTGCACATCCTCCCCGTGTGTGTGTGTGTGTGTGGGTTTCCTCCGGGTGCGCCGGTTTTCTCCCACAGTCCAAAGATGTGCAGGTTAGGTGAATTGGCCATGATAAATTGCCGTTAGTGACCAAAATTGCCCTTAGTGGGGTTACTGGGTTATGGGGATAGGGTGGGGGTGTTGACCTTGGTAAGGGTGCTCTTTCAAAGAGCCAGTGCAGACTCGATGGGCCGAATGGCCTCCTTCTGCACTGTAAATTCTATGATAAATTCAGCTGAGCATGAGTGAGAGGCAGCACAATGACACAGTTGTTAGCACTATTGCCTCCTCGCACCAGGAATCTGGGTTCAGTTCTGACCTCGGGTGACAGTGTGGAATTTGCATGTTCAGAAAATCATAGAATTCCTACAGTGCAAGAGGGGCTGAATTGTGTACTCCTAGTTCTATGTCCTTGTGTAAATATTTTTGGCTGAGGAGAGAGGCGGTTTTGTTTTATTCCTGAATTATTTCATGGTTTTCCTCACCCCTGCCCCTTCAATGAACTAACTAGCAGGATGAATTAGAAACCGAAAATGTTGGACAATCTCAGCATGTCTGGCAGCATCTGTGGAGAGAGAACAGCTATTTCGAGTTGTCTGGACTTTTTGTGAAAGCAAGAGAGAACTGGAGATAGGGTCAGATATATGCTGTTGTGGGGGTGGTGGTGGCATGGAGCAGTGGGGCTGGATAGAGGGCCAGTAATAGGTGGAGATTGACAAAGATGTAGTGGGCAAAAAGACACAGGGAATGTAAATGGTGGTGATCATGGCTCAGAAGGATGCTGATACCGGCACATTAAGAGATCAGAATGTGTTACTGGCAGAGCAAAGTAAGCAGTGTGTCAAAGGACAACTTGGAACACGGAACAGATGGCTCTAGTGGGGTGCAGTAGGGGGAGGGGAGATAATGGGGAGGAGAAAACAGAACAGTTTTTGATACAGATCAAGATGGTATTAGGTCTGTGCTGAGTTAGTGGCTTTTGCCCAAACTGCATATGGGAAATGCAGTAATTAACAGACCCCAGATTGATTGTTACTTCTGATTTTGCTGGGATTCTGTTCGAGACATACCTGCTATCCTTGGTCATCCAAATGCTATTCTTTGTGGTTATTTAATCACATGGCATCAAAGCTCCAGCTGTTTCTACTTTCCTCTGAGAACAGAAACCTTGGCTGACATTTTCTCTCAAACCCCAGTTTGGGAATGTTGAGCTCAGTTGTAGCACTTATACTTGGACTGAGTACTGCTAACTTTGCAGGTCAGTAATTAAACCTGGGGATCTTCATCGGTACGAGTGCACATGGCAGCTGGTGAATTTGCTGATTAAGTGATTGGTGTGCAGGGGGCCTGTGTAAATTTGTTATGAAGGGAGGTTCCAAAATACCACTATCTGTACACCTGCCACATAACTTGACTAAATCGATCAAAATCATTAAAGGATATATACAGGAACCCTTTTTGTAAAGAATTGGCTTCAGTCTGTGTTTTGACCGGAAATAGGAATACACTTTCTTAATTTGATATGTTCCATTATATTTTTAGGTGCAGTGGTTGGTGCTAATGAAATGGGTATTGAATGGTAAAATAGTGCCAGCAGACTGATTTTGATTGTGAATGTTATGTGTGCTTTTAGAGCAGTAATTTATTACGTCAATTATTGTACTGCAGCTCAGTATACAGTATTTAAAGACTAGGCAAAATGAAAATTCTCTTCCATCCTATAATTTTAATTACCAAAAAAACTTATAAAACAAATATTTGAAGTGTAATTGACATAATGGTGTGCACTGTATTGACATTAACTGTGGGATCCATCAGATATTGTACAAATAGAAAAACAAAACAAACCTTGCCAGAACTATAGGCAATTCTTTAATTTTCAGGTGCTTGGCTTCATGCTTGTATTTCCTCTTTTCAGCACAGTCATTGGATATAATGTTAAAGATTCCTGGATTAAACCGGTTCTTATATTTTATCTGTCAACAGCACCACTCCGTTTTCAACATTAGATGCTGTCTGGTTATTTCCCCAGTGATGAACAAGAGAACTCATTAATTTCAATGAGGTTAAGAATGATCATTGATCTTCCTATTAGAGGATTCTGTATTACATACCTTGAAATAGCCAATTTGGATTGATACTGTATAATATTTCTTGAAATCAGTTCAGTTTTAACAAATACATTAAAATACTAATCTTATTTTGAACATCAATACTGTACAAAACTAATGTTTGTACTTATTTTAGGACAGAACAACCATGTAGTTAGTTTTACCCTCTTTATTTTCATAGCAATCCAATGTGCAAATCAACAGACTCAATTTGATTTTATCGTTCTCATTTCCAGTACATCGCCACTAATTGTTGAGTTTGTGTGTAATTGTATTCCCCTCAAGTTCTTATCGATCCATAAAATAAGCATTATAGTAAAATAAGCATCTGTAGCTGAGTGTTTGCCAGTACTGTATAACTAATTTTACCAGTTACTCCACTTAGTAATTCACTTAACCTTCTATTCTACTTTTGTTTGCACCATGGATCTTAACATTTGGATGAACAGAGTTTATGGAAGGGGACTAAGATGGTGTGTTTAAGACAACAGTTGGATTGCTCCATCAAAGTGTCAGTTAACATTGAGTTATTTATGTGTTCACCAGATGAGTTCTCCTTGATGAACTGATATTTTTCTAAGTTTGTACTTTGCCCCCTCTGCCCCTTTTCTTCCTGTGCCACATGACTTGGTGTTTTGATTCTTTGTTCATTGTGCCTACATGAAGGGCAGTACTTTTTTTTCTTTAAATATTATTACTCTATGGAAGAATTAAAAAAAAAAAAATTACGTGCCAAGATTTACTTACATTTAAAACCGCCTACTTCATGTACTTTAACCTGCATGGTAAACACAGCGGTAATTTTCCATGTGACGTCTATGAATATTTTTGATATTTCTAATATTTGTCGACATTTCAACATACTTTGCAGATACTTAGATATATAGGGTCTGTTGATGCAATAAATTGGGTATTTGAGGCAAGCTTGCTGCAGCAAAAACAGCACCTTTCATTCCATTCCCTCCCACCTACATCCGGGATTCTTCTGATGCCCTGCGTCATATTGACAGCTTCCAGTTCGTGGGCCCTAACCGCATTCTATTCACCATGGATGTGCAATCCCTCTACACCTCCATCCCACACCAGGATGGCCTGAGAGCCCTTCGCTTCTTTCTCGAAAAGAGACCCGGAAATTCCCATCCACCAACATTCTCCTCCGCCTGGCTGAACTCGTTCTATCTCTCAACAACTTCTCCTTTAACTCATCTCACTTTCTCCAAATCAAAGGTGTAGCAATGGGTACCCGCATGGGTCCTAGCTACGCTTTCCTTTTTATGGGGTATGTGGAACATTCCTTGTTCCAGGCCTATCCGGGCCCCCTGCCACAACTGCTTTGCCGATACATTGATGACTATTTTGGTGCCGCGTCATGCTCTCGCCCGGAACTGGAAAAATTCATCAACTTCGCTTCCAGTTTCCACCCCTCCATCACTTTCACCTGGACAATCTCAGACACTCCCCTTCCTTTCCTTGATCTTTCTGTTTCCATTTCCGGCAATAGACTATCCACTAATATCCACTACAAGCCCACTGACTCCCACAGCTATCTGGACTACAGCTCTTCACACCCTACACCCTGTAAGGACTCCATCCCTTTCTCTCAACTCCTTCGCCTCCGTCACATTTGTTCCGGCGATGCCACTTTCCAAAATGGTGCTTTGAAAATATGTTCCTTCTTCCTCGACCGTGATTTCCCACCTACAGTTGTGGACAGGGCCCTCAACAGTGTGTGGTCCATCTCCCGCGCCACTACCCTCGCCCCCTCCACTCCCTCCCAGAACAAGGATAGAGTCCCCCTCGTTCTCACATTTCATCCCACCAGCCTCCGTATGCAAAGCATAATCCTCTGCCATTTTCGCCAACTCCAGCGTGATGCCACCACCAAACACATCTTTCCTTCACTCCCTCTGTCAGCATTCTGCAGAGACCGTTCCCTCCGAGACAATCTAGTCCACTCCTCCACCATACCCAGTACCTCTCCCATCACCCATGGCACCTTCCCATGCAATCGCAGAAGGTGTAACACCTGCCCCTTTACCTCTTCCATGCTTAACATTCCAGGCCCAAAACACTCATTCCAGGTTAAGCAGCGTTTCACTTGCACCTCTTTCAATCTGGTCTATTGCATTCGCTGCTCTCAGTGTGGTCTCCTCTATATCGGAGAGACCAGACGCAGACTGGGTGATCGCTTTGCTGAGCATCTTCGGTCTGTTCGCATTCAGGATCCTGACCTTCCTGTTGCTTGCCATTTTAACAAAAGACCCTGCTCCCATGCCCACATGTCTGTTCTTGGCCTGCTGCAATGTTCCAGTGAAGCGCAACGCAAACTGGAGGAACAACATCTCATCTTCCGGTTAGGCACACTACAGCCTTCCGGCCTGAACATCGAATTCAACAACTTCAGATGATCAGCCCCACCTCGACCCATTTGTTTTCATTTCATTTTAACTGTCTTTTACCATTTCTTTCTTTCCTGCACCTTTCTCCTCTTTGCTTCCCCTTCCCCTCCCCCCCACACCTACAGTTCATCCTCTGATAGTTTCCCTGCTGTTTGACCTTTCACATCTTTTGTCCTCTCTGGGGACTGCCATTAGTACTTTTTCCCCTTGGTTTCTGTGGTCATTAGCACCAAGTTTCCCTGGGTTTCTGTGGCTATGAATCATCTTTCATTCCTACTCCACAGTATAAATATTTCCCACTCTCTTTGTCTGCTAGCTTTGACAAAGAGTCATCGGACTCGAAACGTTAGCTCTTTTCTCTCCCTACAGATGCTGCCAGACTTGCTGAGATTTTCCAGCATTTTCCCTTTCATTTCAGCTCCTTTCAAATGGTGTACTGGCAGTTATGCAGAGGAAGCTATAAGTAGATAAATGATTTAACCGTGGATCACTGTCTCTTGTGTTAGCATGCTATTATGTACCATTATTTTTGATAGAGTCTTTCTTCTTTCATAGACTTTGGCATTGCCTCTAACTCTTAATTTTCTGTTCCCTCTCGTACATCACAGTTTGGGGCAATGGAAATGGCTACTCTAAGGTGTGATGTCCAGAACTGTATGCTAGGTGTGATAGTTCGGAGCACTGTGTAGCTCAAATATGACTTCTATCCTCTCTGTCATCTAAATATAGAGGGCAGCATTCCTTTAGCCTTTTTTTTCATTCCTGACATTTTAATGTCCTATGTACCTAGATCCCAACTGCTCTACTGCATCAAGATTTCACTTTAAAAAAAAAAGTAGCCCCTTTCTTTCTTTAGACCTAAAAGGGATAAATGGTGTCTCATTTGCTGACTTTGAAGTCCGTTTGCCAGTTTGTCCATTTATTTAATTTATCAATATCTCTTCATAACTTTATTTCCATCTGAACTGCTTACAATGGTGCCTATCTTTGCGTCATCAGTAAATTTGGATAGCTGGGTTTGTATTCTGTCATCCAAGTCCATAATAAATATGGTGAATAGTTGAAGCCCCAACACCGATCCTTGCAGGACAGTGCTGATCATATCCTGCCAATTTCAATACCTTTCTAATATCCTTATTCTTATTCTTCTTACCCTGCTGCTTCGCTAATTTCCTAACCAGGCTAATAATTTGCCTTTAATATGGGTTTAGCTAACTGTCTCTTATGAGGAATGTTATCAATTGCATTCTGGAAGTTAATATAAATAGTATTCATAGACATTCTCCTGTCCACCACGTAGCTCCCTCTTTTGAAAAATCAATCAGGTTAGTTATACATGACCTATCCTTTACAAATCCCACCCCTCTCTGGGGTGTGGAACTAGTTAAATTGTTCTTGCGGAACCTGCACTCAAATGGCCTCCACGTGTACTGTAACTATTCTGTGAAAGATTGCTGTATCACTGCAGGCCTGTGGAGAACTAAATAAGATAAATATGGCACATTGCTGACTAACATGGTTGTTGATTTGCAGATAGATTTGGTTCCTCCAGTGGTAACAACTATCTCAATTTAATTTAACACCCATTAGCAAAAGCTTCTTTCAGAATCATTTTTTTTGAGGGTGCTAATTTGGGATGCTAGTTATGCAGAAGACCTGCAGTGTATGACAACCTTTTTCAAAGTTGGGAAATTGGTGTTGTAGTTTCCATGACTGGTGCTCTTAAATTGAAGCCAAGTACTTTTTATAGTTAATGAAAATATAAAATTTCTCTGAAAGTCAATGGGCCGTAGCTTTTGGGCTCTCCAGCGTCAGCTTTTGGGGGTACCCCAAAAATGCACTGGAGAAATCCCCCTCGGAACTTCCCAGGTAAGCATATATGTGGCAATTGTCCAGAAGCGCTAACTTCTCCATGGCAATTGTGTTGTGGTGGGAACCATCCAAAAAAGCAATTTAAGTTGCCAACTTTGATGGTTACGCTAATAGTCAGAAAAAGTTAGAAGAAATAAAAGCTCTTTTAACTTCTGCATAACAATTTTAAACACACAGACTGATTTCTCTCTCCCCGCCAATCACAGTAGATCAGTACCTTTCAAACTTTTTTCCCTGGGATCCACTTTTACCAGCCGGCTGACCTTCGCGACCCACGTCAATTGGCCTTCGCGGCACGATTTCGCTTCCCTTTAATGCAGCAGGTGAGCCTGGTTGGCCCTCACAAACTCACTTGCTTTGTCCTTCAATGTTGCATTTCTGCTAAGGACTTCAGCTGATGATTTAAGTTCTCACTGCACCCTTTCAAGAAGTTTGTCCTCAAACTCGCCATGCTTAGCCTTTGAGGTTTTGAGTATTTTAACCTATCATTTGCCAGTACTTCTCTGCCTATAACACATGGGCTTTGCATCCAGATTTGCATTAGCACAATTAACAAAATCACACCTCAATAAATCATCTTTCTAATGCCTTGTTCCCGGTTTCAGTTTTTTCTTTGGATGTTCACCAGAGACTCTGGAACTCTGTACAGAGCTAACAATAGCATTGCTTTGTCCTGCCGTGAACTCCATTGAGCAGCTCTCTGCAGCAGATACAGTTGTGAGTTCCTGACCAGGAGGTACATTGTTTGCCCTTGTCTCTGGCCCTTAAAACGATCTGTCTTGAATTCTTCACAGTTCCTTGCCTTGCTACCTCCCCTCCAAGTTCATCACCACCCTGACTTGGAAATATATTGCCATTCCTTCGCTGTTGCTGGGACAAAGTCCTGGAACTCCCTCCCTAACAGCACAGTGGGTGCACCTACACTGGAAGGACTGCAGCCGGAAGGACTGCAGCGCTTCAAGAAGGTAACTAACCACCACCATCTGACGGGCAACTAGGGATGAGCAAAAAATTCTGGCCTAACCAGCGACGCCCACATCCATAAATTCATTTTTTTTTAAAAGCTAGAAAATGGACGAATCTCTCCTCTGATTTCAAGCTGAAAGCACAGACATTATGGTGCTTGACATCCATGTATGTTCTAGATGCATGACCTGCTCTCTGCCTTCGCTTCTGGTTGGAAGACTGCATCATTCCATTTAAAAGCCGATCGGGGCTGGCATTCTGAAGTTAAAAGCCAGTTGCAGCCGTTGGGCACTTCTGCGATTGGGAACGCTGTGACTGATCGCTCAGCGGCCTCCCTGACACCTGTCCGCGACCACCCACAGGTCGTGACCCACACTTTGAAAAGACTTGCTGTAAGCATTTACCGTCTCCTTGGCCTGTCATTTTTGATTGGACGTTTAAACCTAACCTGCTTTATGGAACCTAGTGCAGTAAAAATGGGGTGTGGGTGCCTTCATTCTGACTCTCTTTGACTTTGCTGGGCCTATGTGATAGCTGGGCTGCATGGATCCTGCCTGCCCTGAATCTGACAGATGGGCGAGACAGACAAGGAAGAAATTTGGTGCAGGTAAGCGAGTATGCACTCCGATTAAGTTACAACCTTAATATTACATTGAATTATTCTGGGCTATAAAGACCCAATCATGGTGTGTTTACGCACAAAAAAAATCTCATACTACTTTATTAAGTGAATCACCCGTTGAAGTGTGGTGACTTGTTTAGGCAAGCAGTTAACCCTTAATCCCCCTGCATATGATATGGCCTATTCTTGAGCTCGTCATATAATATGTAAATAAATCCTCCTGTATCAGACTCTTGTAAAGGTCAGGATTTCTAACTGGAGTTTATGACCTTAAGAGAAACCAAGGGTCTTCAAACTTCAAGGCTGTCATTATATGTCAATACCATGACAAATTCTATATTCTAGATTTTATCGTGTTCAAGGTTTGTCCTGACCTATAGTTTGCTACTGTTTATTGATTAAAGAAGATTTTCTGTATTGTTACGTTAAGTTAGGTCACTGAAACTGTCTTTAATGGATTCGGGAGGGACAATTATAGGATTGTGATTGTATCAATATTTCCAGGTTTTTCATTCAGAAAAGTTTCAACTGGTCTAATGGCTATTATCCTTGCACAATAGTTTTATTCTGCGTATAAACTGTAATGTGGTGATGCAGACTCAACTTGTCATTGCTTTGTGGAAATGGTACTTTCCCGTTTTTCCTCCCACCAAGAAAAAAAATAACAGTACCAATTTTTAAATGAAATACGTGTTGAATCTTTTCCTGACCAATGTGAAGAAACTTTGAAGCTGGGCTCGGATCAAGTGATTAGGAAGGAATGAATAATTTCATCGTTGATTGATTTGGAAATAAAAAAGGGTGGCAATTAAACTCCAATCTTTTGCCTTGGGAGAAAAAAATAAACATAGACTCCTACTCTTGATTGCTATTTGTCAGCCCCTTCTCACAGTGGGTTTTAGGGAATGTGTGGCTGTCATTGAGAGCATAATTGTGGTTGGCTGTGAGGCACACATGAAGATCAAGTAGCATAATGATACACCACCCAGGTTTGTATATGGAGAGTGGCAGTTAGGAGAGGCACCACTGATTGCCCAGCAACATGTCAAATCCTTTAAAGAGTGGAAAGTTAATCAAAAAAGGTTCAGGTGGGGCAGCACGGTGGCGCAGTGGATCCCGGCCCCGGTCACTGTCTGTGAGGAGTTTGCACATTCTCCCTGTGTCTGTGTGGGTCTCGTCTCACAACCCAAAGATGTGCATGGTAGGTTGGATTGGCCACGCTAAATTGCCCCTTAACTGTAAAAAAGTTAATTGGGCACTATTTTTAAAAACAAAAAAGAAAAAGGGTCAGGAAAGCAAATAACATGTGACCATCAAGTGCTGCAAATCTCTATTCCATGGAAATTAGATTTGGGTAATTTTTCTTACATATCTATCCATTATTAGTTTTGAATATGATTTCTGAAGTGTATATAAGAAAACTGAATGTGTCCATTTTGCTTAATTATTTGGATTACCCATCTACCCAGACTGCTTTAAGGGTGGCAGTGAGCTTTATTGTTCAAAGCTCCCTTGATAACAGGAAGTCTGTGTGCCATGAATATAAATGCCAGTACAGTATGTAGGTCATTTGCATAAGAACTGTTGGTGCACTGGGAAACAACCATAAAAATGTTTGTGTAATTGAGTCACGCTTTTTGATTACTCAGTTCTTTATTACTAAAATCAAAGATTGGAGGCAGCGGTGTAGTGATATTGTCACTCGACTAGTAACCCAGACACCCAGTTTCAAATCCCGCCATGGCGGATGGTGACATTTGGATTCAATTAAACATCTATAATCTCTAATGATGACCATGAAGCCATTCATGGTACAAACTCATCTGATGTAGCTGGGCGGCACGGTAGCACAGTGGTTAGCACTGTTGCTTCACAGCGCCAGGGTCCCGGGTTCGATTCTTGGCTTGGGTCACTGTCTGTGCGGAGTCTGCACGTTCTCCCTGTGTCTGCGTGGGTTTCCTCCGGGTGCTCTGGTTTTCTCCCACAGTCCAAAGATGAGCAGGTGAGGTGTACTGGCTGTGATAAATTGCCCCTTAGCGTCAAAGGTTAGGTGAGGTTCTGGGGATGTGGGCTGGGAGGATGCTTTTTGGGAGGGTCATTGCAGATTTGATGGGCTGAATGGCCTCTTTCTGCACTGTAGGGAATTCTGTGAATCCTATGAAAGGGCAAAATGCATCATTCATGCTACATAGTCACATGATACTTGATTCACTAGATGTATCACATGCATTAGTGCACCCATAATATGGAATTTGTGTTTTTGGGATGATTAACTGCTTTCATAAGTGAAATATTACCAAATATCCCTCGTGCTTGCTAACCAGGTAAACATCACACCAGTGCAGTATGAACTTGTTCCTTTCGTGTTGTTGAGTTAGATAGCTGTTCCAACTTGTCTCTTCTGATGACATCACTGTATTTTGTGCCAATATTTTAAAATATCCTCAGGCAATAAAATTCTGGTTCCGAAGAAGAACCATATTGGACTTGAAATGTTAACTCCCTCCACAGATGCTGCTAGACCTGCTTAAGCTTTTTCAGCAATATTTTTGTTTTTTTAAAATCCTGGTTTGCCTATGAGTCAGGGAACTAGAGACTCTTCTACTATAGCTTTGTAAACCTAAACATTTTTGAATTATCTACCAAAATGTATGAGTGGTGCAGCTGCTCTAGTGTCAGATCATTCCTCTAACCAATGATGACAATGGTCACTTGCAATGGCTTTGTAACAGTGCAATATGAAGTAATTGTAGACATGCAGTAGTGCTATAACTTTGCAGATGAAGTATCAAATTTATACTTTAATACACCACAATAAATACCATGCAGGTCCTTATCAAAGATGAGAAATTAGGAAATAACAAAAGGAATTTCAATTTGTTTTTAAAAAGGTGGCTCAGCAATCAGTCCTCTCGGAAAATAAATTATTCATCATCAACCCCCCCCCCCCCCCCCCCCCCCCAAACCGCACTGAAACTGATGTAGTATCATTTGAAACCACGGGTGCTGGCAGAAATCCAGCAGTTTAACCAGAGTCGTCTTTAATCTGAATAGTAGGTGCTGAGTTTTACAGCACTGTCAGCCATCGTGTCTCTGGCGGCTATCAAATACCTATGTATTCTAATCACGTATTCCACCACTTGGTCCGTTGCCTTGTATGCAGTGGCATTTCAAGTGCTCATCTAAATGCTTCTTAAATGTTGTGAGGGTTCCTGCCTCGACTGCCCTTTCAGGCAATGAGTTTCAGATACCCACTACCCTTCAAATCATAGAATCCCTGTAGTGCATAAGTAGGCCAATCGCCCCATTCATCCGACCAAGGCCCACTTCCCCACCCTATCCCTGTAATCCCACATAACCATTGGACAGTAATTTCGAATGGCCAAACCACCTAACAGACACGGAGAGCACATGCAAACTCGACACAAACAGTCACTCAAGGCTGGGATCGAACTCTGGTTCAAGGCACTGTGCGTCAACACTGCTTTTTTAAAAGTATTTTATTACAAACATGTATCAAAACAGGTGACAGCAAATAAACACACTGGGAAACGTGCTTCCCAACAATTAACTATACAGTCTATACAATTTCCCCGCCCTTTTTTACCCCCCCCCCCAACAACGAACAGCTCCTCAAACACGGTCACGAACATCCCCCACCTTTTCTGAAACCCCCTCTGTTGAGCCCCTTAACTTGTACTTTATTTTCTCCAACCGCAGGAAGTTGTAGAGGTCACGCAACCAACCAGGTTGCTATCTCCGGTGGCGATGTCGACCTCCACTCCAGTAAAATTCACCACCGGGCACTCAGAGAGGCGAAGGCCAAGGCATCAGCCTTCCTTCTCTCCATGAGCTCCAGCTTCTCTGAAACCCCAATTATCCCCGCCAAAGAGTCCGGGACCACCTCCTCCCCCATTATCCTTGCTAGGACCACGATCACTCCTGCCCAGGATCTCTCTACGTTTTTCACAACCCTAGAACATGTGCGCGTGATTCGCTGGCCCCCACCCACACCTCTCGCACTCATCTGTTACCACCTGGAAGAACTCACTCATTATTGCCCGAGCCATATGTACCCTGTGTACCACCTTACACAGTATCCGACTCATCCTTGTGCAAGAGGCGGTCCTGTTTACCTTACGCAATGCCTCACTCCATAATCCCCAATTGATGTCCCCTCCCAACTCTCCATCCCATTTCTCCTTATTATTCACCACCCACTCACCTCCCTGCTCCCCCAGCCACTTGTATATATATCCCCAATTCTTCACTCCCCTTCTACATCCGGAAGCAGCAGTCGCTCCAGCAGGGTGTATCTCAGTCAGCTAGGGTACTCTTTCCAAACCTTTCACGGAAAGTCCCGAACCTGCAGATACCTGAACTAACTCCCTCTCGTAGCTCTACCCTCTCCCTTGGCTCCTCCAAACTGGTGAACCCTTCCTCCAAATGCAGATCCCTTATCTTGATCAAACCCATTTCGCTCCATTTCCTGTATACGCTATCAATTCCCCACCACCACCACCACTGTGCACTGCACAACTGGGCTCCCTGAATACCTACTCTGCACCATTGGCAATGCTGTCATCACCATAGCCCTCAAACTAGACCCCTTACAAGATTCCTCCTCCATTCTACCCCTTCTTCCCACCGTCACCACACCTTTTCCACATTTGCAGATCATCGACGCCTCCCCATTCTGATTCAACTCCTCATACTCCTTAATCGCCGCCCGCACCTTATCACAAAAACCTCCATCTGCCAACAACCCCGAATCAAACCTCCACCCCGGCCTCTGCTCTCATCCCGGTCTGAGCCGAATCTCCAGCCAGTAGGGTGCATGGTCCGAAATAACTATCATCGCGTGCTCTGCCCCTTCCACTCCAACTAAAATCTCCCGGCTCACCACAAAATAATCAATCCTCAAACACCCCTTATGTGTTGTTTAGCACAGGGCTAAATCGCTGGCTTTGAAAGCAGACCAAGCAGGCCAGCAGCACGGTTCGAGTCCCGTAACAGCCTCCCCGAACAGGCGCCGGAATGTGGCGACTAGGGGCTTTTCACAGTAACTTCATTGAAGCCTACTCGTGACAATAAGCGATTTTCATTTCATTTCATTTCATAAATGAGCGAAAGAAAGAAATGCTCCCTTCTCCCTGGTTTCTGAAAGCATCATGGATCCACCATACCCATCCTTTCCATAAACCCACCCAACTCATTTGTCATTCGCACCCTACCCATCAACCTGGGGCTCGACCTATCCACCCTCGGCTCTAGGACACAGTTAAAATTAAAATCCCCTCCCATGGTCAACTGGTGTGTGACCAAATCTGGGATCACTGCCAACATCCCCCTCACTTCCTTCGCACTCACAAATCCCATTTTCTTGCTCATTAAAATTGCCACTCCCCTCGATTTTGAATCGAACCCCGAGTGGAAAACCTGCCTGACCCACCCCTTCCTTAACCTAACCTGGTCTTTCACGCGGAGGTGTGACTCCTGCAGAAAGACCACCTCCACTTTCAAGCCCCTGAGGTGCGCAAACACCAGTGATCATTTAACCGATCTGTTCAGTCTTCAGAAGTTCCACATTACCAGCCTTAATGGAGGCTTACGCTTCCATTACCCTCTACCGTCTGTCATCTCCCACATTAACTCCAGCCCCATTAATTACACCCTATACCTAGCCCATTCCGGATGGCCCCCTTCTCTGCCCCTGACCATGCCATCTCTCACCCCCTGCCATGTCTCGTCACAACCCACGACCCCCCCCCTCCCGGCCTTCTCTCCCATCTTGCTTCCGTTTACCAGCATTACTTGCCAGTGTGGCAGACCCTGCCCAAAGGCTCAACCCAATCCCCCCCCCCCCCCCCCACTCTGCTCGGGGAAGAAGGCTCCCCACTGCCATTGCCCTCCCCCACCCAAACAAAGACTCCTCCTGAACTCCAGGTCACCTCCTCCGAAACCAACCAAACAAACACTAAACCCAAGCAGCCCCATAAAACAGGATGGAACATCTATCCCCACATTAACCTTTCATCTCCTACTACTCCTTACAATCCCAACAGTAAATAGCAAACCCAAAAAAGAAGCCCCTCAAAATCAGAAGGATCCCTACCCCCACTGCAAAGGGTTCTCAACCATTACAAACTGCCAGCACCCCGGTTCCCCAACATTGTCCACTTGCATCTCCCCCAGTTTATGCTCCTTGATGAGCTCCTCGGCCGCCTCTGGTGCCTGGAAGTAATATTTCTGGCCTTCAAATGTCACCCATAATTTTGCCGTGTACTGCACCCCGACGCCAGTATTCCACTGCCGTGGCCTTGTTGAACCCTGTCCACCGTTTCACCAACTCGGCTCCAATGTCCTGATATATTCAGACCTTGTTCCCCTGCCATTTGCAGGTGCGTTTCTCCCTGGCCAACGCAAGATCTTCTCTTTCTCCACAAATTGGTGGAGTCTAACGGTCACCGCCTGCAGCAACTCCCCAGCTCAGGGTTCGCAGGTTGTGCCTTCTCAAGGTATTCTCCTGCTCCTCCGCCTTGCCCTCAGCATTTTACAAAGGTCTCCTAAGTGCCCCACCTCGGCCTCCAGTGCCACCACAGAATCACTCCTTCGATCTCTCAAATCTGTGACCCCCAGCACCTCCAAACACTTCTCCACCCGTTCCATCGAACGCTTCAGGGGTGCCACAGCTCCTTTGATGGCCTTCCGTTTCCTCCCACAGTCCAAAGATGTGCATGTTAGCTGCAGACTAAGCTACAGATTTTATACAGCGCCATCATGACCGTCCTGCTCTTATATTCTTTGCCTTGGCGAATAAAGGCAAGTATCATATATGCTTTCTTAACCACCTTATCTACCTGTCCTGCTGCCTTCAGGGATATGTGGACATGCACCCCAAGGTCCCTATGGTCCCCTGTGCTTCCTAGTGTCCTGCTGTTCATTGTATACTCCTTGGCTTGTTAGTCCTCCCAAAATGCACCACCTCTCATTTTCAGGGTTAAATTCCATTGTCACTGTTCTGCCATTTGACCAGCCCATCTATATTATCCTGTACCTTAGGTTTTCCTCCTCGCTATCTACCACGCCACCAATTTTTGTGTCATCTGTGAACTTAATGATCATACCATTCACATTCATATTTAGATCATTCATGTACACTACAAACAGCAAGTGACCCAGCACCGATCCTTGCGGTCCACCACTGGCTTCCATTCACAAAAACCACCTTCAATCATTACCCTCTGTCTCCTGTCACTTAACCAATTTTGAATCTAATTTGCCAAATTTCCCTGGATCCCACGGGTTCTTACCTTCTTGATCAGTCTCCCGTGCAGCACCTTGTCAAAAGCTTTACTGAAGCCCATCTAGACCACGTCAGCTGCACTTATCCACGCACCTGGTCACTTCCTCAAAAACTTAAATCAAATTTGTTAGACATGATCGCTCCTGACAAAGCCAAGCTGACTATCCCTGATTAATCCTTGCCTTTCCAAGTGGAGATTAATTCTGTTCCTCAGACTTTTTTCAAATAATTTCCCTAACGCTGATGTTAGAATCACTGGCCTGTAATTACCTGGTTTTTCTTTACTCCCTTTTTGAATAATGGTACCACATTAGCTGCCCTCCAGTCCACCGGTACCACTCCTGTGGCCAGAGAGGATTTGGAAATTAGAGTTTGAAACCCTGCAATCTCCTTCCTTACTTCACACAGCAGCCTAAGATACATTACATCTGGGCCTGGGGATTTTTCCACTCCACTTTTAAGCCCACTAGAACTGCTAATACCTCTTTCTCAATGCAGATCTGTTCAATTATACTACACTCCCTGTCCCTGCTTTCCACATCACCCTCCTCCTTAGTATTTTGTCTCCACGCAGATGTTGCCACTTAAGTCCCTAGTCGCCCCTATTTTTTCTCTGGTTACCCTCTTGCCCCCTCTTTTGTATACTTATTAAACACCTTGAGATTTTCCTTTATTTTGCGCCAGTGTTTTTTCATGCCCCCTCTTTGCTCTGATTTATTTATAGAGCACTTTCTATACTGTATGGCATTCACTGTTTTAAGCCCCTGAATCTACCCTCCTTTTTGTCCTTGCCCAATGACGTTGATCCCTTGCCTTCTAGGGTTCTCTGGACTTGTTGGGCCCTCCCTTTTGTTTTACAGGAAGACTATGCTCTATTTAGTTTTTGACAGTGTTGGACCTATGAAAATCATGGAAGGCTTCCGGTGGCGGCAATGCGCAGTTGAGCCGCACATTCGGCGGCTCCCGCGAATAACGGACTGTGGGGCTCTTTTCAGGGCCCCCAATGGAGCTGAGGCGGCGAATCCCAACGGGGGAAGAGCCCAGGAGTCGACCCCAACGGTCCCATGGTCCGGACCAGGAGTGGGGCAGCGAGGAAACCGTCGGAAACAGCTAGGAAAAGTCGGGGACAGAAAAACAAAATGGCGGCCGGCGAAGGCTTCGAGGAGCTGAGGAAGTAGGTCCAGGAGTAGCAGACGATTCTGCTGCGCTGCTTCCAGGAGCTGAAGTTGGAGCTGCTGGAGTCCATCAAGGTAACCAACAGGGAACTGATGGAGACCCAGACAGCCCAGGGGGCTGCGATCCGGGAGCTGCAGCAGGAGGCCTCCGAAAGGGAGGACGAGGTCGTGGCCGTGGCGGAGAAGGTGGAGATGCACGAGGCGCTCCATAAAAGATGGCAGGAGCGGTTCGAGGAGCTGGACAACCGGTCGAGGAGGAAGAATTTGCGGATCCTGGGCCTCACGGAGGGGCTGGAGGGGTCGGACCTAGCGGCCTATGTGGTGATGATGCTAAACTCGCTGATGGGGGCTGGGTCCTTCCAGGGGCCCCTGGAGTTGGAGGGGGCCCACAGAATTCTGGCTAGGAGGCCCAAGCCGAACGAGCCGCCGCAGGCGGTGTTGGTGAGGTTCCACCGGTTCGTGGATCGTGAGTGTGTGCTCCGGTGGGCCAAGAAGGAGCGGAGCAGCAAATGGGAGAACACGGAGGTGCGGATCTTCCAGGACTGGAGTGCGGAGGTGGCGAGACGGAGGGCTGGGTTTAACCGGACGAAGGCGGTGCTACACAGACGGAGGGTGAAGTTTGGAATGTTGCAGCCGGCGTGTCTGTGGGTCACCTATAAGGATCGGCACCATTACTTTGAGTCCCCGGAGGAGGCGTGGGCCTTTGTGCAAGCCGGGAAGCTGGACTCAAACTGAGGGTCCCCCTGATGGGGGATACTGTACAATACTGTATTTGTATTTGCTTGGTTTAGTGTAAGATGTGGGGTGGCTTTAGGGTGGGTGGGGTGATGTTGTACGGTTTTTTCTATATGGGTTTTTAAGCAGGGGTCAGGTGGACGGGTTCGGGCAGAGGGGTAAACGGGGAGTTCGGGGAGCTGGTGGGGGGGACTGACAATGGGAGTGGCCCTGGAGGAGGCGGGGCCCGGCGGGGCGAAAGCGCGGGCTTTCTGCGGGGTTCCCGCGCTGTGAGAGGGTGGGGGCGTGTTTTCTTTTCCCGCGCAGGAGCGGGGGGAGGGTGGACTCGTTGACGGGCACAATGGAGGTGGGGCAGGCCCACGTAGGGAGGAGCCGAAAGTAGGGCGGGAGTCGCCGGGGTCAGCAGAAGTTAGCTGGCTCACGGGAGTGCTGTAGAGGGGGGGGGGGGGGGGGGCTCGGCTAGGAGGGGTCCTAGCCTGGGGGGGAGGGGGGGTACCGGGTAGCTGCTGAAATGGTCAGGAAGGAGCTGGAGGACGCAGGGGGTGCTGGAGGGGAGGGGTGGGGGGGGGGGGGGGGAAGAGTTGCCGCCGTGGGAAACGGGCAGAGCGTGGGACGCTGGCCAGGGGTGGGCAAGGGATGGGGTATGGCTAATCGGCAGGGGAAGGGGGCAGGGAGCCCTCGGATCCGGCTGATAACTTGGAATGTGAGGGGGCTAAATGGGCCGGTCAAGCGGGCCCGAGTATTTGCGCACCTGAAGGGACTGAAGGCGGATGTGGCCATGCTCCAGGAGACACATCTGAGAGGGGTGGACCAGGTCCTGCTGAGGAAGGGGTGGGTGGGCCAAGTGTTCCACTCAGGGCTGGATGAGAAGAGTAAGGGGGTGGCGATCCTGGTGGGGAAGAAGGTGTCGTTTGAGGCGTTGAAGGTGGTGGCTGACAGTGGCGGGAGGTACGTGATGGTGAGTGGCAAGCTGCAGGGGGAGCGGGTGGTGTTGGTGAATGTCTATGCCCCAAATTGGGACGATGCGGGGTTTATGCGGCGTATGTTGGGCCGCATTCCGGACCTGGAGGCGGGGGGCCTGATCATGGGGGGGGGACTTTAACACAGTACTGGATCCCCCATTGGATCGATCCAAGTCCCGGACGGGTAGGAGGTCGGCGGCGGCTAAGGTGCTGAGGGGATTCATGGACCAGATGGGGGGGGGGGGGGGGGTGTGGACCCCTGGAGGTTTGCGAGGCCAAGGGCCAGGGAATACTCGTTTTTCTCCCATGTACATAAGGCCTACTCGAGGATTGATTTTTTTTGTCCTGAGCAGGGGGCTGGTGTCGAGGGTGGAGGATGTGGAATACTCCTGCCATTGCCATTTCGGATCATGCCCCGCACTGGATGGACCTCGGGCTGGGGGAAGAGAGGGACCAACGTCCGCTCTGGCGCATGGAGGTGGGGCTGTTGGCAGATGAGGAGGTGGCCGGGAGGGTTCGGAGGTGTATCGAGAGGTACCTCGAGGCCAATGATAACGGGGAGGTTCGAGTAGGGACGGTCTGGGAGGCATTGAAGGCGGTGATGAGGGGGGAATTGATCTCCATCCGAACCCATAGGGAGAGGGGGGAGCAGAGGGCGAGGGAGAGACTGATAGGGGAGATGGTGCAGGTGGATAGGAGATATGCGGAGGCCCCAGAGGAGGGATTGCTGGGGGAGAGGCGTAGCCTTCAGGCCAGATTTGACCTACTGACGACCAGAAAGGCGGAAGCTCAGTGGAGGAAAGCACAGGGGGTGGTGTATGAATACGGGGAGAAGGCGAGCAGGATGTTGGCGCACCAGCTCCGGAAGCGAGACGCGGCCAGGGAGATTGGGGGAGTGACGGATAGAGTTGGGAAGGTGGTGCGGAGGGGGGTAGAAGTCAATGGGGTCTTCAGGGACTTCTATGGGGAATTGTACCGGTCTGAACCCCCGGTGGAGGGGGGTGGAATGGGGCGCTTCTTGGACAAGCTGCGATTCCCGAGGGTGGAAGAGGAACAGGTGGAGGGACTAGGGGCGCCGATCGGGCTGGAGGAGGTGGTCAAAGGGATAGGGAGCATGCAGTCGGGGAAGGCGCCGGGGCCGGACGGGTTTCCGGCGGAATTCTATAAAAAGTATTTGGACCTGTTGGCCCCCTGTTGGTCCGGACCTTTAACGAGGCAAGGGAGGAGGGGGGGGGGGGGGGGGGGGGGGCTCTGCCCTCAACTATGTCACGGGCGCTGATTTCCTTGATCCTGAAGCGGGACAAGGACCCTCTGCAGTCTGGATCATATAGGCCGATTTCGCTGCTGAACGCCGATGCAAAGCTGCTGGCAAAGATCCTGGCCACTAGAATAGAGGATTGTGTGCCTGGGGTCATTCATGAGGACCAGACGGGGTTTGTGAAGGGAAGGCAGCTGAACACAAACGTTCGAAGGCTCCTCAACGTCATTATGATGCCGGCTGTGGAAGGGGAGGCGGAGATAGTGGTGGCATTGGATGCGGAGAAGGCCTTTGATAGGGTTGAGTGGGAGTATTTGTGGGAGGTGTTGGAGAGGTTTGGGTTTGGGGAGGGGTTTATCCGGTGGATGAGGCTGCTCTACGAGGCCCCGATGGCGAGTGTAGCCACAAATAGGAGGAGGTCGGAGTACTTTCGGCTGTACCGGGGGACGAGGCAGGGGTGCCCCCTGTCCCCCTTGCTCTTCGTGTTGGCGATTGAGCCCCTGGCCATGGCATTGAGGGAGTCAGGGAACTGGAGGGGCCTGGTGCGGGGTGGGGAGGAGCATCGAGTGTCGCTGTATGGGGACGACCTGTTGCTGTATGTGGCGGACCCGTTGGGGGGGATGCCGGAGGTGATGAGGATTCTTAGGGAATTCGGGGGTTTCTCGGGGTATAAGTTGAACCTGGGCAAGAGTGAGGTGTTTGTGGTGCATCCGGGGGATCAAGAGGAGGGGATTGGTAGGCTCCCATTGAAGCAGGCAGGGAAGAGCTTCAGGTACCTAGGGGTCCAGGTGGCGGGGAGCTGGGGGGCCCTGCACAAGCTCAACCTCACAAGGTTGGTGGAGCAGATGGAGGAGGAGTTTAAGAGGTGGGCTAGGTTCCCGCTGTCACTGGCGGGGAGGGTGCAGTCCGTTAAGATGATGGTGCTCCCGAGGTTTTTGTTCCTGTTCCAGTGCCTCCCCATCCTTATCCCGAAGGCCTTTTTTAGGAGGGTCAACAGGTGTATCACGGGATTTGTGTGGGCGCATGGGGCTCCGAGGGTTCGAAGAGTGTTCCTGGAACGAGGCAGGGATAGGGGGGGGGCTGGCGTTGCCCAACCTCTGTGGGTACTATTGGGCTTCCAACGCAGCGATGGTGCGTAAGTGGGTAATGGACGAGGAGGGGCAGCATGGAAGAGGATGGAGGCGGCGTCTTGTGTAGGCACGAGCTTGGAGGCGCTAGTAACGGCGCCGTTGCCGCTCCCTCCAACAAGGTATACCACGAGCCCGGTGGTGGCGGCTACCCTCAAAATTTGGGGGCAATGGAGACGGCACAGGGGAGAAATGGGGGGCTCGATGGAGGCCCCGATACGGGGGAACCATCGGTTTGTCCCAGAGAGCATTGATGGCGGATTTCTGGGCTGGCACAGGGCAGGGGTTAGGAGGTCGAGGGACCTGTTTGTGGAGGGGAGGTTCGTGAGTTTGGGGGAGTTAGAGGGGAAGTTTGGGCTCCCCCCGGGGAACATGTTTCGGTACATGCAGGTTAGGGCGTTTGCCAGGCGGCAGATGGAGGGGTTCCCCTTGTTGCCCCCACGTGGGATAAGGGACAGGGTGCTCTCGGGGGTGTGGGTCGGAGGAGGGAGGATTTCGGACATATACCGGGTAATGCAGGAGGTAGACGAGGCCTCGGTGGAGGAACTGAAGGGTAAATGGGAAGAGGAGCTGGGTGAGGAGATTGAGGAGGGGACGTGGGCGAATGCCCTGGAGAGAGTGAATTCCTCCTCTTCCTGTGCGAGGCTTAGCCTCATACAGTTCAAGGTGCTGCATAGGGCCCACATGACTGGGTCGAGGATGAGCAGGTTTTTCGGGGGAGAGGACAGGTGTGCTAGGTGCTCGGGGAGCCCAGTGAACCACGCCCATATGTTTTGGGCGTGCCCAGCGTTGGGGGAGTTTTGGAAGGGGGTAGCAAGGACGGTGTCGAGGGTGGTGGGATCCAGGGTCGAGCCAGGCTGGGGACTCGCAATTTTTGGGGTTGCAGTGGAGCCGGGAGTGCAGGAGGCGATAGAGGCCGGTGTTCTGGCCTCTGCGTCCCTAGTAGCCCGGCGGAGGATCTTGCTCCAATGGAAGGATGCGTGGCCCCCAAGCGTGGAGGCCTGGATCTCTAATCTGGTGGGGTTCATTAAATTGGAGAGGGTGAAATTTGCCCTGAGGGGATCAGTACAAGGGTTTTTCAGGCGGTGGCAGCCTTTTCTGGACTTCATGGCAGAACGGTAGGTAAATAGGCCGACAGCAGCAGCAACCCGGGGGGAGGGGGGAGGGGGTAAGGATTGGGGGGAGGGAGAACTGTGAACATGGGTTTGTGGAGGGTGATATCTCTTTCCCTTTCGTTGTCTGGGTGCTCTTTTGTTTTTTTTTTGTTCTTTCCTTTTGTTTGAAGTTGCTCTTGAAGCTGGGGGGGTATTGTTCATGGGGTGTTACCGAGGGTGGTTGTTAATAGAGTTAAGATGTCTATATTTTGTATTTTGTAAAAATTTCAATAAAAGTTATTTTTTTTAAAAAAATGAAAATCATGGAATCTGACCCTACCCTTTCAAGGTAACCTTCAGCAATAATAACTTGGAGACAATGCTCTTTTAAGCATTAAAGCACAGTTATTCAAATTATGTAAAATCTATGTATACAAAGCTAGCAACTGAACTGACTGAGGGAGAAAGGAAAGCGTATACTCATCAATAACCAACCGGATGTTCTCTTTTTAACAATTAAAATATTTTTTATTTTTCCAATTAAGGGGCAATTTAGCGTGGCCAATCCACCTACCCTTCACATCTTTGGGTTGTGGGGGCGAGACCCATGCAGACACAGGGAGAGTGTGCAAACTCCACACAGACAGTGACCCGGGGGTGGGATCGTACCCAGGTCCTGAGCGCTGTGAAGCAGCAGTGCCGCCCCAACTGGATGTTCTTTGTTGGAAATTATTTAGTAATGTTCACATGAAAATGTGTACTCCAGCTGATGGAAAGTGAAACACTGAATTAAGCAATTGCGAAATTGATGTACTTTGGTATATACTCAAAAAAACAATGTTGTCCAGATCTGACATTCAATATTGGAAATCTTAATAGTTCAACCTTGTGGTGAAAATAATTATTGACACATCTAAATACCGTAAAGCAATGTCTGTGAGATAGACAGAAATTGAATTGCAACAAGGATAGATACGTTGTAACTGAGGTGTGGCATTTAAGTGTGTTTTATATTACGAAATGAAAATGACAATGTTAATTGGCAGTTTTTAAATAGTAAAACTCAAGAAGCAATAGTAGGGCAGTGCATGGGACTCCAACTTTAATGTTGCAAAATAGAAAGGGAATATGTGCTGATTTGCTCTCCAGATCTGCATTTTTGCTGGTTAGAGATGTGGTGATATGCTTCCTTACAGGACTGCGGAGAATTAGGAACAGAGTATGTACCTCCTGCAGGTGGCTAAAAAGTCCCAGGTGACCACATTATAGGGATGTAAAAGTAAGCTAAGACTCGAACTGCATTATGTTTTCACAAAGGTGAAGTTCTAGTCACCACATTATCGGACGTGGAAGCTTTGGAGAGAGTGCAAAGAAAGTCCACCAGGATGTTGCCTGGTCTCAAGGGTGTTGGCTATGAGGAAAGGTTGAATAAACTAGAATTGTTTTCACTGGAATAGGTTTTGTTCAAAGCATGCTTTTTCAGCATCCAGATTATTATGTCTTAAACTCAGTGTTAAATATTTTGGTTAATTGAACATTAGTTTGAAGCACATCCTGTTAAGGGCACAAACATCCTCTTCGGAATTGTCCGATGTAGGCAACTGTTTCGCACTTTTTAAAATATAAAACAAATTAATTGTTGCTGTATGATTAATAAACTGAAGTTTACAGTAAGATAAATAAGATGTATCAGTCTCAATGCTTCAAGACAATTGCTGGAGGAATGGGCGCTCGTTCTGATGTAATGAAAGCCTGCTTTAAATGCAGACCATGTAAAACGTGAGTGTGCAGATCAACAAAAGGATTAATGACCCTTTAAACTCGAGTAGTTAAAATTATTCTTCAAACTGTATTTAATTTTATATTTGAGATGAATGTTTTTGTATGATTTTAATGGCTCAAGTTGTTCAAATCAAGTGATCTATTCTTTATACTCCTGCTACGGAATCTATGTTTTAATCATGCCTTCTGTATCCAAATCACAAAGGCATGCACTAGACACTCTTATTTACCTGTTTGTACTTGAGCATTTCCAAATAAAACATCACATTATCCTATGCTAAGATGGGTGTGCCTTATTAGTAAATGTAGAATGAAATGACATTCATTTTGCTCTCAAAACCGAGAACAAAAAACCGTAAGAAGTAACTTTCCTGGACTGAGAGTGACTGCCTTATTCAGAGAGCAATTTTCATAAGAACAAAAGGTTGCAGCGGGTAATAACCCTCTGTCTGTCAAGCCAGCTGAAAATCTGAGTGTCTAATATGGGTATTGCAGTTTTCCTTGAAATTTATTGAAGTAAATGCACTTACTGAGTACTCAGGCTGATGAATACTTATGATGTATTGATTAAATGTCATAGAGGAATAGAAAACCATATCGCAACTGCCATCAAGCTCAACTTGTTCTTGTTATATTAAGTTTGGTATCCCTCTGCAGCCAGTCATGTTTCTATTATGTGAATGTCTGAACAATCCAATTTCAGATTTATCAATTTTCAGTAGTCTTAATAAATCTGAATTTGAAAAAAGCTATATTTATGTGGCAAACGTGGAGGAGTCTCTGTAAGGTGAACATAAGGATTTTTCCTCCCACATAAAATGAATTGTTTTTTTTTTGTTCTGTGGTTACTAGCACTGTCACACCCATAATGATTCTCATGGTGTTCATTAGGCAACGCTCAACGAAAAATGTGTAAATATAGTGCAGTGGATGAATAGACTGACAAAATGCATATAATAAACAACTTGTCATTTCCAAACTGAGGGATTTAGGACAGGTTGATAACGGAAAGAATCACTAATAAATATCTATATTCTTTAATGACTGCGCATTAAGTCGTTTACTTTATGACTGGTAAAATGACGCTTTTCCGAAGCCTAACTGAGAAGCAGTTTATCTGTATTGTCTCATGTCTTTCACAGCAAAACACTGGATTAGTTAATTATTTGAAACATTTCTGTGCAGCAATCTGTGACCATTCTTTTATGTAAAAGAATCCCAGGAGCTATTGAACTTGATTTATTGTTACTGGTGCTTTATTAAGAGTACAGAAGAGTGTTTATTTTCTTACATAATGATACAAGTGCAATTTGTATTTGTCAACTGGATATATTTCAAATATGTGAGAACAGCTTTGACATTGTGGAGTTTGCATAGTAACGTTTTTGTTGCTATTGAATTTTGTGGGTGTGAAAAATGATGGTCGATTCTATTGGAGTTAACACTAATGAAAGTAGAACGCTATTCAATTTTGATTAAATCTTTTGGAGCTTGCCCTGGGCAGAGCAGTGTTTCTCCCAGTGTATGTTTTGGATACTGAACAAAATGGGAGGTTATTTACATGACTTTAAAGTATTTGGTTAAGGTGCAATAGTTTTCATTTAAAAAAAAAAGAGTATTTAACCTTGATGTGATTTTCCATTGATTCCATATTGATCAGAAGTTGTGTATTGGATTTTTAAAAACATAAATCTAGAGTACCCAATTCACTTTTTTTCCAATTAAGGGGCAATTTAGTGTGGCCAATCCACCTACCCTGCACATCTTTGGGTTGTGAGGGCGAGACCCATGCAGACACGAGAGAATATGCAAACTCCACAAGGACAGTGACCCAGAGCCGTGATTGAACCTGGGTCCTCAGTGCTGTGGGGCAGCAGTGCTAACCACTACACCATTGTGCCACCCCTTTGTGTATTGGATTTAATGACTGACTCGGGCATTCTATTTTTAGGTTTAGTCTTCATCAATACTACATACTAGTGAAAGTAAATTAGTATTGCTCATTCATACCTCTAGTACTATGTACAGTTTTCATCCCCTTGCCTAAGAAAAATTGTACTTGTTTTTGACGTTCAAACTAGACTGATTCCTGATAATGAAGGAATTGTCTTATGAAGAGAGAGTGAATAAATTAGGCCCACGTTCCCTGGAGTTTAGAAGAATGAGATGTGATCTTATTGAAATCTAAAATTCTTAAAGGGCTGGACGGGATATGTTTTCCTCTGGCTGGAGAATTTCAAATGAGAGGTCTTAAGTTTCAAAGCAAGGGGTTGGCCATTTAGGACGGAGATGAGAATTTCTTCACTCTGAGGGTCCGAATGCTCGTTCAGTGTATATATTCAAGACAGCAATGGGTAGATTTTTGGATATGAAGAGAATCATGGGGATTATGGTCATCCTGCAGTTAGGTACTTTAAAAAGAAATAAATTTAGAGTACCCAATTTTTTTTTCCAGTTAAGGGGCAATTTTAGCGTGGCCAATCCATCTAACCAGCACATGGTTGGGTTGTGGGGGTGAAACCCACGCAGACACGAGGATAATATGTAAACCCCACATGGAAAGTGACTCGGGGCTGGGATTTGAACCCGGGTCCTCAGCACTGTAGTCCCAGTGCTAACCATTGTGCCGTGTGCCATCCTTGCAGTTTGGTTCTTGAGGTGGAAGACCACTATTATTGAATGGTGGAGCAGACCTGAGGGGATTTATGGCCGCCTCTTCCTATTTCTTTTATTCTTATGACTCAAGGTGGCAGAGGCTCAAGTGTATCTCCCCTTTTGTTTTTAATCAAAACCTGTATGGTTGTTGCCTCCTCTATGCAGTCAAATCAACATGTAAGCAACTGCTAGACTAAGGATAATTTTGTTGCGGCACGCAATATATCACTTGGGTTCAACAGTTCCTAGCTACAATCTTATTAATTGAAACATGCCAAGAAGAATATATTAAGTGGCTCCTGTTGAAAGTCCTTGGAAGAGGTGGAAGCTGCAGATGTGTTCTGCTAATGGCCTCATATGATGATTGGTGAAACGTGAAATGTGAGTACAAACATTAAAAAAAAATTTAGAGTACCCAATTCATTTTTTCCAATTAAGGGACAATTTAGCATGTTCAATCCACCTACCATGCACACCTTTGGGTTGTGAGGGCGAAACCCACGCAAACACGGGGAGAATGTGCAAACTCCACATGGACAGTGACCCAGAGCTGGGATTCAACCTGGGACCTCAGCGCCGTGAGACTGCAGTGCTATCACTGCGCCACCGTGCTGTCCTCTTGAGTACAAACATTTAAGTCCATACCTGCTCAGTGGGGTTAGTTTTTTTTTAAAAGAAAGGATTTGTTCCAGGCTTAAAGCTGAATTAATTTTCGACTGGGCTTAAAAACAATTTATCCATAAGAATTTGTAAATTAAGATGCATTTGTAGCAAATACAATGCCATGAATTTAGACGGGCATTTTCCGCCAAGATTTATTTTTCTGACAAGAAGACACCTCCAACCTTGAATATTTAATGGCACCACCATCATCCTGTATCCCATCACCACTGACCACATCAACCCCATGTCTACGAGAAGAGGCAGAGGCATGATAATCTGTGATGAATGACTTGCCTCCTGATCCCCACAGTTTGTTCTTTCTTGGGTTAACTGGAGTGTGATTGAGCACTTGCTCCTCATCTGGATAGGTGTAACAGAGTCAACTAAAAGCTCATACTTTCCCAGAGATATCTACTTGTCACTGCCCTGGATGCTTTACTCATAGAACATACAGTGCAGAAGGAGGCCATTCGGCCCATCGAGCCTGCACCAACCCACTTAAGCCCTCACTTCCACCCTATCCCCGTAACCCAATAACCCCCCCCAAACCTTTTTTGGACACTAAGGGCAGTTTAGCATGGCCAATCCACCTAACCCGCACGTCTTTGGACTGTGGGAGGAAACCGGAGCACCCGGAGGAAACCCACGCATGATCCACCTCTGCCATCATCATTGGTGAGCACAGTAAGAAGTCTTACAACACCAGGTTAAAGTCCAACAGGTTTGTTTCAAACACGAGCTTTCGGAGCACGGCTCCTTCTTCAGGTGAATGGAAAGGCTTGTTCCAGAAATGTTTATATAGACACAGTCAGAGATGCCCCGGAATGCGAGCACCTGCAGGCAATCAAATCATCAAAGATGCAGAGAGAGAGGTAACTCCAGGTTAAAGAGGTGTGAATTGTCCCAAGCCAGTTCAGTCGGTAGGCCTCTGCAAGTCCAGGCTTGTTGGTGGGGGCCGAATGTAATGCGACATGAATCCCAGATCCCGGTTGAGTCCGCATTCATGCGTGCGGAACTTAGCTATAAGTTTTTGCTCAGCAATTTTGCGTTGTCGCGTCTCCTGAAGGCCTCCTTGTAGAATGCATTCTACATTCTACAAGGAGGCCTTCAGGAGACGCGACAACGCAAAATTGCTGAGCAAAAACTTATAGCTAAGTTCCGCACGCATGAATGCGGACTCAACCGGGATCTGGGATTCATGTCGCATTACATTCGGCCCCCACCAACAAGCCTGGACTTGCAGAGGCCTACCGACTGAACTGGCTTGGGACAATTCACACCTCTTTAACCTGGAGTTACCTCTCTCTCTGCATCTTTGATGATTTGATTGCCTGCAGGTGCTCGCATTCCGGGGCATCTCTGACTGTGTCTATATAAATATTTCTGGAACAAGCCTTTCCATTCACCTGAAGAAGGAGCCGTGCTCCGAAAGCTCGTGTTTGAAACAAACCTGTTGGACTTTAACCTGGTGTTGTAAGACTTCTTACTGTGCTCACCCCAGTCCAACGCCGGCATCTCCACATCATGATCATCATTGGTGCACAGTGTAGAGGATGCACTGCAACAACTCATTATTCTTCATGAGCCTCTGCAGCTGAGAAGACTTTCCCACAAATGTTGTGTAAGCAACATATAGCCAGCTTGACTCCCAAGTCATACACTACCCTGTCATGAATATCTATTGCTATTCCTTCATGATTGCTGGGTCAATATTTGGAATTCCCTAACCACCAGTATGAGGGCACCATCAACATAGCTTCAGAGTGGTTTGCTTGTAATAGCAAACACAAGATCTGTTTGGAACTGTTTACAATTTTTGGGTGTTTATTTATGGGGTGTGGGAGCCATGGCTAGGCGAGCTGCCTTCTTGAACTGCTGCAGTCCCTGGTGTGTAAGTACACCCACAGTGCTTTTAGGAAGGGAGTTCCAGGATTTTGACCCAGCGACAGTGAGGGAGTGGTGATGTATTTGCAAGTTAAGGAGGTGAGTGACTTGGAAGGAGCCTCCAGGTGGTGGTGTCCCCAGATATTTGCTGCCTTGTTCTTCTAGATGGTAAGAAGTCTTACAACACCAGGTTAAAGTCCAACAGGTTTGTTTCAAACACGAGCTTTCGGAGCACGGCTCCTTCTTCAGGTGAATCTTTAACCTGGTGTTGTAAGACTTCTTACTGTGCTCACCCCAGTCCAACGCCGGCATCTCCACATCATGGCTTCTAGATGGTAGCAGTCATGGGCTTGGAAATTCCTGCCTAAAGAGCCTTGGTGAGTTCTTGCAGTGCATCTTGCAGATGGTGCACATTGCTGCCACTGTTCATTGGTGGTGGAGGGAGTGAATGTTTGTGGAAGGGGGTACCAATCATGTGAGCTGATTCGTTCTGGATTGTGCCAAGTTTCTGAGTGTTTTTGGAGCAGCACTCATCCAGGCAGCTGAAGAGTATTACATCAAACTCCTGTCTTATGCTTTGTCGATGGCTTTGGGGAGTCAGGAGGTGAGTTGCTTGTTGCAAGATTCCTAGGGCGCAATTCTCCGCACTCACGACGGTGCGGAGAATAGCGGGGTCCGTAAATTTTTACGGCCACGCTAGTCCGACGCCCTCCCGCTATTCTCCTCCCCCCCCCCCCCCCCCCCCCACGCCTGACTCCCGATACGAATCGCTGCCGCCGTTTTTTTACGGCGAGCAGCGATTCTCAGCTGGCCGATGGGCCGAGTTCCAATCCCTTTACGGCCGTTTTTACGAACAGCAAACACACCTGGTCTGGCCGTTCGTAAAAACGGCCGTACGGTCCCGATCTTGCCAACCATGGCACCGATTGGCACGGCAGTACCACGGCAGCGGGTCCGATTCCCGCGCACTCTTTGTCCGTCCGCCGCCCTGCTGTATCACTTTGCGGGGCGGCTGAGTGGCATCCCGGCCCGCGCATGCGCGGGTTTCGTGCAAATGCGCGATGACGTCATCCGCGCATGCGCGGGTTGGAGTCTTCCAATCCGCGCATGCGCGGCTGACGTCACGTGACGCGTCAGCCGGCGCAAACTCTGGCAAGCGGGCTTAACGAAATTCGTTAAGCCCGCGATGCCGGAGTTCACGACCGCGGCATACTAGCCCCGACCGGGGACTAGAATCGGTTCCCGGTCGGGGAGGGGGAGGCTGGCGTCAAACCCGCCCGGATTTGACGCCAGCCTTACGATTTCTCCCTGTCTGGGAGAATCGCGCCCCTAGCCTCTGACTTGCTCTGTAACCACAATATTGCTACCTTTATATTAATGGAGGAATTGCTAGACAAAAATCCATTGAGCTTGCCGTCTATCATTTTAGTTGCTTAATCCAATGATAATGAAACTGTTTCTAATCATTGTGACGTATCTTTCACGATCGGTCGACTAAAGGTGTAGCCATGAATTGAGGAAAACCCTAATGGTGGAGAGATTAGGGATCGTGGTCCAAAATTTGCTACTTGTCCTGGCTCAAATTACACTTGTACTGTAGGATTGTACACTTGTACTTTGTGAAGGGTAGGTCATGCCTCACAAACCATATCGAGTTCTTTGAGAAGGTGACTGAACAGGTAGACGAGGGTAGAGCAGTTGATGTGGTGTATATGGATTTCAGTAAAGCGTTTGATAAGGTTCCCTACGGTCGGCTATTGCAGAAAATACGGAAGCTGGGGATTGAGGGTGATTTAGAGATGTGGATCAGAAATTGGCTAGTTGAAAGAAGACAGAGAGTGGTAGTTGATGGGAAATGTTCAGAATGGAGTTCAGTTACGAGTGGCGTACCACAAGGATCTGTTAGAACATAGAACAGTACAGCACAGAACAGGCCCTTCGGCCCTCAATGTTGTGCCGAGCCATGATCACCCTACTCAAACCCACGTATCCACCCTATACCCGTAACCCAACAACCCCCCCTTAACCTTACTTTATTAGGACACTACGGGCAATTTAGCATGGCCAATCCACCTAACCTGCACATATTTGGACTGTGGGAGGAAACCGGAGCACCCGGAGGAAACCCACGCAAACAGGGGGAGGACGTGCAGACTCCACACAGACAGTGACCCAGCCGGGAATCGAACCTGGGAC
The DNA here is from genome assembly GCF_902713615.1 of Scyliorhinus canicula. NCBI lineage: Eukaryota > Metazoa > Chordata > Chondrichthyes > Carcharhiniformes > Scyliorhinidae > Scyliorhinus > Scyliorhinus canicula. The sequence continues at coordinate 22,965,779 of NC_052149.1, forward strand.
TCTGGAGCTGTGAAGCATTTATGCTAACCACCATGCTACCCTGCTGCCCCTGTTCTGGGGCCGTTGCTGTTTGTCATTTTTATAAATGACCTAGAGGAGGGCGCAGAAGGATGGGTGAGTAAATTTGCAGACGACACTAAAGTCGGTGGAGTTGTAGACGGTGCGGAAGGATGTTGCAGGTTACAGAGGAACATAGATAAGCTGCAGAGCTGGGCTGAGAGGTGGCAAATGGAGTTTAATGTGGAGAAGTATGAGGTGATTCACTTTGGAAAGAATAACAGGAATGCGGAATATTTGGCTAATGGTAAAATTCTGTAAAAGTGTGGATGAGCAGAGGGATCTCGGTGTCCATGTACATAGATCCCTGAAAGTTGCCACCCAGGTTGATGGGGTTGTGAAGAAGGCCTATGGTGTGTTGACCTTTATTGGTAGAGGGATTGAGTTCCGGAGCCATGAGGTCATGTTGCGGTTGTACAAAACTCTAGTACGGCCGCATTTGGAGTATTGCGTACAGTTCTGGTCGCCTCATTATAGGAAGGACGTGGAAGCCTTGGAACGGGTGCAGAGGAGATTTACCAGGATGTTGCCTGGTATGGAGGGAAAATCTTATGAGGAAAGGCTGATGGACTTGAGGTTGTTTTCGTTAGAGAGAAGAAGGTTAAGAGGTGACTTAATAGAGGCATACAAAATGATCAGAGGGTTAGATAGGGTGGACAGCGAGAGCCTTCTCCCACGGATGGAGGTGGCTAGCACGAGGGGACATAGCCTTAAATTGAGGGGTAATAGATATAGGACAGAGGTCAGAGGTGGGTTTTTTACGCAAAGAGTGGTGAGGCCGTGGAATGCCCTACCTGCAACAGTAGTGAACTCGCCAACATTGAGGGCATTTAAAAATTTATTGGATAAGCATATGGATGATAAGGGCATAGTGTAGGTTAGATGGCCTTTAGTTTTTTTCCATGTCGGTGCAACATCGAGGGCCGAAGGGCCTGTACTGCGCTGTATCGTTCTATGTTCTATGTATCCCAAAATATATTCTGAAATAAATTGATCTAATTTGCATTTTAAAAAACAACTATTTTTATTCTCCTTTTTCACATTTTCTCCCAAATTTACACCCACCAACAATAAGCAGTAACGAATGCAATGTCAATCCTCATATGAATAACAACAATCCCACCCCCCCCCCCCCCCCCCCCAACCAAAACAGCAGCCCACCTTACCTAACAAAAAGGAACCTGGAATCACCACTAACGCATACACATCCAGCCCCCTTCCTCCAATGTTCGATGTAATCCAATTCTCGAAAGTGCATAATGAATAACACCCATGGATTGTAGAACCCCTCCATCCTTCTCCTCAGTTCAAATTTGACTTTCAAGGGTCAAGTATTCCAACAGTTCCCCCCCGCCATGCCAAGACACAGGGTGGAGAGGTTGACCTCCATCCCAACAGGATCTGCCTTTGGGCGATCAATGAGGCGGAGGCTACAGCATCTGCCTCCGCACCTGTTTCCAACCCCAGCTGGTCCGACACCCCGAATATGGCCTCCTAAGGGCCCGGGTCCAGTTTCACGTGCACCACTTTAGAGATTACCCTAAAAACCTCCTTCCAGTAATCCTCCAGCTTTGGACAAGACCAAAACCCCACAATGTTCTACACATCTTCTAACTCCTCAAAGAGCCGGCTCATCCTCACCCTTGTGAGGTATGCTCTATATACCACCTTCAGCTGTATCAGCCCGAACCTCGCACACGAGGTGGAGGCATTCACTCTCTGGAGCACCTCACACCAGAACCCCTCTTCTATACGCTCTCTCAACTCTTCCTCCCACTTTGACTTGATCCCATCCAGCAGTGCCGTCTCCTCTTCCAAAATAGCCCCGTAGACTGTCGACACTGCCCCCTTCTCCAGTCCCCCCTGTCGTCAGCACCTCCTCCAGCAGTGTGGAGGCCGGCTCTACCGGGAAGCTCTGTATCGCCTTTCTGGCAAAGTCTCGAACCTGCATGTGTCTAAACATTTCCCTCTGCTCCAGTCTGTACTTCGCTCCCAGCTCCTTCAATCCTGCAAACAGACCCCCAAGAAACAAATATTTTAGTGTCATAGAATTTACAGTGCAGAAGGAGTCCATTCGGCCCATCGAGTCTGCACCAGCTCTTGGAAAGAGCACCATACCCAAGGTCCACACCTCCACCCTATCCCCATAACCCAGTAACCTCACCCAACACAAAGGGCGATTTTGGACACAAAGGGCAATTTAGCATGGCCAATCCACCTAACCTGCACATCTTTGGACTGTGGGAGGAAACCTGAGAACCCGGAGGAAACCCACGCAGACACGGAGAGAACGTGCAGACTCTGCACAGACAGTCCTAATTCCTTTTTCCTCCCATCTCTGAAAATTTCCGGGGCAGCACGGTGGCACAGTGGTTAGCATTGCTGCCTATGGCGCTGAGGACCCGGGTTCGAATCCCGGCCCTGGGTCACTGTCCGTGTGGAGTTTGCACATTCTCCCCGTGTCTGCGTGGGTTTCACCCCCACAACCCAAAAATGTGCAGGATAGGTAGATTGGCCACTCTAAATTGCCCCTTAATTGGAAAAAATAATTGGGTACTCTGAAAATGTCCATCCCACTTCCCTGGCTCAAATCTATGGTTCCCCCAACCCAAAGTACTGGTGAAACTGCCTCCAAATTCTCAACAAAGTTATTACTACTGGACTCTGAATATTTCCCTGGGGCCCTCAGGAGCGGAATCTAATTTGCATTTGAATTACATAGTTTTTTTTTCTTAAATTTAGAGTACCCAATTATTTTTTCCAATTAAGGGGCAATTTAGCATGGCCAATCCGCCTACCCTGCACATCTTTGGGTTGTGGGGGTGAAACCCACGCAAACACTGGGAGAATGTGCAAACTCCACACGGACAGTGACCCAGGGCCGGGATTCGAAACCAGGTCCTCAGCGCCGTAGGCAGCAATGCTAACCACTGTGCCACCGTGCTGCCCTGAATTACATAGTTAAAGGAAACTTTGTGTCTTGTTTTTATTTTAGTATGTGTTGCTCAGAGATTTTAGAAATACACCGTAGGTCTGGCAGCAAGTGTGGATAGAAACAGTTAATATTTCAGGCCCCTGATCTTCAATTATTCTAATTTGCATTCTCACAAATGGGATTGTTCCTATTCTGAGCTAACATGAAAATGCATTTTTAAAATTCTAGATTAGACTTATTAGGTACATAACATAGGATCTTTCCCAATAATGGGTAAAAGTGAATCCTTCTGCTTTAAAAAAAAATAAGAGGAGCTCTGTGCATGTATTATAATGATGGATACTCTGGTCTACTTCTATCTCTTGTGCTCTTGTTATTGATTTATTACTTTTATTTTGGAAAACATTTTCTTGATTTATTACTTAAGGTCAGGACTGATTGCTGCACATTTTATAGTTCGGGTTCTTGTGAGCCTGGTATCTATGGTATAATGATGGCCTTGTATCAGAATCCTTTTATATTGTACGTGCTTATGTTAAACTTAGTTTATTGGGATGGAAATATAAACCTGGAATTAAATTGCACATTTACTGAGTGAAACTTCATTAATTGCAATAGTACTTGTGATATCATATTGCTCTCGGCATCAGTAACGGAACATGGCATGTCGCCAGAGCTTTGTTGCCACTTGAACTGTTTGTATGTTTTCTTCTGATGAACTGCTTTGTTCAGAATAGAAAAATTGTATTGTGAATATTTTTTTTTAAAATCTTGCAAGTATATTCAAAACACAATATCTAGTTTGTATGTATGGGAATATTTTGGAAGAAAAGCCTTTATTCCAGTGATAGGCAACAACCTAGGCTAATGAGTGGACCGTATGAGTAACCCTCCATCTCAGATTGAAATTGGGCATATACACTAATCATGACCCAGGCATAAGATTAAATACTTTTAATACACAGTGAATGTTTCATAATGTGTTATATAAAATGCTTCATCATTCATATATTAATAGAACTGTCATTAACATCAAATTGGGAAAACAAAAGATGTTTACACTTGCATATATTATAACTTACTGTGCTTATCAAAGATAATACCACCTGCAACTAAAAGATATATGTTTCTTAATTATGTAGTTATCGGTTTTAGATACTTATTTTATTTATATTTACATTTACTGATCTTCATTTTAAACAATAAACCCGACTGCTCCTGATAAGCTTTACTAGTGCTATTATAAAAATCTTATTATGAAGAAAACCTTAGTTACCAATAAATTGTACCAGTTTTCAAAAAATAAATGAGGCAAACAAGTAAAATACTCACCAATCAATCGCTTGGCTCTCGGTCTCGTCCTTTGTCGCACTCTTTCATCTCTCCCAGCTCTGCTTTTAGTCTCTCCTTTTCTTGTGCCTGGTACCGCTCTCAGTCTCGCTCTTTCTTGTGTTTTTTTTCCTCCCGGTTCCCCACACGGTCTGACAAACTCCGCTCTTACTCTCAACAAGATGTCACGCGAAGTGCACGCGGATCATTGATGGGTCACATGTGGTCTGCAGGCCACAGGTTGCCCACCACTGCTTTGTTCTGGTGACGAAGAATGCACTTGCGTATGTATCATTCTGTATAAAGAATTATTTACTGGGGCAGCACGGTGGCGCAGTGGGTTAGCCCTGTTGCCTCACGGCGCCGAGGTCCCAGGTTCGATCCCGGCTCTGGGTCACTGTCTGTGTGGGGTTTGTACATTCTCCCCATGTTTGCGTGGGTTTCGTCCCCACAACCCAAAGATGTGCAGAGTAGGTGGATTGGCCACGCTAAATTGCCCCTTAATTGGAAAAAATTAATTGGGTACTCTAAATTTATTTAAAAAAAGAGAATTATTTACTGTAAAAAGATTAGAAGAATTTCTCCTTTTTGCCTTGAATAGAATTCTCATTTTTAACATGCATCACCTAATATGATGCAGCAAATGTCTCCTGGAAAGGGGAATTCTTGGAAAACCAAATGTAAAAGGTATGACATACAGATTCTTTGTTTCGCTTATCAATTATTCTTAGAATATATTTATTTTCACAATTTTATGTTTTACAAGACAACAGTGGGTTCTTGCAATAGATTTTTGAAAGTATAACGCAATATTTTGTCTATATATTGTAGCATTGGGTGAAAGTAACATAGTGAATGGAACAGTAACACAATAACAGGTGCTCAAATTCCACCCAAGGCTGTGGGTCTAACATCCACTTGAGTGCAACGTTTGATCTATTTGGCTTTTTAAATGGGGTGAGATTTGCAGCTCTCTTCACTTTAAGCCATCACAACTCAATTTACAGCAACAATTTCTTGGGAGTCTGGAGATGATTTATTCGCCACAGAATTCCCAGCCTCTGGCCAGCTCTTGAAGGCGCAGTATTTCTATAGCTGGTCCAGTTCAGTTCCTGGTCAATTATAACTCCTAGGATGTTGATAGTGGAGGATTGATGTGATAGTATCACATGGGAGGGTTTAAACAAGTATGGCAGGGGGTGGGCACCGGAGCAATAGGTCAGAAGATGAAAAGATTGAGGGAGAACTCGGAAATAGGGCCACTATGGCTCTGAGGAAGAGCAGACAGGGAGATGTTGCTGAAAACAGTCTGAAGTGCATATGTTTTAATGCAAGAGTATAACGGATAAGGTAGATGAACTTTTTGGATTAGTACTTGGAACTATGATGTTGTTGCCATTACAGAGACCTGGTTGAGGGAAAGACAGGCTTAGCAGCTAAACATTCCAGGATTTGGATGTATCAGGCGGGATAGAGAGAGAGGTAAAAGGGGAGGAGGAGTTGCGCTACTGGTTAGGGAGAATATCACAGCTGTACTGCGGGAGGACACCTCGGAGGGCAGCGAGGCTATATGGGTAGAGATCATGAATAAGAAGGATGCAGTCGCAATATTGGGGGTTTACTACAGGCCATCCAACAGCCAGCGGGAGAGAGAGGAGCAGATAGGTAGACAGATTTTGGAAAAGAGTAAAAGCAACAGGGTTGTTGTGCTGGGAGACTTTAAGTTCCCTAATATTGACTGGGACTCACTCAGTGCTAGGGGCTTAGACAGGGCAGAGTTTGTAAGGAGTATCCAGGAGGGCTTCTTAAAACAATATGTAGACAGTCTAACTAGGGAAGGGGCTGTACTAGACCTGGTATTGGGGAATGAGCCTGGCCAGGTGGTAGACGTTTCAGCAGGGGAGCATTTCGGGAACAGTGACCACAATTCAGTAAGTTTTAAAATGCTGGTGGACAAGGATAAGAGTGGTCCGAGGGTGAATGTGCTAAATTGGGGGAAGGCTAATTATGACAATATTAGGCGGGAACTGAAGAACCTAGATTGGGGGCGGATGTTTGAGGGTAAATCAACATCTGACATGTGGGAGGCTTTCAAGTGTCAGTTGAAAGGAATTCAGGACCGGCATGTTCCTGTGAGGAAGAAGGATAAATACGGCAAATTTCAGGAACCTTGGATAACGAGAGATATTGTAGGCCTCGTCAAAAAGAAAAAGGAGGCATTTGTCAGGGCTAGAAGGCTGGGAACAGACTAAGCCTGTGTGGAATGTAAGGAAAGTAGGAAGAAACTTAAGCAAGGAGTCAGGAGGACTAGAAAGAGTCACGAAACGTCATTGGCAAATAGGGTTAAGGAAAATCCCAAGGCTTTTTACACGTACATAAAAAGCAAGAGGGTAGCCAGGGAAAGGATTGGCCCACTGAAGGATAGGCAAGAAAATCTATGTGCGGAGCCAGAGGAAATGGGCGAGGTACTAAATTAATACTTTGCATCAGTATTCACCAAAGAGAAGGAATTGGTGGATGTTGAGTCTGGAGAAGGGTGTGTAGATTGAGTCACTCAATGGTGGACAAGGATAAGAGTGGTCCGAGGGTGAATGTGCTAAATTGGGAGAAGGCTAATTATAACGATATTATGCGGGAACTGAAGAACCCTGGGTCACATTGAGATCCAAAAAGACGAGTTGTTGGGCGTCTTGAAAAATAGTAAGGTAGATAAGTCCCCAGGGCCTGATGGAATCTACCCCAGAATACTGAAGGAGGCTAGAGAAGAAATTGCTGAGGCCTTGACAAAAATCTTTGGATCCTCACTGCCTTCAGGTGATGTCCCGGAGGACTGGAGAATAGCCAATGTTTTTTCTTTGTTTAAGAAGGGTAGCAAGGATAATCCAGGGAACTACAGGCCGATGAGCCTTACGTCAGTGGTAGGGAAATTACTGGAGAGAATTCTTCGAGACAGGATCTACTCCCATTTGGAAGCAAATGGACGTATTAGTGAGAGGCAGCATGGTTTTGTGAAAGGGAGGTCGTGTCTCACTAACTTGATCGAGTTTTTCGAAGAGGTCACAAAGATGATTGATGCAGGTAGGGCAGTGGATGTTGTCTATATGGACTTCAGTAAGGCCTTTGACAAGGTCCCTCATGGGAGACTGGTACAAAAGGTGAAGTCAGCTGGGATCAGGGGTGAGCTGGCACGGTGGATACAGAACTGGCTAGAAGGCAGTGAGTAGCAATGGAAGGGTGCTTTTCTAATTGGAGGGCTGTGACTAGTGGTGTTCCGCAGGGCTCAGTGCTAGGACCTTTCTGTTCGTAGTATATATAAATAATTGGAGGAAAATGTAACTCGTCTGATTAGTAAGTTTGCAGACAACACAAAGGTTGGTGGAATTGTGGATAGCGATGAGGACTGTCAGAGGATACTGCAGGATTTAGATCATTTGGAGACTTGGGCGGAGAGATGGCAGATGGAGTTTAATCCGGACAAATGTGAGGTAATGCATTTTGGAAGGTCTAATGCAGGTAGGGAATATACAGTGAATGGTAGAACCCTCAAGAGTATTGACAGTCAGAGAGATCTAGGTGTACAGGTCCACAGGTCACTGAAAGGGGAAACACAGGTGGAGAAGGTAGTCAAGAAGGCATACGGCATGCTTGCCTTCATTGGCCGGGGCATTGAGTATAAGAATTAGCAAGTCATGTTGCAGCTGTATAGAACCTTAGTTGGGCCACACTTGTTCAATTCTGGTTGCCACACTACCAGAAGGATGTGGAGACTTTAGAGAGGGTGCAGAAGAGCTTTACCAGGATGTTGCCTGGTATGGAGGGCATTATCTATGAGGAGCGGTTGAATAAACTCGGTTTGTTCTCACTGGAACGACGGAGGTTGAGGGGCGACCTGATAGAGGTCTACAAAATTATGAAGGGCACAGACAGAGTGATTAGTCAAAGGCTTTTCCCCAGGGTAGAGGGGTCAATTACTAGGGGGGCATAGGTTTAAGGTGCGAGGGGCAAGGTTTAGAGTAGATGTACGAGGCAAGTTTTTTTACACAGAGGGTAGTGGGTGCCTGGAACTCGCTGCCGGAAGAGTGGTGGAAGCAGGGATGATAGTGACATTTAAGGGGCATCTTGACAAATACATGAATCGGATGGGAATAGAGGGATATGGACCTAGGAAGTGTAGAAGATTGTAGTTTAGTTGGGCAGCATGGACGGCACGGGCTTGGAGGACCGAAGGGCCTGTTCCTGTGCTGTACTTTTCTTTGTTCTTTTTTGTAAATCTCAGCTTTGCTAGGTAGTCAACCCCCGAACCGCTCACTACTCTTGTTATGAACTGCCTTCACCCTGTTAAAGGCCAACTGCCTTCTTGCCAGTTTCACTGTGACGCCCTGGTATATACAAATACCACTGCCTTCCCACCTCAACTCCGTATTCTGCTTGGCCTATCTCAGGCCCTTCTCCGTCATTTGATAGCTGTGAAAACAGACCATCACAGCTCTTGATGGTTCATTCGCCTTTGGCTTGGGCCGGAGTGACCGATTAACCTTATCCAGCTTAAAAGAAGGAAGCTTCCTCTTCCTCCCCCAGCAATTTGGCGAAATACCCTAAAAGTAATCTGTTGGCCTTGTGCTCCCCCATGATCTGAAGATTCTGCCACTGTGACCTGTTCTCCAGGTCCTACACTTTGTATCTCAGCCCTTAATTACTTTCCTCCACCTTCAGCTCTTCTCCCAGGGTGATGTGGTCGTTGCTGTGCCATGACGATGCCTCCTCCACCCCCTTCAATACCTCACCATGCTCCCGCACCGTCTCCATCTTTCCAAGAGCCTCCTTTATCGGGCCAGCCTATCTTCCATCGACTGAACGTTCCCATAATCTCCTTCCCATGCTGCTCAAAATGCTTAGCAAACTGCCGCTCACACTCCACTGCCATCACCTTGGCCTGTGTATCCACTGTAATGGATGCAACCCCGCCTGGCAAGCATGCTCCCGCCATCTTTCCTCCCACAGCAATCTGGCCCGCTGGCATACACACACCCGTTCCTTTTCATGTTGTATTCTTTCGTTGGGTTTTCAACATCATCTAATACCCACGACTTTTTTGAAGACAGCTCACATAAAAATTCCCCCAAAACTGGCCAAAAAACGAGAACTCTGGCAAGAGTCACCCAACGTCCGACCTCCACCCACATGTTGCCACTGGTAATATGGTATTATGATAACTCTTTGTCGTCCTCATTTTTTGAATGGAAGAAAAGGGGTGAAGAGCTAAAACAGATTAATCACATGAATAAATACTGCTGTCTGTTCTATAACTGTTCCCAGTTTACATCAAGCCTGAGGTGGAAGCTGATAAACGATTTATTCAGTGTTGTTTGTACATACTAGAATCTCCAGATATCCTTGATAAATTTGTTTCCCATTACACCGTCTGTGATTTTTCTGTTATCTGTTGTGGTAAGTTGAGACGAGGAATGTCCCTGGGGTTCTTCTGGCTGAGGTCATGTCTTTACTTTTTTATGAGCAGCAAGAGAATAAATTCAATATTAAACTGCTGTAGAACATCTTGTTTGGCACAATGTGTTTTGCCTTTCATAGTACAATATTACTATATAATCACTACTGTGAGGAAAATATAACAAATTAATTTGCTTTTACTGAAGTGGATTAGGTGGAATTAAACCTGATATTTATTCTTCTTTGAAACCTGCTTCAGAAACTGTTTATTGGCAAAATCAGATTGCATCGAGATAATTGTTTGCAGAAACCTATAGTTAATAGCAACAGAAATCATTTATTGCCGGAAATATGTTTTCATAAGATAAAAATTCAAATGCAATACAAGGTTCTGTAGATTGCTATGTAACACAATCATAGAACCATAGAATTGCGACAGTGCAGGAGAAGGCCATTCATCCCATTAACTCTGCATTGATCAGCTGATAGAGCACCGTACCCACCTCCACCCTATTCCTGTAACCCCACCTAAAAGCATCTTTGGACACCTAAGGGGCAATTTATTATGGCCAATCCACCTATCTGCACACCTTTGGACTGTGGGAGGAAACCCACGCAGACACTGGGAGAAAGTGCACACTCCACACAGTCACCCAAAGCTGGAATTGAACCTGGGTCCCTGGTGCTGTGAGACAGCAGTGCCAACCCTATTTTTATTCGGTGTCCAAAGTCATTTTTGGGTCGAAATGAGGTGTATAAGTTGGCCCCACCTGCTATTTTCAGCTAAAAAGTGTAATAATATGCATGCTGCCATGTTCGATATTTTGTAGGATCTTATCAAATTGTGGCTTATTAATTCACAAACCATCATCAGATCATTCAAAAAATTCAAAATATCCAATTTAATGGATGGAGTGGAAAATGATTTGTTGTGGAGGGATGATTGTGAAACTGAAAGTGCCTCATCTGAGAGTGCGATCCTTACAAAATGCCAAAGAGACTCTGGATGAAATCAGTGAGTTCTTTACATCAAACTTTGAACGTCGTGAATTTGACAATTTATAAAATGCTGTTGTGGTTCAAACTATTCCTGTAAGTAAAATGTGACTCGATGATTTAAATTGAATATTTTTTTAAATTTAGAGTACTCCATAATTTTTTTCCAATTGTGGGACAATTTAGCGTGTCTAGTCCACCTACCCTGCACATCTTTGGGTTTTGGAGGTGAAACTCACACGGACAGGGGAGAGTGTGTAAAACTCCACACGGACAGTGACCCAGGGCCGGGATTGAACCCGGGTCCTCTGTGCCATAGGCAGCAGTGCCAACCACTGTGCCACCGTGCTTCCCTCGATTTAAATAGAATTACTAGTGTTTCTTACACATTTCAAAATGGTCACCACCCATACCAACACTCTGGCCCACATTTTATTTTTGCCGTATAAGTCAATTTCTGTTTTTGGAAGCATTTTTTTGAAGCTTCAATAGTCGAATGTAGCCCCATTATACAGTAAATATCACATTCCATTGGGCTATAAGATGGTATATTAAACAAATTAATTGCAAGGAACTTTTTAACTGACTCTAGTTCTTGGGGAATAAATTGCAATTGATAAGCTAATGCAAAATGTAAGCAGTTCAAAATAACAATGACACGTGACCTGTTTTGTACCTTTATTTCTAGAAATATGAAAGCCATCATTGGTTCACACTGTTGCCTCACAGCGCCAGGGACCTGGGTTCGATTCTGACCTCGGGTGACTGTGTGGAGTTTGCACTTTCTCCCTGTGTCTGCGTGGGTTTCCTCCGGGTGCTCTGGTTTCCTCCCACGGTCCAAAGATGTGCCGGTTATATGGATTGGCCATGATAAATTGCCCCTTAGTGTCCAAAGGTTAGTTGGGGTAAACTGGGATGGGTGGGTGATTGGGCCTAGGTGGGCCTCTGTTTCGGAGGAGCAGTGCAGACTTGAAGGGCTGAATGGCCTCTTCTACACGGTAGGGATTCTATGATTTTATATGTGGTAGAACCCTTCAACTGACCCCCTCACTGTAAACTTGACCTTTTGAAGTGCAAAAACACCATAGAATCCCTACAGTGCAGAAGGAGGTCCCTCCGCCCATCGAGTCTGCACCAGTCCTTGGAAAGACATCCTACTTAAGCCACGCCTCCACCCTATCCCAGTAACTCCACCTAACCTTTTTTTTTGACACTTAAGGGGCAATTTATCATGGCCAATCCACCTAGTGTCCACATCCTTGGACTGTGGGAGGAAACCAGAGCATCCGGAGGAAACCCACAGAGACACGGAGAAAGTGCAAACTTCACATAGAGGCTGGAATTGAACCCAAGACCCTGGAGCTGTGAGGCTGCCCTATCTATGCTGAGGTACTAGGTGGTGTTGCCCGTCTCCAACTCAGCAGAATTTACCTCTGAGCAATCAATGAGGTGAATGCCAGGGCATCCGCCCCGCACCCATCTTCAGCTCCAATTGGTCTGACACCTCAAATATAGCTACTAGCGGACAGAGCTCTAAATCAATATTTAGGATTGCTGATAGGGTGCTGAAGAAAGACACCGAAAAATCCACCAATTCGGCACAGAACATATGCATGTGGCTCGCCAGCTCCTCAAACACCGCTCGCACCTATCTTTAATCCCAGCAAAAGAAAATTACTCATTCTGGCCTTGGTAAGGTGCGCCTTGAGCTGGATCAAGCTCAACCTCGCACATGTTGACATAGCATTCACCCTGCGGAGGGACACACCTCCTCCCCCAACATGGGACCCAGCTCCTCCCACCTGGCCTTCATCTCTTCTACCGAGATCTGCTCCTCCCCCAAGATCTACCCATATAATCCTCTTCTGAGTCCACAGGAGAGAATCCTCTGCAATAAAGTGGGTGGCGGCGCTACTTGGAATGTCGGGATGTCCACCGAACCTAATCCCGTACCCGGAAGTACATGAGTATATCCAAACCGGCAAGTCCTGCTCTCTCTCCTTCAACTCCTCCAAGCTGACAAACCACCTCTCCAAAAAAAAATCCCTCACCGTGTCCAGCCCCATATCTTTCCACCCCCCAAATGTGGCATTCCATTTTGGCGGCTCAAACAAATGATTCCTACGGATAGGGGCCCATCTTGACACTGCTCCCAGCTTAAAATGCTGACGGGGTTTGCTGCCATATTTTCAAAGTGGAGGCAACCACCTGATTCAAAGAATATTTTGCCGGAACAAATGGCAAAGACGCTATTGCCAGCGCCTCTAAGGTAGACCTTTTGCATGACCCTGACTCCATCCGCACCCAGGTAGCTTACTGGTCACCATCCCACCCCAACACTTCTCCGCATTGGCAGCGCAGTTATGAAACATCAAATTTGGCAATGCCAGTCCCCCTGCCTGACTATCCCTCAGTTCTCCCTGCCCATATAAAACCCACTATGAGCCGCTCCATTCCCCAGAAGAATGGGTAGAAAAACTGGGAGGCATTGAAATAAAAATAAGAATCACAGCATATTATAGGAAGTTGAAGCCTAGATGAAATCAAATCAATATGTGGTTAACCTTTTGAGGTAGGGGAATTAAATTCAATTATCCATAAAGTGCATTACCCAGAGACTGGAATGATGCTTCCGGACACAAAAGTATGAGCTCATGCTCCACAAATTGAAAGCCTCCATTAGTCAGAAAATAGCACCCCCTGTGATGGTTTTAGATAGTCTCAATCCTGCAGTCATTTCCCATGCTAATCCTTTTAACAAAGTTAGCTTAATCTTTAATATGTAACATCTGTTGTAATGTAAGTGATATTTATGTTCTTGAGGATCTCATTATCCTCAATGAGCTTACATTTTAACTCTACCAACAGCATATTTTAAGTGAGTAACATAACATCATGTACTAGACAATTAAAGTAAGAGTAAAACCATCCTAGAAAACTTGAAAATAAATATTGCTTTTGGCACACTAAATAGCCATGCTAGAAAATGACAAGTGAACTGTATGGTTCCCTTTACTGTTGAGTTTTTGGAAAAAGGCAGAATTCCTTCCCAAGATCAGCCATCCCAAGGCATAATTCTTTGAGATTAGAACATTGGGATCGAATGATGAAATTGGGACTGATACAGACAGAGAATGCAAAGTTGATTTGCTATTCAATTACTCTAACCTGAGTAATTGCATCCACCTATCTGCAAACTATAAGAAATTTTCTATTCCTTTATTAATACTTAAACAAAGAAAGAACAATGAAAATTACAGCACAGGAACAGGCCCTCCAAACCTGCACCGACCATGCTGCCCGTCTGAACTAAAACCCACCTACCCTTCTGGGGATCATATCCCTCTATTCCCATCCTTTCGTTATATTTGTCTAGATGCCCCTTAAAAGGCACTATCTTATCTGCTTCCACTACCTCCCCCAGCAGCGAGTTCTAGGCTTTCACCACCCTCTGTGTAAAAATTAAAAAAAAATAAAAATTGCCTTGTACATCTCCTTTAAACCCTGCCCCTCACACCGTAAACCTATGCCCCCTAGTAATTGACTCTTCCACCCTGGGGAAAAAACGTCTGACTATCCACTCTGTCCATGCCCCTCAGAATCGTGTAGATTTTTATCAGGTCGCCCCTCAACCTCCGTCCTTCCAGTGACAACAAACGTTTCTCCAACCTCTCCTCATAGGTAATGCCCTCCATTCTAGGTAACATCCTGGTAAATCTATGTTCCTCCTTGCTTAACAACAAGAGCCAGCCGTGGTGTCACTGCTCTGGCTGCTGCTTTGGGATGGCCCTGATAGGCCATCCCACCCAACAGTACCCAAAATGGTACAATTGTTAGAGAGGGGGATGACCATAGGGGATTCCTGCACTGACTGCCTGCCCATTCTAGTGGTCACCCATCTATCTGTCTGCACCTTGGGTGTCATCACATCACTATGACGCTTTCCGCCACCTTCATGCTCCTAAGTGCATCCAACTGCTGCTCTAAGCTATCCATGCAGTCTGTGAGGAGCTGCAATTGAGTGCACTTCCTGCAGATGTGGTCGTCTGAGACGCTGGAAATGTCATGGATCTCCCACATCTCGTGCAACACTTAACCACGCTGACCGACATTTCTATCACCAATTAAATTATTTAAGAAAGTTTTTTAAACACTTACCGTCGCTTATCACTGCAGATACTCACTCAAGGTGGGTCTTTATCACTTACCTTCCCAGGATGCTCTCCCTGCAGATTAACAGTTACAAAGCAAGAAGAAAGAAAATAAAACAAAAAGGGGAAAAGGACCTCCTTCCACTCTGCACTGAATTACCACACTGCTCCAAATGACCAACTTTCAATCCCCCACTCTGGCTGCTTCACTCGGGCTGTCACCCACTTCACATGCACAAAGCTTTCACACAAGATCCTCTAATCTAACAAATTGATTAATTTTTAAATCTATGCATTGTACATTGGAATACAAGTACAAATGAAATTGAGTTTAATGGGATTTAATAGGACTGAAGTTGGAATAAAATTACCAGGACGGCTGCTAGAATGGTGAAAAGAGCTCACTTGCTTGGCTAAGTATGTTTTTCCAGTGAGTCGCAGTCACCTCAACCAGCAAGTTTGGAATGCTGTGTTTGTGCTCAGTCACTGAGTATGTTCACCTGTAATGATGTTCAGTGTGTTTTTTTTTCTACAAATGATGCTTGAACATCCATCAGCCCAGCTGAATGCTTTTTGTACTTGAGCTGATTTGGTCTGACTTTATTGACGAGTTCTTTTGGTGAGGCAGCTTCCAAACAATTTGGATTTTAATTAAAAATCGTGTCTCAAGCTGGATCAATGCTGTGTTATGCATGTGTATTAGATGAGTGGAAACATGATTGATCTCAGCTGTGGTGTCCATCAGGGTCTTTCTGCATCTAGACTCAGAATGGGCACTTTGGCAAACTATTAGACAGCTGCCGGTGCCTGTGACAATATACGCCAGTCAAAATCAGTGTCTTCTTGAGAATAGGGAACAAAAGGTAAGAGAATTAATTGAAAACAATGCTTTCACTTATTTACCACTTTACCTTCACACTGATACGCTGTGTTTAATCTGCATTACTTCCCGTGTCTGTTTCTTACCATAAGTCACTAAATTTAGCAATTTTCAAATACAATCGCATGAGCTTTATAAAATCATAGAGAATGGTTGGAAGAAGGGAAAGGGAAAAACGTAATACACACCTAATGAGTTCTGGGAAGTGGTATCCATGCCACACTCTTTTTGCGGGGGGGAGGAAGGTTCCAGCTGTTACTCATATACTGCGAGATGGATTAACAGGTCACCCCTAAACCATAGCCTAGTTGCAAACTTGTGGCCAGCATATGGCGTCCCTCACCACCCCCTCACGCAAGTCAGCAGGTGTCTCCCCAACAACAATACAGGTCAAGTCACAGGAGGAGCAGGGCTGTGGCACGATAGCACAGTGGTTAGCACTGTCGCTTCACAGTGACAGGGTTCGATACCCAGCTTGGGTCATTGTCTGTGCGGAGTCTGCACGTTCTCCCTGTGTCTCTGCGTGGGTTTCCTCCGGGTGCTCTGGTTTTCTCCCACAAGTCTCGAAAGATGTGCTGTTAGGTGAATTGGACATTCTGGATTGTCCCTCATTGTACCCAAACAGGTGCTGTATTGTGGCGTCAGGGGATTTTCACAGTAACTTCATTATTAGTGTTACAAGTAGGCTTACATTAACACTGCAAAGATCATTATTATTATTATTCGGTAGTATTTCTGAATGGTTTACCAAAACATTTCCAAGAATAATTGAGCTGAATGTTTGTGTTACGCTGAGCACTGAAAAGGGTGAAAATGAACTTCCTTTAAAGCGCAGTGTTTAATTTGAGTGAACTTAATGAGCAACCTTTCCAACCCAAACTACCATTGTGCATATTTTAGTATATCCCAATTGTGTTTCAATCTATTTATTTGTTAGATTTTGCACATTTAATGGTGGTGGAATGAAGTTTGGAGTTTATTGATAGGTTGTACATATTAAATGGTGCTTTTCTTTGCATGTCTCTTTGGATTTGTTTATGGACGCGTGTACCGAGGTACAGTGAAAAGTATTTTTTGCGTGCAGCTCAAATAGATCATTTAGTACATGAGAAGAAAATCCATAATAGGGGAACACAAGGTACACAATGTAAATACCTTGACACGGGCATCGGGTAGAGCAGTGCTCTTCAAACTGTTTTTCCGGGGACCCATTTTTACCAACCGGTAAAGGCCAAACTTCAGGACCCAAGCTGGGCGACCTTTGCGACCCACGCTGGCCTACCTGCGCGACCCACCATTTTCTCTTGCCTTGTTTGCTGCTGACAAAAATGGAGGAAATGGTTTTGGGTCCTTTGGCCCTCGTACACGCTCCTCCAATGGAACCTGTTGGATGAAGGTGAAGCCTTCCGGTATCGGGAAGTATGGAGTCTCCATCTGTCCAAAGTTCTGCATTTTTTCCTGTAAAATTTTATCAAATAAAACCCCCCGAACTTGTAAATAAAATGAATAAAATAAATGAAAAACATAAAAATTAAATGAATAAAACCCCCCCGAACTTGTAAAACAAAAAGCTGTGACCGTTTAAAAAAAAGGCCGCACTGCGCATGTGCACCGATGATCTGGCACACAGTGCGGGTGCATTTGTTTTGCATGTTTGTGGCCATTTAGAAGGTTGCTTGCAGCCGGCGTTATTAATAGCTGGCTGCTGCGGCTGTTGCGTGATCGGGCGCGCCGCGATGGACGGCTTAGTGACCCTCCCGACACCCGGCCCCGAGTTTTAAAATGCCTGGGATAGAGTATACAGGAGTGAAGTATTAATCAAGTCAGTCCATAAGAGGGTCGTTTAGGAGTCTGGTAACAACAGGGGGAAAACCTTTTTAATCTGTGCGTGTTCTCAGGCTTTTGTATCTACTGCCCGATGGAAAAAGTTGGAAGAGTGAATAAGCCGGGTGGGCAGATTTTCTGCAACATGTCCATAGTGACCCTCCCGACACCCGGCCCTGAGTTTTAAAATGCCTGGGATAGAGTATACAGGAGTGAAGTATTAATCAAGTCAGTCCATAAGAGGGTCACTTTTTCCATCGGGCAGTAGATACAAAAGCCTGAGAACACGCACAGATTAAAAAGGTTTTTCCCCCGTTGTTACCAGACTCCTAAACGACCCTCTTATGGACTGACTTGATTAATACTGACGTGAACATTATGGCGAGTCAGAGGTACCTTCAGTGCCATGATCTGTATTTTTGCATCCAAAACTTGTTTCTGGGGCTTTCTCAATGTGACCATTCGAGGACTTCTTGCTGTTGCGATATGCTCCATCACAATTGTCAGCTTTAATGTTCTTTGAGCCGAAGTAACTTTTTTTTCTTATTGAGGTTTTGAAATTGCTGGCCAGGAAAAGGAAACATTTAGATATTATTTGTTGCCATTTATGAAGATGAATCTTGTTTGAAACACTTTTCTGTTGATACACACAACAGCATCATTGAAATTATTATCTGTTACATTAGCTCATTTCTGTTAAAGTGTGAAATACCCTTTCCTGGAATGTAAATATTATAGGAACAGGAGCAGGTCCTTCATTTCCTCCAAGCCTATTCTGCCATTTAGATCTATACTGCAAATTCATTTATCCAACTGCGGGCCAAACAAAATCTGTCATCCGTTGTTCGAGCATCTACTGCCTTTTGGAAAGAATTCCATATTTCTGCCACCCTTTGTGATAGACGGTGCTTCTGATTTTGCTCCTAAATAGCCTTGCTCTTTTTAAAGCTTATATTGTTCTGTTCCCACCTAAGTTTGCATCTACCCTACAGTGTCTCCGTGGATTTCCTCCGGGTGCTCTAGTTTTCTTCCACAAAGATGTGCAGGTTAGGTGGATTGGCCATGCTAAATTGCCCCTTAATATAAAAAAAAAGGATAGGTGGGGTTTCTGGGTTACGGGGATAGGGTAGAGGTGTGGGCTTGGATAAGGTGCTCTTTCCAAGGGCTGGTCTAGACTTGATGAGCCGAATGGCCTCCTGCACTGTAGGGATTCTATTCTATGATTCTATTGAATTTGCTGACATTTTAAGTGCTTAGATCAGATTAACCCTCCATATTCTATGCTTAATGGAATACAAGCCACGTTTATGCAACCTATCATTATTTCCTTGCAACTCTCACCATGCATTCCACCCTTTGAGCCCAACTTCATTCTGCATCTGCCCTGAAGAAACAAGCCATTTACAACTGTACTTATGAACTCTCAACTACTTAGCATTTGGTCTGCTGTTTGTCAGTGTAGCTCTGCTGCTGTTGATTTGCTTCTAAATTCTCCTAACTACATCTTTTGTTGGCCATGTCCCACTAAGCTCTATCTATATTGCATCTCATTTCAGTTACTCCCCTTGTTATAGTTCCTAACTTTTCTCCCTTAATTTCAATGAGCACAAATATTTCTGCCCATCTTCTCTGCAGCACTATTTACCATATACATTACCTGCTGTCTATGTTTAATTTAATTTAGTCTTTATTGTCACAAGTAGACTTACATTAACACCGCAATAAAGTTATTGTGAAAATCTCCTCGTCGCTACATTCTGGCTCCAGTTCGGGTACACTGAGGGAGAATTCAGAATGTCCAAAGTATCTAACAAGTACGTCTTTTGGGACTTGTGGGAGGAAACCGGAGCACCCGGAGAAAACTCACACAGACACGGAGAATGTGCAGACTCCGCACAGACAGTGACCCAAGCCTGGGATCGAACCCGAGACCCTGGCGTTGTGAAGAAACAGTGCTAACCACTGTGCTCCTGTGCCGCCCTATGTATTTTTATTATGTATCCTCATGTATTTAGTGTATGTTCTATGTTTTCATATATGGAGCTATCAGCCTGGACTGTACCCAGAACAATACTTTTCACAGGTGACAAATCAAAATCTAATCTAATCTTTTTAAAATATAAATTTAGAGTACCCAATTCTTTTTTTTCTCCAATTAATAGGCAATTTAGCGTGGCCAATTCACCCACCTTGCACATCTTTGGTTTGTGGGGGTGAGAAGACACGGGTAGATTGTGCAAACTCCACATGGACAGTGACCTGGAGCTGGGATCGAACCCGGGTCCATGGTGCCGTGAGACAGCAGTGCTAACTATTGTGCTGCCCTAAATTTAATGTAATCTAATCAAATCAAATGTACATCTACATGTGGACAACTGACTTGAACAGCAGCTCTGAAACTTCTTGTCCTCACTGTCCTCTGCCAAAACTACCCAGGATCAGCTTGCATTGATGGCCTAATTGACAATGTAATCTGCCTCCAGCTACTGTCATCCTCTCAAGATCCTGATATGTTGCACCCTTCCGCAAACAAAAGCATGCTCAACATTTCCAAAAGCAAAGACACTTTTGACTGTTTTGATCTTGAAAGCAGTGCCTCATCTCCAACCCGGCTTTTGCCTCCAAAGTCCTTGGATGTATTGTTGTCTCTAAAATATTGCTCTCTTGGTTTCAATCCCTCAGTGTCACCGTATCAAAGATTCTCTAAACAAACTCACAAATGACATCCTCTGTGATTCGACCATGAAACATGAGTATTCCTTTGCCATCTGTTGCCTATCAATTTGCATCCAGATCACCACCAGCAATGGCTTCTTTTTCTGCCTCCACATTAATACCTCTAGAGACACCCCCCCCCCCCCCCCCCCCAAAATTATCTATCCTTGACACCATTTCCTAATTTATGTGCTAGTCCCTGGCTGTGCCATCTGTAGCCACAAGGTTGAATTTCCACATTTATGCTAATTACACCTCCTACCTCAACCTTTTCTGCGCCTCTCCTCTCTTAACATTTCCACTTTCTTGTGTATCTGACTCCTCATCTATCATCCAGTCTTGAATGAGCCTCCATTTACTCCAATTAAACTTTGGGAAGACTAAAGCCAACATATCCGTTTCCCCACTTCACGTGTTTTGTATTCAAAATCCTATTTAATCATCCAAACTGCATTTTCTGATCGAAGAGCTGTGCTGCTTCCTACCCTGCCACAGATGGCACTGTGCTGGATTAGATGGCCAATGATGGCAAGTTACCATTCAAAAGTCTGCGAAAATTCCACCATCAGCATTGTGATTTTGAAGAAACATTCCTTCATCACCGACATTAAAATCTGGGCCATTTGTTTCACAATAGAGTAACAAATGAAGGACCTTTCTAATAATTATGTCGATTGTGAAATTTAGTTCTATTTTTATTGGCTTCTAACTTTCTTTGGATTATTTCAAGTGTTATCATTTTATTTTCCCTTTGTGTACTTTAGCTTATTCTTAAGTAATGGGTTTACTGTAACTATCTATGTTATGTTTCGATAAAATGTAATGTAAAAATGTAATGTTTATGCATTTTGAGAGATTGTAAATTTGCTAGTTTGAAGTGAATTGTAATTTTTAAGACAAATACTGTACATATACAGTGAGGTGCATAAATATAGTGTGGTGCACATAAATAAGCTGGAGATAAATGCATATCTTTTTCTGAATAGCGGATATCTTGCCCAGGAAAGGACAATTGAAAAATGGTGGACTGCTATTTTTGATGCTAAATTGGAAAGCTTTGAGATGCTGATGCTCATTCTCAAAGTGCTTTATATTGGAACTCTTGCAGTTTAGGCCACAGGAGACTGAGGTGGTGCGAGTTGATGATTCTACATCTGGATAAGAGCTGACTTTAGCAATGCCAAAACAAAGATCAATGCCTAGACATTGCGTTGCTGTGATGCAAATTATTAAAGCAGCAAACAGAACTGAGACTCAAAGGCATAATCATTCCAAAATGTCCTCCATGGGGAGCTATTCTTTTGAATATCTCATACCATCAGGAAGTGAACTTGATTTGAATGAGCACTTGCTATCAACAATAATTCACCGTTCTATAAAGTGAAAAACCAGACAGTCTCTCTGGACTGCAGTCCATTATGGTAATGAAACCATTTTGATGAATAAGGAAAAGCATTTTGAAAATGAGCACTTGGTATATAAATGCACTTTTAAGTGTCTTTGATCTTTGCTGGACAGCAATAACATGTCATCTTAAGTGACGCTTGTAACTGTGGCAAATAACTTTAATTTATATAATTGAGACAAGCCAATCTCTTATAAAATTATTGCATATCCTCCGATACTAACCCCTGTGAGTTGTCAAATGTTGAGACAGAGAGCTTGACCTTATTTCTTTGAATATTTTCACCTCTTGGTGCAGCCACCTATCTATACTCTAATCATGCAGATAACAGCAGAACACATGCGATGTGGAAGATAACCGATTGGGGAGATTGTAAGACACATGCATCTAATATCACAGTACCGATGTAACTAATTTTATTTCCCTTATGAAAGTTGGTGTTGTACAGTTTCTGCTATTTGGGTTTCCCAGAGCCTGATGCCCCAAACCAGGTAGTGTGAAGTGGACCAGTCCTCTGCTCCGGAGAAAAAAAAATGTGCCGGTGTTTTTCATGTATTCTACAATTACTCAAAATGATTAATGCAGCTGCCATCTTACTGATGCAGCATTGTTACCTTGTAAAATAATTCTCCAGAATAAATGGCATAATAAATTGCTGGCATCACTGATGAAAGCAATATTTTTACAACTGTTTTTGAAAAACAAACACACATTTATCAGGATCTTAACCTGGAGCATGTTGTTAGTGAACAGGTTCCCTATGTGCTTTCAAGTGGTTTTAGTGCTGGAGCAATTTGATGTCTGCAATTGTCTATAACTGTTCCCCATCAATGCCTTCAGAAAATCACAGCAATTACTCTGTCACATGACAGAATGAGATGGTGCAAGAGCACATATGAAAGATGTCATAGTTATCAAGCTATATATCCAATATTCTGTTTTTATTGCCTGTTATAGAAAGAATTTGTCTTTCACAAACTCTGAATGTTTCTGATGCTTATCTGCCCATGGTGTATGAGTTATGTAAGGTAATGAGACACAAATTTCTGCACAGTAAGCTTCCACAAACCGCAATGAAAACAAATGAGCAGATGATCTGTTTTATTGATGTTTGTTGGCCAGGAAATGGATTCCAATGTTCTTTGCTGTGGTATCTCTGCAGGGGGTCAGATAGCTCAGTTGGATGGATGGCTGTTTCATGATGTGGAGCGATACCAATACCGCTGGTTCAATCCCCATACTGACTGAGGTTATTCATGAAAGCCCTGCCTTCTGAACCTCGCTCCTTGCCTGAGGTATAGTGACTCTCAGTCAGCTCTCTCTCAAAAGGGGAGAGCAGCCTATGGTCATCTGGGACAGTGGCGACATTAAATTTAATTCTGTATCTCTGTCACAAACCTGAAAGACCAGATGAGACCAAGGTTTAATCTTTCATCTGAAAGACCGTACCTCAAGTAATGCCAGTGAATTGTCAATGTACATTACGTCAGGGGTGGGCAAACTTTTCCGTGCAAGGGCCACATTCAGAAATTCACAATTCACAAAGGGCCGCATAGTATATTAAGTAAAATAATTACTTCACCCGGTTATGATTCTGGGCGCCTCATATAGAACATAGAACAGTACAGTACAGAACATGCCCTTCGGCCCTCGACGTTGTGCCGAGCAATGATCACCTTACTCAAGTCAACGTATCCACCCTATACCAGTAAGTAACCCAACAGCCCCCCCCCCCTTAAAAAAAAAAATTAAAAAAAAAAAAAAAAATTATTATTATTTTTTTAATGACTTGGTGGGCCGCAGAAATACCTTTGCGGCCCGCGGGCCGTAGTTTGCCCACCCCTGCATTACGTGCTTTCATCTGAGAGGGTCCTGAACAAAGAACCTTCTGACTCAGCAATGAGAGTGCTATCGCTGAGTGCTGATACTTAATTATTATCATCGAATGGGTACAGCACAGATCATGGAATCCCTACAGTACAGAAGGAGGCCATTTGGCCCATTGAGTCTACACCAACCCTCTGAAAGAGCACCCTACCTAGGCTCAAAGCCCACACTATCCCTGTAACTCCACCTAGGGCCAATGTAGCATAGCCAATCCACCTAACTTACACTTCTTTGGACTGTGGAAGGAAACCAGAACACCCGGAAGAAATCCACCCAGACACACACACAAACTCCACACAGGGAGAGTCACCCGAGGTCGGAGCACCAGGGTCCCTAACCACCGTGCCGCCCATGATCTGTCCCATTTGGCATGTCGTGTCTGTGCTGGCTCTCTGAAGGAGCATTTCACCGAGAACCAGCCTTCTGTTTCACCCCCTACGGCCTCCACATTCTTCATTTTCAGATAATAATACATTAACGTGAGACTCGCTGGTCTGTAGTTCTCTGGCTTCTCTCTACAACCTCATTCCAATTCCCACTTGAATGCCTGATTGAACCTGTCACCACCACACTCCTCAGATAGTGAATTCCAAATCCTAATCAAAGTCGGAAACATTTTTCTGTATGTCGTCATTGCTTTTGTTAACTATTGTAAATGTGTGCCCTCTATTATTCCACCAATGGGAATAGTTTCTCCCTGTCTATTTGGTCTAGACCAGTCATAATTTTGATGACCTCTATCAACAGTAGCACAGTGGTTAGCACCGATGCTTCACCCCGCCAGGGACCCGGGTTTGATTTCCGGCTTGGGTCAATATCTGTGCAAAGTCTGCACGTTCTCCCTGTATCTGTGTGGGTTTCCTCCGGGTGCTCCGGTTTCCTCCCACAAGTCCTGAAAGGTGTGCTTGTTGGGTGAATTGGGCACAACTTCAAGGTGAGAGGGGGAAAGTTTAAGGGAGATGTGCGTGCAAAGTTTTTTACGCAGAGGGTGGTGGATGCCTGGAACACTTTTCCAGCGGAGGTGGTAGAGGCGGGCACGATAGCATCATTTAAGATGCATCTAGATAGATATATGAACAGGTGGGGAACAGAGGGAAGTAGATCCTTGGAAAATAGGCGACAGGTTTAGATAAAGGATCTGGATCGCGCAGGCTGGGAGGGCCGAAGGACCTGTTCCGGTCTTGTAATTTTCTTTGTTCTTTGTATACTGAATTTTCCCTCCGTGTACCTGAACAGGCGCTGGATGCAGCGACTAGTGGATTTTTACAGTAATTTAATTGCAGTGTTGATGTAAGCTTACTTGAAAATGAAATGAAATGAAAATCACTTATTGTCACGAGTAGGCTTCAATTAAGTTACTGTGAAAAGCCCCTAGTCGCCACATTCCAACGCCTGTTCGGGGAGGCTGCTACGGGAATTGAACCGTGCTGCTGGCCTGCCTGGGTCTGCTTTAAAAGCCAGCGATTTAGCACAGTGTGCTAAACCAGCCCCTGACACTTGTGACACTAATAAAGATTATTATTACAAACCTCTTCTCAATCTTCCCTTCTCCAAGGCACAGAGTCTCAACTTCTGCAATCCATCTAAATAACTCGAGTTCCTCATCCCCGGTATTATGCGTGTGAATCTTTTATAGCAACATATAGGACTTGGGAGCAGAAATATGCCATTTGGTCTTTCAGGCAGCTCTGTCTTAAAGGGACCGTTTATTCTTAAACTGTGTCCATGTTCAAGTCTCCCACACAAGAGGAAACATGATTCCAGTCTGGATGAATTGTGTCCCATCTATGGGACGTGAGCAAGGAGATTACAGGGGTCTGTGTTAGGTCCCCTATTGTTTTACAAATGACATAGATGACTATGTGGCGGGTTAGGATCAGTAAGTTTGCGAATGACACACAGATTAGTCGACTGGTTAACAGTGAGGTTAAGTGTCTTGGATTACAAGAAGAAATAATCGGGATGGTCAAATGGGCAAAAAAGTGGCAGTTGGAATTTAATCCTGAGGTGATACACTTCGGAAGGATTAATGTGACCCCACTGTTTTCAACTTGCGAATCCAAAAAAGACCAATTTATCCCTACCCTCTGCTTTTTGTTAGCTCACCATCCTTTATCCATGCTAATATGTGACACCCCCCTCCCCCATAACCATGTGCTTTGGTGTAGTAATCTTTGATGTGGCACATTAGCACGTGCCTTTTGGAAATGTAATTACATCACGTTTACAGGTTCCCCATTATCTATCTTCCTTATTACTTCCTCAAAACATCTCGTAAAAATTAGTTAAATACGGGCAGCAAGGTGGCGCAGTGGTTCGCGTTGCTGCCTTACGGCGCTGAGGTCCCAGATTTAATCCCGACTCTGGGTCACTGTCTGTATGGAGATTGCACATTGTCCCTGCCCGTCTGCCCCAACAGCCACCCATAACCCCCACAGACTGTCGAGGCCTCTGGCCGTGCGGCTGAAGGCTATTGGTGATGGGGAATTCACAATCGTCGGTAAGTGAGCACTTCACATCCCAAGTGGATCACGTGGGTGCGCGTGCCATGTAGCATGTGGGCGTCATTGCCTAGCATCCAATTCACACCTTGATGCTTGGACACGTGTTGCGAACACAGCTGGAGGCAACACCACACAAGCAGCAGCTAACATCCGGACACCCAGGGGGTGGGACACAGCTCTGGGGACATGTCTACAGCCGGAGGGTGGGTGAGTGCCAAGGAGGCTGCTTCGAGCAATGGGAAAAGGGATCGGAGGTCAGCCCGCAATGTGGAAGAAAGTGACAGTGACAGAGGCATCATAATGGTTGTGCAAAAAGGTATTTCATGTCTTTTACAATCCCCACTCTCCACTATTCCCCACCCTCTTCCCTGGTGCCCTTCTTGACCCTGAACGTGCTTGGCCCTCCTCTCTACCGCTCTGTCTAGGTGTTTCCCCAGGATGCACACCTGAGGTGGAGGCAGCGAGATGCTTACTTTATCCTGAGATGTTCTATCCCTCTGGCATACGTCTTCTAGGGGCCCCGGCGCATTTGGCACTTGCACAGACGCGCCACCCTATCCCATGTGCTTACTTTGAGACGCAGCCTCATCAGAGGGGTGGAACCCGGGGAAGCTAGTGGGCACCATTGTCACTCCATGGGATGGGTCTGGGTTGGCACCCAGCGCCTCGCCTGGTTGGTGCCCATAGGGCCCTGGGATTCACCTTGCGATGGAGGGGAAGTTGGTTCGAGCCCTGGCTGCCCCAGCGTCACCTGCTGGCCCTGGCAGTTCAAATAGTCCGCACCATTGTGTCGACGCCCTCGGCGATGCTCTTCAGTGACTCTGGCATATTCTGCAGTGCCTCTGCAATGCCCACCTGCAATTGGGTCAAGCTCTGCTGAGCCTTGACCATTCCCAACCGACGCCAGGACATGTCCCACAGAACCTCATCAACGTCAGCCTGACACTGGGTGACATCCCCCAGCGAGTCGGACATTCTTCCGAGACTCTCAGTCATGGCCGTCACCGACTGCGCGCCACCGTGGACACCTTCACTCATGGTGCTGACATTGTGCATCAGGCTTTCCACTGCCACCCTGGCAGTGTTGGCCTCGGTTCGACGCATTGTTGCCAGCGTCATCTAATTATAATCTTTATTGTCACAGTAGGCTTAGATTAACACTGCAATGAAGTTACTGTGAAAAGTCCCTAGTCGCCACATTCCTTCGCCTGTTCGAGTACACCGAGGGAGAATTCGGAATGTTCAAATTACTTAACAGCACGTCTTTCGGGACTTGTGGGAGGAAACCAGAGCACCCAGAGGAAACCCAGGCAGACACAGGGAGAATGTGCAGACTCCACACAGACAGTGACCCAAGCCGGGAATCGATCCTGGGACCCTGGAGCTGTGAAGCAACAGTGCTAACCACTGTACTACCTTGCAGCGCTTCTGTGTCCATAGCCTCTGGGATTCTGGCAGCATGGTGGTACAGTGGCTAGCACAGTTGCTTCACTGCTCCAGGGTCCCAGGTTTGATTCCTGGCTTGGGTAACAGTCTGTGCAGAGTTCGCACGTTCTCCCCGAGTCTGCGTGGGTTTCCTCCGGGTGCTCCGGTTTCCCCCCATAGTGCAAAGATGTGCAGGTAGGGTGGATTGGCCATGGTAAATTGCCCTTAAGAGTCCAAAAAGGTTGCGGGGATAGGTTTGAAGTGTGGGCTTAAATGGCGTGTTCTTTCCGAGAGCAGGTGCAGACTCGATGGGCCAAATGGCCTCCTGTACTGTAAATTCTACGATTCTATGACTCCTCCAGGCGGCTATGGATCTGCTGGAGTGACGCTGACATCTCCCTCTGAATGTCCCGGTAGCTCCCTATCGTCTCAATCAGCTCTGCGTACCTCTGTACCACAGGCTCATCATCAAGCTGGGTCCTGGGATCCAGCAGTGCTTCGACTGCTGTCGCGCCTGGAGGTTCCTGCCTCCACCTGATGTCCGTCAGTAACAGTGTGGTACTCACCAGATTATGCCCCAGAAGCCTGTTCCCTAACATGTCCCACTGAGGTGTGTGTATCTGAGCTGGTGGAGGGTGGGGATGACAGCTGTGCCACGACTATAACGGTTGCATTCTCGGAGCTCTCCTCCAAGATGTTCTTTTTTTTTTAGAACAGTACAGCACAGAACAGGCCCTTCGGCCCTCAATGTTGCGCCGAGCCATGATCACCCTACTCAAACCCACGTATCCACCCTATACCCGTAACCCAACAACCCCCCCCTTAACCTTACTTTTATTAGGACACTAAGGGCAATTTAGCATGGCCAATCCACCTAACCTGCACATCTTTGGACTGTGGGAGGAAACCGGAGCACCCGGAGGAAACCCACGCAAACAGGGGGAGGACGTGCAGACTCCACACAGACAGTGACCCAGCCGGGAATCGAACCTGGGACCCTGGAGCTGTGAAGCATTTATGCTAACCACCATGCTACCCTGCTGCCCCTTCTCTTTGGATTCAGGAGGGGGTGCCACCTGGGATAGGCTGGCGCCGTTGGCTGGAGGACCTGCTGGAGATGAACATGTGGACAGTGGGAGGGATGAGTCAGTAAAGCAATAACCACTCCCGTTTCACGGGTCCCCCGGGTGGAGCGTGGTGGTTCCTCACCTCTGCAGTGTCCGCCAGCCTCCACGCGAGTGACCAACCTGTCCTTGGCCACCCCAGCCACCTCCAGGCCCGCTCCTTGGAGATGAGGATAAGTCCGGCACCCTTCTCCAGCCTGGGCCCACTACCGAGGATTATGGGAGAGCTTTTCCTGAGGAAACAGAGGGGGCATCGTTAGCCACACGGGTGGTTCACAATGGGGGAGGGGGTGGAGGAAGGGTTGAGGGGAGTTGGGGGTGGATGCTTCTTTGTGGGGGGAGGGAGCGTGTGTTAGTGGCTACTCACTCATGCTACCTGGTGTAGGTCATTAACCTTCTTAAGGCAGTGAAGGCCAATCCTCCTGGTCACGCTCCCCAAGCTGACAACTGCTGCCACCTCATCCGTGCTACCTTGTGGCTGACTCTCCGGGTCCCTCGGGGGGGGGGGGGGGGGGGGACATGACATCTCTCCTGGCCTCCACAGCATCTAGCAGCCTCTCCAGGTCAGCATCCCTGAATCTTGGGGCTGGTCTCCTTGGTGCCATTATTGCGCGTTGGCTGGTGTTGGCTGAGCAAGTGCAGCTTAAGTGCTGCTCGACCTTGTTAGCGGGGGACTGGCGAGCCTGGTTCCGGCGAATCAGCTGGCGAGCCTTCATTTGCGCCTCTTTAAGTGGAACAATTAACGTTGAATTACGTTGCTGGGCTGAGCGCCGGGAAGCTCACAGCAATTTCCACTCGCTACCATGTTTAGACATTTTTCCGGAGAATCGCGTCCATAGTTTCTTGTTTTTTCGGTCTCCTTTCTTGAATAGAGATGTTCGATCATTTACGCCTCTAACGACAATCAAGTCATATTTATTTATCTCAGTGCTAACAATTCATCCATTTTGTCATGAATGTTGCCCACATTCAGATACAGAGTCTTTAACTGTATTTTTTTGCCACTTTTGCAATCTCTGGCACAGTGGTTAGCACTGCTGCCTCACAGTGCCAGGGACTCTAGTTTGATTCTGGCCTTGGGTGAATCTGTGTGGTGTTTGCACATTCTCCTCGTGTCTGTGGGTTTCCTCTGAGAACGCTGGTTTCCTCCCACAGTCCAAAGCTGTGCAGGATAGGTGGGATTACGGGGATAGGGTGGGGGAGTGGGTTGAGGTGTGGTGCTCTTTCAAAGGGTTGATGCAGATTTGATCGGCTAAATAGCCTCCTTTTGCACAGTAGGGATTCTATGATCTGTTGATCCACTGTTATGTTTGTAAGTTCTGTCCCTTCCTGCCACGCTCCGGTTATTATTATCCAAATTTCAACCTGCTCTATTATCTCATTGTTTCTCTTTGAATTACAACATCTCTTCTCGTATAATACCTTCTCCCGAATATTTAATTTAAAATCCTTTCTACCATCCTAGGTATATGACTTGTCAGAATACGGGTTCTAGCATGGCCCAGGTGAAGACTGTCCTAACCATACAGCTCCCACTTTCCCCAACATTAACCACTAATTGAAACACATTTCTCCTACACCAGCCTTTGGGCCATGTAGTCATCCGTCTAATTTTATTTACTTTATGCCAATTTTCTCTCGGCTCGGGGAATAATCCAGAGATTATTAAGCAATTTTAATGATTTTTCTACACCTTCTCTAATGTCTTCACATGGATCATAGAGTTTACTGTGCAGAAGGAGGCCATTCTGCCCATCGAGTCTGCACTGGCTGTTGGAAAGAGCACCCTTTTTAAGCCGACGTCTCCTCACTATCCCTGTAAGTCAGTAACCCCGCCTAACCTTTTTGGACACTAAGGGCAATTTTAGCATAGCCAATCCACCTAATTTGCACATCTTTGGACTGTGGGAGGAAACCGGAGCACCCGGAGGAAACCCACACAGACACTGGGAGAATGTGTAGACAGTGTGACCCAAGCCGGGAATCGAACCTGGGACCCTGGAGTTGTGAAGCAACAGTGCTAACCACTGTGCTACCGTGCCGTCGTCCCTAAAGCATGGTGCCCATTACTGGAAGTAATATCCCAGTTTAGGCCAAATTAAGGTTGGTTAGCTTAGTTGGCAGGAAGGCTGGGTCATGAAAAATGAAAATGAAATGATGCGGAGTGCCAACAGCACGGGTTCAATTCCTGTACTGGCTGAGTTTATTCATGAAGGCACCACCTTCTGAACCTTGCCCTTCACCTGAGACATGGTGACCCTCTGGTTAAATCATCACCAATCAGCTCTCTCTCTCTCTCTCTCTCTCTCTCTCTCTCTCTCTCTCATCTCTCTCTCTCTCTCTCTCCTCTCTCTCTCTCTCTCTCTCTCTCTTCCCCCCCCCCCCCCCCCCCCCCCCCCCCCCCCCCCCAGCTCTCTCTCTCTCTCTCTCTCTCTCTCTCTCACACAAAAAGTGGGAGAAGAGCCTCTGGGACTTTGGCGACTTTCAGTGTTTCCTGTTAGTTTAATGTAACTTCCTTGCTTTTGTATTCTGTGCTGCTATTGATCAAGCTCCGGATACAAATGGTTCAGTAATCGTGCTCCAGGCTAGCCACATTTATGATCTATGCACATATATACCTAGGTCTCTCTGTTCCTGCATACTCTTCAGAATTGTACCTTTTATTTTATATTACTCTTTGCTTTCTTCCTATCAAATGAATTATTTCACAGTTCTCTGCATTAAATTTAATCTGCCATTTGTCTGCCCATTCCAATAATTGGTTTATATCCTTTTGATGTTCTAGGCCACCTGTCTCACAGTTCCGAATACTTCCAAGTTTTGTATAATCTGAAAGTTTTTTAATTATGCCCTGTACACTGCAGTCTAGGTCATTAATATATATGTATATCCGAAGAGGAGAGGTGTTAAGACTGATCCTTGGGGAACTCCACTACAATCCTTCCTTCAGCACGAAAACCATCCATCCATTAACCACTACCCTGTTTCCTGTCACTCTGCCACTTTTGTATTCTGGTTGCCACTGTTCTTATTTCATGAGCTATAATATTTATTTCAAATCTGTTGTGCTGTGCTTTATCAAATATGTGTTAGACGTCTGTGGACACCACATCAATAGCATTATCCCATCAATCCCCTCTGGCCACCTCATCAGAAAAACCCGGGCATTAACAAGTGCATGCTCACGTTCCTCAATTAACCCACATTTACCCAGGTGTCTATTAATGTTGTTCTGAGTTATTGGACTCTAAACTTATATTAAAATTGAGGCATATTTGGGGGTGCCACGGTGGTGCAGTGGTTAGCACTGCTGCCTCACGGCACCGAGGTCCCAGGTTCGAGGGTCACTATCTGTGTGGAGTTTGCATGTTCTCCCCGTGTCTGCAATGGGCTCACTCCCACAACCCAAAAGATGTGCAGATAGGTGGATTGGCCATATTAAATTGCCCCTTAATTGGGGGAAAAAAAGAATTGGGTACTCTAAATTTATTTTTTTAAAAAGGACAGCCAATCGACCTAACCTGCACATCTTTGGGTGGTGGGGTGAAACCCACACAGACACGGGGAGAATGTGCAAACTTCACACAGACAATGATCTGGGGTTAGGATTGAACCCTGGTCCTCAATGCTGCAGGCAGCAGTGCTATGTACTGTGCCACCGTACTGCCCTAGATTTGTTACTTGTCAAAAGCTGTAACATTTGACTAAACCCTCAGCCTCATCCCACTTCCAATCCACTGTTAGTCAAGTGGTATCAGCCGTGGTTCAGTCTTTCCTCTGATTCAAAAGGTTCTGGGTTCACTTCAAGGCTGAGATTTCAGTGCAGTGCTGAGGGGGGCGCCACACCACTGACTGACCTCGTCTGCCTCTCAGGTGGATGGTAAAGATTCCATGATATTATATCATAAATATCATAACCATGGATTAATTGAAATAAATGCAGTTTCAATAGTGTTTATCCAGTGTTCCTAAAGTTTAGGCTTATCACATATCCCTTGCTAAAGTGTCGCTCATAAAGTTTAAACAGTAATATATTTTTTGTGACAATATAAGCACATTAAATTAAACCAACTCAATTATTTATTGCTGTTTTTAAACCCATTACAAAATCATTGTGTTCTATTACAGTAATGCAGTCTGAAGCAGAATCTATCCTGGAGTATAAAAGCATTTCTACTGAATGTACTTTGCTGTGAGTAGGGTGTGGTAGTAGTGGCCGGTAATGGGCAGGCTGATTTTCAGACTATTTGGCAGAATTTTGTTGATATGCAGCCATAAGATAAAAGCATGTCCATGAGCTGTCAGTGCAATCAGTAATTTAGACTTTTCAGTTAATTACAGAGCAGTTTGTGGTTTGGTGATTTCCTTTTGTAGGCAGTCTATGGGGATGATTTAGATGTCCATGTGCATCATGACGAAGACAATTGGTGAGTTGCGTTTTTATATCTGAAATATCACCTCCAGTAAAATGCAGCAATAAACCACATAGCTGTTGCAGAATTATTCTGTCATGTTATGCAACTTGTGACCAGAATAAAAATTTAAAAATGAAGTATGAATTAGGAGCAGGGATAGGGCGGCATGGTGGTGCAATGATTAGCACTGCTGCCTCATGGCGTTGAGGATCCGGGCTCGATCCTGGCCCTGGGTCACTGTCCACGTGGAGTTTGCACGTTCTGCTTGGGTCTGACCCCACATCCAAAGATGTGCAGGATAGGTGAATTGGCCATGCTAAATTACCCCTTAATTGGAAAAAGAAGAATTGGGTATTCTAAATTAGAAAAAAGGAGCAGGAGTAAACTGCTCCATCGCTCAATAAGATTATGGTTGATCTGATTGTAACTTCCACTCCATATTCCCACCTGCCCCTAATAATCGTTCACTCCCTTGCTTATCAAGAATCCATCCAGCTCTGCCTTAAAAATATTCAAAGGTTCTGCTTCCACCGCCTTTTTGGAAGAGCTCCAAAAACACATGGCCCTATGAGAGACAAAAAGCGCCTTACCTTGTGTCTTAACCTTTTCTGTAGCACTTTATCAAATGCATTCTGGAAGTCCAGATACACTATATCCACAGGCCCCCTTTATCCACTTTGTTTGTTACATCTTCAAAGAATGGCAGCAAATTAGTCGACCACTATTTATCCATCTTAAAACCATGCTCACTCTGATAGCTTTTAGCCTGGTGATTGTATTCTCAATTGTAATTAGAACCTCAAATAAATACCTCACATTCAACAATTAAAAACTAATGGAGTAATTTCCTTCATAGTAAATAAAGT
Organism: Scyliorhinus canicula; assembly: GCF_902713615.1. Taxonomy (NCBI): domain Eukaryota; kingdom Metazoa; phylum Chordata; class Chondrichthyes; order Carcharhiniformes; family Scyliorhinidae; genus Scyliorhinus; species Scyliorhinus canicula. Next base: position 22,999,740 of record NC_052149.1, read on the forward strand.
CAACATCAAGTGCGAGGGGTGGCATGGTGGCACAGTGGATAGCACTGCTGCCTCACGGCGCCGAGGACCCGGGTTTGATCCTGGCCCCGGGCCACTGTCCATGTGAAGTTTGCACATTCTGCTTTAGCTGAGAGAGCTGGTCTCTCCCTAGCTTCTCATAGCAGAGACTGTTCCGTGATAAAAACTAAAGAACAAATAAAGTTTTTTGCTTTACTGTGCACGGTCCTCTAGTTCAGTGTTTTTCAATCTTTTTTTCGGGGACCCTCTTTTGCCAACTGGCCGACCTTCGGGACCCATGATGGCCGACCTTTGGGACCCACGCCACATTTGCTAACCCAGTTTATCCTGATGCAAGGCAGTGTTTGAGACACAAGTTTTCTTGCCCATGCAAGGGAAGGAAAATAAATCATCTAGTTTTCCTGCTCTTACTCACTCTCCCGTAGCCTCTGGTGCATTGAATTTATGTCAACATTGAATGAGGACAGAATCATATATATCTGTGATGTCCTCCCATCTCTAAAGGTTCATTGTCCAGGGTTGTATATGAAGGATAGTTACTCATGAGGGATATCGGAGAGCCACCAACAATTGTGAACCTGCATTCACTGTGGGACGTTGCCTCGAGGAAACAAAGAAGTTAAGGAAGAAACTAAGGTGAGAAGAATAAAGAACACATATCAGTGGGAGAGAGCCATTTGTGGTTCTTGTGAATAAAACAGCCATAAACCTGAGGATAGTGATATTAAAATCTTAATTTATAATTGGCTTAAATGCAATTCAATTATTTGATGCCAGTTTATTCAACTTCAAAGTACACTATTAGAAACAAGTTCACCAATATTGATGAATGCTGACAACACTAAAACAGACCCACGGACAACTGACAAATGAACTATTCTGGTTATCATTAATCAGACAAAATGGACATTGAAAAAAGTTTTTGTGAATATTCATTATTTTCTCAGATATTCAGTTGTGTCATTGTGATGTGCTCATGTCTCCTCAACCAGACGACATGCCATTGCAGTCACTTAGTCAAGATTGTTGTCTCCAATAAAGTAGCATGTTAGTGCACTGGCAGCCTATTCCCTACACCTGAATGTGCCTCCACGCTGTCGCTGACATACACACTTCTGATCCCTCAGCAACAACCACACTGCAGAAGATCTGCAGAAGATTTTCAAGCTATTTGGCTGCATGGGGGCGTGCACACACACACGGAATCCATGTCCAGGCTTGTGCTCACTCACCGAGGGCTCTGACTCTCAGATCTGCTGAGCTTGGCGTGTGTTCTCTGATGGTCTCCTTCTGTTTCGTGACTCACATTCTGCTGCAGAATGGTCTCCTGGAGGGAGAGTATGGCCTCCTTGGTGTTGTTCACTAGACCACTATTCTGCATAGAGGTAAAACACATGGGGCCCATGTTTGGCGTATGGAAGTGCAGATGGACCATGTCTGGGCGAACTCTTGGACCACAGCTGCAGCCAGGAGAAGTAGAGAAATCCGCCAAACTTTTCGAGGCACATGATTTTGAAAGCAAAGCCGCCACTGGGAAGTCACTGGTGCTAGTGGGTTGGGGGAAACAGTGGGTTGGTGGGCTGGCTTACAGAAAATCTGTCCAATAATTGCTCCCTCTAGAGAACTAAATTGCCATTTTAGGCTGGATTTTCCCTGCAGGCTCCTGAATGCTGATGTTGGGGAAACTCTGCGTTAGCAACTGATTGATACAGAACACTGTGACCCTTACTCTGACACCCGTCCGCGACCCACCTGCAGGTCGCGACCTGCACTTCGAGAACCCTGCTCTAGTTGCTAAGCAACTATTTATCTTTCACACCGCAGTTCCTTAAACACAATTGAATCATAGCTAGAACTGAAACTATCCTCCATACGCACAAACATCTTTGCTCAGCACAGAAACATTTAAGTAAACCATCCTAAAACTGGACCTTATTTCTAATGTTTCCTAATACAACTATAAATCCTTTAAAATTACCTTTGGTTAACAGGGTTCACCTCTTGGGTAAAGCTCCTATACAACGCTCCCATGGCGAGCGTACGGACCAACAATACCAACTCCCAATACTTACAGCTGCACAGGGGCACTAGACAAGGATGCCCATTGTCCCTGCTGCTGTTCGCCCTGGCAATCGAACCGCTAGCTATCGCGCTCAGGGCAGCAAAAAGTTGGAGGGGGATCCAAAGGGGAGGCAGAGAGCACAGAGTCTCACTCTATGCAGATGACCTGCTCCTCTACATCTCGGACCCACAGAGCAGCATGGACGGAATCATTGCGCTCCTGAAAGAGTTTGGAGCCTTCTCGGGCTACAAACTCAACATGAGCAAAAGCGAGATCTTCCCAGTACATCCGCAAGGGGGGGCAGCACTAAAGGGGCTGCCGTTCAAACAAGCCCGACACAAATTCCGCTACCTGGGGATCCAAATAGCCCATGACTGGAAAGGGACCCACAAATGGAACCTCACCAGTCTGACAGCGGAAGTAAAAAAGGACCTGCAAAGATGGAACACACTCCCACTCTCCCTCGCAGGGAGAGTCCAGACGATCAAAATGAACGTACTGCCCAGGTTCCTCTTCATGTTTAGATCCATCCCGATCTACATCCCCAAGGCCTTTTTCAAAGCGCTGGACTAACTAATCATGGCGTTCGTATGGGGGGGTAAAAATGCTAGGATCCCAAAGAAGGTCCTACAAAAAACAAAATCCAGGCCGGGGGGGGGGGGGGGGGGGGGGGGGGGAAGCCCTCCCAAACCTACAATTCTACCACTGGGCGGCAACAGCCGAGCGAGTAAGGGGATGGATCCAGGAGCCAGAGGCCGAGTGGGTGCGTGCGGAGGAGGCCTCCTGCGTGGGGACCTCCCTCCGGGCCCTCGCCACAGCAGCACTCCCATCCCCACCCAAAAAACACTCCAGCAGCCCGCTGGTGACAGCCACCCTCCAATCCTGGAACCAACTGCGGCAGCAATTTGGCCTGACCAAAATGTCGGACAAAGCTCCCATCTGCAACAACCATAGGTTCACACCAGCACTGACTGACGCCACCTTCAAAATGTGGAGGCAGGACGGAGGGACACTGACAATCAGGGACCTATACACGGACGGCAGGATCGCAACACTGGACGAACTGACAGAGACATTTTGGCTAGCCAGGGGGAACGAGCTAAGGTATCTGCAGCTCAAAAACTTCTTACGAAAGGAGACAAGGACGTACCCACAACCGCCACGACAGACACTACTGGAAGACCTACTGGACGCAAGTATCCTAGATAAAGGGAACTGTAGCAACATGTATGACCGACTGGTAGAAAAGGCCGACACCGTACTGGACGCAACAAGAAAGAAATGGGAGGAGGACCTGGGGATTGAGATAGGGTGGGGACTCTGGAGCGAGGCACTGCATAGGGTCAACTCCACCGCCGCGTGCGCAAGGCTCAGCCTGATGCAACTAAAAGTGGTACATAGAGCCCACTTAACAAGAACCCATATGAGTAGGTTCTTCCCAGAGGTGGAGGACAGATGTGAATGGTGCCAAAGAGGCCCGGCCAACCATGCCCACATGTTCTGTCTTGCCCCAGACTCGTGGAATACTGGACAGCCTTCTTCGAGCCCATGTCCAAAGTGGTGGGGGTGAGGGTGGAGCTATGCCCGAAAGTGGCGGTCTTCGGGGTCTCGGACCAGCCAGATCTATTCCTGGGGAGGAGGGTGGACGCCCTTGCCTTTGCCTCCCAGATCGCCCGCCGTAGAATCCTGTTTGGCTGGTGGTCAGCAGCACCACCCTGAGCTGCAGACTGGCTGTCCGACCTCTCGAAATCTCTCCAAATGGAGAAAATCAAATTCGCCACCGAGGGTCAGACGACGGTTTCCACAGAACGTGGGAGCCATTCATGCAACTGTTCCGGGACCTGTTTGTGGCCAACGAACAAGAGGAAGAATAGCCGGGTGGCCAAGAATCAGGGGAAAATGGTCGGGAATCGGGGGAAGGTAGCCGGGGCATGGAGGGGAGAGATGGACCCGGGGGGGGGGGTGCTAAACCTGAGGAGGGAGGGAAGAACCACGGGGGGGGGGGGGGGGGGGGGGGGGGGGGAGGGGGGAAGACAGCTAAACCTGGGGAGAGGGAGGCGAGCCGTGGAGGGGGGTAGGACGGGAGAGTGGGGTGGGGCGGGAGCCGGAGGGAGGGCACGGGATGCCAAAACGTGCATGACACCTCCAGGAGCGGGGAACGAGGAAAAGGGAGATGGAGGACGGGAGGAGCAGCAGAAGCGGGTGCGAGCGTGGGACGGCACGAGACCCGTCCGGGAGGGGTGGACGACAACAACAACACAGCACAGCCAAATATCGCACACTGTGATTTTCTCCCCGGCACCCAAATGTGTGTGCGCCCCCCCGCCCCCGCAGGCAGTCGCCTACTTACGTGGTGTGGGTAATTTTGCCAGATGTACAGAGCTGCCGCTGTCGAGCTGGTGCACAATACCCCACCAGTTATTCTATTTCATATTTTATTATATTTTTTTTATGTTGGGGTGTGCCCTTCTCCTCTAAATATGTGTATATATAGATATGTTTCTTATTCTGTGTACATAACGGGAATTATACCTTGATCAAAAACCCAATAAAAACATTTATAAAAAAATAATTTCAGCAGCAACCCAGGGTGGGATGGGGTTTTGGGTTCGTTATGGGGGTTTGTTCTCATGGTTTTATGCTTATTTCTTTTTCTTGTTAATTTATTGTTTTTGTATTGGAGGGGAGGGGTTACTGCTTTTCTCTGTTGTGATAAAATTTGTTGTCGAAAATTTGAATAAAAATTATTTCCAAAAAAAAAATTACCTTTGGTTTCCTAACCAGTATAAAAATAGGAAAGCGCTGTTGCAACTGTATAGAGAGCATGGGTGAAACCGCATCTGCAGTACTGCGGACAGCTTTGGTCCCCTTGCTTGAGTAAGGATGTAAATGCATTAGAGGCGGTTCAGAGAAGGTTCACTAGGTTCATCCCAGGGGTGAAAGACTTGTTTTATGAAGAGAGATTGAGCAGTTCAGGCCTATACTCGCTGGAGTTGAGAAGAATGAGATGAGATCTAATTGACGTAATCAAGATGGTAAAGGGGATGGTAACATAGAACGGACCGGGATTTCGGAGTGTTGACGCTGGCGTCAAAACGGGCGCGAGCGACGCCGGCATCAACGGGCCTCCAGGCCGAGCATTCACCCCTTCCTCGGGGGCTAGAATGGCGCCGGAGTGCTATGCGCTGCTCCAGTGGCGAAAGCTGGTCAACCACAGCCGGCGCGGGTCTGCGCATGTGCGCGCCACGGCCGACGCAGGTCTGCGCATGCGCGCAACAGCCGTCTTTGCGCTGGCCCCCGGGCAATGTGGCGGAGCCCTACAGGGGCCCGGCACGGAGGAACGTAGGGCCTCCCCCCGCCCCGGAATGAGCCCGCCCACCGATCAGTTGCCCCCGATCGCGGGGCGGGGGGGGGTCTCCACGGTGGCCAGTCCGGAGCCAGCTCCTGCCGCGCCCCCACCAGGATGGCCCTTGCAGCCAGAACGGCGAGGTCTTGCTGGGTAGGACCATACACAAACAATGCCGGTGGAAATCGGCGGGCACTTGGCCCGTCGAACGCGGAGAATCACCGGGGGGGGGGGGGGCTTTCAACGCTCCCCGACCGCGCCGGTGTGATTGCCGCTGATTCTCCGGTTGCCGGAGAATTGGCGGCCCGGCATCGGTGTGGCGTGGCGGGATTCGTGCGCAACCCCCCCCTGCCGATTCTCCGACCCGGTGCGGGATTGGAGAATCCCAGCCCGGATGTTTCCCCATGTTGGACATTCTAGAACAGGCGGCCATTATTTTAGGCTTAGGGCTTGCAGATTTAAAAAGGAAATTAGAAGGAATTACTTCACTCAAAGAATCCTGAATCTGTAGAGTTCTCTACCCTGAGTGCAGTGAGCCCCAGAACAGTAAACAAATTTAGGGGGCGATGGCGAGGTATTTAATTAGTTGAGGGATGAGGGCTATGGGGAGTAGGAAGCCAAGTCCTAGGTTTTGGTGCTTTGATATGAGCTTGGCTGGGATTATGGTGTTCAATGCTTCACAGCTCCAGGGTCCCAGGTTCGATTCCCGGCTGGGTCACTGTCTGTGTGGAGTCTGCACGTCCTCCCCGTGTGTGCGTGGGTTTCCTCCGGGTGCTCCGGTTTCCTCCCACAGTCCAAAGATGTGCGGGTTAGGTGGATTGGCCATGCTAAATTGCCCGTAGCGTAAGGTTAATGGGGGGATTGTTGGGTTATGGGTATACGGGTTACGTGGGTTTAAGTAGGGTGATCATTGTTCGGCACAACATCGAGGGCCGAAGGGCCTGTTCTGTGCTGTACTGTTCTATTCTATTATCTATTAAGGCGGAGCTGTAGTCAATAGTGAGCCTGTGGAATTCTCTACCACAAAAAGCAGTTGAGGCCAAAACATAGTATGTTTTCAAGAAAGAGTTAGAAATAGCTCTTGGGGCCAAAGGGATCAAAGGTATTGAGGAAAGCGGGAGCAGGTTGGATGTTCAGTCATGATCATAATGAATGGCAGAGCTGGCTCAAAGGGCCTACTCATATTTTCTATGTTTCTCTGAATGCAAATCCCGGAAGCAAAGTGATATCCTTATTTGCTGAGTTTAAGGTGATTAGTCCACCTTAATCTGTGGAGGGGACATTTCTCGGTAATGTGAGCCATTGTTTGTGTCATTCCACAAGAGCTTAATGTGTTTATACCGAGGCCCCTGTGGTGAAGGTTGGCTGCACAAGCTCTAATTGTAAAATCTAGGGTAGAGTTTTATTTTTGCTGCCTGAGTAGTAATCTGATTGAGCACATCAACCTGCCTGGAGCCTGATTTTTAATTCCATTGATTTCAGTGACTGGTTCTATAAAGGCTGGATAATTTGCTTTGTTGCAATGCTGTCCAAAGTAGTGATGATGAAAATCTACCCACTTGATGATGCAGGTGCAATGTCTGAAATGTGGCATCCTCGGGACCCCCAGGTTTTCAATTACCTGCCATTGGATTGAAGGGGTGGACATGTGTCTCACTGCTGCAATGGGTTTAGGTTCTGATCTTTCATTGATTCTGCCTTCTGGGTTTGGTCTGAGAATGGCCTCTTCATTCTTGCATTTACTCTGTTCTGGGAGTGGTGTCCAGATCTCTTTCTCTCTCTCTCTCTCTCTCTCTCTCTCGCTCACTAGTTTTCAGACAATTCTGGTTTCTGAACAGTTGAAATTTTGGATAACATCCCTGTATAACTGAAGAAACTGACCCAATGATTTGAGGTGTTTTTCATAGCATCTCTGTGTGAAGCACAGTGAATGTTTTCCTATTGAATAAATGCAAGTTGTTTCAGTGGTTCTGTTTATTTTCTGTTTTGATTTTAGTAGCGATTGCTGAAGACTTTGTGCCAGTAATTTGTTGAATGGGTTACTGTGCCTGGCTATGCAAATTGAAAGTATGAAGATAGTATTAATGAGATTTCTGAAGATAATCTTGTTTTTGCAAGTATTTTGGTGAGTAGTTAGGCATTTGTATACTGCATGTTAAAACTTGCCCATCTTGAGAGTACTTCCATGGATTTAGCTGCTGATTACTTGCATTCCTGTGTATTAGGGACCTACAGGTTTCTAAAATATGCAATGTGCTTTTGGGTGCTAATTCAAGCCGAGGGTTTTGCCATGTGAGAATACTTTTAAGAAATCTGTGTTTATAAATGGGTGTGTATATAAATATCTGTAGTGAGAGTACCTTTAAGAAATGGGTGTTTATTAGTGCAGTGATGTCAGAGAGTGGGTGGAGTTGGGCTGTCAGTCAGTTTTTTACTTTCGTTTTTGAGCAGGCTGCAGGGTGTGTTTTAGTTTTGTTTTCAGTGTTGGAGCTGAAGCCAGACAGAGCAGATGTACTGTTGTTCTCTCTGCCATCAAAAAACTGTCTCTTGATCATCTGGTGAATTCAGAATTATAAATATTTTCAGTAGTGAATGTAAACCTAATGTGCTTCTGTTAAAAAGTGTTTATTTTGTCTGGATGTTGTTTGGGAAGTTATTAAGCATTACTTAGTGTTGTATTCTTTGGTAGTTGTATTGGAATTAATGGTTGCTAAGATGTTCACTATGTTTTAAAAAGGTTAACTTGAGTTCATAGAATAAACATTGTTTTGCTTTAAAAAACACTTTTCCATTTCTACTGTACCACACCTGTATGCTCCCCATACCACAATCTATTAAAAGTTGTGGGTCAGGGGAACTCCATGATACACTTTGGGGTTATCTAAACCTTGGCCCATACCAAATGTTTACAGAGCTGATTGCCTAAAATTTGTTCTGAAGAATGGGGAGGCTATCTTACATTGATCACAACCAATCTGACTCGAGTCCTATGATTAAACTTGATCATTCTTTGCAATGGATAAATGGAACCGGAAGTGGTTTCCAGATGTAGCTAGAACAATTCTCCTAGTACAACAAATTGTACTTTTGAAAGGGGCAGCCGTACCCACTGGCATGAGTCAACTATTAAAATTGTAGGGGCAGCACGGTGGCACAGTGGTTAGCATTGCTGCCTATGGCGCTGAGGACCCGGGTTTGAATCCTGTCCCTGGGTCACGTCTGTGAGGAGTTTGCATAATCTCCCTGTATCTGCGTGGGTTTCACCCCCACAACCCAAAAAAGATGTGCAGGATAGGTGGATTGGCCACGCTAAATTGCCCCTTAATTGGAAAAAATAATTGGGTACTCTAAATTTATAAAACAAAACAATTAAAATTGGATTTTTGATCATTCCACTGGTAATTTCTAAAGAATTTGGAGATCCTGAACACTCAGTAACTATCAGTGATGAAATTACCAGTGAAATACCTTACAATATCACTGTAGGTTAATAAGTAATGTTGGCAGTCTCTGTTAACAGTCTGCCTTTGTTTAGCTTGCTGTTTTTTTGTATTGAACCACTGTAAGAAACAGCTTCTGTATCTGTCCCCTCCCAAGTTTCTGCTATGATTCTTGGCCAGTTGAGTCATTTTCATTAAAGAAATGCATTAAAGAAATCCAGCCAGACGTTGGAGTGGAAAATGAGGGCTACAAAACAGTCAATGTGCTTCTGTATACTTGTGTGACTTTAGAATCAGTCTACTTGATAGAAATTTCTGACAATAGTTCAGCGTATATCTATTTTTTTGACATTTTGTACATAAAATTATAATTAGAAATTAATAGAGATTTTAAAACAATCTTGTCCAATGTGATATTACTGATGCAACACATTTGAAAAATATATTTTATGTGTTGCATATGCTCCTCACTGGAATATGAAGGTCTGTTGTGCATTTTGGTACAGATAAGTATAAAACTTGCACTGAAATTGTCTACCTGTGTTGCTGTTTCTTGAATGGGGTCCCTCCTCACAAGCGAGAAAGTAATTATAAAATACCATCCTGGTCCCCAGAACTGTATCCCTTTGGCTTAGATTTGTAGTAGTGATGTATTGGTGAGTGCATTAAATAATTAAAAGATATATTCAATGATTGAAATTGGGAATAATTGCACAAAAGCAAAATCATTGTGTTGGTAATCAACACCATGTAGGTGCAGTCCACTGCTGCATAATGTAGAACACCTAGGAGGTGATCTACCTAGTGTCCCATGGAGTAATTTGTTTCCCAGTAGGGTCAATAATGCGGAATAAAAAGAGATATGGCTTTGAGGTGAATAACATTGCATTTCAATTTGCAGCAAAAACCTATGGAATTCCAAGTGGCACCTTGAGTTGCATATATAGAGTAAACGGAGGGCTCGATCTTCTGGCATTGTTACATTCACGCTCAAGCATAACGAGGCCGGTGAATAGCGGGAGAGGCCAAAAACGAGATCCGTGGCAGGCGCCAAACTGTTTACGGAATCTCGCCGTAGCGTGGTCAGAAATCATTATCACCACTTAAGCTCCATTTCCATACAATCAACGAGAGCGACCCCATATCCACCAGCCTCCCGTCATTCATTGGCCTCCCCAGCAAGTGCTCACACTGGCGTCGATTAGTACTCCTTTTGAAAAACGTGAACCTGGTGGAAGGGCTTCCGTGGGAAACCGAGGAGATGAGCAGCAATCTTTGCTCACAGGCAAAGAGCCTGTGAGTGCTGGCCTTGCCACCCCAGTGCTCTGTGGGGGTGGGGGACCCTCTGCAGGGATTGGCCGCCATGGGAAGGTGGGGAGGGGGAGGCTTTGGGGGGGACAACTGGGGGGAGGGGTTTACATGTGGCACCACCATGCCAACCCCTGGATCCCAACCCTATTCAGGGGCCAACTCTTTGTTACTGCCCATCTGCCCCACCAATTGCATATATCCCCCACCGACCGCTGAGGATTCTGGCTGCGTGGCTACGGCAGTTGCGGAAGAAAGTGACAGTGGTATCATAATGGTTGTGAAAAAAGTTGATTAATGTGCCGTAAAGTCTTGGTTGGAGGGGCAGCTGATTGGAGGGTCGTGCAACAGGCTCTCCACAGTGGTCGTCACCCTAGCAGTGTTGGCCTCGGTGCCACCCATTGCCGGCACCATCTCCTGCGCATGTAGCCTCTGGAATTCTTCCAAGTGGCTATGAATCTGCTGGAGTAACGCTGACATCTACCTCTGAATATCCCGGCTGCTCCCTATCATCTCCATCAGCTCTGGGTTACCCACTTCCAGAGGTTCATCATCAGGCTGGGATCCAGCAGACCTCCGACTGCCGTCCCGACTGGGGGTTCCTGCCTCCATCTGATGTACATCAGCAGCAGTGTGGTACTCACCAGATTGTGCCCCTGGAGCCTGACCATTAACATCTATGTCCTACCGCGATGGTGTGTATCTGCGCTGGTGGAGGGTGGGCATGACAGCTGTGCCGTGACTATTATGGTGGCATCCTCTGAGTCCCCTCCAACATGTTTTCCTTGGAGTCAGGAGAGGGGGCACCCAGGATGGGCTGGCGCCGTCGGCTGGTGGACCTGCAGGTGAATGGACATATGGGCAGTGGGTGGGATGGGTTGGTTCCTGGCAGTTTCTCACCTCTGTGGCGTCCGCCAGCCTCCACCTTGGTGATCGCCCTGTCCTTGACCACACCGGTCACCTCCAGGGCACGCTCCTCGAAAGAGGTGAGGACTCTCCAGTCTGGCACCCCACCGCCAGTCGGGGTCCTCTCCCGACGATTCATGGATCATAGAAGTTACAGTGCAGAAGGAGGCCATTCGGCCCATCGAGTCTGCACTGGCTCTTGGAAAGAGCACCCTACAAAGACCACACCACCCTATCCCTATAACCCCATAACCCAGTAACCCCACCCAACACTAAGGGCAATTTTGGACACTGAGGGCAATTTATCATGGCCAATTCACTTAACCTGCACATCTTTGGACTGTGGGAGGAAACTGGAGCACCCGGAGGAAACCCACGCACTCACGGGGAGAACATGCAGACTCCACACAGACAGTGACCCAAGCCAGGAATCGAACCTGGGCCCTGGAGCTGTGAAGCAATCGTGCTAACCACTATGCTACCGTGGGAGAGTTTTTCCAGAGGAGAGCATCGTCAGCCACACATGTGATTCAGTGGTGGGAGGAGGGAGGTCAGGGGGTCTCTTGGAGAGTTGGTGGGTGGATGCTCCCTTCTGGGGGTTGGGGGACAGGCATTGGTGTCTACTAACTTGTGCCTCCCTGTGTAGATCATTGATCTTTTTCCTGCACTGCTGGGCAGTCCTCTTGGTCATACTATTGGAACTAAAGGCTGCCGTCACCTCATCCCACCTTGTGGCTCACCCTCCAGGACCCCCGGGGGAACAGGACATCCCTCCAGGTCTCCACCATGTCCAGGAGCCTCTCCAGGTCAGCGTCCCTGAATCTTGGGGCCAGTCTTATTCGAGCTGGCAGGAGTGGCTGAGCAAGTGCTGCTCAACCTTGTTGGTAGGGGGCTGGCAAGCGTGGTCTGGCGAATCGGCTGCCGAGGCATTATTTGTGGCATGAGGCCTCATTAAGTGGACCAATTAACATTTAATTGTGTTGCCAGTTTCTCTGGGCCGAGCAAACCTGTGGCAATTCCCGCTTGCTACAACACTTGGAAAGTTTTCCTGAAGAGCGCATCCATCGTCTGAGCTCCTGTGACTGCTCTCCATATCTCTTTATAACATTGGGTACAATTCAGCCATTGTGTTGCGTCCGGCATGGGTGCAACGGGTGTATCCTGCAAGGCGCCCGAATTGGGCTGCACGCTGGGCCGTTGGCGAATCACCTGACTCGCTCTGCCTGGTGCGATCTAGATCACACCCTTACTGAGCATAGCCATTAGTCTCATTTAAATACCCGGATGGCGTATGCACCCTGCACCCGGGAATCAACGGCCTTGTCTACGGGACTTCAACTGGCACTGTTTAGCACTGGTTTCCACAAAAGTGGACCAGACATGCTGGCACCTTGGAGTGTGTCTCGCAGGCCATGAGAGACTCCCGGTTGTTCGGGGACAGGGCAGGGCAGAGTAGTACCTGGGCAGCTTGGCACCCTGGCAATGCCACCTGGACACTACCAAGATGCTTGGGTGCCAGGTTAGCAAGGTCGGGGCCTGGGGTGCACTGCATATGAAGGAAGGTGGTCCTGAAAGGGGGATGTGTAGCGATCAGGGCTGCTATTCAAAATGGCGCCCCGATCTGTGAGGAGCCAGTCTTGCCGGTAGTGCAGGAAAAGAGATCTTGACTGGGAGAAAATCCCCGAGGTCCAAAAAAAGCGGGATGAATCTAGGCACGCAGCTGCTGAGAAATACCCTGCCAAAAGCGGGTTTTGATTTCCCACCCCCACTGTTTCAATGTGCGTGTGCTCTTTCAGAACTTGTGTACTGCAGCTGCATGGCTGTTGATGCCATTTACTGACCCCAAATTGCTTGTGCCATTTTAGTAAATCTCTTTGGTGCCCTCTCTAAAGTCTTGACATCTTTCCTTTGCTGTGGTCTCCTAAATTGGATGCAATGCTTCACCCAATGCCTCTAACGGTTTAGCCAATTTCCCAGCTTTTGCACTGTATGGGTGTGTGTTCAGCAGCGGGAGGCAGCCCTGGCAGTGCTATTAGCAGGATTTTCTGGTCCTGCCGTTGTCAATGGGAATTCTGTTTAATGCACCCCTTGCTGCTGCAAGACCGGTGGCGGGGGTGCATCATTGGCAGGAGCTTAGCGTGAACAGCCGGAAAAACTCGTCCAATGGCTCTCTAAAGCCAAGGATCCGGCATATATTTTGAATAACCTTATTAACTTGCCAAACCACCTTTGAAGATTTGTTTACGTGAATTACCAGGTTTCTATGTTGTGTAACATCCTTCAAAATTGTACCATTTAGTTTCTATTGCCCCTCCACATTGTTCCTTCCAAAATGCATCACTTCACGCTTATCTGCATTAAATCTCCTCTTGAGGTGCAGATTGCCTCAGCTCGTTTGCGTTTCTTTAATTTTCTGGACTGGTACTTCTATTTAATTGCAATTTTATTTTTTTCCCATATCTAAATTGAGTTTGTTTTTAATGTTGAAAGCTGGTTAATGTTTGTTGAGTTTATTTGGAAAATTAAATGATCCCAAGTATTGCATTTGCCTTTTGAGCTTGTGTAAAAGATTAAAGTAGAAATCAATACCATCTGTTGTGAAAAGGAATTTTTGTAAGATCTTTTACATATTTTAACCACCACTAAAAGGGAACCTGTAAAGCATCTTTTAGCTAAATATGAGGAAGAGAAAAATATTCTGAATATGTGTTGGTATTTCTGGTTTCTGGAACTCACTCGTGTTGTAAAGATCTTTGGTTTCATTCAGCTTGGAGAACTGAATATTAACCTCTCCTATGACTGTTAACCATTTTTGGTGACCCGTTGTGAGTTTTTAAAAATCCTTTCCCCTTTTGTTATTCATACTATGGGCGAACAACTGTGTAAGGTAGTTCTAAATAAAATGTCCTCTTAGGTGTTTTAAACCATCATAACTTTCATTGATGCTCTGGGTTTTGAATTCTACTTTTGAGGGAGGTAACCACTGATATTTGTTGTACTGTTGTGTTGAAGCTGACTGTTATGGATGGGATTGCGATGCAAAAGTAAGGCAGCACGGTGGTGCAGTGGTTAGCATTGCTGCCTACAGTGCTGAGGACCCTGGTTCGACCCCGGCCCCGGTCACTGTCTGTGTTAGGATACTGGACAAGCCTCACGGCGGTGAGGACCCGGGTTCAATCCCGGCCCCGGGTCACTATCTTTGTGGAGTTTGCACAGTCTCCCCGTTTCTACGTGGGTTTCACTCCCACAACCCAAAGATGTGCAGGCTAGGTGGATTGGCCACGCTGGCCACTTAATTGGAAAAAAAATAATTGGGTACTCCTAAATTAAAAAAAATAAGTGATGCAGAAGTATATTTCAACAACTGTTCCAGTGCACCTAGCTAAATGTACTGACTGTTTATTGCCTAGTTTTTTTACAATACGCCCCAAGTATAGAAATATTACTGTTTATGGAGTTTAACTGGAAAAAGTTTAAAAGATTGTTACAGAATGCCCCAAAGTTGAAGCAATACACCATAGTGCATCAGTGGTAATTGAGAACAATAGTGGATTGTCTGGAGTGAATAGTAAAATACTTCAGAATAGTCAGTACGAAAGATGTTTAATGTGTAAAGCTCCTTCCATGTGTTGCATCCCAAAAGAAAAAGAGTGTAATCTTTTTGTATCCCGTTGTAATCTCCTTTGTTTAAGCACAAAACACTAGTATTTGATTTTACCTTCTCACCCTCCGTCTGTATTTTAAATTCCACCATATTGTAATTGCTCCTTCCGAGAGGATCCCTAAATATGAGATCATGAATCAATCCTGTCTCATTACACAGGACAAGATCTAGGATCGCTTGTTCCCTCATAGGTTCCATTACATACTGTTCTAGGAAACTATTGCAGATACCTTCTATAAACTCCTCCTCAAGGCTGCCTTGACCGACCTGGTTAAACCAATCGACATGTAGATTAAAGTACCCCATGATAAATGCTGTACCATTTCTACATGCATCAGTTATTTCTTTGTTTATTGCCTGCCCCACCATAACATTACTATTTGGTGGCCGATAGACTACTCCTATCAGTGACTTTTTAGCCTTACTATTCCTGATTTCCACCCAAATGGATTCAACGTTATCCTCCACAGTACCGATGCCATCCCTTAAATAACAGAGCTACACCACCTCCCTTACCATCCACTCTGCCCTTCCGAATAGTTTGATACCCGTGGATATTTAACTCCCAGTCGTGACCATCCTTTAACCATGTTTCAGTAATGGCCACTAAATCATAGTCATTCACGATGATTTGCGCCATCAACTCATTTACTTTATTCCGAATACTACGAGCATTCAGGTAAAGTACACTTACGTTGGTTTTTTTTACCTCTGTTTTGAATCTTAACAGTTTTATTACTTTTAGTATTACTGGGCCTATTCACTGAGCTCCCCTCAGTCACTGTACCTTGTACTGTCGCCCTTTTTGATTTTTGACTTTAACTTCTCTGCCTTAACCTTTCCCCCTTCCTTTTGCTTCTGTCCCTGTTTTACTACCTTCCAACTTCCTGCATCGGTTCCCATCCCCCTGCCACTTTAGTTTAAACCCTCCCCAACAGCTCTCACAAACACCCCCCCTAACATTGGTTCCAGTCCTGCCCAGGTGCAGACCGTCCAGTTTGTACTGGTCCCTCCTACCCCAGAACCGGTTCTAATGCCCCAGGAATTTGAATCCCTCCCTTTTGCACCATCTCTCGAGCCACGCATTCATCGTATCTATCCTGACATTCGTACTCTGACTAGCTCGTGGCACTGGTAGCAATCCTGAGATGACTACCTTTGAGGTCCTACTTTTTAGTTTAACTCCTAACTCCCTGAATTCAGCTTGTAGGACCTCATCCCGTTTTTTTTTTTTTTTTACCTATATCGTTGTTGCCTATGTGCACCACGACAGCTGGCTATTCACCCCCCCCCCCCCCCCCCCCCCCAAGAATGTCCTGCATCTGCTCCGAGACATCCTTGACCCTTGCACCAGGGAGGCAACATACCATCCTGGAGTCTCGATTGCGTCCGCAGAACCGCCTGTCTATTCACCTTACAATTGAGTCCCCTATCACTATAGCCCTGCCATTTTTCTTCCTGCCCTGCTGCGCAGCAGAGCCAGCCATGGTGCCATGAACCTTGCTGCTGCTGCCTTCCCCTGGTGAGCCATCTCCCTCAACAGTATCCAAAACGGTATATCTGTTTTGCAGAGAGATGACCGCAGGGGACATTTGCACTGCGTTCCTACTCTTGCTCTGTCTTTTGGTCACCCATTTTCTCACCTATTTTCTATCTCCCTCAGTAACTTTCACCTGCGGTGTGACCAACTCACTAAACGTGCTATCCACGACCTCCTCAGCATCGCGGATGCTCCAAAGTGAGTCCATCCGCAGCTCCAGAGCCGTCAAGAGGTCTAACAGGAGCTGCAACTGAACACAGTTCTTGAACGTGAAGGAGCCAGGGACAGTGGACGTTTCCCTGAGCTCCCACATCACACACGAGGAGCATGACACGGGTCTGGGATCTCCTGCCAAGTTTTAAACCTTAGGTAAACTTATACAACTGCAATTTCAAAAAAAAACGGAAGAAAAAGAAATAAATTAGACAATGAAAAGAAAAACTACTTACCAGGGTTAAAAAGCACCTCCTCCCCACCCAGCTTTGAATTCCCAAACTCACTCTTGGTTGTGCCTCACGCTGGCTGTGTCTTCTCTGGCTCACTGGGAGAACTCACCCAGGGTCTCGGATGCTCCCTGGTTCTCTCCCTGCAGATTAAAAGTTACAGGCCAGAAGAAAAAGAGAACAAAACAATTGAGAAAAAGCACCTTCTCCCACTCTGGACCTAATTACCTCACTGCACCAAATGACCAAGTTCCAACTTCCCACTCTGGGTGTGCCTCACTCCGGCTGTGTCTTCTCGACTTGCGTAAAGCTTACTGAGTGCGCTTTCTGTCTGTCTTTTAAACAGACCTCAGCTAACCAGGGTGACTCAAACTTCCTAAACTTCCAAGAGAAGAATACAATGTGCACCTTTGTGCCCCTTGTTGCACAAATCCTGAGGGTAACTGCTGCCTGTAGAACTATACTCCAACATGAGCCCTTGGCCTCGGGTATGGAAATTAATGGGTGTGTGACACAATAGTGGGGTTTAGCAGATTCACCTACCCTGCACAACTTTGGCTTTGGGTTGTGGGGGTGAGACCTATGCAAACACGGGGGGGGGGGGGGGTGTTTAGCAGAAGTCAAGTAGAACAAAAACACTTTGTGACTTTGATACCGATGACATCTAGGAACACAGCAGGACATGAAGGGATTTGATTGAGTCACTAACAACAGGAAGTTGTAGATTTCCAATGAATTCAATTTAGATTTTTAAAAAAGTTTAGAGTACCCAATTAGTTTTTTCCAATTAAGGGGCAATTTAGCATGGCCAGGAGAAGTTAAACGGAAGTGGGAGGAAGAGCTGGGGAGGGGGATGGAGGCTGGGTATGGCAGGAGACTCTGAGGAGAGTGAACATATCCTCTTCATGTGCTAGGCTTAAGTTTATTCAATTCAAAGTGGCTCATGGGGCATATATGATGGTCGCCAGAATGAGCAGGTTCTTTGAGGGGGGTGGAGGACAGGTGTGAGCTGTGCGGGGCCCCCATATTCTGGGCTTGTCTGAAGCTGGAGGGATTCTGGCGGGGGTTCGCTGATGTTTTGTCTGGGGTACTGAAGGTGAAGGTTACCCCGAGTCCAGAAGTGTCGATTTTTGGAATGTCGGAAGACCCGGGAGTCCAGGGGGCGAGAGAGGCCGACATCTTGACCTTTGCCTCTCTGGTAGCCCGGAGACGGATTTTGCAGGAGTGGAGGGACTTGTGGGTGAGTGCTCTTCAAGGATAGTTTAAGACGTCAACAGTGGGTGGGGGGTGGGGGAAGACACGGGGGAGGCAGGGTAGGTGGAGGGGAATGGCAGGAAGGGTGGGGAGGTGGGGTGTTATTTATTTGTTATTTAGACTTCCTGTTTGTTCTCTGTTTTGGTTGTGTTTCATATGTATAAAAATATATAAATACCTTAATAAATTTTTTAAAAAAAGAACTACAACAGAAGCTGGCTTTGGTTTATCACAGAATAAGAGATGGGCCATTTAGGACTGAGATGAGGAATTTCTTCAGAGGTTGGTGAACCTTTGGAATTCTCTATCCCGAGGGCTATGGAGGCTCAGTCATTGAGTATGTTCAAAGCAGAGGTCAACAGACTTCTAGATGCCAATGAAGTCAAGGGATATGGGGATAGCGCAGGAAGGGGAGAAGGTAGAAGATCAGCCATGATTGAATTTGATGGCGGAGCAGGCGTGAAGGGCCAAGTGGCCTCTTCTGCTCCTATGTTCCTAGTTTCTTATGGGGAGGATGTCATAATCTACTTCATACTTTACAAATGTTGGAGGCCATCACTTAACTTCATGTAGGGGATTGGGAATATTATTCCATTTTTGCATTTGCTTTCTGTGGTTCTATTCTGACTGAACCAATGTGGCCCCCTGCTGGCTGACCAAATGGGGAGAAATTGCTTTGGAGTGGGACTGCCCCATTCTTTCTCTAAATGAATAAGATGACATGGATGGGGATGATAAAAGATGGAGTTCACACTGACATTGTTCTCAAATATAATTTATTCTTAAAATTTTGGAAGTACATTACATAACAGTTAAAATTTGATTTTACATTAAATGATTTTCAATTTATTTTAATACACTTTGTAGCACTCAGGTGCCTCAGTACATTTAAAATTACACTTATACTTACAATATACATTTGGATGTCAAACACACTCTGGTGTACACAGCCTGAGGCGTTTTCCATAATTTCCAGCCTTATGTGTATTATGATTGAAGGGTATTTTACAGTATCAACTTTCATTTAGTGGGAACAATCAATAAGTCAGATGGTCCCGATTTCAAACCCGCACAGGAGCTTTGAGCACATTAATCTGAGGTGATATTTGAGATTGCACTGAGGCAACACTACACTGTTTAAAGTGCTATTTTTCAGATGATCCATCTGCTCCCCCATCTGGAAGCACGTTTGGCCTGGCGTGGTGCTATTTGAAAAGCAGGAAAATATCTCCGTGTGCTGGCCAACATTTAAGCCTTAACCACTAGAATTTATGCACAATGTTCCCATTAAAATGTAGTCGCTGTGCGCAACTTGTTTCTATTAGTACATGGTCATCTTAAATTATTTTGTGCAGCTGCACAAACCGCTATTTATCCCATGACCAGGTTGGCATGGTACCTTTCAGACTAATGCATACTTGCACAGCTTAACAGGAACATTTGGCTGTCGCATTTTCATACAAGGCAATAATGACTAAACTTTCAAAAAACTGTAATGACGCCGAGGCGTTTTGAGACCAGACGAAGAGACTTGTCTTAGAACTGGGGAAATATCAAAAATGAGGGCCCTTTTTTTTGGAAATCTATACAACATCTCACACTGTTCAACACAACCTTGTATTAATAAATGAAAAGGGAAAGGGTAGGTAAATACTTATGAGAGAACACACCTCCAATAGATCTCAATGTATAGTTTCAGTTAAGTTCTCCAGAAACAGAGATCCAAACAAAATTAGTCCCTAGTGAGGGTACATTAATTTCTGTGGGATCCTGTCTGCTATACTGCCCTACCCATGCTTACTTTGAACCTGAAGTATCTTAAATCAAAGTACATGTGTACACAATTAGGTCATCGGTGTTCTTTTGCTAAGACAGCAATAAATCCAATAGGAGACATTTTTCACAGCAAGTACAAACTGAATATTCCAACATCTCATCTTTACCATCAGAGAAACAGACAAGTATATAATTTAAATCTATAAATTTACTTCAATATGAACGATAAGCTTATATCCCCACCAAACGGTGATTTTAAAAAATGCTTTGAAAAGTTCTCATCAGTCGCCTACTGCAAAAATAAAATTTTTTGGATGCATACCCCATAATGTATCAATATGAAAACGTTCTCATTTTTAGACCAGTATTTTCAAGCAAGGTGCTTCTAAAGAGTTATCTTTTGAACTGTAGAAAACTCACCATCACTGTCTGAAAAAGTGGCTCTGGAGGAGAGATCCTCACTTTGTAATAAAGGACCAATAACTGTAAAACGAAAGTGGAGTGAGCTGGCTGGGGGGGGGGGTCAGTCTCAACCCTGATGTTTACACTGGGCGGGATGGAACCCACACCTCAGCGTATAATCCAGGCCGTTGCTGTTCTAAATAATGGGGCTGTAATTTCTGTAATAAACTTTTAAATTAAACATGACATGATATGGAGGTTAACTGATTTAGCAAATTGAAATTTATGCCATATTTTTTTAAAAACCGTAATATTAAAAAAAAATTAATTAATTTGCCTTAATTCTTCTATTGACAGAACTGTAATATTCAAAAAATTGTAGATTTAGTATTATGTAGGGAAGCATCATTAAATACTGCACAATCATTTCAAATTTCTCCATAAAGTCCAACTTTGACCCAGTGTAGAGTGCATTTTACTAAAAGCTGACTTGAGATTTTATCATAAGCGTTTATCTGGTCATTATCGTATTGCTGTTTATGTTTCAAATTGGCTGTCATGTTTGCTTCATTACAATAGTACCACGCTTCAAAAAGTACTTCATTGAGTGTAAGGCACTTTGGAACATCCGGTAGTTGTGAACGTTGCTATATAGAACATAGAACGATACAGCGCAGTACAGGCCCTTCGGCCCACGATGTTGCACCGACATGGGAAGTCAAAAACTAAAGGCCATCTAACCTACACTATGTCATTATCATCCATATACATATCCATATAAATCCAAGTTTTCTTTGTATTCCTCAAAGTTTTTGTTTGTACAGTTTAAACTTGCCTTCGCTGTTCATTTTTTATTTTGCAGTAGGCGACTGACGAGAACTTTTCAAAGCATTTTTTAAAATCACCGTTTGGCTGGGATATAAGTTTATCGTTCATATTGAAGATTTAAATTATATACTTATCTGTTTCTCTGATGGTAAAGATGAGATGTTGGAATATTCAGTTTGTACTTGCTGTGAAAAATGTCTCCAATTGGATTTATTGCTGTCTTAGCAGAATATTACCTTTTGCATACATGCCTTTCTTGCCAGCTGGAATGCAAAGGTGAAGGATAAACATTGGCTCATCTTGTCAGTGCGAGCAACATTATGTGGTTTCTGGGAGTCTTCTTTGATGCCAGCAAGTAAATGTGCAGTGTTCATTGAGTAATCTTGTGTGCACCTTACTGATTGGTGTGATAGGAATGCCTAAACTTAAAACATGCCCCTGATTGCTCGATGCATTGTTGTACTGCGTTTTTAAAAAAGGTTCTCTGCCTCACACAACTGCTGTGCCTGTCCAGTCAGCCTAAAGCTTTGGCTTCTTTCAGATTGGATAGTCCACATTCTCCCATTTTCTTTCACCCAACACAGAAGTGATAATTCCATTGTGGAGCAAAGCAATGATGCGGATATAAGACTGTTCCCATAAGGACTCTTCCCATAAAGAAGAAATATGTTTCTTTTGAAAATTAAGGTTTGAATTTGAAACAAAGTTTTATTTTGTTTTAGCTTTAGGGTCGATGGGGGTGGGGGGGAACTGTCCACTGGTTGGAGTCACACCTGGCAAAAAGGAAGATGGTTGGAGGTCAATCATCTCACTCCAGGGCATCAATGCAGGAGATCCTCAGGATAGTGTCACAGGCCCAACCATCCTCAGGTGCTTCATCAATGACCTCAGTTCCATCATATGGTCAGAAGTGGGGATGTTTGCGGATGACTGCAGAATGTTCAGCACTATTCGTGACTTCTCAGATAATGAAGTAGTCCATGTCCAAATGCAGCAAACCGGGACAATATCCAGGCTTGGGCTGACAAGTGGCAAGTTTCATTCGCGCCACACAAGTGCCAGGCAATGGCCATCTCTTACAAGAGAAGATCTAACCACCGCCCCTTGACATTCAATGGCATTGCCATCATGAATCCCCCACTATCAACATCCTGGAGGGGTTACGATTGATCAGAAACTGAACTGGATTAGCCACATTAATGCTGTGGCTACCAGGGCAGGTCAAAGGGTAGGAATCCTATGGTGAGTACCACCTCCCCTGACCCCCAAAGCCTGCCCACTATCTACAAGGCATAAGTTAGGAGTGTAATGAAAAACTGTCCACTTGCCTAGATGAGTGCAGCGCCAGCGACACTCAAGAAGCTCGACACCATCCAGGACGAGGCAGCCCACTTAAATGCTCCCCCTTCCACAAACATTCAAGCCCTCCACCACCAACGAACAGTGGTAGCCATCTGTATCATCTACAAGATGCACTGCAGTAACTCACCAAGGTTCCTTAGACAACACCTTCCAAACCCACGACCACACATCTGGAAGGAGAAGAGCAACAGATACCTGGGAACCCCACCGCCTGGAGGTTCCCCTGCAAGTCACTCACCACCCTGACTTGGAAACATATCGCCGCTCCTTCACTGTCGCTGGGCAACTTCCTGGACCTCACTAACAGCACAGTGGGTGTACCTACACCTCGAGGGCTGCAGCGGTTCACGAATATAACTCACCACAACCTTCTGAATGGCAACTAGGGATGGGCAATAAATGCTGGCCAAACCAGCGATGCCCACATCCCGTAAATTAATTTAAAAAAACAATTGAAATAGCAGTTTTCCCAGTATTTGTGTTCTAATTTCTAACCCTGGTTCCAATTTGCTGACTAACAAAATTTTCTTGAGTAATACTTGTGATTCAATCCCTTCACCAATCCTTTTAATGTAGGCTTGATGCTCATAGTTCCTCGAGAAATATTGGTCCATAACATCCTGGCTCCCCAGCGTTGGATTTGTGGGGTACCCCAAAGTTGCGCTGGGGAATCCCTCTAAGTCCCAGGCAAGGGTGAACCTGGCAATTGTCCAGAAGTGCCAACTTCCTCTGGACATTTGCACTGGGAAACATTTGACGAAGCAATTTGAATCGTTAACCTCTGACGGTTCTACCTGTGAAACGCTAAGTCACTGAAAGAGTTAGAATAAAAGCACTTCTAACTTCAGTATAACTATTTTAAATACCTAGACTGAGCCCCCCTGGCCTATTCTTTTCAATGGGACATTTAAACTTGCTTGCTTTGCAGCAGCTAGTGCTGTACAAAAGGGCACAGGAAGAAGTCTTACAACACCAGGTTAAAGTCCAACAGGTTTGTTTCGAATCACTAGCTTTCGGAGCGCAGCTCATTCCTCAGGTGAGTTCATCTGGGGTCTGGAGTTACATGTAGGCCAGACCAGGCCGACTTCCTTTCCTAAAGGATATTCGTGAACCAGATGGATTTTTACAACAATCAATTATAGTTTCAATGTCACCATTACTGACACGAGTTTACAATTCCAGATTTTATCAATTAATTTAAATTTATTAATCAAAATCTAAAGAGTTGTTTGTGGCGTAATGATAAAGGACTAGTGATCCAGAGCCCCTTGCTAATACCCTGGAGATATTGTTTCAAATTCCATCAGCTGCCATGGTTTACTCTGGATTATTAATCCTTTACCACTACTGTTGCTCGTTCTGGTGAGTGTGCTTTGCACTCAATTGGCTCTGTTTTATTACTTAGCTCTAGAGTTGCCAGGTATCCTTATGATACCACCACGAGGTTCAAGTTCGAGTTCAGATCAATGACTCAATACACCAATTAGTAAGGTTCAAAACAAGACACGTTTATTAATACAGTTATTCACTACTCATGCATGTAATACTAAAAGACTAAACTATTCCTACCACTAATAGGCCAATACTTATCTGGATAAGGGAACCCGCCGGATCAGGGAACAATGGCCTCTTGCTCTGTACTGGATCTGCAGGCTTCCAGCTGGTATGGACTAAGGGGTCAGGAGTGTCTATCTCGTAGCGTGCGTTGTATGACACTTACTTGGTGGTGCAGCAATTGGTCAAGCCTCTCCTTCTTACGGTCAAGTTCTTCGAGAGCTGCTAAGGTGTTCTGCTGGGAGGGCCGGCTAAGAGAGTGAACTGAACTTGGGACCTGTCTTTTATAGGTCCCAGGGGTTTCGCGCCCTTTTGAGCGGACCCCGAGCTTACTTCTAATCGATTGGATCCCATACCAATCAATTGGTTTGAATTCCCCAATACTGGGGCTGTTTCTCGATCGCTGGGCGGTTCTTTCTGGCTTGTTTGTCTCCTTTGTTTCGGACATCCGTTGGCGCCGAGGAGTCTGACTTGCTATTGAGTGTCTCAAATGTAGCTAATTGTTGTAGCTATTGTTCCCGGGGATCGCTCATCAATATGTATAGCTGCTGGTTTCAGTGCTGTCTGCTTTCTTTGCAGGCAGAATACACAGGGACTCTGCAAAACTGCTTGTTTGGTTAGACTGTCCATTTTTCCCTGCTGTCTTTGTGTTTCTCCATTTTGTGTGGGGAAGTGGCCAACTTAGGTGGCTTCACTACACCACCATCTCCCTTTTACATCTTGCCTTCCAGGATTATCAGAAGTGCCGATGTCTGTTTTACTCTGCTTGACTCAACCAATGTGTATTTTAAAAAATAAATTTAGATTACCCAATTATTTTTTCCAATTAAGGGGCAATTTAGCGTGTCCAATCCACCTACTCTGCACATTTTTGGGTTGTGGGGGCGAAACCCACGCAGACACGAGGAGAATGTGCAAACTCCACACGGACAGTGACCCAGAGCCGGGATCGAACCTGGGACCTCAGCGCCGTGAGGCGGTTGTGCTAACCACTAGGCCACCGTGCTGCCCTTCCAATGTGTATTTTAAACCAGTATACAACTGACCACTACCCTTCAATGTTGATTGACCTACTCTACTTAATATGTTTGCAAATTGTCAATTTGTAGCACAAGTTTTAATGCATTATTACCTATAATAATGTACACTTTTTCACAGAAATTTGATATCAGAAGTGCTACCTTTTCCAATCTTCCTTATTCCTCTGTTGTTTAGAGCAACAATAGGGTACCTCGAAGTGGGGTCACTCCTTAACCGAAAATAACATATTTTAGATGCCTTGCATTGAATTTGCCAGTGACAAGTGTGAACAATAAACACACATTTGTTGCTTCTTTGAACATTTTCTTTTCCTGGTTGTTCAAAAATCTGAATTTTTGCTTTGATTCATGGCATGGTTTTTTTGATGGGTAAAACTCAGAACACATATAACTCTAATTTGTTCATTTAATGGCTAATATTTTGTCTGTTTTCTTTCAGGATCAGTTTGACAATATAGAGAAACACACACAGTGGGGAATTGACTTCTTGGAAAGATATACTAAATTTGTGAAAGAAAGACTAGACATAGAACAGAGCTACGCAAAACAGTTAAGGTAAGACATGTGCTTTGAAATCAAACAATTGTGTCATGCTTAGAAATATTTTGGTCTACATGGCTAAAGTAGCCTTCATTGGCATTTGATACTAGCAGTTTTAGTTCATAGTTTTACAATTTATTCTTTAGATCTATAGAAAGACATTTGATGGGGTGTACTTTCTTTGTACAATTTTTCATGAAATCTTTTCAAAAATATATATTTTTTAGTCCTGGAGCAGCAATACAATCCCAAATTGTATAACAAAACATTAATTATGCTAAGAAGGCAAATACATTCGATACATTGCTTCCTCATGAAAGTCTCAGCTTTGATCAAGAAAGAAAAATGATCATATTTGACATTGAGGTTAAGTAGATGGTAACACATTACTGTATCTACAGATCTGGTAAATGTGAGTGATTTATGAAAGATTGATAGTGTACAGTTCTAAGATGCAAAAACTCAATTTTTATTCTCCACCTGAACACCCCATCCTCGGCCTGCTGATCTGTTCCAGTGAAAATCAATGCAAGTTCAAGGAACAACACCTCATATTTTGATTAGATACTTTACAGTCTTTTGGACTCAACAGTTTTGTTCCCCATGTAGTATAATGGTATCTGGCATCGAAAGTGTTAACGTGGGAATGGGCACAGTAACACCCACATTATACAAAGACCAAAGATGTATGATGTAAAGAGCCACATGAGCAGTGACTAGAACGTATTGTATGACTGGGCAGAGATGTATGGAGTTAGCTACTAGCTTAGACTATGCTCTGTGTATACATACACAGTTACGTGTTACAAATAAACACTTCATGTTCAACCATAGAAGACTCAGAACATCTTCATGGGACCTACTGAATAGGCCTAGACAAAAAGACAGAAGCTGAACAAATTAAAAAAAAAAAATTTTTATTCTCCATTTTCACATTTTCTTCAGAATTTACCCCCCCACCAACAAACAGTAAACGGTAATGAATACAATGTCAATCCCCTTATTAACCCTTAACATCAACAATGATCCCATCCCCCCACCACCCGCCAAACAACGGCCCACCTGACAATATTTTTTAAAAAAAAATGTTTTATTCAAATTTTCACATTTTCACAAAATATTAATAACAGAAAATACTAAGAACAGAAAGAACAGACCCGACCCCCCCCCCCCCTGTGTGTACAAAAGAAAATAATAAATTAATGCCCGTCCTTAGCAAAGAACCAATATACCCGTCCCGTCAACCCAAAACAAAGAGACCCCCCTGAAGAGACCCTGGGTTGCTGCTGCTGCTGACCCTTTTTTTACCGTTCTGCCAGAAAGTCTAGGAATGGTTGCCACCTCCTGAAAAACCCCTGCACTGATCACCTTAGGGCGAATTTCACCCTCTCCAATTTAATAAACCCCGCCATATCGTTGACCCAGGCCTCCACGCTTGGGGGCCTCGCATCCTTCCACTGAAGAAGAATCCTCCGCCGGGCTACTTGGGACGCAAAGGCCAGATTGCCGGCCTCTTTCGCCTCCTGCACTCCCGGCTCGCAAACTTCCCGTCTACAAACAGGTCCCTCACCCTCCTAACACCTGCCCTGTGCCAACTCAGGAACCCACCATCAATTCTCCCCGGGACAAACCGGTGGTTCCCCCGTATCGGGGACCCCATCGAGGCCCCCACCTCCCCCCTGTGCCATCTCCACTGCCCCCAACTTTTGAGGGTAGCTGCCACTACCGGGCTCGTGGTGTACCTCGCTGGAGGGAGCGGCAGCGGCGCCGTTACCAGCGCTTCCAGGCTCGTGCCCACACAGGACGCCATCTCCATCCTCTTCCATGCTGCCCCTTCCCCGTCCATTACCCACTCACGCACCATCGCTGCGTTAGCAGCCCAATAATACCCACAGAGGTTGGGTAGCGCCAGCCACCCCCTATCCCTGCCCCGCTCCAAAAACACCCTTCTCACCCTCTGGGTCCCGTGCGCCCACACAAACCCTGTAATGCTCTTGTTGACCCGCCTGAAAAAGGCCTTCGGGATAAGGATGGGGAGGCACTGGAACAGGGACAGAAACCTCGGGAGCACCGTCATCTTGACTGATTGCACCCTACCCGTCAGAGACACTCGGCCCGTTCCCCACGGCGGCAGACCCCCATCCTGACCTCCTCTACCTGCTCCAGCTCCCTCTTGGCCATTACAGCAGCAACCCGGTACCCCCCCCCCCCCCCCCCCCCCCCCCCCCCCCCCGGGCCATTACAGCAGCAACCCGGTACCCCCCCCCCCCCCCCCCCCAAAAGCTAGGGGCCCCCCCCCTAGCTGCGTTGCTCCCTCCATTGCACTCCCGTAAGTCAGCTGACTCCTGCTACTCCCGCCACTCCTTCGACCCCTCCCAGCGGGGGCTTCACCCCCCCCCCCCCCCCCCCCCCCCCACCCAATTGCCCACCAGCAGGCTCTTCTCCCCCCTCTACCGCTCTCAGCATGGGTAAAAACCCGCGCTTACCAGCTCCGGTCCCGCCCCCTTCAGCCCTCAGCGCAGGAAGAAGCCCGCGCTTTCCAGCTACCCGCCCCCGCCTCCTCTGACTCCGCTCCCTTTACTGGTCCTTCCCGCCATCGGCCCCCCACATTACAGGTCCGCCCCTCTCCCCGAGCCCACACGACAGACCCAAGCAAAAACAGTACCCCATCCACCCTAAAAGCAACAAAGAACCAACAATAAACAGAGAATCCCCTTCACAATGTAACACAGCTACATGCAAACCCCCACACCCAACCCTCAGTTTGAGTCCAGTTTCTCGGCCTGTACGAAGGACCACGCCTCCGGGGACTCAAAGTAAAAGTGTCGGTCCTTGTAGGTGACCCACAGACGCACCGGCTGCAGCATGCCGAACCTCACTCCCTTTCTGTGCAGCACCGCCTTCGTCCGGTTATACTCGGCCCCCTTCTTTGCCACCTCCGCACTCCAGTCCTGGTAGATCCGTACCTCCGCGTTCTCCCACCTGCTGCTCCGCTCCTTCTTGGCCCACCTGAGCACACACTCCCGGTCAGCAAGCCGGTGGAACCGCACCAGCACCGCCCGTGGCGGCTCGTTAGGCTTGGGCCTTCTCGCCAGTACTCTGTGGGCCCCTTCCAGCGCCAGGGGCCCCTGGAAGGACCCCGCTCCCATCAGCGAATTTAACATGATGACCACATAGGCCCCCACGTCCGACCCCTCCAGCCCCTCCGTGAGGCCCAGGATCCGCGGATTTTTCTGCCTCGAACGATTCACCATCTCCTCGAACCGCTCCTGCCATTTCTTATGGAGCGCCTCATGCGCCTCCACCTTCACCGTGAGGCCTAAGATCTCGTCCTCGTTTTAGGAGACCTTTTCCCGGACCCCTCAGATCGTCAGCACCTGGGCCGTTTGAGTTTCCAGCAGCTTACCAATTGAAGCCTCCATCAACTCCAACAGCTCCGTCTTGAGTTCCCTGAAGCAGCGCTGAAGAGCCTCCTGCTGCCCCTGCGCCCACTGCATCCATACCGCCTGGTCTCTGCCCGCCGCCATCTTGTATTTCTTCCCTCGCTCCTGCTTTGGCTTTGCTGGCACTTTTTTGCTCGCCCCACTCCTGCTCCAGGCCCCCATACACTGCTGGGGAAATGTTGCTGACTCCTTCCCACACCAGGAGACGTCGTAAAAGTTCCATTGGGGGCCCTAAAAAGAGCCCAAAAGTCCGTTTCTAGCGGGAGCTGCCGAACGTGCGAATTAGCTCCGCATAGCCGCAACCGGAAGTCCCCACCTGACAATATAAGCATCAAATAAAACTAAACCTCCCAAGGAGGAAAAAAGAAAAAGGAATCTGGAATCGCCCCTGGTCACCGTTGACACATATAGTCCACTCCCCCAATCCCCCTCATAATATTCAATGCCATCCAATCCCCGAAAGAGTACTGTGAATGACACCCATGAATTGTAGACAACCCCTCACCCCACTCCCAGACTCTTTCCCACCCCCGCCCACTTCCTCTTGTAAACTCCTCCCCCCAACTTCTGTTCCTTCCCCCAACTTTTGACCCCAGCTAGACTCACCGAAATCAGCCTCCAATGGCCACAGCCCCTCCCCCCACCTCACTCCCGTTCACTGGCCGGCTTAAATCGGCCAGCGTGGAGGCCCCCGCCCAGGTCTCCTCCCCCTTGCCCGGTCCAAGGAAAACCAAGAAATCCCCTTTAGCACACAACCCCAACATACACACCCAAGCCCCAAAGAACCATCATTGCAAATGAAAGTCCCAAACTCTTCCCTTGTCCAAATATATAGCGTCGACTCATTTAGTACATACACCAACATGCAGTGAAAAAGTTACATGAGTCTACATCGGAACACGACCCGCTCTCCGTCCCAATTCTCAATTCAGCCACAGTCCTTCTGCCTTCGCAAACTCCTCCGCCACTTCCGCCATCCCAATGTAAAAGTCCTTGGATTTGTAAGTCACCCTCAACTTAGCTGGATATACTATGCCGCACTGCACCTTGCTGATGTACAGTGCCTTCTTCACCCGGCTGAAGGCAGCTTGCCTCATCGCCAGCTGCACCGTAAAGTCCTGGTGTATGCGTATACCTGCTCCAGCCCACTGCACCACCTGCTTCTGCTTTGTCCAGCACAGGACCTTCTCCTTCACGCTGTACCTATGGAAACAAACAGTTACTACTCTTGCCAGCTCATTCGCCTTTGGAATAGGCCTCCCCGACCGATGAGCCCGATCCAGTTCATATCGAGAGGGATTGTCCCCCTCCCCCAATAGCTTTGCCAACCTCTCCGTCGGCTTGGGCCTTCCACCCCTTCGGGCAGACCCACGATCCTCAGATTCTGCTGCCTGGATCTGTTTTCCAGGTCTTCCATTTTGGCTTGCAACCCTTGTTGTTCTCTGTCACTGTCCGCAAATCCTTCCCTACGAAGGTGAGTTGATCACTGTGCTGCGATAATACCTCTTCCACTTCCTTCAGTGTCTCACCTTGCTCCCGCACCTCCGCCGCTGCGCTTGATACCACCGTCCTCACTGGGGCAACCGCCTCCTCCACCAGCACTTTCAATATCGCCCCCATCTCCTTCTTCATCGCTTCCATGTGCTTTGTGAACCGTTTATCAAGTTCTCCAACAATCACTTTGGTCATTTCTTCTGCTGTGAGCGATGCGGCCTCCCCGGTGCTCAAGCCTCCGTTTTCCTTACAGTTCTTGCGCTGACTTTTCCACTCACCGGCGGACTTTCATAGCCTTTTTCATGGCTGTTTTTTTCCCAAGCTTGGACATTTCTCCTCCCTGTGCCTTCTTACAGCCTTTTTCAGCCTCCGTTGCCCCTGGGACCGGGCGTTAAAACCCCAAAATTTCAATTCCCGAGCGGGAGCTCTCCAGTGTGCGGCTGCCTCCCGCCCACCGTTAAAGCTGAACAAGTTAATACACTGCTTTATTCAGTAGGCCCAATAGCTGACAATATAATATCTAGCCAAGAAATCAATGAATCTTCAGCTAAATTCAACAGCACTTTAAAATAATTTGATATACATTTTAATTTGAGAAGCAACAACATTCCAGAGAGAGCAAAGTTTAACAAACCTATCCAAAACGATGAGAACTAGTTGACTCTTATTATTGAGCTGTACAGTTGGCTGAAGGCTGTGACTATGGTTACTTGAAATCAAAGCTTGTAAGATAAGATATTGGGGGGGATCATGGATATTTTGGAGAAATCTGACCGGTTCTCTGGATACGAGTTAAACGTGGGGGAAAGTGAGGTCTTTCTGATCCAGGCAAGGGGGCGAGCTGACGTTTAAGGTGGTAGGGGCGTGTTTCAGAAATCTGGGAACCGAGGTGGCGTGTGGATGGGAGCAACTCCATAAATTGAATTTGGTTGGTGGAGCAAATGATGGGGGATTTTAAGAGGTGGGATGTGCTCCCGTTGTCATTGGCAGGGCGGGTGCAGACCTTTAAGATGACGGTACCCCCGAAGTTTTTATTCATGTTTCAGAACCTTCTGATTCTTATTCCAAAGGTTTTCTTTAGGAAGATCAATGCTTTGATCTGGGGATTTGTATGGGCGGGGAATGCTTCATGGGTGAAGTAGATGCTGTTGGAATTGGGACAAGGGAAGGGCGTTGCTGGCCGAACTTGCCAAATTTGAATTACTACTGGGCAGCAAACATAGTCATGGTCATGAAGTGGGGTTGTGGGGGAGGGGTCGGTGTGCGAGCGGATGGAGGTGGCGTCTGTTGTTGAAAACTCAGCACTATTCTTAGAATTCCCCCAATACCAAAAAGGGCTGACATTCTAAATGGTGAACAGGGATTCTCACTCCCTGACTCCGATGCAGGCTTCGGTGGGTGCTATTCAGGTCAAACTATATTTTCAAGTTATCCCCCGGTATAACCCATACCTTCACCGAAGATTTCATCTACTTACCACTTAGTAGCATCGATCCTTGCTAAGTAAGTAAAGTAGACTTAGGAATGACCACTGTTTCCGGTTAAATTAAGTTATTTTATTATATTTTTTCTTTTAAAAGCTGCAATCACTGTCCTTACAGAAAGGTAAAAAGATCTTGCTTCTGGATCCTTCTGGTTGTTTGAAGGGACCTTCAGGCCAAACTTGACAATCCATCTTCTTTAAAGTCTGTTCTTCTTTAGATGTATTCGCTGGTTAGCTCGGTTGCTAGGTCTTGTTGATCCCATGTACTGAGCTATGATAGCTGGCTCTGCTGGCTATCCCTGAGCTGACTCTGCCTCCTCTTTAAATTCTAGTCTTCCTTAGATGTATTAGCTGTTTTAGCTCGGCTGCTATGTCTTATCTTTCCCATGACCGAGCTGGCTGTAAGCTGACTCTGCTTGCTTCTCTTGTTCCTTCTCTGCTTCTCTCCTCTCTGAGTTCTGGTAGTTCCTGTTCTGGTCTCTGGATTTATATTCTCTTTCTAACAGTTATTAAGTTTTTATGACTTTATTGTAAAGTAACTATTATTTCACTTCGATTGTTAAAAAGTATCTTTGATCTAAACATTCTAATACAACTAAGTATTCATTTTGACATGACCTCACCTCTCGGGTCTCTGATTACATTGTTTCCTTTGTGATGTTCAAAGTTCCTTTGTGCTATTTAAAAATGCTTTGGTTTCTATAGGGGTGTGAATTTTGACTTGGTTCTGTCATTTATATAGTTTTATTTTCCAATTGTTTCCCCAGCTCATAATTTTGACTTTGATTTTGGTTTTAAATTATGTTTCTCGTAGACTGATAGTCTCTAATTTTCTTTTAATTTACCTGGTGTTAGCAGAATTTCACACCTAGAATTGACACCAAATTCAACTGAACCTCATCCTTACCTTTCCAGCTGCTTACTAAGATAGTTAATTTAAATGAAGGTGTGAAACATTGCTTTTAGCGTAATGCTAAAAATCCACTTGGGTTGTAACTTGAAAGGTTTACATTTATCACTTAGCTCAACTGAAACTCTCATCCATGCTTTTCTAGATGCTTACTAAGGCAGCATGGTAGCATGGTGGTTAGCATAAATGCTTCACAGCTCCAGGATCCCAGGTTCGATTCCCGGCTGGGTCACTGACTGTGCGGAGTCTGCACGTCCTCCCAGTGTGTGCGTGGGTTTCCTCCGGGTGCTCCGGTTTTCTCCCACAATCCAAAGATGTGCGGGTTAGGTGGATTGGCCAGGCTAAATTGCCCTTCGTGTCCTAAAAAATAAGGTTAATGGGGGTTGTTGGGTTACTGGTATAGGGTGGATTATGTGGGCTTGAGTAGGGTGATCATTGCTCGGCACAACATCGAGGGCCGAAGGACCTGTTCTGTGCTGTACTGTTCTATAGTTACTTTCAATGAAGGTGTGACCATTGTTTTTAGCTTCATACAAAAATCCTGTGTGTTTGCTAAGCCTGCTTGGGAGAACAAATCTGCATTTTATAATCCTGCTCTCCTCTCTGCAGCTGCTGTTAACCCTTCGTGGGATCTTTCCCTGTATTCTCTCATGTTTCTCTCTGACCATATATTGTCAGACTTCCATGTTTCAAATGACACATCTTTCCATATTTTCAATTACACGTCATGTGAGGGCGCTAGCTTGGGAGCACTGTTAACTGTGCCTCTGCCATTCTTGCCTGCCAGGTACTCCACAAGCCCAGAGATGGTAGCGGCCCTGAGGGTGTGGGGCAGGGGCGACAGCACCTGAGCCTGGAGGGTGACTCGGTTTGGGCACTGATTTGCGGTAATCACAGGTTTACTCTGGGGGGGACTGGCTGCGGAGTTCCGGGGATGGTGGCGGGCAGGGATCGAGCGGTTTGGTGATCTGTCCATGGGGGACAGCTTTTCGAGCTTAGAGGGATTGGAAGAGGAGTATGAGCTGCCCAGCGGGAATGGGCTCCGGTACTTATGGGTTTGGGGTTATGTAAGGAAACGGGTGTCGTCCTTTCCCGACCTGCCCGCTTCCGAGGTTGGAGGGCAAGGTGGTGTCAAAAACGGGTTGGTGAGGGTAGGGGGTTTCGGAGATCTAAAGTGAGCTAATGGACTGGGAGGGTGCCCCGATGGGAGAGGTCAAGAGGAAGTGGGAGGAAGAGCTGGGGTTTGAGGTGGAGGATATGGGAGGAGGCTCTGAGGAGGGTGAATGCATCCTCTTATTGGGGGCAGGGGGGGCACTCTGGGGGGTTACAAAATGGAGGCAGGGTAGGTGGAGGGGAACGGCAGGGACGGTGAGGCGGTGGGGTGTTAGTTTTTTGTTAGGCAATTTCCTGTTCTTGTTTTGGTTGTGTTTGATGTATGTTTATAAATCCCTTAATAAAAACATTTTTTTTTAAATGGGGGAAACCTTTACAGGTGTACCATAGAAAGCATCCTATCTGGCTGCATTAGAGCCTGGTATGGCAACTGCTCGACCAAAGACTGGAAGAAACTAGAGTCGTGAACACCGTCCAGTCCATTGTACGAACTTGCCTGCCATGCATTGACTTTATCTACACCTCCCGCTGCCTTGGGAAAGCGGGCAGCATAATCAAAGACCCCTCCCCCCTGGCTTATTCACTTTTCCAACATCTTCCATTGGGCAGGAGATACAAAAGTCTGAGAACACGCATTAACAGATTCAAAAACAGCTTCTTCCCCTCTTTTACCAGACTCCTAAACGATCATCTTATGGACTGATCTGATCTCTTCACACATCTTCACGACTGAGTAGTGCTACACTCCTATCTGCTTCACCTGATGCCTGTGTCTATGTATTTATATTGTGTATTTATGTTTGCCATATGTATTTTCTTTTCATGTATGGAATGATCTGCCTGAACTGTACGCTGAACAATACTTTCCATTGTATCTCGGTACACATGACAATAAACAAATCCAATCCAATCCATGCAGGCCGACCTTCGCGACACACGCTGGCCGACCTTCGCGACACCATTATAGCTTACCTTTGATGTGGCAGGTGGGTCTGATCGAACTTCACGATCTCACTTGCTTCGTCATTCAATGTTACATTTCTGCTAAGGACTTCAGCTGATGATTTAAGTTCCCGCTGCATCCAGTTTGTCCTCAAACTCACCATGCTTCTCTTCAAAGGCATTTGAAGACAGAGTTTTAAACTTTCATTTGCCAGTACTTCCCTACATATAAACACACATGGGCTTTGCATAATGATTTGCATTGGCACAATTAAAGCCATGTCTCAAAAAATCATCTTTATTCTGCTTCGTTCCTGATTTCAGTTTCTTTCTTAATTGTTTGTTCACCAGAGGCCCTGATACAGCTCACACCAGCACTGCTTTGTCCTGCTGTGGACTCCCCTGCAAAGCTTTCTCCAGCAGATTCAGTTGTGAGATCCTGCCCTGTTTGTGTCCATGGCCTCTCTTCCTTATTACAAAATAGTCCATATTCAGTTTTTCTCACAGTCCAAAGAACGGGCATACAGGACGCATAGAGGCAGTGTATGTGCTGGGTGCATGACCTTCTCTCTGCCGCTGCCTCTGGTGGAAAGACTCCATTGTTCATACTTAAAGGCAGGTCGCAGCTGGCATTCTTTTTTTTAACTTTGAAACTTCATTTCTAATACCTGATTTTTCCAAGATTATGACTTTTCTGCTACTGAAAATTAAAACAATTTCAATTGAACATGTGCGTTCCTACATTTACACACAAACTTTGTTTTAAATATATTTCCATTTCTTTCGAAATTTAAACAAGTATGGAAAAAAGTACAGTCTTGTTTTTACTTTACAAACTATGACTTTAGTCGAGATGAAGTAACTTACCAAACACATACAATGTCACAATATTTCTTACTGGTTCCGTTGCATTGCAGCGCGCAGAGGACGAGTACCAGAGCAAAGCTCCAATCTGGGGCCACTACTGTTAGCATTGTGTGCTCACATGGACACCCGTCGGCTCCTGTCACCACCCCTGCGTGCGCGGTGACCAGCCTAGCCTCGCGCCACCCCCTCAAACGCCGCAACCAATCGCATCTGCCCATGGTTGGTATTCTTAAAAGCCGGCTGCGGCCAATGGGGACTGCTTTCCGCGATCGGGTACGTCACAACCGATCGCTCCGCGACCCTCCCGACACCTGCCACGACCCACCCGCAGGTCGTGACCCTGAGTTTGAAAAATCCTGCTCTAGGAAAAGGAACTGTAGCTGAAACACCTCTGGCTACAAATGATGGAAACAGCACTCTATTGGCCCAGCGGAATCCAACTTTTGGTGATGGGCATGATTCTGGAACCATGAAACATAGAAACATGGGCCATTTTGAGACAAAACTCTCCATTTATGAGAAAATCGGCACAGGCTGAAAACGGGAGACTGGGAACTCCAGCATGTTGTTACCGAGCATTCTCCAGACCCCCCCGGAATATTCACTGGGCACCGGTACAGCAGATCTACAAAAGTGTGAACCTGGTGGCCCCCATCCCCAAGGCGAATATTGGAGGTGAGTGCTCAGCCAGCCATGATTCTCCAGGATCTTCAGTACTTAGTGTGCACCGGGACACATATCTTCGGGGCTGGGATTCCTCCACTCCATCTCGAGGGGGGGATCAGTAGCAGGCCTTATCCTCCCTTCAATTCAGGGCATCACTTGCTTTAAGGGGGTCTGAAGGCTGACATACAGGCATCACTCCCTGTGTCCTCCTTGCTGTGCTTATAGCCAAATCACTGCTGAAGGAGTGCCCGTCCTT
This sequence comes from Scyliorhinus canicula, assembly GCF_902713615.1. Lineage (NCBI taxonomy): Eukaryota > Metazoa > Chordata > Chondrichthyes > Carcharhiniformes > Scyliorhinidae > Scyliorhinus > Scyliorhinus canicula. Next base: position 23,036,397 of record NC_052149.1, read on the forward strand.
AGGAGCTGGAAAATGGGTAGGAGGAGGTGAGGGTCAGTTCTGGGGCCGACTGTGAGGTTCTTGGGTGGGGTCCAACGAGAGGCCATACTGCAAGGGCAGAGTGGGTTCTCCAGAATGGATTGCATCCCTACCTTGTGAGGAATGAAGACCCACTCACTTGGGGAAACATAACTGAACTGTGAGTAGAACTCCTCATTCGGGTAGCACTCTTCAGGATCATGGGGTTAAGCTCTATTAAATTTCTGTTCTACTTTTCATGGGAAGTTTGTAAGAAATTAGTGTGTAGGTGTATGAAATGGGAGAATGAGGGTGCTTTCTAGATTAGTACTTGCTCATTGCAGGCTTCACTCTTATCAGCTGTGCCTGATCTGCTACAAGAGGCAGTAGTCTGATCAGCTAGGTCACCCTTTATTAACAAGTCAATTGAGTCAATGAAATTTGAAGAGCTAAAGGTCATTGCTACTGTTTGGAATCCTATGCATTGAACTCCAATGCTCATATTAGAGTTAACATCACACACGGTACACTGATGTGAACCCCACTGCAAGACTTCCATGGTGAAGTCTTATCATCACTCACCCCGTTGCAGGTCATGATGGAGGGGACGTCTTCGTGGTGCTCTATGAGGATGCAGCCAACAGTCATGTGCATCTACTCAATAGCCTGTTACCTACCGCAATGATTGGGAATGTTATGAGTAATATGCCAGTGATACTCTTGATAGTCCCGGTGGCTAATCCTGGTGGAGTTGAGAGACACCAGTGTGGGGATATGCCAGTGTGAGAGGGCAGGGTCTGAGGCTCAGTGGAGAGGCCCTTACTAAGGGGAAGCACATGGGTGGAGGTCCCAAAGGAGTGGAGAGCTGCGGGTGCCAGAGGAGTGGAGAGCTGCGGGTGTCAGAGGAGTGGAGAGCTGCGGGTGCCAGAGGAGTGGAGAGCTGCGGGTGCCAGAGGAGTTGAGGGCTGCGGGTGCCAGAGGAGTGGAGGGCTGCGGGTGTCAGAGGAGTGGAGAGCTGCGGGTGCCAGAGGAGTGGAGAGCTGCGGGTGCCAGAGGAGTTGAGGGCTGCGGGTGCCAGAGGAGTGGAGGGCTGCGGGTGCCAGAGGAGTGGAGAGGTGCGGGTGCCAGAGGAGTGGAGAGCTGCGGGTGCCAGAGGAGTGGAGAGCTGCGGGTGCCAGAGGAGTGGAGAGCTGCGGGTGCCAGAGGAGTGGAGGGCTGCGGGTGCCAGAGGAGTGGAGAGCTGCGGGTGTCAGAGGAGTGGAGAGCTGCGGGTGCCAGAGGAGTTGAGGGCTGCGGGTGCCAGAGGAGTGGAGGGCTGCGGGTGCCAGAGGAGTGGAGAGCTGCGGGTGCCAGAGGAGTGGAGAGCTGCGGGTGCCAGAGGAGTGGAGAGCTGCGGGTGCCAGAGGAGTGGAGAGCTGCGGGTGCCAGAGGAGTGGAGAGCTGCGGGTGCCAGAGGAGTGGAGAGCTGCGGGTCGGAGCTTTCTCAGGAATCCTCACTGCTCACTTTGGTCATCTCTTTTCAGTGCATGATTCTGAGAATCATGGAGCCTGTTGAGTTGGTGTTTCTACTACTTGCAATAGAGCTGCAACAGAGACAGAGAAATACTGCTGCACGTGGCCAAGACCAGCATCCTGCTGAGAAAGGGGAGGCTTGGCAAATATCTTTTCTGCGAGCAATATCACAGAGGGTGGATCCCCATTGGAGACTGCACTGGCCAAGGATATTCCAACATTGGACATCCTGTCTGCAGATGTCGGGGGGAGGGCGCCGGAAAAGACTGCACCTGTCCTGGGGGGCAGTCACCACCGTTTCCATGTCCTGCAAGAGCTGGCACCACATGGAACAGGAGGACATCCACTCCCCATGGGCCTTTAAAGATATGGCCGTTCTGAACTTCTATGCAAGCATCTCGTTTCAGGACAGCACCGGTGATCTGTGTGTCATTTCCCAGTCAGCCACACGCAAGTGCATTAGGGCAGTTACAGGTGCCCTTTACGCAAAGGCCCACATGGTCCCAAGTTGATGCACATGAAAGCCAAGATGCCAGGACCATGGCTTCGCCCACTTAGCTGGCATACTCTAGGTGTGATAGGCTGCACACGTGTCCCTGTGGTCTCCATGGCATCACGTGGCGCTATTCATGAACTACAAGAAATTCCATTCCCTCAACATCCAGATAGCCTGTGACCACATGATGCGAATCATACAGATGTATGTCCATTTACTGGGGAACATCCCATGATAGATGCATCTTGGGGCACTTGAAGATCCCAGATATTTTTGAGGGAGAGCAACATCTGGAGAGATGGGTCCTCGGGGACAACGGGTATCCAACAAGGAGGTGGTTGATGATGTCACTGTGGAGGCCACAAACTGAGGCGGAGACTCTCTACAAGGAGGCTCATGCTTCAACTCGCATGCTCGTCGAGCAGGCGATTGGACAGCTGAAGATGCGGTTCCAGTGCCTGGATTGGTGAGGAGGGGGTGCCCTCCAATATAGCCCCCAGAGGGTGCCCCACATAATAATGGTCTGCTGCGCTCTCTACAACTTGCCGCTGCATTGGTGAGACCACCTGGACCAGATGGAGATGGAGGAGTGCCACATCTCTAGGGATGAGGAGGAGGGTGGCGAGGGGCAACCTGCGGGTGAGGAGGAGGATGGGCCATGGGCAGGGCCTGACTAGGGAGCCAAGTTAGGGATCCTCTCATTGCCTATCGGTTTGAGGACGATCGGGAGTAGAGGTGAGGAAATCTCCTACTATGGGAACTGTTAGCTTATCAGTAGTGTGGTTTCCGTGATGGTGCTCGATTCCATGGGTAACTTGTTAAAATCATTGGCTAGACTCTACAGGAGAATGATGATGGCTTGCATTGAGGACAGAGCGATGGTCCTCTCTTTTCTCAGTGGTATGTCTGACTCCAGCCTGACAGACAGTTGAAAGCGTCCTGCCAATGATCAGGCTTATCATGGAGTTTAGAGACACTGGATGAGATCTCATTACCAACTGCCCCCTTCCAAGTCAGGAATTCTGCTGTGTCCTCCAATTAACTACTGGGATGGGTCAGTCTCTCTACACATTATCAGCCCATGGCATCCTCATCAATGTAGAAGAGTGGCTGCAATGAGTGACCTCAGAGTTGATGCTGAGGGGGTGGGGAACTGGCAGCAACAGGGCGTCTTCACTGAGTCATCAGTGTGAGATGTGTGACAGACCGTGTTGCCAGTGTCTCACTGCACAGGTATGGAGCGCCACATGTACACGGGGTTTTGTAGAGCATGGCACCATGAAATGGCGGAGGAGGATCTGCTGGTGAACAAAGTGCATTTTGTAGTGGTGACCTTTCTTACCTGGTGTCTCTGCTTGTTAAGTAATGGGTTAAGAGACATTGCAATTAGTTGTCTCATTTATGTTAAGTGTTCAATGATTGACACTGATATGTAAAGGGGCTTCAAGTGGCCTCTGGGTCAGGTGATGTGTAGAGTTCTGTGAAGAGTCAGTTTGAACAAATAAAATGCGTCGGTGAAAAAGGAGCAAAACTTTTGCCTCTTCATACCACAGCATCTAATACGTTTAACACTGCTCACCAGTGCCCACAAGGTACCTACAGTTTATTACTCTTCCTAACCCTCCCTATATCTCTAGGTGTTTCCCCTCAGCTGAGGCGGCCTGCTGCCTTCCATGGCTTGTTGTCTGAGATGACTTTGGCCGTCGTCCCCTAGGGACATGGACCTTGAGGGTCCAGGCAGCACAGGTGATGCAGTGCTACCCTCCTTTATGTTCAGGCCTGAAGTTGTGTTGCTCACAAGAGGCGGGTGTCAGCTAGGCTGGACAGCCCCAGGGTCCCCTTGGCGGAAGATCCTGTGCTGCTCTCCTGCCGGTCCTCCTCCCTTCAGGTGCCCGGGAGCCAACGTGCTCCTGCATGGGATAGAGGGGCAACTGGATTGAGATCCAGAATCCCCACCTTCCTCTGGTGCAGACACTCGTGGATTCCCTCCAGTGCCTGCACCATGCTGTTGAAACCCTGCGCCATGGAGGTCACAAGCTGAGCCGTGGAGTGGACATCCCCCGCCATGGAGTGCATGTCCTGCACCAAGGTCTCCACTGCAGATACCACTCTGTGTTGGCCTTGTTGCATTGCATTGATGGCACAATCTCCTCAGTCAAATGGCAATTAGACTCTTCCAGTCGGCTTTGCAAACCGAGGAAGGGTGCTTTCATCCCTTCCTGATTTTTGTGACTCTGCCGTTGCAGTTCCATCAGCTCTGGGAAGAGAGACCCAGGGGCCAGAGGCTCCGCAGAGTCCTGGGCTCTGGCGTCTCAAGTGCTGGATCCTTGGGACACGTGCCTTCCTCCTCCTGCTGTGGATCATCAGCTGTGAGGTGATTAACAGTGACGATCCAGAAGCCTGCCTACTAAATGCCACCGAGGTGAGTATCTGCGCTGGTGGAGGGTGCGGATGACAGACGTGATACCTCCTCCATAGTTATAACCGAGAACTGCACCTCTGAGCTGCTTGGGGGGGGGGGCGGGGGCTTGTGACAAGTGGGGAACTTTTAAAAAATAAATTTAAAGCATTCAATTCTTTTCCAATTAAGGGGCAATTTAACGTAGCCAATTCACCTACCCTGCACATCTTTGGATTATGAGGGCGAGACCCACCCAGGCACTGAGAGAATGTGCAAACTCCACGCGGGAAATGATCCAGGGCCGGATCAAACCCGGTCCTCAGCGCTGTGAGGCAGCAGTGTTAATCACGGCGCCACCAAACGGGAAACCTGTGAGGTGGCTGGGTGAGAGATCACCGTGGAGGGATGATGGGATGCATTGTGAGACTGAAGGTGGAAGACTTATCCTGGCCACACGAAGAAGGTCAGTAATTCTTTTAAGGCACTGCTGCCCTGAACACTTCTGCAGTGAACTGGCACTGACTAATGCCTCAATACACTCCCAGGCGGTGTAGGTCACCTTACTGGTGGGCTGCTTCTGGAGTGCGAGTACAGGATGTCCTGACTCTGCTGGACACAATCCTGAACGGCTTGATTAGAAAATCCTGGAGCAGCTTCCTGGCTGCCATCTCACCTACAGTAGATCTGGAACGAGTGCTGAGGAGGCGTTTATCTGGAACTCTCAAAGGGAGAGCGAATTAGTGGGAGGCCACCAAGAGCACGCGTAATTCAAGTGGTGAAAAAAACCTTTGATTAAGAATCTCAAAATTGCATGGGGGGGGACCAATGCTAGCCTAGTCGGCGATAACCATGTCCTGTGAAAAAAACAGTACTAAAAGTAGAAATCCAGGAGAACTGGATGAGACATGAATTGAGGGATATTCTGGATGTTTGTCCAAATTGGAGAGATGAAGCAGAAGGCTCTTGGCTGCTATTTCCAAGCAACTAACCTCAAGGTTCCTGCACATGGAAACATTTTGCAGAAAAAACTAGACGGAATAGAACTCTGGTCCAAGAAAAGGAAAGAATGTTGATCTGCCATGACACAGAATCCCTGAAACCACCTCCCTCCAATGTGGGATTCATTATTTGTGAGTTTGGAGAAAGAACTTCATTGACGTTGAAAAGCAGTAAATCTCCCACAGTATTTCACTGATGCTTGGTCCACAGGATACATTATAGTCTATTCCAAGACTGGAGAAGACGGGAATGTGAATTTAACGTTATGTAGGATGCTACTGATCTTTCTTTGCCTTTGGAAGTGTAGTGGTGAAACTAGCAGATTTTTCTGTTTAGTTTGGAAGTTTGACTGACCCAAAATAATGTGGGTGAGGTGGGTTGATTAGGTTTCCTGATGATGTGTGGGAATGTTTATTAAAAAAAATATTTTTTGTTCTCCCTTTTTCACATTTTCTCCCAAATTTACTCCCACCAACAATAAACAATAATCAGTAACAAATATGTCAATCCCCATATCAATAACAACGATCCGATCCTCCCACCAAACCCCAAACATTAGCCCGCATGTTTACATAAACAAATGACAAAAAAGGAATCGGGGATTACCCATAGCCACCATTAATACACACAGCCCCCCTCCCCCCAACCATAGAACATGGAACATTACAGCGCAGTACAGGCCCTTCGGCCCTCGATGTTGCGCCGTCCTGTGAAACCCCTCTAAAGTCCCTCTACACTATTCCCTTATCGTCCATATGCTTATCCAATGACCATTTGAATGGGTTTAGTGTTGGCGAGTCCACTACTGTTGCAGGCAGGGCATTCCACGCCCTTACTACTCTCCGAGTAAAGAACCTACCTCTGACATCTGTCCTGTATCTATCTCAATTTAAAGCTATGTCCCCTCATGCTGGACATCACCATCCGAGGAAAAAGGCTCTCAATGTCCACCCTATCTAATCCTCTGATCGTCTTGTATGCCTCAATTAAGTCACCTCTTAACCGTCTCTCTAACGAAAACAGCCTCAAGTCCTACAGACTTTCCTCATAAGATCTTCCCTCCTGTAATTTTTTTTTTTTTATAAATGTTTTTATTCAGTTTTCGTATTTTATATTGAACAAATTACAAATTGTTAGGAGAGAGAAAAAAAAAACAAACAAAAACAAACACGCAAAAATTAACACACATATTTACAGGTAAGCATCTTCGTAGTAGTAACTGCGCCCCCCCCCCCCCTCCCCCCCTCAACATGTTTATTTAGCTTGGTTTTGGGCCTTAGCTAGCCATCGAACCCCCGTAACGAACCTGTAGCCCCCCCCCCCCCTCCCGCTACCTTCCCCCGACTATTCTTCCTCTTGTACATTGGCCACAAATAGGTCCCGGAACAGTCGCATGAATGGCTCCCACGTTCTGTGGAAGCCGTCGTCCGACCCTCGGATGGCAAATTTGATTTTCTCCATTTGGAGAGATTCCGAGAGGTCGGACAGCCAGTCCGCAGCTCTGGGCGGTGCTGCTGACCGCCAGCCAAACAGGATTCTACGGCGGGCGATCAGGGAGGCAAAGGCAAGGGCATCCGCCCTCCTCCCCAGGAATAGATCTGGCTGTTCTGAAACCCCGAAGACCGCCACTATCGGGCATGGCTCCACCCTCACTCCCACCACTTTGGACATTACCTCGAAGAAGGCTGTCCAGTACTCCACGAGTCTGGGGCAGGACCAGAACATGTGGGCGTGGTTGGCCGGGCCTCTTTGGCACCGTTCACATCTGTCTTCCACCTCCGGGAAGAACCTACTCATACGGGTTCTTGTTAAGTGGGCTCTATGTACCACTTTTAGTTGCGTCAGGCTGAGCCTTGCGCACGTGGAGGTGGAGTTGACCCTATGCAGTGCTTCGCTCCAGAGTCCCCACCCGATCTCCATCCCCAGGTCGTCCTCCCATTTCCTCCTTGTTGCGTCCAGTACGGTGTCGTCCCTATCTACCAGTCGGTCATACATGTCACTACAGTTCCCTTTCTCTAGGATACTTGCGTCCAGTAGGTCTTCCAGTAGTGTCTGTCGTGGCGGTTGTGGGTACGTCCTTGTCTCCTTTCGTAGGAAGTTTTTGAGCTGCAGGTACCGTAGCTCGTTCCCCCCAGCTAGCTGAAATTTCTCTGTCAGTTCGTCCAGTGTTGCGATCCTGTCGTCCGTGTATAGGTCCCTGACTGTCAGTGTCCCCCCGTCCTGCCTCCACCTTTTGAAGGTGGCGTCGGTCAGTGCTGGTTTGAACCTATGGTTGTTGCAGATGGGAGCCCTGTTCGACATTTTGGTCAGGCCAAGTTGCTGCCGCAGTTGGTTCCAGGATTGGAGGGTGGCTGTCACCACTGGGCTGCTGGAGTGTTTTTTGGGTGGGGATGGGAGTGCTGCCGTGGCGAGGGCCCGGAGGGAGGTTCCCATGCAGGAGGCCTCCTCCGCACGCACCCACTCAGCTTCTGGCTCCTGGATCCATCCCCTTACTCGCTCGGCTGTTGCTGCCCAGTGGTAGAATTGTAGATTCGGGAGGGCTAACCCTCCCCTGGTTTTTGTTTTTTGTAAGACCTTCTTTGGGATCCTAGCATTTTTACCCCCCCATACGAACGCCATGATGAGTTTGTCCAGCGCTTTGAAAAAGGCCTTGGGGATGTAGATCGGAATGGATCTAAACAGGAAGAGGAACCTGGGCAGTACGTTCATTTTGATCGTCTGAACTCTCCCCGCGAGGGAGAGCGGGAGTGTGTTCCATCTTTGCAGGTCCTTTTTAACTTCCTCCGTCAGGCTGGTGAGGTTCCATTTGTGGATCCCTTTCCAGTCATGGGCTATTTGGATCCCCAGGTAGCGGAATTTATGTCGGGCTTGTTTGAACGGCAGCCCCTTTAGTGCTGCCCCCCCCCCCCCCTTGCGGGTGTAATGGGAAGATCTCACTTTTGCTCATGTTGAGTTTGTAGCCCGAGAAGGCTCCAAACTCTTTCAGGAGCGCGATGATTCCGTCCATGCTGCTTTGTGGGTCCGAGATATAGAGGAGCAGATCATCCGCATAGAGTGAGACTCTGTGCTCTCTACCTCCCCTTCGGATCCCCCTCCAATTTTTGCTGCCCTGAGCGCGATTGCTAGCGGTTCGATTGCTAGTGCGAACAGCAGCGGGGACAGTGGGCATCCTTGTCTGGTGCCCCTGTGCAGCTGGAAGTATTGGGAGTTGGTATTGTTGGTCTGTACACTCGCCATGGGAGCGTTGTACAGGAGCTTTACCCAAGCGGTGAACCCTGTTCCAAGCCCGAACCGCTCCAGTACCTCTATGAGGTATTTCCATTCGACTCTGTCGAAGGCCTTTTCTGCGTCCAGGGAGACGATCACCTCTTGTGTTCTCTCCCCGGAGGGGGTCATTATCACGTTCAGCAGGCGCCTGATGTTCGCGGTCAGCTGTCTACCTTTGACAAAGCCCGTCTGGTCCTCTGTGACCACCTCAGGTACACAGTCTTCTAGCCTTTTGGCTAGGATTTTGGCCAGTATTTTGGCGTCTGCATTCAGCAGAGATATGGGTCTGTATGACCCACATTCCGTTGGGTCTTTGTCTTTCTTAGGTATCAGCGAGATTGAGGCCTGTGCTAACGTGGGTGGCAACGTGCCCCTAGCTAGCGAGTCTGTGAACATCTCCCGCATGTGCGGGGCCAGCGCTGTCGCAAATTTTTTGTAGAAGTCCGCCGGGAATCCGTCCGGTCCCGGCGCCTTCCCCGCCTGCATGGAGCTAATGCTGTCCATGATCTCTCCCAGTGCTAGTGGTGCTTCCAGATCCCGTTTTCTGCCCTCTCCCACAACTGGTATGTTCAGTCCGTCAAGAAACCGGTTCATCCCAGCCTTCCCCGTTGGGGGCTCTGAGGTGTACAGCTCTTGGTAGAAGGCCTTGAAGGTTTTGTTAATCTTCTCTGGTTCTGTTTCCAACGTGCCTCTGGTATCTCTGATTTGCGCGATTTCTCTGCTGGCTGCCTGCTTTCTCAGCTGGTGGGCCAACAGGCGGCTGGCTTTGTCTCCGTGTTCGTATAGGGCCCCGCGTGCCTGGCGGAGTTGGTGTACTGCTTTCCTGTCTTCCCTCCTGTAATGACCTCCAATTAGCATTATTGGTTGGCCAATTGGAGTATGAGCTCCCTCAATGATAGCTCATTGAGGGGGCCCATATAAGCACCTGTGTAGGCTTTGTGACCAGTATTAAGTTGACTGGAATGCTAGCAGCACTGTTTGGAGCTGCTCTTGTATCTAGTTATTGGCAATAAATATTGGTGTGGTGACGGGACTCCTGCCTCCTGTGGATTATTACACCTCCATACCAGGCAGCATCCGTGTAAATCTCCTCTGTACCCTTTCCAATGCTTCCACATCCTTCCTATAATGTGGCGACCAGAACTGCACGCAATGCTCCAAATGCGGCCGCACCAGAGTTTTGTACAACTGCAACATGACCTCATGGCTCCGAAACTCTCCCACCCATCCCCCCCAGCTAATGTTCGATGCTATCCAGTTCTTGAAAGTGCATAATGAACCCCTCCGAGCTTCCCCTCAGTTCAAACTTAGCCTTCTCAAGGGTCAAGAATTCCAACAGGTGCCCCTGCCACGCCAGGGCACAAGGTGGAGAGGCAGCTCTCCATCCCAACAGGATCCGCCTTTGGGCGATCAACGAGGCGGAGGCTACAGCTTCTGCCTCCACACCCGTATCCCAACCCTGGCTGGTCCGACGCCCCGAATATGGCCACCCAGGGACCCGGGTCCAGTTTCACGTGCACCACCTTGGAAATTACCCTAAAAACCTCCTTCCAGTAATCCTCTAGCTTTGGACAGGACCAAAACATACGAACGTAATTAGCGCTCTCTCCCCCCCCCCCCCCCCCCCCCCCCCCCCCCCCCCCCCCCCCCCGGCAACGCTCACACACAACTTCTACTCCTTCAAAGAATCAGCTCATCCTCACCCTGGTGAGGTGTGCTCTGTATACCACCTTCAGCTGTATCAGCCCCAACCTCACGCACGAGGTGGAGGCATTTACTCTCCTCACAACATAACCTCTCCCAACTCTTCCTCCAACTTTGCTTTGAACCCTTCCAGTGGTGCCTTCTCGTCTTCCAAAATAGCTTTGTAAACCGCTGTCACTACCCCCTTCTCCAGTCCCCCCTGTCGTCTGCACCTCCTCCAGCAATGTGGAGGCTAGTTCCACCGGGAAGCTTTGTATCTCCTTTCTGGCAAAATCTCGAACCTGCATGTATCTAAACATTTCCCCCTGCTCCAGCCCCTACTTCGCTTCCAGCTCCTTCAGTCCTGCAAACCGACTCCTAAAAAGCAAATCTTTTAGTGTCTTAATCCCCTTCTCCTCCCATTTCCGAAAGTTTCCATCCCACCTCCCTGGCTCAAATCTGTGGTTCCCCCGAATCGGCATTTCCCTTGACCCTGCCCCCAACCCTAAAGTGTTGGCGAAACTGCCTCCGAATTCTCAATGAAGCTATTATTACCGGACTTCCCGTGTATTTCCCTGGGGCTATCGGGAGCTGCGCTGTTGCTAGTGCTTTCAGTCCCGACCCCCTGCACAAACTGTCCTCCATTCTGACCCACTGGGATCAACCCCTCTGACACAGCTCCACACTTCCTCCACATTCGCCACCCAGTAGTAGTACATCAGGTTCAGAAGACCCAAACCCCCTGCCTGCCTTCCCCTCTGTAGCAGCACCTTTGTCACTCTGGCCACCTTCCCTCCCCATATGAAAGAAGTAATCCTTCCCTCAATCTCTCTGGAAAAAGCCTTCAGCAGGAAAATCGGTAGGCATTGAAAAATAAACCGAAAACATGCAACGTGTTCATTTTAACCGCCTGTACCCGACCCGCCAGTGACAGAGGGAGACCATCCCACCGTGCCAGATTGGCTTTCGCTCTCCACACCAAACTAGAGATGTTGTACCTGCGAAGCCTTCCCCACTCCCGGGCAACCTGCACCCCCAGATACCTAAAATGAGTCCCTGCCCTACGGAATGCCCCCCCTCCCCTCCCCCAAAACCCCTGCCCCCACCCCCGGCCGAGACACCACAAAATATTCACTGTTGTCTAGATTCAGCTTATACCCCGAGAAAGACCCAAATGCCCGAAGCAGCTCAATTATTCCCCCTATTGACACACTTGGTTCCGACACGTATAACAGCAAGTTGTCGGCATATAAGGACACCCTATGCTCTAAACCCCCCCCCCCCCCCCCCCCCCCCCCCCCCGAACTATTCCTTTCCATGCTCCCGAACTTCTTAATGTGATGGCCAACGGCTCAATCGCAAGTGCAAACAGCAGGGGGGACAAAGGACATCCCTGCCTTGTCCCACGGTGGAGAGAAAAATATCTCGAGCTGATGTTTATGCGGACACTCTCCCTCGGCTCCTTATATAGTAGCTTTACCCAGTTTACAAATCTTGGTCCAATCCCAAACCGCTCCAGAAGTGCCATCAAGTACCCCCATTCTAAATGTGAGGGAATGTTAATAAAGAACCTGTTTTCTTAAAAAAAAGATTAATTTTTTTATAAATTTAGAATACCCAATTAATTTACTTCCAATTGAGGGGCAATTTAGCATGGCCAGTCCGCCTATCCTGCACATCTTTGGGTTGTGGGGGGTGAAACCCACGCAAACATGCGGAGAATGTTCAAACTCCACACGGACAGTGACCCAGAGCCGGGATCAAACCTGGGACCTCGGCGCCGTGAGGCCGCAGTGCTAACCCACCCCCGTGCTGCCCACTTTTTAAAAAAGATGACTAGATGAGGATTTCCATTCTTAGTTGTGCCTTTTTAAAATCAATGTTGTACTCGCCCAGTTCACCATGCTGGAGAAAGTAATGCCAAAGATTTGTTGAACGATTGTTTCAACTATGGGATTTCAGAGTTCCAAGGCTGCTGTGATGGATTGATTTGATGATTGTTTTGATGGTATTATTGATCTGATGGTATTCTTGATCCTATGGTATTATTGATCCAATACAAGTATTTAACTTTTTCCATTTTTTTGACCTTCAGCTTGTGTCATGTGAGAGTATTTTTTAACAAATGGGGGTTTATCGAATAGCTGTATTGGGTGTACCTTTAAGAAATGACTGTTTATTAGAGAGTGATGTCAGAGAGTGGTGGAGAAGGTCTGCCTGCCTGCTTTACTTTTGTTTTAGGCTGTTTGCTACAGTGTGTGGTTAGTTTCGTTTTGAGAGCTGGATAGCTGCAGGCAAAGCAAGGAGCTGCATAATGATCTCTCTCTGCAAACTAAAGACTGTCTCCAAATCAATTGGGTGATTTCAAAGTGCTGACTGCTCTCAATAGTGAATTTAAACCTGATCTCTGTGTTAAAAAGGGTCTTTTGTCTTCCGGCTATTGTTTGGGAATTTATTACGGGTTATCTATCGAGTACTGTATTCTTTGGGGATTTATTGGTGTTGATAGTTGTTAAGATGTTTACTGTGGGTTTAAAGGGTTAACTGTTCATAAATAAACGTTGTTTTAATTTAAAAGTACTGTAAAGCTCTGTTGCACCACACCTGTAGAGCAGGCTGTGTGCTCCCCATACCACAATCTATTAAAAATTGTGGGTCAGGTGAACTCCATGATACGCTTTGGGGTTCGCTAAACCCTTGCCCATAATACTTGGTGTAACATACATATCCTCTCAAAATCAGGAAGTCATTATTAAACATCGAATTCATATGGCTGAGGGAGTTGATGACTTTGCAACCCCAAAGTTTACTCATCATCCCTTTCCTGAGTCATTCATTTTACAAGGAGGCAGCCAATCAGATGGATTCATCCAGACACCGTATTTGGCACTAAAACATGTATTTATTCTGTTAGTGAATAGCTAAGTTGAGCCAAACAAAGTTAGTCAGTAATTTAAACATTTCTCATTCAATGACGAGGGAAAAAAACGAACTACTTATTATTTATATAGTACCTTTATTATGGTGAAACATCTTGAGCCACTTCACAAAGATGTACGAAAGATGGAAATCAAGCTAAAGGTGGGTTGCGGAAAACCAAAAGCTTGGAGATGAGCCTTAAGGAAGAAAACTGCTGGGAATTTAATGAAGATTAAGCTACACACATTTAGGTGGTCTAGGTATCCTTTAGAATAACTGATTCTTTGAACACGAGTCAGCCGAAATGCTTGCAATGCATTTTTTTTCCATTCATGGCGTAGCTGGCTAGACTAGCGTTAATTTCTTATTCCTAATTGCCCTTGAATACCTTCTGTTGCAAGTCTGACTGATTTATTTCTGCAAGCACACCCTGGTGGGTTTTGGTAAACTATTTATTAAACAAAGTAGGATTGGTAGGCTTGGGATTTTCTAATTGGTACCTTCCATTATTTCCTCTTGCCATCCTACAGTTGTGGCTTTTCTGATGTTATTTTGCGTACAGGAACATAGGAATTAGGAGCAGAAGTAGGCAATTCAGCCCCTTAAGCCTGCTCCGCCATTCAATCAGATCATGGCTGTTCCCTAATATACAATCATCTTTGTCAAAGAATGGTCTTCTGTGCTTTTATCTCAACATTCTTGTCTTCTCTTGTTGAGCGAGACTGCTTGACACTTTGGAAAGAGGAACAATGTTTGTATTGAAAGGGTAAGCAGCTGCTGTACAGAAGGCATCAAACAGGCATAAGCATCAGGTTTGAAACATGGGTAGACCTTCATTTGTATACCATCCTTTTTCAGAGAAAGAAAATAGTGAATAACTTCCTTTGAGCTTCAAAACCACGTTAAGTTTCAGGAAACGATCAGGGCAACAAAACATAGAACATAGAAACAGTACAGCACAGAACAGGCCCTTCGGCCCTCGATGTTGTTCCGAGCATTGTCTGAAACCAAGATCAAGCTATCCCACTCCCTGTCATTCTGGTGTGCTCCATGTGCCTATCCATTAACCGCTTGAAAGTTCCTAAAGTGTCCGACTCCACTATCACAGCAGGCAGTCCATTCCACACCCTAACCACTCTCTGAGTAAAGAACCAACCTCGGACATCCCTCCTATATCTCCCACCCTGAACCTTATAGTTATGCCCCCTTGTAACAGCTACATCCACTCGAGGAAATAGTTTCTGAACGTCCACTCTATCTATCCCCCTCATCATCTTATAAACCTCGATTAAGTCGTCTCTCATCCTCCTCCGCTCCAAAGAGAAAAGCCCTAGCTCCCTCAACCTTTCCTCATAAGACCTATCCTGCAAACTAGGCAGCATCCTGGTAAATCTCCTTTGCACCCTTTCCAATGCTTCCACATCCTTCCTATAATGAGCTGACCAGAACTGCACACAATACTCCAAATGTGGTCTCACCAGGGTCATGTATAGTTGCAGCATAACCCCGCGGCTCTTAAACTCAAGCCCCCTGTTAATAAACACTAACACACTATAAGCCTTCTTCACGGCTCTATCCACTTGAGTAGCAACCTTCAGAGATCTGTGGACATGAATCCCAAGATCTCTCTGTTCCTCCACATTATACAAGGGGGCAGCACGGTAGCATGGTGGTTAGCATAAATGCTTCACAGCTCCAGGGTCCCAGGTTCGATTCCCGGCTGGGTCACTGTCTGTGCGGAGTCTGCACGTCCTCCCCGTGTGTGCGTGGGTTTCCTCCGGGTGCTCCGGTTTCCTCCCACAGTCCAAAGATGTGCGGGTTAGGTGGATTGGCTATGCTAAATTGCCCTTAGTGTCCTAAAAAATAAGGTTACTGGGGGGTGGTTGTTGGGTTACTGCTTTAGGGTGGATACGTTGACTTGAGTAGGGTGATCATTGCTCGGCACAACATCGAGGGCCGAAGGGCCTGTTCTGTGCTGTACTGTTCTATTCTATTCTATACTCAGAACCCTGCCGTTGACCCTGTAATCCGCATTCAAATTTTTTCTATCAAAATGAATCACCTCACACTTATCAGGGTTAAACTGCATCTGCCATTTTTTGGGCCAGCTCTGCATCCTATCAATGTCTCTTTGCAGCCTACAACAGCCCTCCACCTCATCCACTCCTCCACCTCATCCACTACACCAATCTTGGTGTCATCAGCAAATTTACTGACCTACCCACCCTTCAGCCCCCTCCTCCAAGTCATTGATAAAAATCACAAATAGCAGAGGATTCAGCCCTGATCCCTATGGTACACCGCTGGTAACTGGTCTCCAGTCTGAAAAATTTTCATCCACCACCACCCTCTGCCTTCTATGTGATAACCAGTTACTTATCCAATTGGCCAAATTTCCCTCTCTCCCACACCTCCTTACTTTCTTCATGAGCTGACCATGGGGAACCTTATCAAATGCCTTACTAAAATCCATGTATACGACATCAACTGCTCTACCTTCATCTACACACTTAGTTACGTCCTCAAAGAATTCAATCAAATTTGTGAGGCAAGACTTACCCTTCACGAATCCATGTTGACTATCCCGGATTAAGCTGCATCTTTCCAAATGGTCATAAATCCTATCCTTCAGGATCTTTTCCGTTAACGTACCGACCACCGAAGTAAGACTAAGTGGCCCATAATTGCCAGGGTCATTCCTATTCCCTTTCTTGAACAGAGGAACAACATTCGCCACTCTCCAGTCCTCTGGCACTATCCCCGTGGACAGTGAGGACCCAAAGATCAAAGCCAAAAGCTCTGCCATCTCATCCCTTGCCTCCAACAAAATAGAAATTATTTTAAATGTCAAAATTGAGACGAGACGTGCAGTACCCAGGAATATTCAGGTAATAACTGGAGAGAGATATTAGATTTACATGAAGGAGTACTTAGATCATTAGTGCCAGAAATTTCAGAAGACATTGCTGGTGATAGAAACAAACCATCAGTTGCAATAACTTTCAATTTAATGTAGAAAGGTGTTCCAAAATGCTTTGGCAAAGCGTATGTTAAGAAGGATACTGTGGGGAAGGAATAAGGTTAGCAATGGTGAGCAAACTTTGAGTCAAAGTTATTGAATTTTAAGGAAAACCTGGAAATAGGGGAGAGGCATAGGGGGTCTAGCTGGCTTTAAGGCCTGTGCAACAATATTGAACAAAGATCAAGGATGTTGTACAATGACTTAGAGTCAGGCATAAAGAGTGTGGGGGTTGTGCTGCTGACAGAGGTCATGGAAGGATTAAGGCACAAAGATAAGAGGACCTGTTGAAGACTGGAAGTTGATGTAGGTTATTAAGACTGAGGAGATGGTGAGTGGAACTTGGTTTGGGATAGAACATAGCCAGAAGAATTTTGGACGAGCTGATATGTTGAGTGGGTGGAGATGGGAACCTGGCTAACAGCGTTGATTTAGAGAAGCTTGAAAGTGACTTAAAGGGATGTTTGAGCATTTCAGAGACTAAGGTAGTGACAGAGGTGAAGGTTTTATGGAACTGAAAGTTCATGCTCTGCTGTTTTCCTCTCCCATCTCATGGACCAACAAATGGAATCTGCGGCGTGTTGCTGAGTTCTCGGGAGGGGTCAGAAGTGGTGGCCTTGGTTCGATTTCCTCCTGGAGACTATAACTTTGACATTAATAGTGTTTCCATCTTACAGGGTGACCATCCCCCGCCCCCTGTAAGAAGGAAACACTAATTTATTATGTGGATTACACAAGGATTTGTACAAATACTGTTACAATAACCTTGGTGCTTATTGATGGTACAACCCACCTCCGGTGCATTGCTGTAAGAATAAGAAACTCGGGCTTGGCTCATTGCAGTAGTGACACATGTTGACAGTGTAATGCATGATCACACCATACAATTCCCTCATAGCTCATAGGACCATTTGGTCTGTTCACTTTTTTTTACTGCCCAAACTATAAAAACTTAGGGGGAAAGCATTTATAAATATCTTTACCTCTTGTCTTAGATAAAATTAAAATGTTTGATAGCAAATGTTTAGACTTGAACCTGTTTTGCAGCAGTTCTAGAAATATAACCGCTTGAAAAGAATGGAGGACAGTGTTGTTGCGATTTCTAAGGCATCCTGTCATTAGTTCTGAAAGGTAGGCAGTTGCCCAGTAATAGGATAGTTGATGCCTGTAGATATAATGCTATGCAACTAAATTGGACTTTGTTTTTGTTTGTGTGAAAGAGAAACTGATTTGAATTCGAATCTGGGGGTTGTGATACCTCCACATCTGAGTTCAACAGTGGCTAGGATACTGGACCGAAACCCCAATATTTTATTGTAATTTTGTAAGACTGAGGAAAGAATACTTGATTCTGAGAAAGATTGCCCAAAGAAAAAGGGATATGGTATTTTAAAACAAAACATAGTTGGTAACACAGTATTAAAACTTTTAATATCACACTGATTGCTTGATTGTCACATCTACCGAAGGACAGTGAAAAGTATTTTTCTGCGGCCAAGGGAACGTACACAGTATACAGTAGACAAAAAGAATAATCGACAAAGTACATCGACGAATAAGTAATTGGTTACAGAGCAGGACAAGAGCCAAACAAATACATGAGCAAGAGCAGCATCGGGCATCTTGAATAGTGTCTTATAGGGAACAGATCAATCCGAGGGAGACTCATTGAGGAGTCCAGTGGCTGTGGGGCAGAAGCTGTTCCTATATGTGGATGTGCGGGTCTTCAGACTTCTGTATCTTCTGCCTGATGGAAGGGTCTGGAAGAGGGCAAAGCCCAAAAATAGTTTCCAATTTCCGCTTAAACAATATTACTCAACTCTGTGAATACAATACCCTTACTTGCTATCTTTATTCCCGCTTAAACAACAAGAAAATAGACCATCTCAGCCCTTAATCCACCCTAAATGCCAACGGCACAGAAGAATACTTGCATACAGAGTTATCCTTTGAGAAATAGATCTCTTTACACTGCTTTACAGATCTGACTCTGGCCAGAACCCCTGCAGAAACCTTGGCTGGATGTCTTCAAAAGCTGTTTCATCTGGCTTGTTTCAGCTCCCTTTGTCCTGTGACAAGTCTGCACAGCTTTAATTACAGTTAATGTCTTTTAACTAAGCCACTGTGAGAACAAACTGAATTGCTTGGTCTTTGCTTCAGCCAGAATCAGATTGCAACTGAAAATGTTGTCTCATTTGGGGCAGCATGGTAGCACAGTGGATAGCACTGTGGCTTCACAGTGCCAGGTTCCCAGGTTCGATTCCCCGCTGGGTCACTGTCTGTGCGGAGTCTGCACGTTCTCCCCGTGTCTGCATGGGTTTCCTCCGGGTGCTCTGGTTTCCTCCCACAGTCCAAAGACGTGCAGGTTAGGTGGATTGGCCATGATAAATTGCCCTTAGTGACCAAAAAGGTTAGGAGTTATTGGGTTACGGGGATAGGGTGGAAGTGAGGGCTTAAGTGGGCCGGTGCAGACTTGATGGGCTGAATGGCCTCCTTCTGCACTCTATGTTCTATGTTCTATCTCACCAAGCTGAAAACTAATTATCTCCCCAGGGAATCCCCTTAGCCCATGCTTTTACAATGGTTAGTTGCATCTCCGGTTCCTAAAAGCTTTGTTGTTTATAAAACCAAAATTCCTTTTAAAACATGACGGCAGCAGCCAAACACACTAACACAGACTTTTAACCCTTATTTCATCAGAAATTATAATCCAATATATCTAAAATTCTACATCCATCGAGAGAAAAAAGGTATTGGCCTGGAATTTGCAGTTGTCATAATGGCAAAACTGTCATAGCTATCTGTCGCTATTGTTTAAAACTGACAGTGATTTCTGGTGCTGCACATGCACTGTTAAATGTGGAAATCTGGAACTTGCTGTCAGTGGTGCCTTGCTCCACCACAGAGTTTGCTGTTGCAATTTTTGCACTTGCAATCATCACAACTTGCCTGATCAACTTTTCATGCACTATTCTCACTGAAAAACGTTAAACCTTACTGAATATTGTTAACTGTTCTCTCTCTTTAGGCATTGTCCCTCTCTCCTTTTTAAGTGTTCTGTCATTACTCCTCTCAAAACAATGCTCGATTTCCCCATCATCCTGGTGAACTACTGCCCCATCTCCAACTTCCTTTTCTTCTGAAGTTCTTGAATGTGTTGTCACCTCTTGAAATCCATTCCAAATTTTCCCAGGACACCATGTTTGAACCCCTTCAATCTGGTTTCCATCCCGACCACGGTACCAAAAATGGTTCTCATCAAAGTCACAAATGATTTGCTAAGTGACTGTGACAAAGATAAACTGCCCTTCCTTATCCTGCTTGACCTGTCCACAGCCTTTGAAATAGTTTGATTACTCCTCCAGTGCTTCACTACTGCCTTCCATCTGGGTAATACTGCTCTCTATTCTTACCTATCTAATTCTGGCCGTGTGTTACTTGCAATGGCTTCTCTTCCTGTCATCTTCGGCTTCTGCGTATTTTTATTTATTTTTTGTTGAACAATATTTTTATTCAACATTTTAACAATAATGCCCGAGTTCCACCCCAGGTCTCCAAAACGTAAAACAACCAAATACCATCTCTGCTGGAACCCCTCGTCCGCCACACTCCGAGCAAATTTCACCTTCTCCAAATACAGGAACTCCAATAGGCCCCTAGCCACACCAAAGGCATTGGGGAAAGAAAATTACCTCCACCCTGACCGAACCTGCCTGCGAGCAATCAATGAGGCGAAGGCTAAAATGCCTGCCCCCGCTCCCGCCTGCAGCTCCGGCAGGTCCGACATCCCGATTATTGCTCCAGTTCCATGTGCAGAACCTCGGACATGGTGCTGAAAAACAATCTCCAATATTTCTCCAACTCTGGCTTGGACCAGAACATATGGACGTATTTGGCTGGGTCCCTCTCCCACCGCTCACAACTATTCCCCACTCCCTCAAACCGCTGGCTATTCCTTGCCTTCTTTAAGTGTGCCCTATAAACCACTTTTAACTGAATCAACCCTAGCCTCGCACACAAGGTCGAGGCATTGACCCTTGCAACACCCCGCACCATAATCCTTCTTCCTGCCACCTGCCTTTAATCCCTTCCATGGACTTCTTGTCCTCCTCCATGATCCTGCTGTAGATTGCCGAAACGACCCCACTCTCCAGCTCCTCCAACAACAAGGACGACGATGCCACTGGAAAGCTTGGGGAAGCCTTTCTTGCGAAATTCCGCACCTGCATATATCTGAAGCCCCCCTTATGCTGGAACCCATACTTTGCCCCCAGTTCCTCCAAATCTGCGAATTTCCCCTCCAGAAACAGATCCATCATCTCTTTTACCCCTTCCTCCTCCCAACCTCAGAACCTAGCATCCATCGTCATTAGCTCAAACCCATGATTCCCTCTTAATGGTATCACCCTTGACCTTGCCCTCAACTCAAAGTGCTGTTGGATTTGCCCCCAAATCTTCAGTGTAGCTACCACCACTGGACTGCCTGATTACTTCCCTGAGGTAAGCGGTAATGGCGCCATCGCCAGCGCCCGCAGCCTCAAATCCTTACAGGAACCCGCCTCCATCAACACCCACAGAGCCCCTGTCTCCGTACTCCAGCCCTGCACCTTCTCCACATTCACTGTCCAGTAATAGTGCAACAAATTCGGAAGGGCCAAGCCCCCTGACTGCCGTCCCACTTGGAGCACCGCCTTCCTTATCCTTGCTACCTTCCCGGCACACACAAATCAAGAGCCTATCCACCCCTCAAAAAAAAAGTCTGTGGCAAAAAGACTGGCAGACACTGGAACAAAAACAATGGCAAATATTCATTTTGACTGCCTGCACCCGGCCAGCCAACGACAAAGGGAGACTGTCGCATCTTCCGAAATCCTCCTTCATCTTCCCCACCAGCCTCGCGAAATTTAGTTTGCGGAGCCGTACCCAGTCCCACGCTACCTGCACCCCCAAATATCTGAAGTGAGTTGTTGCTATCTTAAATGGACCCCCCCCCCACACCTGGAGAAGACATGGCAAAATACTCACTCTTCCCTAAATTCAATTTATACCCCCAAAATGCCCCACATTTCCCGAGGAACCCCATTATGTCCCTCAATGATGAGCCCTGTTCTGAAATATACAGCAGCAAGTCATCTGTGTACAGAGACACCCTATGCTCCACTTCACCCAACCCTCACTATCCCCCGCCGTAGGCCTGAGCCTTTAGCACAATCGCCAAGGGCTCAATCGCCAACACGAACAAGAGGGGGGAGCATGGGGCACTCCTGCCTTGTTCCCCAGAATGATGGGAAGCACTCCGACTGCATATCATTCGTCCGTATGCAAACTGTCGGGTCCTTGTATAACAATTTTACCCAAGCCACACATTTCTCCAGTACTGCAAACAAATAACTCCACTCCACTCTGTCAAAAACCTTCTCTGCATCTAACACCACCAGCACATCTAACTCTCTCCCCTGTAAGCACCACATTCAGCATTCTCCGCACATTCGATGACAATTGCCTGCCTGTTCACTAGCTACCCCTTTCATTTTCTCCCCCTGCTCCTGCACCACCAACGCCTGTCTCACCGGGGTAAGGGCATCACAAACCCACACCTTAGGTGAGGTCATCATCACCGTCTGATGCTTTTTGAAATGCTTCGAAACAACCATTCGAGCTCTCCAGCCATCATCTCTGTCATCCTCTCCACCATGATGGGTGCAACCCCACCTGACATTCTCTCCTGCCATCTTTCCTTCTGCCCCCCTCACCACGCTCGGTGGCGGACGTTCGCTCACTACCTTCTTCCCTGGATTATTCATTTTGGTTTTTGACGTTCTATAAATGTCCCAAACCTTCCCACAACTTCTCACAGACAAATCTTCCCCAAAAACTGGGCTTAAAGGGCAAAAAAAGACAGCTCTGGCAGGAGCCACCAAACATGCGTGTCCGCCCTCATGCCGCAACTGGAAGTCGCCTGTGACTTTGTCATCTAGATGCTGCCCTTGGAAAAAACATCATCCACAAGTAATGTGTTTGTTTTCAGGTGTACACTGGTGACACCCAGCTCTGCACATGTCAGGTTCTTTATCCGATGAGCAGAAGTGACCTCCCAATTAAATACCGGGAAGTCTGAAGGTATTGTTTTCGGTCTCTGTTCCCAACTTTAGTCTAGATTCCATCCTTCTCCCTGGCATCAGTCTGAGATTAAGCAGTCTGTTGTAACCTTGGTGTCAGACTTAACCCCAATGTGAGCTTCTGAGCAGATATCTGTGCCATCGTCTCACTTCCATCAGCTGCTGAAACCATCATTCTATTATTTTTCTGTCTCTGGACGTTTACCATTCTAATGTACTCATGGCTGGCTTTCCACATTCTGTCCTCTGTAAACTTGAGTTTATGTAAAACTCTGCTGCCCGTGTCTTAACTTGCAGAGGAAGCATCCGTTCCATGTCTACTTTATCCATACCTTGTACCATCTTGTATACCTCAATTTGATCTCCCTCGTTCTTGTAAATTCTAGATTGGGAAGCACCTGCTGAAAAATTCTTGGTGGTAATAGCTATACTAACAATTGCTTTAAAATGATCAGTTGAGATGTAATGTGGATCATTTATGCTTGCTCGAATCAGCATGCTTTAATACAAACGCATCCGCTCTCTGCAGACAGAAGGAATATGTTCAAGCCTTCTACCTTTTTGAATTAGCCAGGAGCTTAATGAGCCTATAGTTCTCCATTGCTTACTCCATGGCAAAGCCTCCGCCAATCAGCCAACCAATTGGAACCCATCCCCATGTTGTTTGAGATTTGGCATTCTTGCATTTGTCCTGTTTGATTGGAAGACAAAAAGCTCCAACATGATCCAGCAGGACCACGATCATACCGGTCAATGCCAAAGAAGAACCAGGCCATGTGCCTCAACAACTACCGCCCGGTGGTCGTGACATCTTTCATTATGAAGTGCTTCGAAAGATTGGTCATGAGACACATCAACTTCATACTTCCAGAATGCCTTGATTCACTGCAATTCGCATACTGCCACAATCGACTCACAGCAGGCTCTGGCTCCCTGGACTCCTACACCAGAATTCTATTCACTGATTATAGCTCCACCATCAACACCATAGTCACAGCCAAGCTCGTTTCCAAACTCCAAACCTAAACTTGGCTCCTCACTCTGCAACCGCAATTACTTGACCCATAGAACACAATCAGTAAGTATAAATAATAGTCCTCAACACCGGGGCCCCACAAGGCTGCGTACTTAGCCCCCTACTATACTCCCTATACACACACGACGGTGTGGCAAAATTCGGCTCCAACTCCATCTGCAAGTTTGCTGATGATATGACCGTAATGGGTTGGATCTCAAACAACGATGAATCAGAGTACAGGAGGGAGATAGAGAACCTAGTGGCAGGGTGCAATGACACCAATCTCTCCTTCAATATCAGCAAACTAGGAGCTGGTCATTAACTTCAGGAAGCAAAGTGTAGTACATACCCCTGTCTACATCAATTGGGCCGAATTAATCAATTGAATTCGTAGGTGTACACATCACCAACAATCTGTCCTGGTTCACCCATGTTGATGCTAAGAAAGCACAATGGCGCCTATGCTTCCTCAGGAAACTAAGGAAATTTGGCATGTCCATATTAACTCTTAACAATTTTTACAGATGCACCATAGAAAGCATCCTATCTGGCTGCATCACAGCCTGGTATGTCAACTGCTCAGCCGAAGACCGTAAGAAACTAGAGAGAGCTGTGAACACAGCCTGGTCTGTCACGTGAACCCATCTTCCATCCATTGACTGTCTATATCTCCCGCTGCCTGGGGAAAGCGGACAGCATAATCAAAGACCCCTCCCATCCGGGGTATTTTCTCTTCCAACCTCTCCCTTCAGGCAGAAGGTACAAAAGTCTGAGAACACGCACTAACTGATTCAAAAACAGCTTCTTCCCCGCTGTTACCAGACTCCTGAATGGCCCTCTGTATTGAACAGATCTCTTCATGAATCTGAATAGCACTACACTCCGTATGCTTCACCCGATGTCAGTGCATTTACATTGTGTATCTATCGTATGTCCTATATTTTTCATGTATGGTATGATCTGTCTGGACTGTACGCAGAACAATACTTTTCACTGTGCCTCGGTACATAGAACATAGAACAGTACAGCACAGAACAGGCCCTTCGGCCCTCAATGTTGTGCCGAGCCATGATCACCCTACTCAAACCCACCCTACACCCGCAACCCAACAACCCCCCTCTTAACCTTACTTTTTTTAGGACACTACGGGCAATTTAGCATGGCCAATCCACCTAACCCGCATATCTTTGGACTGTGGGAGGAAACCGGAGCACTCGGAGGAAACCCACGCACCCAGGGGGAGGACGTGCAGACTCCACACAGACAGTGACCGAGCCGGGAATCGAACCTGGGACCCTGGAGCTGTGAAGCATTTATGCTAACCACCATGCTACCCTGCTGCCCCTATGTGACAATAAATCTAAGCAATAAGTCTCTTTTCAGCTTCTATCCTTTAAATGATTGTTTGTATACACGGTGACCACGGTGATGATTGCTAATGCAATGCCAATCAACCTTTTTCCCCATAATCTCACTTGCGCAGCAGTCAAATGTTGGAAGTTTTTAAAACATCAAATTTTAAATGTTTTGACTTTATTTTTCTATTTTTCCTTTCAGTTTCTTTCATCTCTCTTAATCCAATCATCTTCCCCCAATTTCTTTTTCTATAATCTATTTAATTGTAACGCACACACCTTCTCCATCGTTCCTGTTTCTTTCTACATTAGTAAATATTATTGGTGTTAGTCCTGCCTTTCATTGAGGTTGCAGATGCCTCAGCTCAGACTTCGTGCAAATTTTTTAATACAATGCAACAATGTATATTTGACGACGTTATTTTTGTGAAAGTGGTTGAAAGTTTGCCATGTACTGGATCTGATGCACTCCATTGTAGTATGTTTAAAGGGAATCTTGATCTGGTTCTTAATATCATTTTCATTCTACATTGGCCATAGAGATTTACTTTTTTGTTCCCTCTGTCCCAAGAGACAGACTGCGGTAGATTAATAATGCATCTAGCAGAGCCATATATGGCTGGATGGGCCACATGGACTCTTACTTTCCCCATACATTTATGTGCACAGACGCATTCAGGCATACGCATCTCTCTCTCTGTTTACTGCACTCAAATTTATATTTTATTCCCATTAATTAATATCTTCTTTCAACTTTTTGTATATATTGAACCTGCTACAAATATTAAGCTCCCCAGGGATCTTTGTTTGATATTACATATGCAATGCTCCCGGTTATTAGATGGCAAATTCTATAAAAAAATCAGCAAATTCTCCAACTTGGCTTAATAATATACAAAATAAACTGTATGCAGTTACCCTAGCCAAAGAACAGACGTGCACCTGTTTAACACTTTTTAAATTTTCAGATACCCCAAAGCACTGCATAGCTAAAAGATCATGTGCAAATAACCTATTACTTTTTCTATTTGCAGGAATCTTGTTAAGAAATATGGTCCCAAACGTTCCAGCAAAGATGAAGAACCCAGGTAAGGACCTAACGGAACAAGCTAACTATTTGAGTACACAGATACCTTTTTCAAATCGTTTGAACAGAAACATATGCAGCCCATTTAAGATTAAGTCACAGTCCTGGAAATGCTCAACCAAAGCCAAATGTATTTCCGCAGAGCAGTGGCAGTAAGTGTCTCAGGCACTCGCTCTGGGTTTCTCTACCCCATCTTTGAGAGCAAGATAATCTTTGATTATCTCCTTGATTGGGGCAATGCAGATCTGAAGAACAACAATCGTATAAAAGAGGAGAAAATAAACCTTTTTATAAGAGAATAATTGAGCTGTACTGATGGGCAATATTTTATACAATTTTATCAGCCAACTTTTTGACCTGTACTCAGTCTTTGATGGCCACAGCCCATTATGTGGAGTGAAGCAAAAAATTAAAGAGAAGATATGTGAATTTTATTATGGTAAACTGGAAAAGTGCAAGTATGTAAGGGAAAGAAAAAAATTGTGAATAAATGTGCATTATAAATGTCAGCCTGAGACAAAAACATAGGAGCAGAATTAGGCCATTTGGCCCGTCGAGTCTGCTCTGCCATTCCATCATTGCTGACATGTTTCTCATCCCCATTCTCCTGCCTTCTCCTCATAACCCCTGATCCCCTTATTAATCAAGAACCTATCTATCTCTGTCTTAAAGACACTCAATGATTTGGCCTCCACAGCCTTCTGCGGCAGTGAGTCCCACAGATTCACACCCTCTGGCTGAGGAAATTCCTCCTCATCGCTATTTTAAAGGATCATCCCTTCAGTCTGAGACTGTGCCCTCAGGGAAAAAAAATGAAACAAATTTTTTAGTTCTAGTTTCTCCCACTAGTGGAAACATCCTCGCCACGTTCACTCTTTGTAGGCCACTCAGTATTTTGTAAGTTTCAATGAGATTCCCCCTATATCCTTCTAAACTCCATCGAGTACAGACCCAGTCCTCAACAGCTCTTCAACTGACAATCCTTCATTCCGGGGATCATTCTTGTAAACCTCCTCTGGACTATCATTGCAAATATTCCTTGGGGTAGTGTCGTAGGTCCAGCTATCTTCAGCTGTTTCATCAATGACCTTCCCTGCATCAGAAGATTGTGTTTTTTCAGCACTTCAGCAACTCCTCAAATACTGAAGCAATCAATTTGAGTCCAAATGCAGCAAGACCTGGACAATGTCCAGGCTTGGGCTAACAAGTGGCAAGTAACATTAGCATCACAGAAGGGCCAGCAATGATCATCTCCAACAAGTGTGAATCTAGCAATCTCCCAATGACATTCAAGAGCATTACCATCACAGAATCACCACTATCAACGTCCCTGAACCAGCCATGTAAATACTGTGGAGACAAGAGCAGGTCAGGTGCTGGGAATTTTTGCAAAATGTAACTCACCTCCTGACTCCTCAATGCCTGTCCACCATGTACAAGTCACAAGTTAAGAGTGTGATGTGTGTGTGAGTGCATGACGAGGATTTTGTTCCCTAGTTTTTGCTGGACACTCGAGATGTCCATTTGGAGTTTAAGGGTTGGATTTTTAGATCCTGCTGTGTTGAATGGAGGTGGGTGGGTGATGAAAATACCTGAGGCAGCGGCATGCTGGTTTCTTGTCATCGTTCCTGCTGCCAGCAGGTTTCGTCAGGACGGAGGGAGGCTGGCTCCAAGGGGAGGGGCTGGCGTAGTGGTAATGTCACTGGGCTGATAATCCGGAGACCCAGTGTAATACTCTGGGGAGCTGGGTTTGAATCTTGCCATGGCAGATTGTGGAAATTGAATCCAATGAATATCTGCATTTAAGTCCTAAAACCATTGTCTACTATTGTAAAAATCCAACTGGTTCACTAATATCCTCTAGGGAAGGAAGTCTGCAGTCCTCACCTGGTCTGGCCTACATGTGACTCCAGATTCAGAGCACTGTGGTTGAAATGGCCAACCAAGCCACTCAGTTGTATCAAAACCATGACAAAGTCTAAAAGGAAAGAAACTTGATGGGCCACTTAGCGTCGACTTAGGCACTGGAAACGACAATGGCAAGCCCCGCCCTGCAGACCCTGCAAAGTCAACCGTACTAACATCTGGGATCTTGTGCCAAAATTGGGAGAGCTGACTCAAAGATTAGTCAAGAAACCGTCTGATATAGTCACACTCACGGAATCATACCTTACAGATGACACCACCATCAATACCAGAGGTGGTGGTCCAGTGGTATACAGTTGGAGGTAGTTGCCCTGGGAGTTTTCAACATCGACTCCAGACCTTATAAAGTCTCATGGCTTCAAGGCATCTGCCTGCTGATTACCATGTACCATCCAACATCAGCTGATGAATCAGTGGTCTGCCATGTTGAACACCACTTAATAATAATAATAATAATAATAATAATAATTGCTTATTGTCGCAAGTAGGCTTCAATTAAGTTACTGTGAAAAGTTCCTAGTCGCCACATTCTGGCGCCTGTTTGGGGAGGCCAGTACGGGAATTGAACCCGCGCTGTTGCCTTGTTCTGCATTACAAGCCAGTTATTTAGCCCAGTGTGCTAAACCAGCTCTTGGAGGAAGCCGGAAGGGTGGCATGTGCTCTGGGTAGGGGACTTCAATGTCCATCACCAAGAGTGACTCGGTAGCACCACAACTGACCGAGCTGGCCGAGTCCTAAAGGGCATCACGGCTGAACTGGGTCTGCAACAGGTGGTGAGGGAATCACCAAAAGGGAAAAACATACTCAACCTCATCTGTACCAACCTGCCTGCTGAAGTCCACTGGACACTGCAAAGGCTATGGGCCCTGACAATATTCTGGCAATGGTCCTGAAGACTTGTGCTCCAGAACTTGCCACATCCCTAACCACCTGATCATTTCCTCTTTGGACACAACCTAGCATTTCAGCACTTGAAATGCTCTACAGGCTTTCTCTTAATGCTGTTAGCTTTCTTTAGATTTTTATCCTTTCAATGTATCACATTTGGTAAATATCCCATCCGCTTTCTCCTTCTATAAAATGTTTTTACATTCATCCATCTGGCAGGTTGAAGAATTCTAGAATGTCTTGTGCTTTATTATCCATATTGGAAATTAACATGTCCACCTGTTTAATTTAATCACTTTCACGTAGCCCCGATGCATAAAAGATCGGCTAACTGTAGCAGAGAGTTGGGAATAAGAGAGGCATTTTCAGGATGGCAACCTGTAACGATTGGAGTGCCACAGGGATCTGTGCTGTGGCCACAATTATTTACAATATATATTAATTACGTGGATGAAGGAAGTGAATGCACTATTGCTAAGTTTGCGGACGACACAGAAATAGGTGGGAAGGTAAGTGGTGAGGTTGAGACAAAGGGTCTACCAAGGGATATGGACAGGTTAGGTGAGTAGGGAAAAACTTGGCAGGTGGAATATGGTAGGAAGAATAAAGGAGCTGAATATTATTTAAACTGCAGCACAGGGGGATTTGGGGGTTCTCCTGCATAAATCCCTCTCGGAACTTCCCAGGTACGTTGTGCATGGCAATTACCGAGAAGTGCACACCTCTCCCAGGTAATTACCCAGCACTGGAACCATACAAAAATGTGATTTCAATCACAGCCTTTGGATGACTCGAGCAGGTTACATCAATAGTTTTGCAGAAAAAGTTAGAATTAAAAGCTCATCTAACTTCTGGGTAATTATTGAACTGGCCCATGCAGATCCCCCAACACCCCCAGGGGACACTCCCTGACTTCCAATGCCGCTCCACCAATCCCAGGTGGGTGTTCTTCTCTGTCTGGTCTGTCAATTACCTTCAGATTTCATGAGTCCTTTATCTCACTTCATTTTTTTTTAAAATCACTCACGGAATGTGGACGTTGCTGGCTGTGCCGTCATTTAGTGCCCATTTCTAACTGCCCTCTATTTCAGAGGGCATTTAAGAGTCAATCACATTGCTGTGTGTCTGGAGTCACATGTAGGCCAGACCAAATGAGGATTTCAGATTTCCTTCTCTAAAGGACACTAGTTAACCAGATGGGTTTTTATGACAATCACCAATGGTTTCATGGTCATCATTAGACTTTTAATTCTAGATTTTTATTGAAATCAAATTTCACCATCTGCCATGGTGAGATCTGAACCCGGGTCCCCAGATCTTGCCCTGGGCCTCTGGATTACTAGTCCAGTGACAATAGCAGCTAGTGCTGTGAAAAAGAGGGCATGTTCTCCTTCACTTTGATAGAGCTGGACTTTGGGGACGATTTGCATTGCCTGGATCTCACCCGATCTGAGTGGGAAAATCAGGGGAGACAGTATTGAAAAAAACTTTACGTAAATATTGGGCACAGAGTGGCAGTCCAACACTGATTGCTACTCCAAGGAGGTTACAGCCCAAACCTTCATGGGATGTGGGTGTCACTGGCAAGGCCTACATTTGTCCCTAATTGCTCTTGAACTAAGTGGGTTACTAGGCCATTTCAACGGCCAGTTAAGAGTCAACCACGTTGCTGTGAGTCTGGAGTCACATGTAGACCTGACCAGGTAAGGATGGTAGATTTCCTTCCCTGAAGGATTTTATGAACCAGATGGGTGTTTATGACAATCGCTGATAGTTTCATTGTTACCATTACTAATACTATCTTTTCAATTCCAAATGTTATTAATT
Organism: Scyliorhinus canicula; assembly: GCF_902713615.1. Taxonomy (NCBI): domain Eukaryota; kingdom Metazoa; phylum Chordata; class Chondrichthyes; order Carcharhiniformes; family Scyliorhinidae; genus Scyliorhinus; species Scyliorhinus canicula. The sequence goes on from NC_052149.1 coordinate 23,066,910, forward strand.
GAATTTAAATTCCACCAGCTGTCGTGGTGGGTTTTGAACCCAAACCCAGTGACATTGCCACCACACCACCAGTTTAGCTCACTAAGGGCTGGTTTAGCTCACTGGGCTAAATCGCTGGCTTTTAAAGCAGACCAAGCAGGCCAGCAGCATGGTTCGATTCCCGTACCAGCCTTCCCGGACAGGCGTCGGAATGTGGCGACTAGGGGCTTTTCACAGTAACTTCATTGAAGCCTACTCGTGACAATAAGCGATTTTAATTTTTTTCATTTCATTTCTTCCAAATAATTGATTTCATCTTTGAAATTGAACTTTAAGAATTTTTTAAAAAAGCAAAAACCCTCTGTTGGCCTATTGGAAATAATTAATTTTAATGGGTGTGCACAAAACTTGCCAAACGTTAGGCTGCAGCTTGAAGATGAAAGAACTACATTGCATTTATATCGCAACATTCACAGATGGAACTTGTTGCTTTTAAAGGCTGGTAATTGAATTGTGCATGTAGTAAGATCCTACAAAATAAATTTAATGATTTGATTTGAGTTAGTTTGGTTTAAGATAAATATTAGTCAGGATTCTGAGAGATTGCTGCCCTGCTTTGAACAGTGCTGCGGGGTCTTCTGTGTCCACCTGGGAGGACATTTGGGACATCGGTTTAATGCCATACCCTAAAGAAGGTTCTACTCCCTCAGTGCTGTGGCGTCAGCCTTGCACATGGGCTCATGTCTCTGAAGTAGGACCTGTACCTGCGGACTTTTTTTTACTCCAGCTGCCTGTCCTTACTGTTCGCAATTTTCTACCACGTATAGGACAGAAACGGAAGTAGTTTTTTGCAGTGGATTTTGAGATTTTTGTGACGGTGCGTGAGGCCTGATAATATGAAATGTTTCCAGTGGGGTTTAAGAGGTCATACTTTCCAAAACGTTTGTTTTATGACTTTCCTTTGGTATATTTTTCCAAATTATGAATGTATTGCAATTTAGAGGCAAAGTAAATTATGCTTCAATAGTTTTTATTTATATATAAATGGCATTCAAATTTGTGCCTCTGTGAAACACTTGGGAATGATGTTGAAGGAATGGTATTGTATTGCACTCGGTGGAGGTAGGTGTTTGTAAACAATGAAAAGAACTGAAATCTGCACAAAGCATTTATCACATTATCACTACAAGGAACTACAGAGCTTGTGTATGACCTCCTCATCACAATTTTTTATGCCTCAAATTAGCACTCCTGAAAATGGGGGACACAATATCTGGCCCATGTTGCAACAGACTGGTGGAGTTAATAGCAGTTGTAAATTTTAGCTGTTCTGATTGTGTGCGTGCGTGTGATCAAAAGCGGTGAATATTTGACTAGTAGTTGAATCACTTTATTCTAGGGCAGTCTTTTTCAAAACTCTTTTCCGGGGACCCACGCCAGCCAATCATGCGACCTACGCTGGCCAGTGTTTGCGACCCATGCTGGTCAACTTTCACAACCAACGCCGCCCAAACTTCGTGACCCACGATTTTCACTTAACCTTTAATGAAGCAGGTTTTACCATTCAGTGGTACATTTCTGTATGGGTTATTCATCAGAAGTCCTGGAGCTCACACCAGCACTACTTTGTCCTATTGTGGACTCTCCTGAACATCTCACACCACCACTGCTAGGTCCTGTTGAGGACACTCCTGAACAGCTCAGACCACCATTGCTGTGGATTCTCCTGAGCCACACACTCCAGGTTTAGTTCTGAGATCCTAGCCTGTTTGTGTCTCTGGCCTTTCTTTCTTATTACAAAACGATCCATTTTAAATTTTTCAGTCCAGTTGCTTGCTTGCTGCTGACAAAATTGAGGAATCGCAATCGCGCCCAGACCACGTTAGTGTTTAAGTCGGGTGACCTGCTCTCTGACTCACTTCAGGCAGGAAGACTGATTGAATGGAAAAAAACAACCTTCTCCTGAGTCATGGTGCTGACATCAGGAGGAGGCGGTGCTTCTTGCTGGGCTCCGGGCATGTGCACTGATGAGCGGGCACACATGCACAGCGTTCCCGCAGTTTTCAAGCCGGTTGCAGCCGTCATTTTTAAAGTCGCTCGCAGCCAGCATTTTTAAAAGACTGCTGTTGCGCATTAATTCCCATGATCGGAAACACCTCGATGGATGGCTCCGCGACCCGCCTGCGACCCATCCGTGGGCCGTGACCCCGACTTTGCAAATGACTGTTCTAGGGCTTGTAGGGTTTGCGTTGCAACATTTAAGAACCTGTGTCTGCCTTTGGCTTCGTGTGCAGACTAAACAAAGTCCTGTATCTATATCTGGTTTGTTAGTTTAGGCTAAATTGGCCAATATATATCTTCCACTTGGCTCCTCAGTTTAAGAATTTGGCCAAACTTCCTGCTTTAAAAGAAAAGAATATTGTGTTGCACCATTTGTTAGTTGGATGCTTTCAGTGAGGGATACACCAGCCAGCTTCATCTATTTGCCAGAACATGAGTCAGTTATCAAATGAATTTGAAAGCCGCTTCATTTGGACGAGTTGGTTTTCTGTTAAAATTATTAGAATAGTCTCTGACAAAAGTAAGATATTTGCGATCCAGACAAGGGGGCAGGAGAGGTGATTGGGGGAGCTGCCGTTTAGAGTGGTAGGGGGAAGCTTTCGGTACCTAGGCATCCAGGTGGCGTGGGAATGTGAACGGCTGCACAAGTTAAATCTGGCCCGACTAGTAGACCAAATGAAGGAACATTTCCGAAGGTGGGACGTGCTCCCGTTGTCACTGGCTGGGAGGGCACGGACAGTGAAAATGATTCCTGTTTGTGTTTAAGTGTCTCCCCATATTTATCCCACGGCCCTTCTTTAAACGGGTCAATAAGGTGATCACTGGCTTTGTAAGACCCTACGAGTAAAAAGAGATGCTGGAGTGTAGCCGGGGGGAGGGCGGGCTGGCGTTGCCGAACTTTAGTAATTATTATTGGGTGGCGAATATAGCCATGATTAGGAAGTGGGGGGTGTGGGGTCGATGTGGGAGCGAGTAGAGGCAGCTTCATGCAAGGGCACTAGTTTGAGGGCATTGGTAACGGTGCCTTTGCCGTTCCCGCCGGCACGGTACTCCACCAGCCCCGTGGTGGTAGCGGCCCTGAGAGTCTGTGGGCAATGGAGGAGACATGTGGGAGCAGAGGGAGCATCGGTCTGGTCTCCAATCTGCAATAATCACCGGTTTGCCCCGGGGAGGCTAGATGGAGGGTTCCAGAGATGGCAGAGAGCAGGGATCGAGAGGATGGGAGTCACGTTAATAGAGGGGAGCTTTCCCAGCCTGAGGGAGTTGGAGGAGAAATTTGAATTGACGGGAGGGAATGAGTTTAGGTACCTGCAGGCGCGTGACTTCCTACGCAGGCAGGTCTCAACCTTATCACTCCTACCACCAAGGGGGATACAGGATAGGGTAGTTTCCAGAATGTGGGTGCGAGAAGGGAGGATTTCGGACAATTACAAGAAACTCATGGGGTCAGAGGAAATGCAAACTGAGGAGCTGAAACGCAAATGTGAAGTGGAGTTAGGAGGAGAGATAGAGGATGGTCTATGGGCGGACGCGTTGAGTAGAGTCAACGAGTCCACAACATGTGCCAGGCTCAGCCTGATACAGTTTAAGGTCGGTTCACCGGGCCCACATGACAGTGGCCTGGATGAGCAGGTTCTTTGGGGTAGAGGATAGGTGCGCAAGGCGTGCGGGAGGACCAGCGAACCATGTTCATATGTTCTGGGCATGCCCAAAGCTTAGGGGATTCTGGCAGGGGTTTGTGGATGTCATGTCCACGGTGTTAAAAACAAGGGTGGCACCGAGTCCAGAGGTGGCAATCTTCAGAGTGTTGGAAGTACTGGTTTTTTAAAATATTTTTATTCTCCATTTTCACATTTTCCTTCAAAATTTACACCCCCCCCCCCCCCCCCCCCCCAACAAGCAGTAAACGGTAACAAATACAAAGTCAATACCCTTAACATCAACAACGATCCCATCCTCCCACCACCCCAACCAACGGCCCACCTGTCAATATATGCATCAAATAAAATAAACCCTCCCACAGTGGGGAAAAAAAAAACAAAGGAGAAAAAGAAAAAGGAGTCCGGAATCGCCCATGGTCACTATTAACCTATAGAGGTTCTCCCTCTCTCTCTCTCTCTCTCTCTCACAGTGGGAAAAAAAAAACAAAGGAGAAAAAGAAAAAGGAGTCCGGAATCGGCCATGGTCACTACTAACCTATAGAGGCGCTCTCTCTCTCTCTCTCTCTCTCTCTCTCTCTCTCTCTCTCTCTCTCTCTCTCTCTCTCTCTCTCTCTCTCTCTCTCTCTCTCTCTCTCTCTCTCTCTCTCTCTCTCCTCTCTCTCTCTCTCCTCTCTCTCTCTCTCTCTCCTCCTCCTCTTCTCTCTCTCCCCCCCCCCCCCCCCCCCCCCCCCCCGGGCCGAAACTCAATGCCATTCAGCCTCCGAAAGAGTACCGTAAATGACGCCCAAGAGTTGTAACCCCCCCCCCCAAACTCGTCCCCTCCACTTCCTCTTGTAAAACTTCTCCCCCCAACCTCGGTTCCTTGCCCCCAACTTTCCACCCTGGCTAGACTCATCGGACCCTGTTCTGCCAGGCTCCGATGGCCGCAGCCCCTCCCCTCACCTCCCCCATGTTGACTCGTCGGCTTAAACCAGCCAGCGTGGACGCCCCGCCCAGATCTCTTTCCCCCTTGCCCGGCCCCAGGAAAACCCAGAAGTCCCCTTTAGCACACAAATGCCGCATACACACCCACACCCCAAAGAACCCTCATTACGACTGAAAGTCCCATTTCTTCCCTTGTCCAAACATACACAACGTTGGCTCCTGTAGCCCATACACCAGCACGCAGTGAAATAAAAATACAGTCATGAGGCTACATTGGTACATGACCATTTCTCAATTCTGCCACAGTCCTTCTGCTTTTGCAAACTCCTCCGCTGCTACCGCCGTCCCAAAATAAAAGTCCTTGAACTTGTAGGTCACCCTCAGCTTCACTGGATATACAATACCGCACTGCACCTTGCTAATGTACAGTGCCCTCTTCACCCAGTTGAAAGCAGCCTGCCCCCTCGCCAGCTCCACCGTAAAGTCCTGGTATACGCGTACACCAGCTCCAGCCCACTGCACCACCCGCTTCTGCTTAGCCCAGCACAGGACCTTCTCCTTTACACTGTACCTACGGAAGCACAGAGTCACTACCCTTGGCGGCTCACTCGCCTTTGGTATAGGCCCCCACAACCGATGAGCCCGATCCAGTTCATATCGGGAGAGATCCTCCCCGTCCCCCAATAGCTTCGCCAACATTGTGGCAAAATACTCAGTCGGCCTCGATCCTTCCACTCCTTCGGGAAGCCCCACAATCCTCAAATTCTGTTGCCTGGATCTGTTTTCCACGTCTTCCATTTTGCCTTGCAGATTCTTGTTGATCTCTATCACCTTCTGCATCTCCTTCCCCATCGAGGTAAGTTGATCACTGTGCTGCAATAATGTCTCTTCCACTTCCTTCAGTGCCTCGCCTTGCTCCCGTACCTCCACCACTGCGCTCGCCACCGCCGTCCTCACCGGGGTAATTGCCTCCTCCACCAGCACTTTCAAAACCGCCCCCATCTCCTTCCTCATTGCCTTCATGTGTTTTGTGAACTGCCTTTCGAATTCCACGGCCATCACCTTAGTTATTTCTTCAGCCGTAAACAATGTGGCCTTCCCTGGTGCTTCAGCCTCCATTTTCTTTACCAACCCCGTGGTGACCTTTCCACTCCCCGGCGGACTTTCAGCTGCTTTTTTTACTGATCCTCGACATTTCCCTTCCCTGTGCTTTCCCCTGACTTTTACTGCCTTCGCTGCCCCTAGGACCGGGCGTTAACCCCTGACAATGCCGTTCCCGAACGGGAGCCCTCCAACGTGCGGCTGCCTCCTGCCCGCCGTCACCGGAAGTCCAGGAAGCAAATGTTTGTTGGGATTCATGCAGCATTATTCCTCTATACTGTGTTTATTTTATAGATTGACTGGGCCAGAAATATCTAGAAAGTTTTATCATTCGAATCATGTATAAGCATTGTCCAGTCTTACTCATTTGTAAAATATCTAGCAATTTGTAGAGTAATCAAATGGATGATTTGTGCCACTCTGCTGTGAATCTCGTCAAAGCTGATAAAAAATCATTTTTGCCTTGGGCCTCCTCAATGAACTTAATGGTGATTGTGAAATGTGAAGCATAGAAATTTACAGCACGGGAGCCATTCGGCCCATCCACACTAGTGCAAACGTAGCCATCCAGTCTAATCCCACTTTCCAGTTCTTGGTCTTGTAGTCTTGTAAATTACAATACTTGCAGGTGCATATTCATGTATTTTTGAATGCTATGAGGATTATACTGCCTTTATCACCCCTTCAAACTCTGAGTTCCAAGTCACCACCTACATTTGGGTGAAAACATTTCTCCTCAAATCCCTTTAACCTCCTACTTCTTAACTGGGGGGCATGGATTTAAGGTATGAGCTCTTCATGTCCTATCTACTGTCTAGATCGTTCACAAATGTATTCGCTTCAGTTAGGCCTCCTCTCTGTCTTCTCTGAACTAAAGATAGCAACTCTAGCCTATCCAACTAAAATTGAGGCAACATCCTCATAAGTATCTTCTGTACACTGTCTCGTGTGGACATCTCTCTCTTATAGTGAGGTGACCAGAAATGCACACAGTACTCCAGCTGTGATCTAACTAATGTTTTATACAGCTCTTTTTGGGTCAAGAATGTTTGTACATCTTGCACCCGTACCTTGTCAATTTCTCATTGATGTCGCAAAACCCAGTACAGCAATCCCAAATCACAACTGGGTTATAGTGTCTTCAAATAAAAGCAGATGAGTTGAGGTAGGTGGTGGAGGCAGGAATTGTAATGGTGGTGGAAGGAGTGATGTGATGGAAAGGATTTGCAGTTTGCTTTTCTGATTTGCATTTTTAATTGCTTCTCCATTTTATCTCGGCCTTGGAAGTGAAAAGCCGACCCCAACTTCCAACTCTCATTCTCAGTTATTATGCCTTAATTCTATACTTCAATGTATACTTAATATTGGTTGGATTTCACCCAACTTCACCCAGTTTGTGATGTTTTACATTTAGAATTAATTTGATTTCCCAAATATTAGCTCAGTCTATGACTATTCTATGTAATTTGACCGTTGGCAGATTATTCCAACCATTGTAGCTTTGTGTTGCACAATTTTAAATGCATTTTCCCTAAGGATAAAGTTGCTGTGCTTCCTGCATTAACAGTTTATGGAAACATTAGTTAATTCAATACAATGTTAACCATAAAGAAAAATCGAAATTTGACTCAACTGATTTTGATTCTTAACATTTCGCACAGTAAAATGAATCCCTTTCTATACTCTGGGAGAGCCAATTGATAATACTTTTGTGCACACATTCTAATTATTGCATTTTTCTCCAGATTTACCTATTGCCAATCCTTCTTTCAAGTTCTCAATGAACTTAATGACTATGCAGGCCAACGTGAAGTTGTTGCTGAAGAAATAGGCCACAGAGTTTACGGAGAGCTGATGAGGTACTCTCATGAGCTGAAAATGGAAAGGAAGGCAGTGAGTATCCCTTCATTTATATTTTTATTAGACATTTTTCTCCATTTTTACTATTAATACAACAAACCCTCAAAACAGGTACAGTACAGCATGAGCATTTCACTATCCAGTAATTCAAGAAATAAAAGAGAAAGCCATGAAAACATGTTAAAATGGTCCTAATGCAGAAGCAGAGGATATTGGTCCGTGCTGCAAATGTTAGGATATAATAGAATCCCTACAGTACAGAAGGAGGCCATTTGGCCCATCGAGTCTGTACCAACCCTTTGAAAGACAATCCTACCTAAACCCATTTGAGTGACCCCACCCTATGGGGCAATTTACATGGCCAATCCACCTAACCTGCACACCTTTCGACTGTACAGCCTTTCTCTTTCCTTTTTTAAAATACATTTAGAGTACCCAATTAATTTTTTCCAATTAAGAGGCAATTTAGCGTGGCCAACAATCCACCTACCTTGCACATCTTTGGGTTGTGGGGGTGAAACCCACGCAGACACGGGGAGAATGTGCAAACTCCACACGGACAGTGACCCAGAGCGGGATCGAACCTGAGACCTCGGCGCCGTGAGACAGCATGGTTAACCAGTGCGCCTCCATGCTGCCCCTTGTACAGCCATTTTCATTAGCATCAATTATCTATGTATCTGGGGGACTCAGAATTAAAAACAAAGGATTAAATTCTAAGACCGTATCAAATATTTTCTCAAGCTCATTAAGTGCACCAGTAGGATTTAATTTTGACCCAGGGCCAAACATACTGTGTCGTCTCCCTTGACTACTTTACACTTTTGGCACAGAGAGGATACGGTGGAGACAAACCTGTGTCTTACTTAGCAAGATATGCAGACAGTGTAATATTTTGAACTGAGCTTCCTTCATTCTGTTGCAGGCAGATTCTACTGGCATTTCCCCCCTGCTGACCCCTCAAACCTCCTTAAAGAAATCAATAAATGGCTTCCACCGCCAGGTGAACCCATCTATCGACCCCTTCAAGACTATCTTGACCTTCTCCAGCCTCAGGAATTCCGCCACCTCGCTCACCCACACCCCCGCCTTTGGCAGCTTCAAGTCCCTCCACCCAAGCAAAATCCGTCTCCGTGCTATCAGGGAGGCAAAGGCCAAGGCATTGGCCTCTCTCACCCCATGGACTTCCGCATCTTCCGACACCGTGAATATTGGCACCTCTGGATTCGGGACCACCTCCACACCCAGCACCTTGGACATTATGTCCGCAAACCTCTGCCAGAACCCCTTCAGCCTTCGACATGCCCAGAACATGCGGATGTGATTCGCGGGCCTCCCCGCCCACACCTATCTTCTACCCACCCTTGCTGCTGTCATATGCGCCCTATGTATTACTTTAAACTGGATGAGGCTTAACCTCGCACATGATGAGGACGCATTCACCCTGTGCAAGGCCTCTGCCCACGTCTCCACCCCCCCCCAGCTCCTCCTCCCACTTGCGCTTATATCCCCTACAAGGGCCACCTCCCAATCCATCAACTCCTTATAAACATCGGACATCTACCCCTCCCCTATGTCATCCCTTGACAGCACCTTATCTTGGAACCCCAGGCGTGGCAGCCCTGGAAAGGACGGCACCTCTGTTCTTACGAAGTCCCGGACCTGCAGGTACCTGAAACCATTCTCCCTGGGCAACTCATACTCTTCCTCCAGGTACTCTAACTTCCCAAATTTGCCCCATATGAACAGATTGCTAAATTGCCCAATCCCTGCCTGCCGCCACCACTGAAACCTCGCTTCAAATCCTCCTGGGGCAAACCTATGGTTGTTACACGTCAGTGCTCACACTGAAGTACCCTCCAGTCCCAAGTGCTGCCTTCACTGCCCCCACACTCTTAGGGCTGACATCACTACTGGGCTCACTACTGGCCTGGCTGAGGCACCGACAACAAAGCCTTCAAATGATGCCACCTCCATTCTTTTGGCATTTTCCCATATGTTGCCCCAGACATCCTCATCAATACTCACTGTGTGGTCTTTTTCCCAAGACTGCAGTGTCTCTAGTATATTCTCACAGGATCCAGTACAAACAGTGTCATAAAACATGCTGATTAATTGCTTTGGTTCCATGGATATCAGGATTTTATCCACGGGGAGATATTAGCATCAAGATGCAAAGATGTCTTATTAAGGGTAAAGTCTCTGAGTTGTAAATCTGAAAAAGGAGTATAATTGATACCAAATTATTGATATAGTTGCTCAAAAGATAACAAGGCAAATAATCTCTGGATTACTACCTGAACCACAAACTAATTGGCTCAGGGTCAATAAGATTAAAGAGGTAAATGCTAGGGCGGCACGGTGGCGCAGTGGTTAACACTGCTGCCTACGGTGCTGAGGACCTGAGTTTGATCGCGGCCCAGGGTCACTGTCCGTGTGGAGTTTGCGCATTCTCCCTGTGCCTGCATGGGTTTCGCCCCCACAACCCAAAGATATGCAGGTTAGGTGAATTGGCCACACCGTGTTGGCTGCACGATAGCACCAGTGGTTATCACGGTTGCTTCACAGCACCAGGGTCCCAGGTTCGCTTCCCGCTTAGGTCACTATCTGTGCGGAGCCTGCACATTCTCCCCGTGTCTGCGTGGGTTTCCTCCGGGTGCTCCGGTTTCCTCCCACAAGTCCCGAAAGACGTGCTGTTAGGTAATTTGGACGTTGTGAATTCTCCCTCCATGTAACCTAACAGGTGCCGGAATGTGGCGACTAGGGGCTTTTCACAGTAACTTCATTGCAGTGTTAATGTAAGCCTACTTGTGACAATAAAGATTATTTAAAAAACAAATTATAATAGCTCCTTAAGTGGAAAAAAATAATTGGGTACTCTAAATTTATTTTTGTTTAAAAAGAGGTGAATGGCTCAAAGGTTGGTGTGGGAGAAATGGGTTTGAATTCATAGCACATTGGCACCAGCACAGGGGAAGGATGGAGCTATTCTGATGGGAAGGTCTTCACCTTCACGTCTGTTGTGGGTAAAGTCTTGGAGAGGATTATAAGAGATACGATTTATAATCATCTAGATAGGAATAATATGATTAGGGATAGTCAGCATGGTTTTGTGAAGGGTAGGTCATGCCTCACAAACCTTATCGAGTTCTTTGAGAAGGTGACTGAACATGTAGACGAGGGTAGAGCAGTTGATGTGGTGTATATGGATTTCAGTAAAGCGTTTGATAAGGTTCCCCACGGTCGGCTATTGCAGAAAATACGGAGGCTGGGGATTGAGGGTGATTTAGAGATGTGGATCAGAAATTGGCTAGTTGAAAGAAGACAGAGGGTGGTGGTTGATGGGAAATGTTCAGAATGGAGTTCAGTTATGAGTGGCGTACCACAAGGATCTGTTGCTTTTTGTCATTTTTATAAATGACCTAGAGGAGGGTACAGAAGGTTGGGTGAGTAAATTTGCAGACGACACTAAAGTCGGTGGAGTTGTAGACAGTGGGGAAGGATGTTGCAGGTTACAGAGGGACATAGATAAGCTGCAGAGCTGGGCTGAAAGGTGGCAAATGGAGTTTAATGTAGAGAAGTGTGAGGTGATTCACTTTGGAAAGAAAAACAGGAATGCGGAATATTTGGCTAATGGTAAAATTCTTGGCAGTGTGGATGAGCAGAGGGATCTCGGTATCCATGTACATAGATCCCTGAAAGTTGCCACCCAGGTTGATAGGGTTGTGAAGAAGGCCTATGGTGTGTTGGCCTTTATTGGTAGAGGGATTGAGTTCCGGAGCCATGAGGTCATGTTGCAGCTGTACAAAACTCTGGTACGGCCGCATTTGGAGTATTGCGTACAGTTCTGGTCGCCTCATTATAGGAAGGACGTGGAAGCTTTGAAACGGGTGCAGAGGAGATTTACCAGGATGGTGCCTGGTATGGAGGGAAAATCTTATGAGGAAAGGCTGATGGACTTGAGGTTGTTCTCGTTAGAGAGAAGAAGGTTAAGAGGTGACTTAATAGAGGCATACAAAATGACCAGAGGGTTAGATAGAGTGGACAGTGAGAGCCTTCTCCCGCGGATGGAGGTGGCTAGCACGAGGGGACATAGCCTTAAATTGAGGGGTAATAGATATAGGACAGAGGTCAGAGGTAGGTTTTTTACGCAAAGAGTGGTGAGGCCGTGGAATGCCCTACCTGCAACAGTAGTGAACTCGCCAACATTGAGGGCATTTAAAAGTTTATTGGATAAGCATATGGATGATAATGGCATAGTGTAGGTTAGATGGCCTTTAGTTTTTGACTTCCCATGTCGGTGCAACATCGTGGGCCGAAGGGCCTGTACTGCGCTGTATCGTTCTATGTTCTATGAATCCAGCTGGGACCAGAGTTTAAATAGTAAGAGGAGTAGGTTCAATTGTATGGAAAATTAGAAAACCACAGTTAAAGTAGAAGGTGAGAGTGCAGGTTAATGATATGGACTTTAAATGAGGTAAAGGGGCCGAGGGCGCAGGAGAGATTAGTTAAGTTTCCAGAACACACAACAGAGCAGAGAGTATAGAAAGCAGCAGGAATCTAACTTCAGGCACAACAAAAAGGGGACAACTATGAGAAGGTGCGCGGTCAATGCAGGACTGAGGGTGTTGTACCTAAATGCGTGCAGTATATGAAACAAGATAAATGAACTTGTTGCGCACATTGAAATTGGCGGGTACGATATTGTGGGCATCACGGAGACGTGGCTGCAAGGGGATCAGCACTGGGATCTAAAAGATATGTGTCCTATCGAAAGAACGGGCAGATGGGTAGAGTGGCCGGGGTTGCATTGTTAGTAAGAAATGAACTTAAAATCTACAGCAAGAAGCGATATAGGGCTGTGAAGGTGTAGAATCTGTGTGGGTAGATTTGAGAAATCGCAAAGGAAAACAGTTCCTGTTTGGGAGTTATGTACAGGCCCCCTAGCAGTAGTCAGGATGTGGGACAGAAAATAAATCAGGAGATTGAAAAGGCATATGAGAAAGACAATATTACAATAATCATGGGGGACTTCATTTGCAGTAGATGGGAAATTCAGGTTGGTAGCGGATCCCAAGAAAAGGAATTTGTGGCATGTTTACGAGGTGGTTTTTTGGAGCAGTTTGTGATAGAGCCCACTAGGGAACAAGCAATTCTGGATTTAGTGATGTGTATTGAGGCAGATCTGATTAGGGAACTTAAGGTGAAGGGACCCTTAGGGAGCAGTAACCACAATATGATAGAATTCAACCTGCAGTTTGATAGGGAGAAGCTGGAATCAGATGTAACAATTGAATAAAGGTAACTACAAAAACATGAGGGAGGAACTGGCCAGAGTTGATTGGCAGTGGAGCCTAGCAGGGAAGGCAATTGAACTGCAATGGCAGGCGTTTTTGGGGGTTATTCAGGAGGCACAGCAGAAATTCATCCCAAGGAGGAGGAAACATGTTAAGGGCAGGACAAGGCATCCATGGTTGACGAGGGAAGTCAAGGACAGCATAAAAGCAAAGGAAAAAGCATTCAACGTGACGAGGATTAGTGGGAGCCATAGGATTGGGAAGCCTTTAAAAACAAGCAGAGGATAACTAGAAAAGCAATAAGGGGGAGAAGATGAAATATGAGTGTAAGCAAACTAGTAATGTAAAAGAAGCTTGCAAGATTTCATTTTCAATATATAAAAGGTTAGAGAGAGGCAAGATGGACATTGGACCACTAGAAAATGAGGCTGGAGAAGTAGTTATAGGGAACAAAAAATGGCAGAGGAACTGAATAGGTACTTTGCATTTGCATCAGTCTTCACAATGGAAGACTCGAACGGCAAGGGAGTCAGGAGACAGAGGTGAGTGAAGTGGCCATCACTAAGGAGAAGGTTATGGGGGAATTGAAAGCTTTGAAAGTGGATAAATCACCTAGACCGGATGGACTACACCCAGGGTTCTGAAGGAGATAGCTGTGGAGGCATTGGTGGTGATCTTTCCGGAATCACTGGAGGGAGGGACGGTCCCAAGGAATTGGAAAATGGCTAATGTTTAAGGAGCCATGATGTGGAGATGTTGGCGTTGGACTGGGGTGAGCACAGTAAGAAGTCTTACAACACCAGGTTAAAGTCCAACATGTTTGTTTCAAACACTAGCTTTCAGAGCTTTTTGAAGCAATGCTCCGAAAACTAGTGTTTTAAACAAACATGTTGGACTTTAACCTGGTGTAATGTTTAAGGAGGAGGCAGAAGAGAGGAAATTATAGGCCAGTTAGCCTGACCAGTTGCTGGTAAGATTTAAGAATATTATTAAGGATGAGGTTGCAGAGTACTTAGAATTGCAAGGTAAAATAAGACTGAGTCAGCACAAATTTGTTACGGGGAGGTCATGCCTGACAAATTTGTTGGAATTCTTTGAGGAGGTAATGAGGAAGTTAGACAAAGGAGAACCAGTGGACGTGATCTATTTGGTTTCCAGAAGGCCTTTGCCACGGTGCCATACAGGAGGCTCTTAAATAAGATAAGAGCCTACGGTGTTGGGGGCAAGGTACTGGCATGGATAGAGGATTGGCTGACTGGCAGAAGGCAGAAAGTGGGGATAAAGGCGTCCTTTTCAGAATTAAAAAAAACATTTACGGGATGTGGGTGTCGCTGATTACGCCAGCATTTATTGCCCACTCCTAGTTGCCCTTCAGAAGGTGGTGGTGAGTTGCTTTTTTGAACCTCTGCAGTACCTGAGGTGTAGGTACACCCACAGTTCTATTACTGAGGGATTCCAGGATTTTGCCCCAGTGACAGTGAAGGAATGGCAATATATTTCCAAGTCAGGGTGGTGAGTGACTTGGAGAGAAACCTCCAGGTGGTGGGGTTCCCAGGTATCTGCTGCTCTTGTCCTTCTAGATGGGTCATGCGTTTAGAAGCTGCTGCCTCAGCAGCCGGTGACTAGTGATGTTCCGCATGGGTCAGTGTTGGGACCACATCAATCACAATATATACTAATGATCTGGAAGAAGGAACTGAGGGCATTGTTGCTAAGTTTGAAGATGATAGAAAGATATGTACAGGAAACAGAGAGGCTACAGAAGGACCTGGACAGGTTAGGAGAGTGGGCATAGCAGTGGTAGATGGAATACAATCTAGATATGTGTGAGGTTGTGCACTTTGGTTGGAAGAATAGAGGCATAGACTATTTTCTAAATAGGAAAAGGCTTCGGAAATTAGAAGCACAAAGGGACTTAGGAGTCCTAGTTCAAGATTCTCTTAAGGTTAACATGCAGGTTCAGTTGGTAGTTAGAAAGGCAAATGCAATGTTAGCATTCATGTCGTGATGGCTAGAATACAAGAGCAGGATTGTACTTTTGAGGCTGTATAAGGCTGTGGTCAGACCCCATTTGGAATATTAGGAGCAGTTTTGGGTCCCCTATCTAAGGAAGGATGTGCTGGCTTTGGAGGGTGTCCAGAGGAGATTCACAAGAATGATCCCCGGAATGAAGGACTTGTTATATGAGGAGTGGGTGAGGACTCTGGATCTGTACTCGATGGAGTTTAGAAGGATGATGGGGGATCTCATTGAACCTTAACAAAAATACTGGATGGCCTAGAGGGTGAATGTGGCGAGGATGTTTCCACTCGTAGGAGAAACTAGAACCCGAGGGCACAGCTCCAGACTGAAGGGGTGGTCCTTTAAAACAGCGATGAGGAGGAATTTCTTCCTAAATCCTTTTTTGTTGGAGTTAACCAATTGGTGTCCTTTTTTATTTGGGCGGGCAAGACCCCAAGGATCTGTAGGGCGTTTCTTAAGAAGAATACGCATTCTCCAGAAGGGTGAGAATGGAAGAATACGGACTCCGTAAGTGCATGCGGTTGTAGTTTAGACAGGTACCATGGTTGGCGCAGGCTTTGAGGGCCGAAGGGCGTGTTCCTGTACTGTATTGTTCTTTGATAGTCAGAGAGGTGGTTTAGCTTTACCCAATTGCTATTTTATTATTTGGCAGCCAATATTGAGAAAATGTTGGGGTGGTTTGTCATAAGAGCCCATATGGGGACAAATGGAGGTGAGTTCTTGTAGGGGCTCTAGTTTGGGTGCCTTAGTAACTGTCTGGCTTCCATTCTCTCCTGCGAGATTCTCTTCGAATCCAGTGGTGGTGTCTACCCTGAGGATCTGGAAGCAATTCTGACAACATTTTAAATTTAGCTCCATGTTGGTGTTGGGTCCTATCTGTGGTAATCATCTCTTTCTGCCGGCGAGTTTAACTCCCAACTTTAGGTCATGGGAGGGGAAGGATCTGGAAAGATTTGGGGACTTGTTCGTGCAAGATAATGTTTTGCTTACCTGTTTGGTTTTACCGTCCAACATATATAGTGGTAAATCACATTAATGCCAACATGACTCCTGTGAGCAACAGGGACTATGTTTGTTTGCAGGAACTTACAGCTCTCCCAGGACTGGGTATTAGACCAGCAGGCTGCCAGCACAGGCGGTGGAAAGATCGAGAGAGGTGCTTTTCATGTAGAGTTGTGTGTTGTCGGTGCACATGTGGAATCTGGCATTTGTGTCTACAGATGATATCACTGAGGGGCAGCATATAGATGAGAAATTGGAGGAGGTCTAAGGATAATTCCTTGGGAGAATCCAGAGGTGATGGAACTTGGGGGAAATGAGAAACAGGAAACTCTTTGGCTAAAACTGGATAAGTAAGCGTGGAACTAGATGGCAATCTCAATCAGCTGGGCAAAGGAAGAAAAGTGTTGAAGGAGGATGGCATGATCAGCCATGTTAAAAGATGAGGAGGAAGGTGCACCATGGTCACAATCACATTAATTGTGGGCGGCATGGTGGCACAGCGGTTAGCACTGCTGCCTACAATGCCGAGGACCCGGGTTTGATCCCGGCCCTGGGTCACTGCCCGTGTGGAGTTTGCACATTCTCCCCGTTTCTGCGTGGGTCTCACCCCCAGAACCCAAAGATGTGCAGGCTATGCCATGCTAAGATTGCTCTTTAATTGGAAAAAAATAATTGGGCACTCTAAATTTAAAAAAAAGACAATCACATTAATTGTGCCTTTTGATTGGGGCTTTTTCAGTGTTGTGGCATTGGTGGAAATCTATTTGGAATTGTTTAAACCGGAACTCACATACTGTGCAACATTTTAAGAGAGCATGAAATGAGAAGCAACCATTCAAGATGTATAATTCACATTCCTGTATTCATAGCACGGTGCAATTATGTAAGGATAGAATTTTGTATCGGCATTACTAAAGCTGATGCCAAAGAATTTTCGTTGACTCTGCACATGCATTCTTTTTGTCTTATTGCTAAATTCTCATTTTCTCAATGACACATAGTGTTGATTCTTGAGTCATTGTTTCATACGGTCAAGAAGGGTTCCCAGTTTGTTTTCTAATCTCTGCTGAATTACACATTTGTAACCAGGATGTGGATAGAGGCCCTCAGCTCCTCTAGATGTCTGTTTCTGATAGGTGTTAAATTCTCTCTACTGGGTGTATGTGTGTGTGAGATTAGGATTGAGTTTCTCTTTTGTTTTGATGCACCCTACTATAAAGCAGAATCCCCACCGAGACTTGTGAATTACATCCACTTGAGTTAGATTAAGAAGGTTGTGAACTAATACCCTAAACATTCGCTGCCTTCAGGAGCAGAGGGGAGAAAATGGATAAGAAAAGTCATTAGCAAAAACTGCGAACAGTGCAATCCAAACCAGTCACCTTATGACGTAGTGGAAGATTTTAGTTTAAAAGAAATTATAATAGCTGAAAAAAATTAATATCTTTCTAAATTCAGCTTCTTTGACAAGAAAATCTTTAGAAATATCCAGGGAAACAATTATAATTGTAGCTTTTAAACCATACCTCTTGGATTGTAATGGATACCGGTAATGGTGTTGTATAAACAGAAATGCCACTCCGTGTCCTCTGTATAATGTGCCAAGGAACCTGTTCATGGCTGTTGTAAACCTAAACAGTAAACTCTATATCACATTACCACATGATAGGGATAGAGGTGTAAACTGTGCTAAATTACATCCCATTCACCTATAGGCTGAAGAATTCCTCTTAAAAACATATATTAAAGTCCACTGATTTTGAATGTTCCATGCACTGTTTCAAAAATGCACTTAATGGACAAGTTATGGTTCGGGATTAATGCATCTAAAGTTTTGTATAATATATAATTTGTTATGCATATAGGACTTTGTATTGAATAAAATGCATTTTTACATGGACATGGCCCTGTCTGTTGCATAAAATGCTATCAAATTTTACTTTGTCAAAATAATGCAAAGTAATTCTGCTGCTTCAGTCGATTGCTGTAGTGATCCTGACACCTCTGTCCGTCCCGTGCTCTCCTAAGCTGAAATATCAGCACATTAAAAACAAAGTGGCTGGAGAATGTTCTTGTTGCTGTCTGACATCTGATAGGCATGTGAAGTAATCAACAGATTAGGAGTCGAGTTGTCAATTCTATTGCACTTCATTCTATTGAGATTGCAGTTTGAATTTAGTGGGCTTACTATATCAGGAGCAATCCTTTGACTTTGTACTATCATTCCCCACTCTGGCTTGGGCTCTGCCCCAGACAGCAAGCAAGTACTGACTCTGAATACTGGATTGATATCCATTAAGGGTACCTGTTCTAATGAGTGTGAGAGACTTCAGCTCCCATTGTAAAGAGCAGGCAGAACTGTTTTGCCTTGGTTGCAGTTCACCTAGATGAAGATATTTGAAGTAAAACCATAAGGAAGACAACATGAAACAATTTTAGCTATACTTCCTTGATAATTAGCTCAAGAATCTCAAGAGTGAATCTTCAGTTAAAAGTTGCCCTAAAGAGCAGAAATGATGGACAGACTGTAATAGAAACTAACAAATCTCAGTAGGGCTCTTTAATTGGCGATTAATCTAAGGATAATATGCAAGGATCAATAAAAAAAAACTAAATGCACAAATTTGTAATCTGATTAAAATTATAGACAGAAACCAGGTTTAATCATTTGAAGTGGGAAACGAGAGCTGTAACATGGACATTAGTATAACTTGAGTAATTATCTGGTCAAGATTAAACAGTGAGAGCTTGCTTTTTTGTTTTTGCAGCACCTACAAGAAGGACGTAAATCTCAGCAGTATCTTGATACGTGCTGGAAACAGATGGATAATGTAAGTTTCAATTTTTTGTTTTCTACTCAACTGAATTTTGGAGAGAACTGAGGCCCAGCCACTATTGGTGCAAAGTAATTGGAATTGGAAGCACTTTGAGGCCAGAATTAGAGGGTTGTGGGGTTGAAGGAGATCTCCGAGATAAGGAGGGACGAGGCCACCAGGGTCCTGAAACAAGGATGAGAATTTTAACCTTGGTATGGGATAAGATAGAGAACTTAAAGCTCATCACTGAATTGATCGGAGCATCACAACAGGCACCATTTTATTGAGCCTGGGCAATGCAAGCTCTTAGAAAGGTACAGGGAATTGCTTAAAACTGGACTTGTTTCAGTATTTTTCTTCTAAACATAATGCCTAGTTAACCTGCATGTAAAAAAAATAGGATTCATCTTGCTCGAAGTGCTGTTGTAGAAAAAAGCCTCAAAGAGAGCCTCTGAACTGTCAGGTTAACTCTATTATTCATATATATATAATTTAAATGATTTTGCCCATGCTTCATTTTTGACTATCTTTAAAACACTAATTTTAGTCTAAAGTGGATCATAACCATGTATAGTTGGAACGATTTTAGCATTTTCTGATTATTTGTTGAAAATCTGCAGCGTTTTATTATTTCATTGAGCTTTTACGTAGTTCCGGGTAAGCATTGTTCAAGTGACTTCCAGTAGGTTTTATCTCTTGACCTGAAGTTTTGAATTGGTAGAGTGGTCATCAAATTTTGATCTTTTCTTTCAGAGTAAAAAGAAGTTTGAGCGAGAATGCAAGGAGACTGAAAAGGCACAAATGTGTTACGAGAGACTAGATTCTGACCATAATGCAACAAAAGCAGATGTTGAGAAGGTTGGAAATTTGTTGCGTTCTACAAATATAGGCTATTTTGAAACCATTTCAAAGTTTAATGGTGATTGGGATTAGTAAATTTAGAAGAAGTAAGGTTAATCGTGTGAATTTAGTTCACCACAAAACAGATGATGATGCTTCCTGCTCGGTGAAGTTTGTGCAGGGGCATGTTAATTGACCCTTTTAGTGTTGTAGCACAAACATGCTGGAAATGTGATTTCCTTTTGGACAGTACACCACATACAATTGACATAACCGGATTGTGTAAAACTATGTTTAACACAAATAAGTACATAATTCATAATTGGTTTTGAAGTTCTGGTCACTACTTTGCACATAAGTCATCTTGATTTTGAGAAAGAAAAGTACAATGATACCTTTATTTCAGTACTTTTTCATTTTATATTGGAAGTTAAAAGTAATTTTCTTTTAGTAGTTTTGTGCTGACATAGAATCCTGGGGTCTAGTATTTGCTGTTAAGTTATTTTGGCAGCGTCAGCCACGGGAAACTTGGAGAGTACCTGCCCATGGTTCAACTTGCATGCTCCTGTGAAGTCAGACTGCTGCAATGGAACTGCTTCGGCTGGTTTAGCACAGGGCTAAATCGCTGGCTTTTAAAGCAGACCAAGGCAGGCCAGTAGCACGGTCCAATTCCCATACCAGCCTCCCCGAACAGGGGCCGGAATGTGGCGACTAGGGTTTTTCACAGGAACTTCATTTGAAGCCTACTTGTGACAATAAGCGATTTTCATTTTCATTTCATTTCAGATACCACTCCATGAAAAATGTAAGACCTGTCCCTGTAAAAGAAAAAGACAGTGACCACTGCTGTATGAAAAAAAGAGACTGTGCCTGTACACAAATAATGAAACGTTGCCACACCATGCACTTAATGACACCTCTCGTTTCCTTTCTCAAATATTCCTTCCATGCATTCTCCTGTACACCCTCATCCAACCCTTGACCCAAAGCTTGAAAACTGAGAAGTTTGCAGTCTCAGCAAAGTAGTAGTTCCTACAAAATCCACTATGGCTTAGAAAATTTAAAGCACTGAAACTGGACTAAAGCTAAATTGGCTTTTCACACAAAGAAACCAGATAGGTTTTTATGGACTGCTTTTGGCCTGTGGGGCATCTCATGAATATGCTATCTTATACCGTTATATCAAAGTTGAGACTTAGTAATTGCTACATTCATATAAAAAATTGTTACGGATATAGAAAATTGTTACAGGTATCACTTTATAGTTACCAAGAAAAACTCTGCTTGGCTCAGTTTCCTTTCTGCAGACTGGTGATGAACATTGTCAATTGGAAAAATGCAACACCGCTGCCCATTTAATCACCTCAGCATAACAAAATAGAAATGTGAAATTACAAAATCTATCCTCTTTATTATAAGATCATACTGATTTACTTAGTTGACATTTGATAATGGATTAAGTATGCTCTCTTTTAATACTTTCATCATTTGAAAAAGGCTTGCAATCTAATTTAAGCACTCCAAGAGGCTGTGCTATCGTTTTTCCCCCCCGCACCTAGTGATGCATAAGGCAGAATTTCATCTGTTTCCAGGTGGAGGTTTTTTTCTGGAACAGGTTGCTAGTCTGTTACCAGAGGTTTGTAGCTTGAGGGATACCACTCCACATAAAGCGTGGCTGACCAGGAGTGTCTCCCACTCTTACCACCTGCCATCGGCATGTGTTGGAAGGATTATGTAGGTTGATACTAAATATGTTGGCTGCGTTATTAATGCACCTTCCTTGGCCATCAAGTCCTGGGATGGGACTCTAATCCGGAGTTTCTGGCTCAGAGGGGGATGCTACCTGTTCAACTCCTGGTTGACCTCGTACCTTCACACAATTGCAGTCTTGGGGGTTCAAATATCCACCATCAGGTGCTTGTATTTGCCAATAGCATGTTTAAGTCTTATTAATTTGTAAGCTGGAAGGTTTGCTAAAGTGAAACCTATCATGTGAGGTAATGCATTTGAAGGTCTAATACAGGTAGGAAACATACAGTAAATGGAAGAACCCTTACGAGCATTCACAGACAGGGATCTGGGTGTAAAGGTCCACAGGTCACTGAAAGTGTCATGGTAGTCAAGAAGCCATATGGCATGCGTGCCTTCATCGGTCGGGGCATTGAAAATAAAAATTGGCGAGTCATGCTGCAGCTTAGTGAGGCCACACTACCAGAAGGATGTGGAGGCTTTGGGGAGGATACAGAAGAGGTTTAGCAGGATGTTGCCTGGTATGAGGGGCATTAGCAATGAGGAGATGTTGGATAAGCTTGGTTTGTTCTCGCTGGAATGACAGAGGTTGAGGGATGATCTGATAGATTATGAGGGGTATGGAAGAGTGGATATTCGGAAGGATTTTCCCAGGGTGGAAGAGTCAATTACTAGGGGACATAGGTTTAAGGTGCGAGGGGCAAAGTTTAGAGGAGATGTGCGAGGGAAGTGCCTGGAATTCGCTGTCAGAAGAGGTGGTGGAAGCAGGTGTGATAGTGACGTTTAAGGGGCGTATTGACAAATAACATGAATAGCATGGGAATAGAGGAATACGGACCCCAGAAGTGTAAAAGATTTTGGGTTAGATGGGAATCATGGTCAACTCAGGCTTGCAGGGCCGAAGGGCAAGTTCATGTGCGGTATTTTTCTTTGTTCTTTTGTTTTTTGTGTGTGGCAAGAAGTAGAAATCACCTCCAATTAACCGTTTCACCAAGGTCCCAGGTACTCTCAATGTGGGGGGAGGGGGTGTTGGAGAAGAGGGTTGTATCGGCGATTATGGGAGGATCCTGGAGGAGGATAGGGTGTCCATGGGAGGGGGTTACGGTGAAGTGGGAGGAAGAGCTGGAGAGGGCTATGGAAGAGGGACTGTGGTGTGGGGTGCTGCGGCGGGTGAATGCCTCAACCTCTTGCATGAGGTTGGGGCTAATACAATTGAAGAGTGTGTATAGGGTGCACCTCAAATCAAAGATTAGCCGGCTGTTTCAGGGTTTGAGGATGTCTGTGAGCGATGTGGGAGGGGGAGGCGCCCCCCCCCAAAATCATGTTCACATGCTTTGGTCGTGCCTGAAGCTAGAAAGGTATTATCATAGAATTTACAGTGCAGAAGGAGGCCATTCGGCCCATCATATCTGCACCGATCCTTGGAAAGAGCACCCTATTGAAGCCCACACCTTCACCCTATCGCCGTAACCCAGTATCCCCACCTATCCTTTTTGGACAATTTAACGTGACCAATCCACCTAACCTGCACAACTTTGGACTATGGGAGGAAAGAGGCAGACAAGGGGTGAAAATGCAAACTCCACACAGTCACCTGAGGCTGTAATTGAACCCGGACCCCTGACGCTGGGAGGCAGCAGTGCTAACCAATGTGCCACCCATTAGCTTTTGGGAGGTATTTAGCACTATCTTGGGGGTTTTACATATGGACGTGGAACCTGATCCCCTCAAAGCCATTTTCGGGGTTTCCGACTGGCCCGAGTTATGGCGGGTGCGTGGGCAGGTGTTTTAGCCTTCACTTTGCTGGCCGCTCGTAGGTGGGTCCTGTTGGGGTGGAGGTCTGCATCTCCGCCCTGTGCCTCGGTGTGGCAGGGGGACCTGCTGGAGTTTTTGACCCTGGAGAAGGTGAAGTTTGAGTTGAGAGGGGGGAAGGAGGGATTCTACAATTCTTGAGATTTGCTTATTATGCACTTTCGGGAGTTGGTTGCCATTGAATGCTTTGGGGGGGGGGGGGGGGGTGTTTTTGTTCTATAAGTTTTAAGTTTCATATTGTTGGGGTTGCTCAGCTTTTGTTTTCTTCTCCCCGAACAGGTGCTGGAATGTGGCGACTAGGGGCTTTTCACAGTAACTTCATTTGAAGCCTACTCGTGACAATAAGGGATTTTCATTTCATTTCATTCATTGTACGGCGAAAATGATGAAGCTATGGCAGATAAAATATTTTTTTTAAAAGCTTCTCTATCTTGACATCTAACTTAAAACGAATGTGATGAAGAGGGAAATGTATGAACTCTGAGAAGTTCAGATGAAATGAGACAAGTAAGAATGTTTGGCTAGCAATTCTTATCTGTTGAATCCCCAGGCAAAACAACAATTAAACCTTCGAACCCACATGGCTGATGATTGTAAAAATGAATATGCCGCTCAACTGCAGACCTTCAACAGCGAACAGCAGAAGCATTTCCAATTCATTATGCCTCAGATTTTTAAGGTAACTTAGTTGCTTTATATTCTTTCCTGGATCATTGTCCAGTGCCACCGTTGCAGATTGTAGGTGTCTGTATCTCTCTCTCTCTGTCTTATGTGATGTGACTTGCACATAGTAAAAGTAGGAGAAAATGTTGTAGTTTGTTAAAATTAACTCTATCATTAATAGATTAAAGTGGATATTCAGTTTGGTTTTTCAAATAAATTTAGGGTATCCAATTCATTTTTTCCAATTAAGGGACAATTTAGCGTGTTCAATCCACCTACCTTGCATATCTTTGGGTTGTGGGGGCGAAACCCACGCAAACACAGGTAGAATGTGCAAACTCTACATGGACAGTGACCCAGAGCCAGGATCGAACCTGGGACCCCGGCGCCGTGAGACTGCAGTGCTACCACTGCGCCACCGTGCTGCCCTGATATTCAATTTTTAGTGGACATTGAAGTATCACCAAAATTAAAATTATTTTGAAAGTGGATATGAATAAGGATGGTGCATTCGGTACAATGCTGCATTCATGTCATCTAGGAAAGGAGTTGGCTGAATCCTGGACATAACTCGGTTTGTCGTGGAAAGAGTGTTCAAATATGCAGTTGTCACTGGCAACTTTTCTTAGCTAAAGTAAACTGGAATAGGTTTTGAGCATGACTGGCCTTCCTGTGTGTGAATACAAATGGTTGAGGGTTGAAAAGAAGGGAAATTTGAACAGATGATTCAAGATTAAACGCATGCAGCGGAACTCTCTGTTCCTGAGACAGAGGGCGCGATTCTCCACAAATGTGGAGAATCGTAAAGGCTGCTGTGGGACAGGCCGTGACCCACGGCAGCCTTCACGTCACTTCCGGGGCCAATCCCCCCCCCCCCCCCCCCCCCCCCCCCCCCCGGCGGGGCTAGGAGCGCGGCCCCGTGCGTCACGGCAGCGCGGCCTGGACGACGGTCGTCAAGGCCGCACGTCAAGCGTCACGGTGGCTGACGCGGCCGATGACGTCAGCCGCGCATGCGCAGTTGGCGTCTTTCGCCTCAGCCGTCCGGCAAGACGTGGCGGCTAGATCTTGCCGGGCGGCGGAGGGGAAAAAGTGCGTCTGTTTTGGACGCTGGCCCGACGATCGGTGGGCACCGATCGCGGGCCTGTCCCCTCCCGAGCACAGTCGTGGTGCTCCCGTCCAAATCGGGCCCCTAGACCACCCAAACGGGCATCTGGCACCTGTTTCACAACGGCAGCGAGCAGATGTGTTTGCTGCCGTGGTGAAACGGGCGTGAAGGGCCGGCCGCTCGGCCCATCGGCCTCGGAGAATCGCCGCTCGCCGTAAAAAACGGCGAGCGGCGATTCGTGGCGTGGGTCGGGCGTGGGGGGGGGAGAGAATAGCGGGAGGGCATGAAAAATGTCGGGAGGCCCTCCCGCTATTCTCCTACCCGGCGTGGGGTGCAGAGAATCGTGCCCTAAGTGTTGACGCCGGGGCAGGATTCATAGATTTCTACGACAGCAAAACTGATTCAACGACCATTAAGGGGCTAACACCAGCACCACGTGGAACACCATCTATTCCAATGGGAAGTGGTGCGCGATTCGCCGGATTCATGATTGTCACTCAGGAGGCCGACAAACTGCAGCTAAATATATACACTTCACTCCCACACACACCACCCCAGCCAGCAAGATAGCAGTGCAGAGAGCAGCATCCCGTTTAACAGATGGTTTTAGAGATCCTGTTACGCATGGTGGAGGCGAGGTGGGAGACCCTGTACTCCAGCTCAGGAAGGACACTGCCAGCTGCAGAACCAGGGGCCAAGGTGGGTGATCAGTGGGATGTGCAGCAAGATGGCTGCCTTGCAGGCCGCGGCAATGACGGGCTGTGCCTGGACACCACTCAAGTCCCATGGGCGGGTCAACTCCCACCACCAGCCAGCCCGGCCAGCGTCAGGACCAGCAACCCACAGTCGCGCCCCTCCGTGTCCTACCTCCTCTTTCTCCCTCATCAGCCACGGCGCCTGTTTCTCGATTTTTAAAAGCATAAGTGAACTTCGCCACCGGGAATTCCCACTAGTGGAGGCGGAGGTCCCGGAGAATACCGGGTCAGGCCTGCTAATGATGTGCCAATGGAGTTTGGTGTACGTGCGGAGTGGAACACATTGACACCACTGTTGAGGCACCAGAGAATTGCGATTTGATATGAACGGGGCCCACTGCGATTTCGGCGTCAAAACCGATTCTCCACCCAAGCGCTTTTCCCGATTCCACCGTCAGCCGATGGAGAATCCCTCCCATGGAATTTAGGACTGAGAGTCAGAGAATCTTCAAGAACTGTACAGTGGTCACTCCTACGAATACAATCATGGGCAGATATATTTGTGGCAGGTAGATTGGTAAGGATGTGACAAAGTCGTTTTTTTTCTTATTGTTGGTTAACTCGCTACTTGCCACAAGTCTAGTCTGGCAGCTCTGTCCTTGGGGCACGACCGGATGAGTCCGTGGTGGTGCCAGTGAGCCAAACTCTATGATGGGCTGATATATCTTCCAATTCAGAAAGCTCAACCAGTATTTTAATCAAACGCTTTACCCAGATGTCTTTATTAACGAGGAGAACAAAGGACAACACAAGAACAGAGACAAACTAATTTTATTTAACAACATAATGTTGACCTTTAGTCAATCCAAACAAAATACTAGAGATACCCAAGATTCGTTTATACTACCCATTAAGCTGACTTTGGTGTGTAGTGGTTAGCACTGCTGCCTCACGGCGCCAAGGATCGGGGTTCGATCCCACCCACAGGTCACTCTCCGTATGGAGTTTGCACATTCTCCCCGTGTCTGCGTGGGCCTCACCCCCACAACCCAAGGATGTGCAGGGTAGGTGGATTGGCCACGCTAAATTGTCCCTCAATTGGCAAAAAAAAGAATGCTTTGGTTGAACCCCAGGCCCGAATCTCTCAGTCTCTCTGGTCCGTCGTCATGAAGGCGAGTCTCGCTGGCAGCTTCCATTCCTTCCTTCCCTCCTAGTCAGTTGAACAGGTAGTCATGGTCACCTCCCATGTCAAGTCTTGGCTGCTGATCTGTCTTGGGTATCTACCTTTATCTCCCTCTGTTTGCACATTTCCAGATATTTCTCTGGCTTTCTGCCAATGATGCCTCGCAAGGGGGGTCCCAACACCCAATGAATTAGGTGATGACCTCTTGACAGGACACCGGGGTCCCGCCCCGGGTGTCCGTCTCCAGTGGTGTGGTTTGCAAGTATCTTCTTGCTGTACACGGTAACAGTGGGAACTCTGGGCGCCCAAGTGTCTGGCTCAGTCTGGGCTACCTTAAACAAATCGGTGCATATCAATAGGATCGATGATCTCCTGATGGATGATTGACAGGTTCTGGCAGTCTGTCTGTGGGCAGTGTGTTTGACTTTCTGGCCAAGTCCGAACTCCCATCCTGCCTGAGGTTTGACTGCAGTTTTATTTAAAGTGCCCAATTCTTTAATTTAAAATATCCAATTTAACCGGGCCTAAAACTAGGCATCACCACCCAAATTACATTCTATACACAGAATCCTAAACAACCTTCCCAATTTATTCAATTACTCCTCAGCTTGATTTTCATTATTTTATGTTCAATGTTTAAGCTCTTTGAAATGTCCCTAATCACATGATGATTGTCATTGATGCAAGTTGTCATTGCTGACATTTTGTCAAAGAATTGTGAGACATTATCCTCTGAATTTTTGCTCTCGTACACCACTTGTCAAATAAGTGATTTGTATAATAGTGTGAAGCATTTATAAAGTATCCTAAATGAGAACTTAATTTTTACAGAATCTACAAGACATGGATGAGCGAAGAATTGTCAAGTTAAGTGAGTGTTACAGAGGATTTGCAGAAGCTGAGCGTAGAGTTACTCCAATTATCAATAAATGTTTAGAAGGAATGATCAGTGCTGCAAAATCTGTGGATGATCGCAAAGTAAGTATTGTTACGAGCTAAAATGTAAAAGTAAGCATATTATTTAAAATCTGTGCTGTTATTTCAATGTCAGTTGAAATATGTTTTCTCTAATATCTCTAATGGAAAAGGGTTTGTCCTCTCTCGGTGTCCCCCAGCGGTGTTGGGGGCACCACCCATGCCCTCAACCCCAGTGCCTCCAGGTACCTCCGCACTCCCAGCATGGTCATTATGTAGTGAATCATGTCATTGTGATGTCATGCCACCACGGGGCGGGGGATGGGGCGTGGTGGTGGTATGTGCAGAAGTGGTGGTGGCATTATAAGGGACTGGAAAGTGCAGAGTAAAACCCTTTAATTATATTTAAATTTATTTCACGAGTGGGGGAATGGGGATGATCTCAAACAGTGATCTACCCTGCGCAAATCTTGTTATGGCCCTCTCACGAGATTTCGTGGCCATAACGGGATTTGCGTGTGCATCAGATGGGTCTAAAAAATCGCACCTCTGGTCCTAGTCTGGTTGCAGGTCATTTAAAAAAATTATTAACTAGTACAGTGGAGCTGAGGGCAGGATGTTGCATTGGGGCAGGGTGGTGTGGTGAAGAGAAATGCACCCCACCCCCACCCCAAATTGCGAATGGTGTCCTTGCAATCAGCATCACAGTGCATTAGTCATGATTTTACAATGTTTTTTTACTTTTGGAAGAAGGGATTATCTGAGAACAGCACAAATAAGTGAAAGTCAGGGCCATTATAATCAAACAAATATAAGTAAGCAAAGTAGGGTAAGAGAAGTAAAGTTAGCATCAGGGAGATAAATTAACAGTATTATATAAGCATAATTATCTTTTAAAATGTGAGTAGATAAGGGATTTAAGGGTATTCCAGGCAGGTAAGCTTGTGCACGTGATATGCTCCTCCTGGGCTATGTGACAAATCATGGAAGCTTCAGTTGTCCCTGGTGACCACGTCTGCAGGAAGTGTGTCCAACTGCAGCTACTGGCTAACTGCAATTCGGAGTTGGAGCTGAGGATGGATCGATTGTGGAGCATCAATGATACTGAGCAAGTTAGGGATAGCTTGTTCAGTGACGTAGCCAAACCGCAGGTGAAGATTGAACAGGCAAAAAGGGCATGGGTGACCACCAGGCAGAGTACAGGAAGGCAAGTAATGCAGGAGTCCCCTATGGCCATTCCACTTTTTAACAGATACACTGTTGCGGGAGATGACTGTGCAAGGGAAACCAATGACAACCAACTTCATGGCAGCATTGATGGGTCTGCTGTACAAGAGGAAAGGAGGAAATGATCAGGATTCAATTGTTAAGGGGAACAGACAGGCGTTTCAGTGGCTGCAAAAGAGACTCTAGGATGGTCTGTTGTCTCGCTGGTGCCAGGGCCAGGGATGTCACTGAACACCTGCCGGGCATTCTGAAGGAGGAGAGCAAACAGACTGATTGTGGTACATATTGGTACCAACGATATAGGCAGAATAGGGAATAAGGCCCTGCAAGTAGAATTTAGGAAGTAGATTAAAAGTAGATTTTCGTTTTATACATAATACAAAAACAAAACAACACAACCAATCCGAATAAAAGCCCCCCAGTCCTACCCCTCCAAAAACACCTAACCCCTCCCCACCTTCCCATTTAGCGACTAACGGCGACCAGCTCTTTGCAATTCACAATAAACGGCTGCCAAATTTAGTAAAAATTTTCAATTGCTCCCCACACAGTGCACTTGACTTTCTTGAGGTATAGGAACTCCATCAGATCTCTCAGCCACTCTGAAGCACTGGGTAGAGAAGCTGACCTCAACCCCATCAGCATTTGCGTTTGGGCAATCAGTGAGGCGAAGGTCAGGACATCAGCCCCTGCATCGGCCTGCAGCTCTGGCAAGCCTGGCACCCAAAATTATGGCCACCAAGGGACAGAGCTCTCGCTCAATTTTCAGAATCGCTGACATGCTAAAGAAGGAGACCCAAAAACTCACAAGCTTGAGACACGACCAGAACATATGCTCATTATTGGCCCGACCCCCTGCACAGCGCTCGCACTTGTCCTCCTGCAAAGAACTGCCTCATTCATAGAATTTACAGTACAGAAGGAGGCCATTCGGCCCATCGAGTCTGCACCGGCTTCTGGAAAGAGCACCCTACTCAAGGTTAACTACTCCACCCTGTCCCCATAACCCAGTAACCCCACCCAACACTAAGGGCAATTTTGGACACTGAGGGAAATTTATCATGTCCAATCCACCTAACTTGCACATCTTTGGACTGTGGGAGGAAACCGGAGCACCCGGAGGAAACCCACGCACACACGGGGAGGATGTGCAGACTCCGCACAGACAGTAACCTAAGCCGGAATCGAACCTGGGACCCTGGAGCTGTGAAGCGATTGTGCTATTCACAATGCTACCGTGCTGCCAAATGAAAATTGCTTATTCTCACAAGTAGGCTTCAAATGAAGTTGCTGTGAAAAGCCCCTAGTCGCCACATTCCGGCACTGTTCGGGGAGGCTGGTATGGGAATTGAACCGTGCTGCTGGCCTGCCTTGGTTTGATTGGTTTGATTTCAAAGCCAGCTTAAGCCCTGTGCTAAACAGCCCCTTAAATAAACACCCCTCATGATATTCAGGTGTTGCCTATACATTACTTTAAGTTGTATTAAGCCAAGCCTCGCACAGGAAGACGTGCAGTTTACCCTTCGCAGGGCCTCACTCTACACCTCATCATTCAACACAGGCCCCAACTTCTCCTTCCCCTTGGCATTAGGACCATTTTAGGCGATTGTGGGACCTGTACAAGGCGAACGGGTTGAACCTGAACCGAAATAGGACCAGCGTCCTTGCAGGGAGGTTTGCTAGTGTTGTTGGGAGGGTTTAAATTATCTTGGCAGAGGGAACCCTGAGAGAAAGTTCAGCTCTGAGAGATGCACAGTCAAAATTAGAAGAGACAGAAAGTGAGTCAGGGAGGCATAAAAGTTGTAGTCCAATTAAGTCACAAGGGGGTTTGGCAACGATGGATGGTATTTACTTTAATGCAAGGAGTCTGACGAATAAGCCAGATGAGTTGAGGGCGCAAATTAAAACATGGGGGTATGATGTCATTGCTGTCACTGAGACATGGTTAAGCGAGGGGCAGGAGTGGATGCTCAATATTGCAGGATGTAGGATCTTCAGTTGAGAAAGTGGAGGTCGTAACAGAGGAGGGGTTGTCGCAATTTTAATCTGGGTATCAATTACAGCAGTAAGGAAAGAGCAGTGCTCTAAAAGCTAGTGATTTGAAACAAACCTGGAGGACTTTAACCTGGTGTTGTAAGACTTCTCACTGAGCAGTAAGGAAGGACAACATCCTAGAAGCCGCCTCAAATGAAGCCATAGGGGTAGAATTTAAAAAACAAAAAGGAGCATTCTCATTGCATGGGAGTGTTCCATAGGCCCCCTAACAATCCAAGGGAAATAAAAGAGCAGATATGTAGGCATGTATCCAGGGCCAAATGGAATGTATCCCAGGGTGTTGTATGAGGCAAGGGAGGAAATAGGGGCGTTGACAATAATTTTCAATTCCTCTCAGGCCACAGGAGAGGCACCGGAGGACTGGAGGCTAGCCAACGTGGGACCATTATTCAAGAAGGGAGGAAGGGATAAACCAGAAAACTATAGGCCAGTCAGTCTAACCTCCGTGATGGGTAAACTATTGGAGTAATTCTGAGACAGAATTAATCTGCATTTCGAGAAGCAGGGATTAATCAAGAACAGTCAGAATGGTTTTGACCAACCTGACTGAATTTTTTGATGAGGGCAATGCATTTGACATAGTCTACTTGGACTTCAGCAAGGCTTTTGGTAAGGTCCCACATGGAGCCTTTGGAATCCAAGGAAATTTAGCAAATTGGATCCAGAATTGGCTGAAAGGCAAGAAGCTGAGGATAATGGTCGAGGGACATTTTTCTGACTGGAAGCCTGTGTTCAGTGGGGTCCTGCAGGGATCAGTGTTGGGGCCCTTGCTGTTAGTGGTTTGTAAAACGATTTAGACTTGAATGTAGGATGGTTGATCAGAAAATTTGCGGATTATACGAAAATTGGTGGGGTGGTAAATAGTAAGGAGGTTAGCCTTAGATTACAAGAGGATATAGACAGACTGATCAGCTGGGCTGATCAGTAACAAATGGAATTTAATCGGGTTAAGTGTGAGGTAGTGCAATTGGGTACAACAAACAAGGCAAGGGAATACATGATGAATAGCAGAACCCTGGGAAGCTCCGAGGATCAGAGGAACCTTGATGTTCATGTACACCAGTTCTTTAAGGTAGCAGGGCAGGTGGGTAAAGTGGTTAAGAAGGCATATGGTATACTTGCCTTTATTAGCTGAGGCATTAGAATTTAAAAGCATGGAGGTTAGGCTGGAACTATATAAAACATTAGTTAGGCCACAGCAAGATATTGTGTGCAGGTCTAGAATCCACATTATAGGAGGGATGTGACAGCACTGGAAAAGCTGCGGAGGAGATTTACCAGGATGTTGCTTGGACTGGAGATTTTGTTTTTAATCTATGAGAAATTGGATAGACTGGGCTTGTTTTCTTGGAGCAGAGGAGACTGAGGAGGGACATGATTGAGATGTATATAATTGTAAGGGGCATAGAGGGTGCAATTCTCCCATCGGGAGACTAAGTCCCGACGCCGGAGTGAAAACCGGAGTGTTTCACTCCGGCGTCGGAGGCCGCTCCCAGCCCCCTATTCTCCCACCCCTGGGGGGCTAGGAGCGGCGCCGCGTCATTTACGCGCGCCGGGTTATGCGGCGCCACGTAAATGACGTCACATGCGCAGGTTGGCCGGCTCCAACCCGCATGCGCGGCGCCAACACGCATGCGCGGTTGCCGTCCTCCCCGCGGCCGCCCTGCAAGAAGATGTCGGATGGATCTTGCGGGGCGGCGGAGGAAAGGAGGTCCTCCTTCAGAGAGGCCGGCCCGCCGATTGGTGGGCACCGATCGCGGGCCAGACCCCTTTTGAGGCACCCCCCCCCCCCCCCCAAACCAGCCGCCTCCTCCGCGTTCCCGCGCTGTTCCCACCGAGAGTGACCAGTTGTGGACGGTGCCAGCGGGAACCTGTCATGTTGGGAAGGCTGCTCGGCCCATCGGCGAGCGGCGATTCTCCCAGCGGCCAGCCGTAAATCTCACCGCACCGGTTTGGGGGGTTGGGTGAATCGCGTGTGGGTGCCAGGGCGGCGTGGCGGGACTTACTCGGCGCCCCGTCAATTCTCCCACCCAACGTGGGGGGGGGGGAGAATTCCGCCAAGAGAGAGTAGACAGGGGCTCACTGCCTGAAAGGATGGTGGAGGCAGAGACCCTCATAACATTTAACGAGTATTTAGATGTGTATTTAGACGTGTACTTGTGATGCCAAGGCATACAAGACTATGGGCCAAGTGTTGGAAAATGGGATTAGAATAGTTAAGTGGTTGTTTTCAACCGGTGCAGAACCAATGTGCTGAAGGGCCTTTTCTGTGCTGCAGACCTTTATGACTCTCCTTTTAAATGTTTCACTTGATAGTGCTGTCATTTATAACGCCCTTTAAAAATTACTTATTAAGCAGATGTCTCCTGCCATGGACATCAAGGTTTATAGAATTTGATTGTTAGATAATATTAATGGCCCATAACTTCTTGATTCCCCAGCATTTGGTGGGTACCCCAATGGTGCACTGGGAAATCTGTCGGAGGTTCCCACATGAGGGTTTACCCAGCAATTGCCCAGAAGTTCTAACTTCCTCTCAACAATTACGCTGGGCTAGGAATCATCTGACAGAAGCGATTTTAAATTGCCAACTTTGGTTACGCCTGCCAGTTTTACCCTGCCCCCCCCCCCCCCCCCCCCCACCCCTACTCTCCTCCACCTGTCCACCTTGCCCTACCTCCTCCCTCCAGTCCACCCATCCCCTCCCCTCCCTCTCTGGCCCCACCCCATCCATTCTGTCTCTGGTCTTTCCCTGACCATCTCTTTAAACCTCTCCTTTATTTTATTTTATTTTTATTCATTTTACAGTTTGTGGGTGTCGTGGTTCGGCTAACATTTATTGCCCATCCCCAGTTGCCCTTCAGAAGGTAGTGGTGAGTTGCCTTCTTGAACTGTCGTAGTCCCTGAGCTATAGGTACACCCACAGTGCTGTTAGGGAGGGAGTTCCAGAATGTTGACCGTACCAGCAGTGAAAGAACGGCAATATATTTCCAAGTCAGGAAGGTGAGTAACTTGGAGGGGAGCATTCAGGTGGTGCGGTTCTGAGGTAGCTGCTACTCTTGTCCTTCGAGTTGGTAGTGATATTGGGTTTATAAAGTGCTGCTTAAGGAAACTTGGTGAGTTCCTGCAATGCATCTTGTACACGGTGCACATGGCTGCCGCTGTTCGTCGGTGGTGGAGGGTTTGAATGTTGTTGGAGCTGCACTGATTCAGGCAAGTGGAGACTATTCCATGACACTCCTGACTTGTATCTTGTAGATGGTGGACAGGCTTTGGGTGGGGGGAGGGGTTCAGGAGGTGAGTTACTCACCATAGGATTCCTAACCTTTGACCTGTCCTGGTAGCCGCAGTATTAATATGGCTAGTCAGGTTCAGTTTCTGATCAATGGTAAACCCCAGGATGTTGTTGTGGGGGATTCAGTGATGGTAATACCATTACAGCTATTACAACCTAAAAGGGAGAGTGCATCTCCGCGCTCCAGTCACTCTGCGACAGTGCTGCCGATGGCGTGCTTTACTGCTTCTGTCTCACCCAGCCCGAGTGAGGAAAGTTGGGCGAGACATGGGCTTCAGAATCCCAGCTCACATGTAAAGACTGACCACTTGAGTGCAGCATTTCTGGAATTGCCTCCCAGTAGGATGTAATGCCTTCAGGAGTGAAGAAAGCTGGCAAAGGAAAGTAAAGAAATGTGTATTAGAAATGCACTTAATTTCAACCTTTTTCTTCATAGGACTCTCTGATAGTGGTGGAATCCTTCAAATCGGGTTTTGAACCTCCTGGAGACTTTCCATTTGAAGATTTCAGCCAGAATATTTATAGAACCGTGTCAGATGGCAGTCTGAGTGCACAAAAACAGGAGACGAGGGGGGACCAGAAGTATACAACAGGAAAAAGCAAAGGAAAGCTGTGGCCTTTTGGCAAGAAAAGCAAGGTAAAGCTGTGTTTCTCTTTTCTTGGAACAAGACTTTGTAATAAAACGTTTTCCCCGATGATAGTGACTTCATCACTTTCCCTGGAGCTGTGTGAATCTGAACTGGACTGTTCACAATTTGATGACTTTCTGACCACTTCTACACGCCATTACTAAGACCACCTTCTCAACATTGCCTGACTTCTCCTACCCCATCCATTCCCAAGTTACCATGAGACTTGATGAATCAGCCTCCCAAATTCTACCCTCTGTAAACTTGTGGACTTCCAGAACTCTGCTGCACTTGGTCCTTACTCGCACCAAATCATGGTCATCAACACCCTTGTCCTCACTGGCCCCTGGTTAAACAACTCCTAAATTTTAAAATTCTCATACTTGTTTCCAAATTCTTCCATGACGTTACCCCTCACTGTCTCTAATCTCCTTCAGGTGCAGAACCTTACCAAATTCTGGTCCCTTGAGCATTTCCGATTTTAATCGCTCCACTATTGGTGGCCGTGACTTCTCAGCTCAAGTACTAAACTCTGGAATTCCTTCACAAACCTCAACACCTCTTTTTCCTCCTTTAAGACTTTCTTTAAAACTTGTCTCTCTGAGCAAGGTTTTGGTCACTTGCTCTAATATCGCCTTAAGCAGCTTGGTGTAAAATGTTGTATAATGCCACTGTAAAGTGCCTTGGGACATTTTAATTAGGTTAAAAGAACAAAGAAAATTACAGCACAGGAACAGGCCCTTCGGCCCTCCAAGCCTGCACTGATCATGCTGCCTGTCTGAACTAAAAACTAAAACTCCCTATCCTTCTGGGGACCATATCCCTCTATTATCATCCTATTGATGTATTTGTCAAGACGTCCCTTAAAAGTTACTATCGTATCTGCTTCCACTACCTCCTCCGGCAGCGGGTTCCAAGCTCCCACTACCCTCTGTGTAAAAAAACCTGCCTCGTACATCTCCTTTAAACCTTGCCCCTTGTACCTTAAACCTATGCCCCCTAGTAATTGACTCTTCCACCCTGGGAAAAAGCTTCTGACTATCCACTCTGTCTATGCCCCTCATAATCTTGTAGACCTCTATCAGGTCACCCCTCAACCTCCATTGTTTCAGTGAGAATAAACCCAAGTTTCTCCAACCTGTCCTCATAGCTAATGCCCTCCATACCAGGCAATATCCTGGTAAATCTTTTCTGTACCCTCTGTAAAGCCTCCACATCCTTCTGGTCATATGGCAACCAGAATTGAATGCTATAATTCCAAGTGTGGCCTAACTAAGGTTCTATAAAGCTGCAACATGACTTGCCAATTTTTAAACTCAATGGTCCAGCCGATGAAGGCAGTCATGCCGTATGCTGTTTTGACTACTTTCGCCATCTGTCTTGTCACTTTCAGTGACCTGAGTACCTGTATACCTAGATCCCTCTGCCTATCAATAGTTTTAAGGTTTCTGCCATCTACTGTATGTTTCCCATCTGTATTAGACTTTCCAAAATGCATTACTTCATATCTGTCCGGATTGAACTCCACCCGCCATCTCTCCGTCCAAGTCTCCAACCGATCTATATCCTGCTGTATCCTTTGACGGTCCTCACACCTATCCGCAATTCCACCAACCTTTGTGCCGTCCGCAAACTTACGAATCAGACCATTTACTTTTTCCTCCAAATCATTTATATTTTATATATATATATATATATATATATTTAAAGAGTCCCTGTCAAGGGTATAAATACAAGTTTTTTCTTTTGTCTAATGTTGCACCGTAATCTCTCTGAAGCTGAAAATAAGTGTCATGACTTTTATGTTTACCATATGATTAAAGAAGTTTGGGGGAGGGGAGCACAGATGGAGATCAGGCACCACAAATTTGTTTCTTAATATCAATGTTGGAGAAGTTAACAGAATCCAACAATAGATATGGGGTGACTGAGCACTTGGGCAAGTAGCAGCTGGTGAGGGAGAGTCAAGGATGGGAAATAAATGCTGGTCTAACCATTGATGCCCACATCCCGTAAATTCATTTAAAAAAAGCATGGACTTGAGTCTCAGAATTAATCAAGTTGAGCTTTTTGAGGCAGTTACTAGCTTGGTGGATATGGGAGTACCTATGGGTGATGTCTTATGGACTTCTATTAAACATGTTAAAAGTTCCACACAAGAGATTATTAACAAAAATGACAGAACATAGAATTTTATTGAATGCGTTCTCCAGTTGTGGACATCACTGTCGAGCTAAACAGTTTCGACCCTAATTGTCTTGTATGGTGGTCCACAACTGGTGGAGTTTAATGTGGGAAGGAAGAAGTTGGAGGGGGTGGAGTGAGGAGGAAGGAGTATGAGGCCATCAATTGTAGTTTGGATCAGAAAAAGACAAATGATAGTAAGGTCATGCGTCGAGAGACAAGGAGCTGTCAAGAAACAAAGTGAAATAGTTATCCATGTGCATGAATCACCAAAACTGAATGTACTGGTACAAAACAGGATCAAAAACGCTGGCCTTTATTCCACAAAAGCATTGATTGTACAGAAACAGCTGGAAAAACCCAGCAGGTTGTACAGAAACAAACAGCTGGAAAAACCCAGCAGGTCGGGCAGCATCTGTAGGGATAGAGAAGAGAGTTAATGTTTCGAGTCCATTCGGTTCTTCATCAGAACTCGAGAGGGGGGAAATCTCTCATTGTATCCTGTAGCTGGAAGAAATTGCAACAAAAGTGTAGCAAATTTTTTTTAAAATTACTTTTGAGTATCCAAATTTTTTTTTTTCAATTAGGGCCAATTTAGGGTGGCCAATTCACCTACCTTGCATATCTTTTTGGGTTGTGGGGCAGAGACCCATGCACACAAGGGGGAAATGTGCAAACTCCACATGCACAGTGACCCGAGGCCAGGATCGAACCCGGGTCTTCAGTGACATGAGGCAGCAATACTAA
Organism: Scyliorhinus canicula; assembly: GCF_902713615.1. Lineage (NCBI taxonomy): Eukaryota > Metazoa > Chordata > Chondrichthyes > Carcharhiniformes > Scyliorhinidae > Scyliorhinus > Scyliorhinus canicula. The sequence continues at coordinate 23,104,732 of NC_052149.1, forward strand.
CCACTGCACCACCGTGCCACCATAAGTGTAGCAAACCTAAGAACAAGAGATACATAACCAGGTACGGGGTGAGGGGAGGAGAGAGAGACAGGAGTGTTTTGTCATTGAGAGAAAAATGTATGGGATATTATTTTAAAGGGGTTAAGGTGGGGGAAAACATTGAGTTCAACGTGGCATTCAACAACTTTAGACTGTAACCTTTCTCTGTGATGTTTCTTCATTAAAATATTAAAAGTAATTCTGATCAATAACTTCTAATTTTGTTTACAATTAAAAAGTGCCAATTCCTGCTATTGAAAATTTGCTGTTCGCAGTCTAAGTAACTTTCTTGTTAAAATTAATGATAATTTCACTCCCAATGTGAATTGATTTAATCTGTATTTTATTAAATGGTTAATTTTCTTTTCCACAGTATATATTTGTTATTTGAGTTTTAACCTGCTTGTAGCTTCATTTTGATGTTCCTACATCCGTTGGTTCGATCCATGTACTGATGTGTGTGATATCGCAAAACGCTACACTGTAAACATTTCAAGTGATTGGTACATGTGAACAGGAAAGTCATGTGTAGGAAATAGTTATTTTGCCCATTTAGATTCAGAAGCATGTGACACAACTGCGGTCTGTCAAAATCTCCTTGTATTTGATTAAAATGTGATTGGTAGTAAAATTTGGAGGCAAGAATCCTGTTATATTTTTACATTCTATTTTTACTCTCCACCCCACTTCAGTGGACCATTGACAAGTCGGTCAGCTAGGAATGCATGATGGGCACCATGTAGCTTATCCTTTCATAGAAACGTTTGATCCTTTGACATTTTGCACATGACCCCTAACCTCTTACGCTTAGATTAGCACAATTAATGTGAACACCTAGAATTCTTTCTTTTGGCTCTTGTACCTTTGCCTTTTTTTTCTCATGTTTGTAGTTCATTATTTTGTTCTTTGTTTTTATGTTAGCTGCCATTTCCTCATCACTCCCCCACCAGTCCTTGCTCATCCTCTGTTCCTTATCGGCCCCAGCCTCCCAGGTTTTCCAGGGATCCACTGTCTTACTGCATGAATGAGCTAAAGACAGTGAAACCCAGAATTCCTTCTTTCAAGGATTTCAAAAGGGGGGTAAGTTGGTTTATATTGAACATAAAGTTTGTAGCTGTTTGGATTGCAGCATGTGGCTTATAAGTGTACAGATTTCTACAAGGGCTTCCATGGTTAGTTAAATGGTAAACTAAAATTGTATGGCCTCAAATCGTTATTTACTGCCAACTGCATTGCCAGTTTGAGATATTGCTGATCGAAATGTCCTTGGAACTATGTTAGGATTATGACTGTTGAACCTCAAATTACAACTGCTTCAGTTTGCATGATGTTTTTTGCAATAATGGGCATGTACAGTGAAGTGCAAGAGTAGCTGTTCCAACTTCATTGCTAACCATAAAAGTCCTAGTTTGTTTATGACTCATTGGTTTCAATTGTAAAGGCAAGTTGTGTGATTCTACTGTGATTTTGTTTCTGTATTTTATGAAATAATGAAGTTGCATGATTTGTGCAGAGGACATTTACCACCAGAATGTTCATGATATTCTTTCCTGAGCACAAAATCCAGATGGAGAATTAAACAATAAATAACGTGCAGACATTTGCACTATTTCGTTTGCTATTAATTTAGATGCAATATGCCCTACCTTTTGCATCTCAACGAGTGCTGTGAATTACACTGGGGGGGGTTGCTGTCAGAGTGGTATTGTCACTGGACTAGTACTCCAGAAACCCAGGCTCCCGGGTTTGATCCCGCCATAGCAGATAGTGAAATTTGAATTCAATAAAAAATCTGGAGTTAAATGTCTACTGATGACCATGAAAACATTACCGATTGTTGTAAAAACCAACTGGTTCACCAATGTCCTTCAGGAAAGGAAATCTGCCATCCTTACCTGGTCTGGCCTACATGTGACTGCAGACCCTCACAGCGATGTGGTTGACTCTTAACTGCCCCCCACTAAAGTGGCCTAGCAAGCCACTCAACTCCATTCAAGGGCAATTAGTGATGGGCAATAAATACTGGCCCAGCAAGCGACGCCAACATCCCAAGAACGAATATAAGTAATTTTTTTAAATCCTGCCCCAAACGTTTGCCCCAAATTTAGCAAATTCAGAGCAATATCTTGCTGTGGCCTTCACATAGTGGATTACAGCAGCTCAAAAAGTCTTAATTTTTTTTTAGTGTCTAGTCTGGAGGGATGTGTGTTTCTGATCATCCCAGGTAAGGAATTATGTGTTACCAAGGATCGTAATATTGTTCCTGAATTACACTATTGTAGCATAGAAACTGGCCATTCAGCCCAACAGGTCCATGCCATTTCTGGTTGCCTTTAAAACTGGAAAAATGAATCAAAGTGACCTCCTCTGTATTTTAGTGTTTTTTAAAATTCTGATAGTTACTGTCTTGACAGATTCATTCACTGAAGGTATTTAAAGTGGGCAGAAGAACTGTTTTACTTGCTTTTTGTGCCTACATGGTAAGAGGCTGTGTATTGAAAGTTTGCATGTGGCTTTCAAGTGTGCAGTGCTGAATTTTGTGGCATTTAAAGTTGCAGCATCTCTTTCCAAATAATCCAATATGGACAATATTTCTTGCATCTAAGAATAAAATGCAAGTGTAATCAGGATTTTCAGAATCTGTACTTCGGTTGAAGTGCATCTTTTTCTTCAGCTGCTCTGTGTAAATTTACTAAATGTAGGTGATAAATGAAATAACTTGCATTTATATCACACCTTTCATGACCTAGGGCAAACCTAAAGATTTGGTTGCTAGCGAAATACTTGTGAACTGTAGTCACTGTTGTAGGAATTATTAATTTCTGCTCAGCAAGTTCCCACAAACAGCACTGTGATGATGACGAGATGATTTGTATTGGTGGTGTTGGCTGAAGGATAAATATTGGACAGAACTGACAATGGAAAGAATTACAGCATTCGCACTCATTAAATGCTGACTTTCAACTTTGAGTAGCTCATTAAAATTGATTCTTTTGCAAAATGAGCTGCATTCAGATTATCCAATTAATTAACATCTTAATCCAAGAGTGGATGGAGTAGAGTTTCTACCTTGGGCAGCATCAGCAATCTGAATGCAAATTGTACCGATTTTCTGAAGTGTGTTCCAGTTTCCGTTCGAACATATTGCAAAATCTCAAATTTAAAACCTTCCATGAAGATTTTTGTTATAATGGGCAATGTAGTAAAATGTATTTTTTTCCCTCTCTTGCATTAAAAATTTTCATTGACCAATAGAAGAGTGGTAACCAGGCCGCAGTTTTATTAAGTGAGCTAATAATGGGTTTATCACAAAAAATAATATTTTTAACAATCTAGGTCTCTACCTGTGTGTAATCTGATTTGAAATCATTGTAAATTACTTTGGGAGGGGGAGAAAAAAAACTACCAACAATAGTTTGATTGGAGGGAGGTCACAGTGGCACAATGGTAGGCACTGCTGCCTCACGGCGCCAAGGACCCGGGTTCGATCCCGGCCCTGGGTCACTGACTCGTGTGGAGTTTGCACATTCGCCCCGTGTCCATGTGGGTCTCACCCCCACAACCCAAAGATGTGCCAGGTAGGTGGATTGACTACACTAAATTGCCCCTCTTTGCCAGCTCCACGCCCAGGTCCTGGTACACCCGCAGCTCACTCCCTTCCCAGGTACACCTCTTGGTCTGCCTCACCCTCAAAGGATCTTTTCCTTTTCCAGAAAGCAGTGCAACCCCACCATCATCTCCCTTGCAGCTCGCCCGCCTGCGGCCTCCTCCTCAGCGACCTGTGCACTTGGTCCACCTACAGAGGCTGATCAAAGTCCCCTCCCCCCATCAATCTCTCCAGCAGCCTCACCACATACACTGTGGCCTCCGCACCCTCGATGCCTTCAGGTATCCATACAATCCTACGTTTTGCCTCCTGGATTCTCCGGATCCTCCACTTTCTCCGTCAGCTTGTTCTGGCTCTCCCGCATCACTCCTATCTCCGCCGCCAACGAGGCCAACTGCTCCTCGTACTCTCCCACCGCCGCCTCCACTTTCTGAATTACCCGGCCCTGGAACTCCAGCCTTTGCTCAACTTGCTTGATCCCAGATTCTAGCGGTTCCACCACCTTGGCCAGGTCTTCCAGGGCCCTTTTCCTCTGCTGCATGAACGGGTTGTTTAAGAAATCCACCAACTGCTCCGTTGACCACTGGGTGGGCAGTGTGCCCCCCTTTCCCTGTTCCGTTGAACATTGGGCGGGCAGTGTGCCCCCCTTTCCTCCGCTATCTGTACCTATGGCGTGCCACGACGACTCTCCTGCTCCAACTGCTCGTATTACCTTTCCCCTCAGATACTACATCCTTCGGGCAGGAAAAGACTGCAAAAAAATTTGCCTTTAGTGGGAGCCACCAAATGTGCAACCACTCTCCATGGCCACCATTGGAAGTCACCAAACTCCAACTTAAGCACACTACTGCAGCTTGAAGGACTCCGGCTGGTCCCCTTACCACTGAAAGGATATTATTGCCACAGAGGGAGTGCAACGAAAGTTCACCAAACCTGTTCTGGGGATGACAGGGCTATGAAGAGCGATTGGACAAACTGCGCCTGTTTTCTCTAGAATTTCTAAGGATGAGAGGTGATCTCGTTGAAACCTACAAAATACCTAAATGAATAGACAGGATAGATGCAGGTAAGATGTTTCCCCTGCTTGCAGAGTCTAGTATTACGGGCCAGGGTTTAGAGAACCCCAAAGTCTATCATGGAGTTCACCTGACCCACAACCTTTAATAGATTTTGGTTATGGGGAGGGCAGGGGCCCACTCTAAAGGTGTGATGTAAAAATGAGATCAAAAGTACTTTTAAAACAAAATAATGTTTATTATATGAATCCAGTTAACATTTTATAAACACACAGTAAACATCTTAGCAATTATCAACTCAAATACTCCCCCCAAAGAATACAGTGCTCTATAAGTAACCCTTAATCTTTCCTCGCAACATCCATAAGACAAATACTCTCTTTAACAATGACATCAGGTTTAAATTCTCTACTGAGATCAGTTATCACTTTTAAATTAGCAAGTGATCTGAGGACATTCTTTCATACAGAGATCAAAATTACACCTTGTTTGGCTGGATGCAGCTCCAACTCTGAAAACAAAACTAAACACGCACTGTAGCTGCCAGCTCAAAAATGAAAGTAAAAACAGACAGACAGCCCAGCTCCACCCACACTCTAACATCACTTCAGCTATTTGACATTCACTACAGCTATTTGATAAACACCCATTTCTTAAAGGTACTCTCACATGACACTAGACCCAGGAAGCACAATTTCAAAATAAGGGGGTGCCACTTAGGACCGAGAGGAGGAATAAATTTATTTGCAAGATGTTGTGAATCTTCAGAATTCTCTACCCCAGAGGGCTGTGGAAGCTTAGTCATTGTATATATTTAATGCAGTGATTGATAATTTCTTATACACAGTAAAGGGTTATGGAGATAGTGTATGTAAAAGACGTTAAACTATGCACCAGGTATCCTCCGATGCCTTTTTTAATAAGAAAAATCAGTCTCAGACTAATGGTACTGATGACAAGACCGTATTTGTTGCCATTCTTAGTTGCCCAGAGAAGATGTTGGGCTGCCTTCAGTCCAGTCCAGATAGTGAAGAATTATGTTCCATTGCCAATAAAATTCAAGTCAGGAGGGAAGCTTGGCATTGATTCTGATCCCATGAACCTGCTGCCATTATACCTTTTGGAAGATGTAAGCTACGAATTTAGGAGGTGGAGCTGGAAAAGGCTTGGTGAGTTGCTGTAGTAAATTTTATGGATCGGATACACAGCAACCACAGTGCACCGCTGGTGGTGGATGTTTTAAAATAGTAGATAAAGTGCTGAAATAATTGAATCCGTTATTGTAGATGGTATACAGAGATACAAACATGAATTAGGAGCAGGAGTAAGTCATTCAGTCCCTGGAGCCTGCTGAACCCTTCAACGGGATCATGGATACTTTGTTTGTAGCCTTGCCTACCCCGATAACCTTTAGATTCTTTACTAACAAAATAATTATCTACTTCTGCATAAAGAATATTCAATGGCCCTACCTCTACCAGTCTCGGGAAGAAAAATATTAATACTCATCTCTGCCATAAATGGGAGATCCTTTTAAACTGTTTCCGTTAGTTTTGGTCTCTTAAGCGTTCTTGCAATTGAACCCATCCAGGCAAGTAGAGAACATTCCATCTTCTGATTTGTGCCTTTTAGGAGATAGAGGCTTTGTTGAGTCAGGTGGTGAGCCATATGCTACAGAATACCTGGCCTCCGACCTGCCGCAGCATTTATACAGCTGTTTCATTGAATTTCTGATCAGTGATGAGCCCCAGGATGGGTATTCTGTGATGGTACTTCCATTGAATGTCATGGGGAGGTGCTCTCTTGTTATGGACAGTAATTCATTAGAAAAACTGTCAATGGTTGTCTCAAGTTGCGTCCCCCCTCTCCTCCCAAACTGCTGTCATCACCCCTCTCCATAAGAAAATAAATCCTTGACTCCTTCATTCTTGTAAACTACCACCCCCATCTTCAACACCCCTTTCCTCTCCAAGCATGTTGTCATATCCCAAATTCGTACCCATCTTTCCTGAAATGCCATGGGAAAAGATGTAAAAGCAATATCAGAAGAAATGTTTTCATGTAGTGAGTGGTTAAGGTCTGGAAAGTGTGTTGGAAGTGATTTGCTCACTTGGAGAGCTGATGCAGACATGATGGGCTGAATGGCCTCCTGCACTGTAACTATTCTGTGAAAAATGCAGTTTGCTCTTGTTGAAGCAGCTGAAAGTGGTTGGGCCCAGGACAGTACGGCAGTGATGTCCTATGATTGAGATAATTGGCCTTCAACATCTATGTTTTGTGCATAATATATACTCCAACTACTGGAGAGTTTTTCCCATAATTTCCCAACTGGATATTCAGTAAATGTGAGACTTCATACCAAAAGTCAGTTACAGGACCCTGTCACCCAGTATCCACATACTGCACATTAATGGTTTTGACAGTTATGATTGAGGCAGGAACTGTGATTTACTTTTTGCTCCCTAATCTAAGGGAGAGAGGCCCTGATCATTATCCTGGCTGCAATCTGCTAACCTGCCACAAAGCAAAATTTGATGCAATGTATTTTAATTCTGTGGAGAAACTGAGTGTTAAAGTTACACAGGGATGCAGCAGCTTAAATGCGTTGATACATCTGTGCAGTATTATGGTTGGTGTAAATGTAGAACATTTGTAATAATTCCTTTCTCTTTTCATATGAACTATGAAGCTTTCAATAAAGCTGGTAAGCGTCACTTTGAAGCCAAGGTTTCTCTAATATATGTTTTTGTGAGTGTTTATGGCTGAAGTGTTTTTTAACCTGGTTGAGGCTGACCTGTTTTTCTAATAAAATCTAATCTAGCCTATTTTTAAGAAGCTTCTACCTGAATACCTCAGGCTTATTTGTTAATTCTACGTCAATTGCTGGAAGTCTAATGGTTGAATTGTGTTGCTTTCCGTCCTTTAAAGACTTAATCGTGTAAATTTTCAGCAATCTCGAATGGCTGTTTTATGACTGGGCAGCAAGTTGAAAATTTATCCCAAGTGTTCCTGATCTCAACCCTATCCAAAGCATGTAAAAAGACCTGATGCCATTGAGCTATTTGTGTGTGTGTGTGTGTGTGTTCTTTTTAAAAACAGTCTTTTAAAATGCTTTTTCATTCTTTGCCCTCCTCACCCCAACCCCATCGCCCATCACTTATCATTGAACCCCTAATAGCAGTGAATCTGAGCTTTGGCATTTTTCTTACTCCCCTCCATTGCCATTCCATGGTAAGCTGATAGAAATTTAAATGGTGCACAGTGGATGTTGTTCTTCGTGTCTCCTCTCTCTTTTCTCCCTTTCCTCCAGGATTCCTGCATGCGAGAGGGCATCCAGCACACTGACCAAGAACCGTAGAAAACCCCTATGTAGAAACCAATGCAAATGTTAGCTGTAGGAATCAAACCCATGTCACCCTGATTGGGAGTCAAGTCCGTTGTCCAGATGCCTATGCGGTATTCTGGGAACTTCTGTACAGTTTCAAAAATACGTTGTTTTACAGTTCAAATTTAAAATGTGTGCATGTATTTTGGATTATTGGCCAAAACTATTTTTGTCCTTCCTAGCCTTCCCTTTCAAAATTGCGACTCAATCAGTCAGACTTTTATGTCTTCAGTTTATCTCTTGCCTCTTTTACCCCTTCCCAACTTGTGCCACACCACCATCCTCAGCTAATTTTGAAAGATGTATTAATAATCTGTGTGTATTGACATGCAGCTACTAATTATTGGGATCAACACATACAGTTTATGCTTTTGCTTTTCTCTAACATTCTATATACGTCTGCACAGCAGTTTAGTGATGGGTTACAATGCAACACTGCTATGACATGGATATGTGGGCATGATACACCTGCATTTCAGGCAAAGCCAAGTATTTCTTTATTTTGAAAAGGTGGCCTAATGGCGAGAGCAATTTTTTAAAGACCTGCAGGGGTCAAGAATCATGTCCACAAAACAACAGTGATTGCATTGAAACATTTTGAAGATGTACAAGTGTCCTAATACATGTTACCTTAGAACTGGATGCCTGGTGTGTGTTTTTTTTTAAAGTAGGGCATGTGATTTGTTGTGGCAAATGCTCCATTATTGATAGACCTGTTCAAATATGCACATTTTCATTACCTCCAGCGCTTTTAAACAAAGTCATGGTACTCTTAACAGCAAATCTCATTGTAAGAGGTTAAGGGCAGAAATTCTGCAGTCTATGTCATGGCTTATTGTGCTGCATCAAATCACTTGACCCAAGAAACATATCAATCTCTAACTGCAAAGTTTGGTTTAAGCTTTGCATTGGATGTTACTGCTTCTGTATGGATACAAGGCATTTCAGCACCAAGGTATGGAATCAATGTTAAGCAAACAGTAACTATCGATTCCATCTGTTTTAGGGAGCTACATCCGAAGACTTTAGTCACCTGCCACCAGAACAGAGGCGCAAGAAACTTCAACAGAAGATTGATGAACTTAACAAGGAATTGCAGAAAGAAATGGATCAAAGGTCTGATTCTCACTATATTACACTTGTTTGGGAGGTAATAAAGTAATGAAAATTGTAAATCCCGTATAAAATTCTAAATAACAAATCTGAGTCTACACATGAACACCATGTCCTGACAAACCACATGAGTGTCAATGCAGCAGGAATGAGATTAGCTGATAGTTTACAAATCTTATTTTGAGTTGCATTGATTAAAACCGGAATGTGAATCTGTATAGGTGTACTCTGTAGATAACTGATTTTAACTTGAATGTAAACCTAACAATGCGGAAGTAACTTCACAAGGTTCTGACTAATTGTATTATTTAGCAGGATGAATAAAAAAACAGTATACTATACTGGGTGGCATGGTAGTACTGTTGCTTCACAGCACCAGGGTCCCAGGTTCGACTCCTGCTTGGTTTACTGTCTGTGCGGAGTCTGCACAGTGTCTTTGTGGGTTTCCTCCGGGTGCTCCGGTTTCCTCCCACAAGTCCCGAAAGACGTGCTGTTAGGTGAATTGGACATTCTGAATTCTCCCTATGTGCCCGAACAGGCGCTGGAATGTGGTGCCTAGGTGATTTTCACAGTAACTTCATTGCACTGTTAATGTAAGCCTACCTGTGACAATAATAAAGATTTAAATAGCGAGAGATTGGGAAACTCAGTGCTGAGGGATCTGGCAGTCTTGTTTTGTGAATCACAAGTTGGTCTGCAGATAAAACAAATGATTAGGAAGGCAAATGGGATGTAGGCGTTTATTGCAAGGGGGATGGAATATAAAAGTAGGGAAGTTTTACTGCAGCTACATGGTACTAGTGAGACCATATCTGGAATACAGTTTAGGTCTCCTTATTTGAAAAAAAGATACAGTTGTGTAAGAGGCAATACAGAGTTGAGCTCACTCAACTCATTCCTGGGATGAAGGGCTTATCCTATGAGGAAAGATTGAATGAGGAACGGTGGTGTAGTGCTGTTGTCACTGATCTAGTAATCCAGAGACCTAGTGTAATGTCCTGGAGACCTGGGTTTGAATCCCACCAAGGCAGATGGAGGCATTTGAATTCAGTAGAAACCTGGATTTTTCTGGAATCGCAATCATGATCTCTAATGATGATTTGTCGGTTGTTGTAAAACCACACCTTTATGGAAGGAAAACTTCCATCCTCATGTGGTCTGGCCTGCATGTGACTCCAGACTCACAGCAATGTGGTTGACTCTTAACTGCCCTCTGAAATGGCCGAGCAAACCACTCAGCTCAAGGGCAATTAGGGTTGGGCAACCCTTGCCAGCAAAACCCACAACCCATGAAAGTTTTTTTTATGAAAGGTGAGAAACATACATAGAAAATAGAAGTAGGAGGAAGTCATTCAACCCCTCGAGCCTGCTCCGCCATTCATTATGATCATGGCTGCTGATCAAGTTCAATACCCTGATCCCGCCTTCCCCTCCCATATCCTTGATCTCTTTACCCCCAAGAGCTGTATCTAATTCCTTCTTGAATATCACATGTTTTGGCATCAACTACTTTCTGTGGTAGCAAATTCCACAGATTCACCACTCTCTAGGTGAAGTAATATCTCATCACCTCAGTTCTAAAAGTATCCTCAAACTGTGGTCTTTAGTTCTGGACTCAGCACCATCCGGAACATTCTTTTTGTATCTACCCTGTCTAATTCTGTTAGAATTTCTATGACATCCCTTCTCACTCTTCCCAACTCCAATGAATATAATCCAAACCAATTTATTCTCTCCTCGTATGACAGTCTCACCACCCTAGGAATCAGCCTGGTAAACCTTCATTGCACTCCCTGATCCTTCCTCAGAAAGCAACACCAGAACTGCACACTTCAGCTGTGGTCTCACCAATGCCCAATGCAAATTCAGTAAAACATCCCTATTCCTATCCTCACATCCTCTCGCTATGAAGGCCAACATACCATTTTCCTTCTTTACTGCCTTCTGTACCTGTGCTCTTACTTCCAGTAACTGATACACGAGTACACCAAGATCTCGCTGAATATCCACCCCCATCAATTTACACCAATTCAAATAATAATCTGCCTTCCTATTTTTGCTACCAGAGTTGATAACCTCAGATTTATCCACATTATACTGCATATGCCCACTCACTCAGCCTGTCCAAATCACACTGAAGCATCTCTGCACCCTCCTCACAGCTCCACCCTCCCACCCAACTTTGTATCATCTGCAAATTTAGAGATACTATATTTAGTTCCCTCATCCAAATCATTAATATATAATGTGAACAGTTGGGGTCCTAGCATCCCTGTGATACCCCACTAGTCACTGCCTGCCAATCGTAAAATAGACCCATTTATTCCAATTCTTTGCTTCCTGTCTGTTAACCAGCTTTCTACCCATCTCAAGACACTACCCACAATCCCATGCACTTTAACTTTACATATTAATCTGCTATGTGAGACCTTGTCGAAAGCCTTCTGAAAGTCTAAATAAACTACATCCACCATTTCTCCCTGGTCAACTCTTCTAGTTACGTCTTCAAAGAATTTCAGTAGATTTGTCAAGCATGACTTCCCTTTCATAAATCCATGCTGCCTTTGCCTGATTATACCACCGCTTTCCAAATGCTGTGCTATTAAAGTCTTGATAATGGACACCAGAAACTTCCCTACTACTGACGTTAGGCTCACTGGTTTGTAGTTCCCCATTTTCTCTCTACCTCCCTTTTTGAATATATTCCCCATACTTTTACCCTGACCACTACCCCCGCAACAATTTCCTTTATACTCTTGCACCAAATAGGAATAACCAACCTTTCGAGTTCACTGACATTTTGTGACAAATTAAAGTGGCAGGAATGTTTTTGTTCTTGAACAACATATGACCTAAACAATTTACAAGGTTTTAGAATTTTATTATGAATAAAATTTAGTTTTAAAAGTGTATTGTCTATTTTATAAGTTGCATGCACATTAACAGACAAACTTCAATGATGGCTAGTATGCAAAATGTAAAACTAGAGTATTGCTGAAAAAAGAGATTCTTTTGAAGCTTTTCATCTTGCACTCATCAGGACAGACACAAGAATACCAAATTTCAAAGGGAGCAACAGCATATTCTGCATGAGAAGAGGATGCTGATTTGTTGAGTTGTGGTCATAGAGAATGTACAAGGGAAAGTTGTCCTAGATAATTCCTGTGTCACATTTGCTCCCAATGTTTGCTGGGTTGTGTAATGTCCACAAGAGTAGTTAGCATTCTAAAGTTGGACTGCATACTCTGAGCTGCAGAAACAAAAAGCGGCCAAGATTTTGCCTCCTGATTGATTTTTAGTGATTCCCTGCTGGGAAGTTGGTGAATGCCAATTAAAAAGTGGATTAGATCTAGTGGTGATGACTTGTATGGCTAAAAAGCCTACCTATAGATTTGAGCATTAAAATTAACCATGCAAATAGGATATTAATGGATTTCTGTTGCCAGGAGAGAAAATTAGCAGGAAATGTTTTAGAATTTGTAAATAAGTTATTTAGAATCGACTTCCTCAAGATTTTAATGAGTTGAGCTTACAATTGTAGTGGCGATCCAAATCTGGTCAAGCAGTAGGCTTGATTGACCATGTTCCCTTATTCCATGCATTATATGATTGTACTTTATATAAAGAATTGACTCCAAGAAATTACACAGCGAATTGGTAGAGCATCAAACCCCCAGCATAGTTGAGCCTGTTAGGAATGTAAAGCTAGTTTTAAGGGATTTGTAAGTGTTTTGGTAAACATTAGAAATAAGATACAGTTTTAAGAGAGTTTAATTTAATATTTCTGTGCCTGGAAGAGTAAAACCTATAGTTAGATTCATCCTGGACAAAGCAATACAATCCCGGATTAGACCCCAACAGTGGCTAGGATACTGGACCAAAACCTCAATATTTTATTTTAATTTTGTAAGACTGTGAGGAAGGGATACCGCGCTCCAGGAGTGATTTCATGCATACTACGGATATGGTATATTAAAACAAGCTTTATTGCTAACACAGTATTAACATATCTTTAACGTCACACAAGCAAAATAGCGTACAATTACCCCTTAAATAATGCTAATCAATACAGTGACATGATAATCCTTAACTGCTATCTTTATTCCCGCTCAAACAATAAAATCATCTCTACTTTCAATCCATTTTCAAATACAGTTAACACTCTGCTGTACAGAGATGTCTGGATACTCTACTTTGAGAAAGAGATATCTTTTGACACTGCTGTAAAGAAAGAGACCAGACCCTTGTCAGAACAATGCAGGATCACCAGCTGATGTCTTCAGAAATTGTCTTCATAGTTTGACTTCCATATCTCCAGAACTAAAACGAAATTGCTTCTCTGCAAAATGCCTGGTACTCTAGCTTCTCCTATTAATTACATCATCTTACCAAGCTGAAACACGATGTACCTAATTAACACCACAGGGATCCCCCTTAATCTAAGCAAAGCTACATTAGCCCAAGCTTTTATGATGCCTGAATTGCGCCTGTGTCTCCCAAAAACATACTTTAAAAACACTACTACACAGTAACATACACTAACTCAGCATTTTAACCATTACTACACCAAATACCTATAATGCAATATATCTGAAATTCCTACATTTATCACAAAAGGTGTTTGTATACGTGCAGATTGGTTAAGTTCCAACTGTTTTTCTGTTGTGCTTAGAGAGGACTGTGGCCTGAAGAATAAATAAAAGACACAAGTGGGTGTTGCTTCAAAACTGGGGCCTTGTAAGGGAGAGATGGGAATATTTCTCTCAACTTTGCTAGAAGAAAAGCCATACCATGGAGTAATGGTTAGGGGAAAAGTGCAGAGATCTGTAGAGCAGCTAGTTAAGGAAATAGAGAAATGAAAAGAAGTTTCCAAGAAGTCAAATACTAAAGGTACAAGAACAGAGCACTGTTCAGTACAGACATACTGAGCTGAGAAGAAAGCTGAGATGCCAGAAAGATATCTGACATGATTTTCAGTTTTGTGAGATTTTACTACAGCCTGTGGAAAGGGAGTTGAAATAACTATGGAAATCATTGGCTTGGATTTCTGTAAAAATAGTTAAGCCAAATGAAATCTAATGGGGTTAGTATAAAATCCTGGACTGGATTCACTGTTAAAAGTGAAGCGGAAGCTTTGTTTAAAAGCGTCATTTGGAAAACCTGGTCTGGATATCAGAATGCAAACTGCTAAGGGAAAGCATACTCATGAGAGAAGATTTAAAAGTGTGTTTTGGGAAGTGGAGTTTGGAAACTCTCACATGAAAATCATCTGGAGGAATTCTGAGGAGACATCCATAGGGTGGCACTGTAGCACAGTGGTTAGCACTATTACTTCATCGCTCCACCATCCCAGTTCGATTTCCGGCTTGCGTCACCGTGTGGAGTCTGCACATTCTCCCTGTGTCTGCATGGGTTTCCTCCCACAAGTCCCAAAAGACGTGCTGTTAGGTAATTTGGACATTCTGAATTCTCTCTCGGTGTACCCGAACAGGCGCCGGAGTGTGGCGACTAGGGGCTTTTCACATTAACTTCAATGCAGTGTTAATGTATGCCTACTTGTGGCAATAAAGATTATTATTATATTACTATTATTATTATTATAAACATTCACTTGGGGTCCAGAGTGGAAAGTGTATTCTCCCATCGTCATCTTATGTCCTTAAAGGAACTTTGTATTAATGAGACCATTGTAGAGTAAGATGTACTTTATAATCCGTGTTAATCCTGAGAACTGTGTGTAACGGTTAAGCTAAGGGGAGTGTAAAGAAATATTGTGTCATAATTCAATTTTTTCATCTTTAATGTTTTTTCCTTGTTGTTAAACAAATGATTGGTCCTGTGACTCTGTTTCTCCACATTTTATGGAAAAAAAGCATAAGTTACGATTTTAACCAGGGTTCCATTCGGGGATTTTCCCATCCAGTTATTTTTTTTTAATATAAATTTTGTGATAAATGTAGGAATTTCAGATGTATTGTATTATAGGTATTTGGTGCAGTAATGGTTAAAATGCTGAGTTAGTGTATGTTACTGCTGTAGTAGTGTTTTTAAAGTGTGTTTTTGGGAGACAAAGGTGCAATTCAGGCATCATAAAAGCTTGGGCTAATGGAGCTTTGCTTAGATTAAGGGGAATCCCTGTGGTGTTAATTAGGTATATCGTGTTTCAACCTGGGACCTTGGCACCGTGATGCATCAGTGCTGACCACTGCACCACCATGCTGCCCGTCCCATCCATTTATAACATCAATTGGGATCGTAACATCACATAATAGAGGATACTGCAAAATGGCCTGTTGTCTTTCAGTTACCAGGCATTCCTGAATGGACTGAAATACAAGTCACAATGCCAATTTGACAGAGCTCATTTTGACCTTTACTTGTTGGTCCTCAGAAGTAGATTGTATTTGAATGACCTGTATGTGCGGAGTAAAGCAATTTCCAAAAGGTAAACTATTCACCAGAGGACTAGTAGCTCAGTTATTCTTGCAAGGTGGTAGTGATCAGTCTTTTGCAAAAAGCCATGTAATTCAGATTTATGTAAACTCAACAGAAAACTAGACTGAAGGAGACATCAAAAACTGAATACGTTTTTAGTATGCGGAGACAAAGGAGTGATTTGAAAGTTCAGTTTGTTTTTTGGGGATTTTGTCTATCATTACTAGGGGCTGTTTAGCACTGGGCTAAATCGCTGGCTTTGAAAGCAGACCAAGCAGGCCAGCAGCACAGTTTGATTCCCGTAACATCCTCCCCGGACAGGCGCCGGAATGTGGCGACTAGGGGCTTTTCACAATAACTTCATTTGAAGCCTACTCGTGACAATAAGCAATTTTTTTCATTTCATTTCCTCTATCACAACCTCATCAAACAATGCTTTTTTTTTTACAAGAAATGGATGTCTCTTGGAAGTAGCCCCATGATATTCTATAAACAGTGCTTACAATATCAGACTATTTTGGGATATTTAAAATTGCCCAGTATTATTGCTCTGTTGTTCTTACTTATATCTCTGAAATGTCTGCAGATCTTATTTTCAGTTACATCTATCCCCTGGTGAGCTGTAATGCAAACTAAGAACTGTACCGTTTCCCTTCCTATTTCAGTTGTATCCACATGGATTTTGTCTTACCACAAGCCCCCAAAGACCCTTTTTTTAAAACCTTCCTATCTCGTCTGTAAACGTTAGAACTGGAATATGAAGTTCCTCCGTCTTCTCCAAACCTAAGCCATGTTTCCTTTCAGTTATTGTTTTATTGCCCTGCATATTCTTTCTTGCACTGCTTCCTGTACATATCACTGAATCCTCATTCAAATTCTTTGGAATGCTGACTCATTCTTTTTGCTGGTTTACTCATTGATTTTTTTTTGATATTCTGTTTACCTTCTATTATTTTCAACCTATTTCAAACTTATTTCTTGATAGGCTGCAGCAAAGAGATTAAACACTATTTGTTCCAGAAATTGCTCTAGTGCCCCAAGAATGTGAATCTTTTACCCCCTGGCACCAGTGTAAGATTCACATGTTGAGCTTCGAAATCGTCCTCTCCTCAGCAAGTCTACATAGCAATCCAAAGGTTACCTGCTTTTGTTATCATGTTTCTGTCTGGTGCCTTAATCCCTAAACTTCCTTAATCTTAACATGTACTTCAGCTTGTGCAGTCGGTACTAGCAGCATAAAGGAAAACATTTCAAAGCTAGAGTAGTGAGGTGTCATAATTGTAAAACAACTAGGTTGTCCAAATTTTGATTTTTTTTTTGAGGCGCTAACAAAGATTGTCATTTGGTATAGTCTACGTGAATTTTATCTAGACTTTTCATAAGGTCACACATAGCAGTCTGGTAATGAAAGTAAAAACACATGGGATCCAAGGTAGAGTGGAAAGTTGGATCCAGAATTGGCCCAGAGGCTGGAACAAAGGTTGATGGATGTATTTATGACTTGAGGGCTGTTTCCAATAGGGTTCTGCAGGGCTCAGTACTAAGTCTTTTTGTAGTATATGTCAATGATTTAGACTTAAATGTAGCGGGTATGATATCCTGTTCTAATTCCAGTTTCCTCTGTTACTTTATTATCAGGCTTCCTAGAAACATCTCTTCATTTCGCTAGTTACCTTAATTAGCTGTCCTTTAGATTTCTGGCACTGGCATCCTTAACCATTACTCTATTGTATGGCTTTCCTTCTCGCAAGGCTGAGAGCTGCTCACCCACTCTTTTCCTGTCACCAGCTAGAAACATCTCTTCATTTCTCTAGTTACCTTAATTAGCTGCCCGTTAGATTTCTGGCACTGGCTTCCTTAACCATTACTCTGTTGTATGGCTTTCCTTCTCGTAAGTCTGAGAGATGCTCACCCACTCTCCTCCTGTCACCAACTACTATGAATTCAGTTAAACACGATAACAAACCATCTTACCCAACCCGAAAGGTGCCTCTGGTTGCTAAGAAACATCTCTTTCCATTTCCAAGCTTTTATTTACTTTTCATGGATGAAACTCTCTCCGCACAATAGAAACCCACAGTTTTAACTGAAACCAAAAACCCCAGGTGCAAAAATCCGTGTCTAACATGATTCTAACTATAGATTTACCCTTTCTCAAACAGAATCACTAAAGTAATCCCACTTAAATCTATACCTTATTTCTAATATTTAATGATACAAATATAGATCCCTTAAAACTATCTCTGTTTTCCGACACATGAAATAACCAGATAACTCAGGATGCTATTTTTATTTTTCCCAGAGATGCCTTAAACAAAATGAAAGATGTTTATGAACGAAATCCACAGATGGGTGATTCTGGTAGCTTGCATCCAAAGATCTCCGAGACCATGGGCAACATTGACAAGCTACGTCATGAGATTCAAAAGCATGAGGTAACTTGGAAAACAATGTATTTAGTGTGTAAAAGATATCGGAGTTATACTTTGTTCACATACTTGTAAGCATTTTATATGCTGGGAATGGTCTGATTCATCTAACTTTGTTGATTTATATTTGTGTATGCAATATCATGTCATACTATATTACTAAGCCATATGGACATAAAATCCCAGATTTTCTTGTTGACATGGAAACCGTATAGTACAGTCATCCAAGTAATTTCAATATCAAAATAGTTCAAAACCACACAGACACAAATGATGAGTAAAATACTGATTATGGGCAGGGTGAGTGAAGCTGACATAAAATTTAAGCTGTAGGGCAGTTGTAAGAAAATGGCCAGAAATTACAGGCATTTGTGGAAAAACTTTTACTGTAGTTGAATCAATTTGGCGGTTTTTCCCGCAGTAATTCTTCACTTTTAAGCAAGAATGTTTTTAAAGTGCTACTGTTCTGCTTTCTGCAGAATGGCGAAGAACCTGGATACTGCTGTAACAGCTGATTTTACATGGCAGCATGGTGGCGCAGTGGGTTAGCACTGTGGCCTCACGGCGCTGAGGTCCCAGGTTCGATCCCGGTTCTGGGTCACTGTCCGTGTGGAGTTTGCATATTCTCCCCGTGTTTGCGTGGGTTTCGCCCCCATAACCCAAAAATCTGCAAGCTAGGTGGATTGGCCATGCTAAATTGCCCCTTAATTGGAAAAATGAATTGGGTACTCTAGATTTATTTTTTAAAAAGTAACAGCTGATTTTACTGTAGAGCTGTTGAGTGCTGAGCTGTAAACAGCATGGTTTATTAGACTGAATTAAGAGCCAGTGAGTGGAGTAAGCATGTGCTAAAACCATTTAACTTTTCCAGGAAATTGCATGCCTTGATGTACAGGTGGGGTTGAGGGTATCCCTCGGGGTGGCCAACAAGGGTGGCGAAGGTGGGAAATCATGTTGTGCATAAGTTGTACCATGACCGTATAGGGCAGGCTTGATAGACTGGCTGTTTTTTTTTCCCTGTTAAAATCCATAGAACCAACTGATTCTTGTAGTAATAAAAGCAAAAGCTGCTGGTGATTCTCAGCATGTCTGGCAGCATCTGTGGAGAGGAAAACAGAGTTGATATTTCAGGTCTGCTTGCTTCTTCAAAACTGATGACACTGAGGTCGCAAACTGTCACGGTCGTTTGCCGTGGAATTTTGAAATTTTTTTTTGGTGGGGGAGAAGGACGGGACAGATTCCATCCTAGAAGTTGTTTAGAAAGAGCAGGCTAAAGTATTCCTTTATCTAAGTAAATCTGTGGGCTATCGTTTGTGTTTTTATTGCCAGTATGGGCAGTGCTACAGTACACTCTTGTGAACAGGCATCATGATTAGTTGGTTTGATTATAAAACTGATAATACATCAATTTCTCCTAGACATGGCTCTTTGAGGTTGAAAACAGAACATGTGGAAGAGGCGATAGACGATTAAGTGGTGGTGCGGCGTTCGACCGACCTGCTGAAATTAACCATCATGGGACACCTGGAAGAGAAAGGTACGTATCCAGCCACTTCAGTTAATGAATTGAAGCATCATTCACCGTTTCAAGGACTTTGTAACTGGTTTCAGTCAAATAGTTTATAAAATAAATTAACACTGAAGTTAATTTACAGAGCTAACATTCACAAGCTTTGGTGGCATTGAATGATTTTTCATTAGTGCATGCTGAATGGATTACTCTTTCTTTTCTTTACAATTTTCTGCAAATTAGTGATGTAGTCAGTTGAAAGGACAACTTTGAACAAGGAATTGTACAGTAAAGCTCTAAATTGAATTTGGTTATAAGCTTTTGGCAAGTTCCCAAATCAACAGGGCAGCAGGGTAGCATGGTGGTTAGCATACATGCTTCACAGCTCCAGGGTCCCAGGTTCGATTCCCGGCTGGGTCACTGTCTGTGTGGAGTCTGCACGTCCTCCCCCTGTGTGCGTGGGTTTCCTCCGGGTGCTCCGGTTTCCTCCCACAGTCCAAAGATGTGTGGGTTAGGTGGATTGGCCATGCTAAATTGCCCGTAGTGTCCTAATAAAAGTAAGGTTAAGGGGGGGTTGTTGGGTTGTGGGTATAGGGTGGATACGTGGGTTTGAGTAGGGTGATCATGGCTCGGCACAACATTGAGGGCCGAAGGGCCTGTTCTGTGCTGTACTGTTCTATGTTCTAACAGAAGCTGGATAATCAAAACTGCATCATAGAATTGCATAGCATCGAAGAACATCTTAAAATTGTAGAACAGAACTTAATATCCGGTAGATTTCCTGCAGCTTTCTAGAAGTTACGTTAAAACCTCTGCCATTTCTGACATGGAGCATCTACTGTGGCATGAATACAGGACACACTATATTCTAGTGATCGAGGGAGAAATGAAACCTGTTATCTTGCTGCAGTTCACATAATACAAATTCATGGGAGCCTGTTCTCGTGTCAGCTGTGACACCCATCACTGGTATGAACATTCTGCTCGAAAAAGAATTAGAATGATTGCTGTGGGCTGTAAATGCGATAACAATAGTACCATTTTGGAGAGTATATTACAAATCATTGATGTTAATTTGCTACCAAACATTTATTTTCTTGTGGTTCAATATCATCTGACTCCTTTGATGGGTTGTAGCTTTGGTAACACGCTCAAGCTGCATGTTGCCCCTTATTTAAGTGATATCAGCACTATATAATGTCAAAACTTTTTAAACTATGTAGACTGCATGACATCTAAAACCTACAATAATATCGAGCTCAAGGTTGAACCACACTGACCAGGAAAATCCCAGCTTTGATCCCTGATAGTTGCATAAATTGAAGTTGAACGCTTGCTCGTGCCAATGTTGAGACCTTGTATGAAGGATCAACAGTTGAGCAAAGTACCAGCAGATGATTGACACAAGTTACCCCTAATGGCTATATTTAAACTACATTTAAGCCTAGACATCTACAGGCACCAGTATTTCAGGTAACTTCCTTATTATTTAATAATTCTTTACTGACTTCACTACCATCAGCCCTGAAGGGAGCTATATGGATGATCCAAATCAAGAGCACAGAGCAAACCAGAGATATCCAGAACCGCAGCGTGCAGTTGAGTTTGATGATGAATTTGAAGATGATGAACCTCTACCTGCTGTTGGCCACTGCAAAGCTCTATATCCATTTGAGGGTAAGATATTTGTTTGCTGTCATTTTTTTGAATGGTTTGTTTTTAAATCCAAAGGTTTTCTATCAAAGATGACATTTACATTTTCAATAATCCAATCCTAAAAGCATTCAAGAATATTTCTGAATGTGAGTGGCCCAGTGATTAGCACTGCTGCCTCACGGCGCCGAGGACCCGGGTTCGATCCCAGCCCCGGGTCACCGTCCGTGTCGAGTTTGCACATTCTCCCCGTGTCTGCGTGGGTTTCACCCCACGACCCAAAGATGTGCAGCGTAGGTGGATTGGCCACGCTAAATTGCCCCTTAATTGGGGAAAAAAACATTTCTGAATTACTTGAGTAAAATTTCTAATTTATGTCAAGGTATGTTATGAATGAATTATTACATGTTGCACGATGTAGCAATTTAAGGAGAAACTTGCATAAATTCTAATTACATCTAGATTTAATAAATTACTTTGTTCTCCTTTCATGAGTTATATTTGATGACACAATGGTTGGGGACTCCACCAGATTCCATGAGCCAACCCAGGATCTGAGTGTATGGGAGTGGGTGTAGAAGAGTTGAAGTCTTAAATGTTGATGGATGAATTGGAATGTAATATGGAATGCAGTTTAATAATCTGGAAAATTATATTGAGCAGTCTACATGGTTGTAAAAATCCAGTACAATACCACGTAAGTGTGAGCTCCTGCATTTTGATTGGGAGTTATCCACTGCTTTGGAAAATAAGACTCTGCATGGGTTAGAACAACAAATGATCTAGGCGTACAAATTAAAACAAAAAAGAAATTCAGATGAACAAAGCCATCAAAAAACAAAGTACTTGGTTTCATTCCTAGAGGAATAAAATTACATAGAAACTTGTTTAGACCACACTTATTGTGCATAGCTTTATATACGTTATGTAGTGGAGGCACTGCACATGTTTTATAAGAAATATTTACAGGGTTGATGTTGTAATTGAGAGGTTAGAATGACCAAGAAAGACTGAACAGGTCTCTCGGTTGAAAGGTGAGCTGATTTTTTTATTAATGAGATGTGGATGGGCCAGCATTTATTGCCCTTGAACTGAGTGATTTGTTCGGCTGTTTCAGAGGACATTTTTTTAAGAGCCAACCACATTGTATGTAAGCCAGACCAGGTAAAGATGGCTGGTTTCCTTCCCTAAAGGACATTAGTGAACCAGATGGGTTTTTAAGACAATCGACAATGGTCATCGTTAGGTCTTTAAAATTCCAAGATTTTTTATAAATTTAAACTTCACCATCTGGCGTAGTGGGATTCAAACTCTTGCCCCCAGAGAATTACCCTGGGCAATGAAGTTACTGTGAAAAGCCCCTAGTCACCACATTCCGGCGCCTATTCAGGTACACAGAAGGAGAATTCAGAATGTCCAAATTACCTAACAGCACATCTTTTAGGACTTATGGGAGGAAACCGGAGCACCCGGAGGAAACCCACGCAGACACGGGGAGAACGTACAGACTTTGACAACAGGAGTAATGTCCTGCTGCAATTATACAGGGTCTTGGTGAGACAGTACCTGGAGTATTGAGTACAGTTTTGAACAAAGAACAGTACAACATGAGACAGGTTCTTTGGCCTCCAAGCCTGCGCCGATCATGATGCCCGTCTAAACTAAAACTTCTGCACTTCCGGGGACGTATCCCTCTATTCCTATCCTATTCATGTATTTGTCAAGATGCCTCAAACGACGCTTCCTTTTGGCTTCC
This sequence comes from Scyliorhinus canicula, assembly GCF_902713615.1. Lineage (NCBI taxonomy): Eukaryota > Metazoa > Chordata > Chondrichthyes > Carcharhiniformes > Scyliorhinidae > Scyliorhinus > Scyliorhinus canicula. The sequence goes on from NC_052149.1 coordinate 23,127,675, forward strand.
TTATGTAAGGAAGGATATACTTGCCATAGAGGGACTGGAACAGAGTTTCATCAGACTAATTCCTGCGGTGGCGGGATTGTCTTAAGAGGAGAGATTGAGGAAACTGGGCCCCTTTTCCCTGGAGTTTCAAAGAATGAGAAGTGATCCATTGCAAGTTACAAGTTTCTTGCAGAGCATGACCGGGTAGATGTGGATAGGATTTTCCCCCTGGCTGGTGAGTCTAGAACCGGGTGATAGAGGCTCAGAATAAGGGTCAGGCCATTTAAAACTGAAATTAAGAGGAATTTCTGCACTCAGAGGGTGATGGATCTTTGGAAATCTCTATCCTAGACTGTGGAAGCTCAATCACTGAGTATGTTCAAGACAGAATTAGATATATATCTGGATACTAGTGATGTCAATGGATATGAGGGTGGTGTGAAAATTGGAATAGAGGTAGATAATTAGCTATAATCGGTTTGAATGGCAGAGCAGGCACGGCAGTAGGAATGAGCTGCTCCTATGTTCCTAACAATAACATACTGATATAAAGGGCAAATTTAGAGAGTTGTATAGAAAGTGTGTGTGTGTTTTGGGGGGGAGAGACGAGAGAGTCAGGGAAGGGTGTAACTAATTGGATAACAGTCAGCACACAGCCAGTACAACAGACTGAATGGCCTCCATTTGTGTCATAGCATTCTGTGAGTGAAAGACAACATCAGCACAGACTTGTCTAATTTTTTTCCCCTCTTGCAGGGCAAAATGAAGGGACATTAGCAATGCGAGAAGGAGAGGTATTGTATGTTATTGAAGAAGATAAAGGAGATGGCTGGACAAGAACACGGAAACAGAATGGACAAGAAGGCTATGTGCCAACATCTTATGTAGATATTACTCTAGAGAAAACTAGTAAAGGTGCAGTGACCTATATATAAATATAAGATGCTGAATGCCAGTTAAACTCATGTGGAAAATGTATTAATTTAAACAGCTAAAGGAATAGTGGAGAAACATTTAAGAGTATGAATTCTTATATTTTCTGTATTCCTACTGCATAATCCTTTGTTCACCGTGTGAGCTGAACTTATTCATTGAGATTTTATTCTTAAAAGTCATCCTTTGTGCATGAATGCAGACCCTGGATTATTCCATGTTATAGTATTTGGAAACAGTTTAACTCTAGTATTGATATTCCTGATGCCTTAACTTTTGTATATATGTATATAGGTGAAGGTTCTTGGTGTTTTATATTTTTTAATCCATCATTGAAACCAAGGTTTCAGACTTTTTATTGGAATATAAATTTTTAGCTTTCAAAGTAGTAATCTAGATTTAAAAATTAAAAGTCATGTTCTTTATTTGTAATATTTAAGCAAAAACATAAGTGATTCATAATAAATAAATAACTTTTTATGTTTTGGTGGTGGGAGGGTGCATTAAAGTTCATTACATTCATGTTTCATTTTTTAAAAATTGAATTTAAGTTGCGTTTTGCCCATGAAATGTTCTGTTATTACTTGAGGATTATTTTTGCCAATTATCAAGATGAAAATCTGACTTCAACTAATTTACCTTAACATCTTTCAAAACCTGGATGCAGATGTGGTACTTTAGGGGTTGCATAGTTAACGAGTTCTGACTAAAACTTGTAAAGTTTCCTTTGTTTTTGTTTGTTTCAGCTGAATTTAGTAATGGTGCTTTCTTTCTTTTCCCCTCCCGGACTGCAGGTTCCTGAATTGGTGTGTGGGTTCTTGAAACATTGGGCGAGGCATTGAAGGAGGTTGCATGCAGCTGTTTTCTGGGTGGGGAAAGGGCACGACTCAAAGATTGAGGCTGGTTAGATCAGGAGGGAGGAGGAAACTGCATGTTCCATATTGGTTAATTCTGCTATTAACACAATTAACATCATTCTAACTATAGTTCACATGGTACCTGGCGAATCAACAGTACAGTATTTTATAGGTCTTAATCAATGCCAAAGGTTTATCTGACCCAGGTGGAGTACATTCAAAATGACATTACTGTCAGATAGTATTTTCAAAATATAGTGCTGTCTGCCTGTGCCATCCTACATGCTCGCCCTAACATGCTGTTGCATGCTTTCATAAATCTCACTAAATATTCACTTCGGAAACGTCTAGACTGTACCGTGGTTGGCCTGTTTTGTTGTTGTGCAATCCCCAAGTTATCTAGTATAATACTTTCTCAACCCTTCACTTTTGTAGTTCCATTCCATTTTTTCATTTGTGCTGCTACCAGTACTGCATGGTAATAGTGTTGTGTTGAGTTACCAGTGTTGAAGAACTCTTGACAAGCCAGTAGATGCACCCTTCCATTGTTGCCTGTGTATAGTTTATGAATTCTCCTCCCTCCTTGCTTTTGGCCTGCATATTTTTTTTTTGTGTAATGGATTGATCAATGAAGACTTGAGTCAATGGAAACACACCTGAAAAACAGCATGGCTTCAGGAAAACAAGCATGGCTCACTGTGAAGAGACACAATTGGGCACACACCCTGAGAGATGTGCATCGTGAGCTCTGTTGAAGATTCACCAACCATTTATTTGATCACTATCTCACCATACAGCTGCTGCCTTAAATCAACTGTTTTAACAGAAGAGTGCCTAAATCTGCCGACTGCCATTGTTTCCAGTAGTCTTTCTCAAGGCTCACGTTTATTGCAGGCTGGTGGCAGCTCATCAATTTTGATTGACTTGTGTATTCTCTTGGTACGCCAGCTGCTGATGTAATCATACCTAGTATCAAAAATATACTGTACCAGAGGAATTGTGCAACTAAAATTTCTGTCAATATTTATATTGTTTTAAATACTAAAGACTTGTATTGGTTAACAAGATGTATTTGAAATGAATGTTTTTAATTAGAATTTTGTAATTTTTTTCATCCTGGTTGACTCTTATGAATAACCAATTCATATGAACTCTGGTTTAGTGGGGATAGCTGTGCAAGTCGTCTAATCTGGTGTGGTCACACGAGTCAATGTGTGGATATGTTGACTCTTGTGGATATTGTATGTAATCTAAACCATGTGCACTTTTATCTATTTGAGCAGTAACACAAGTGCAGATTTTTTTTTCTCCCAGAATACTTAAAGCTGCATGTAATGCAAACTTTGTTCACATGTTGAAATTCACATTCAAGCTGTGATCCTGACTGTAGTTTTTTTCAATGCTGCAACAAATATATCTGATCAGTCAATTTCAAACACGCCAACCGTCAAAATACCCACCTTCCTCAAATTCAAAGGCTTTTGATTGTTGGGCCACTTGAAATGAGTTTTTATCAAGTGGCAGGGAAAAAAGGCAAGTCTTCTCAGCAGCACCTTTTGAAATGAGCTCAAATATTTTATGACTTGAAGACCAATTTTATCTATGCTGCAGAGGGATCCGTGTGTGTTAATTTGAACATTTGGATTTTAGGTAAACCTGAGCAAAAATGTGGCGGACTGTGCGGCTATGATGTGATGCTTTGACCCAAATCTGTTTGCTACTACTTGTAACTGTCTCAGTTACCTGCATAGAAATTACAAATGTGAAACCATCTTCTGTCCATGTCCATTGTATTAATGGCTGGACATATTTAAATTTATTTCCTGGTGTAATATTGTAGTGTGTTTCCGGACCAAATTACACATGCCAACCACATAAAGCATTGCATTTAACCATTAACAATGGTTAACATGAGTCACCCGCTGAAGCTGATAAACATGTCGAAACCTTTCATTGCAATAAAAATAAGACATTGTGTAACAGAAAATTCTTATTTCTGTTCCACGGTGAATTCCTGGTAAGTGAATATAATTTCTGGTAGACTGACTTTAGAGTTTACACAAATCCACTAATGACCTTTAAATGTGCTGAAGAATTTGGATTAAATGATTTTTTTAAAAACTTTTTCTTTTTAAAAAAAAAAAATCTGATGTACACATGCTTCCTTGTGTTCAAGTATGTGTATTTTTAAAGTGTTAGTTCACTATAAATTTGCAACATGGTGGCACATAATCTTGTTTATTGTACATTTCTGAAGTAAACCACTATGAAAATATTGGGAATGGTATGTAGAGTAATCTTCCAAGTAGGCACTAAGTATGATCTGAGTTGTCTTAATTTTTACAGCAATTTAACTGTGAGAGTTCTAGAATGTAATAGAAAAGCTACTTTTTCCATAGCTGTAAATCTGCAGTTAGGTAAGTGGAGCAGACGGTTATCCAGTTTGTAATGTTGTAATGCTTTTGCTTTGTATGTAATTTTAGGTACGCTGTTTTTTTGTGAGGAAATCTACAAATATGAGTAAAGAGGGAAACGATTGAAGGGAGGGTTTTTTCTTGCACATTACAAATTTTTTCAAGTTGTACACAGTGTGTGAGGGTCTGGTTAAAATTGTAACTGATAAGTTGTCAGGCAAAGTAGAATGTAGTGTGAAAAACAGACAATGTTTCAAATTAATGATCTTTATGCACATGTTGACTTTTGATTCTTGTTTTTAAAAACACTGTTGAAATACTGTTTAAAATACCTTGTTGAGAACTGTTTAAATAAATTAATGTATTCCACAGAGTTTTGTCATATTTAAGCATCTATTAACTAATGTTTTGCTTTTTTACCCCCTAAAATTAAACCAGTATTGATAATACCCCTAGAATCTGTTAACAGAAGTTCGTGTTTTGTATGAGGTTTGCTCACGGTATGTCATGTTTCACATCTTTCAGTCAGGCCCACCCAAACTTTGACAGATGCTGGTCAAAATATCCCATTTTAAAGCATTCCACTTAATTTCCATGTCCCAAACTAAATGTGGATGAGCCAAAACTTCTTTTCCTCCAATACAAGAAAGACCTGTACAAGAAAGACGGGTTGCATCTAAAGAGGGGCACCAATATCCTGGCTTGGAGGTTTGCTGGTGTCACTCGGGAGGATTTAAACAAATATAGCAGGGGGGTGGGAACCAGAGCATTCGCTTAGAAGATTTCATAACTGAAGGAGAAATAGAGAACAAAAATAAGAGTACTCCCAAGTACTCTTCCAAGTACTCCGCAATCTCATCTTTAATAATGGACTCTAAAATCTTACCAATGGACGAAGTCAGGCTAACCGGGGAAATAGAGAACAAAAATAAGAGAACAACACCACCCTCAGGCAGAGCAAAAAAGGTGACAAGTGTCAGAAGGGAGGTGGTCAATGCAGGACTAAGGGTATTGTACCTTAATGCGCGCAGTATATAGAACATGGTAAATGAGCTTGTTGCGCACATTGAAATTGGCCAGTATGATGCTGTGGGCATCGCAGAGATGTGGCTGCAAGGGGATTAGGGTTGGGATCGAAATATACAAGGATATGTGTCCTATCGAAAGGACAGGCAGATGGGCAAAGGGGGCAGGGTTGCATGGTTAGTAAGGAATTAAGTTAAATCAATAGCAAGGAGCGATATAGAATCAGAAGGCATAAAATCTTTGTGGGTAGAGTTGAGGAATCGCAAAGGTAAAAAGACCCAGATGGGAGTTATGTACAGGCCCCCTAGCGGTAGTCAGGATGTGGGGCAGAAAATAAATCAGGAGATAGAAAAGGCATGTAAAAAAGGCAATATTACAGTAATCATGTGGGGACTTCAATATGCAGGTGGACTGGGAAAATCAGGTTGGTAGCGGATCCCAAGCAAAGGAATTTGTGGAATATCTAAGAGATGGTTTTTTGGAGAAACTTGTGGTAGAGCCCACTAGGGAACAGGCAATTCTGGATTTGGTGATGTGTAATGAGGCAGACTTGATTAGGGATCTTAATGTGAAGGAACCCTTGGGGAGCAGTGATAGAATTTACCCTGCAGTTTGAGGGGGAGAAGCTGGAGTCAGATGTAACGATATTACAATTAAATAAGGGTAACTACAAAGACACGAGGGAGGACCTGGCCAGAGTTGATTGGAAAAGGAGACTAGCAGGGAAGACAGTGGATCAGCAATGGCAGGGGTTGTTTGGGAGGCACAGCAGAAATTCATCCCAAGGAAGAGGAAACATGCTAAGGGGAGGACGAGGCATGCATGATTGACGAGGGAAGTGAAGGATAGCTTAAAAACAAAAGAAAAAGCATACAAAGTGGCAAGATTAGTGGGAAGCCAGAGGATTGGGAAACCTTTAAAAGCAAGCAGAGGACAACTAAAAAAGCAATAAGGGGAGAGAAGATGAAGTATGAGTGCAAGCTAGCTCGTAATATGAAAGAAGATAGGAAGAGTTTCTTTCAATATATAAAAGGTAAGAGAGAGGCAAAATTAAACATTGGACGACTGAAAAACGTGGCTGGAGAAGTAATAATGGGAAACAAAGAAATGGCAGACGAACTGAATAGTTACTTTGCCTCAGTCTTCACGGTGGAAAACACCAGTGGGATGCCAGAGCTCCAGGAGAATCAGGGGGCAGAGGTGTTTGCAGTGACCATCACTACGGTTCTGGGGAAACTGAAAGGTTTGAAGGTGGATAAGTCGCCTGAACCGGATGGATTGCACCCCAGGGTCCTAAAAGAGATAGCCGAGGAGATTGTGGAGGCATTGGGGGTGATCTTTCGGGAATCACTGGAGGCAGGAAGGGTCATAGAGGACTGGAAAGTGGCTAATGTAACACCACTGTTTAAGAAGGGAGGGAGGCAGAAGATGGGAAATTTAATCCTTATTAACCATGCAACCTCACCCCCTTTGCCCATCTGCCTGTCCTTTCGATAGGACACATATCCTTGTATATTTTGATCCCAGCCCTAATCCCCTTGCAGCCATATCTCTGAGATGCCCACAGCATCGTACCGGCCAATTTCAATGTGCGCAACAAGCTCATTTACCATGTTCTATATACTGCGTGCATTAAGGTACAATACCCTTAGTCCTGCATTGACCACCTCTCTTCTGACACTTGTCACCTTTTTTGTTCTGCCTGAGGGTGGTGGTGTTCTCTTATTTTTGTTCTCTATTTCCCCGGTTAGCCTGACTTCGTCCATTGGTAAGATTTTAGAGTCCATTATTAAAGATGAGATTGCGGAGTACTTGGAAGTGCATTATAAAACACGACTGAGTCAGCACGGCTTTGTCAAAGGGAGGTCATGTCTGATAAATCTGATAGAGTTCTTTGAGGAGGTAACAAGGAAGTTAGACAAAGGAGAACCAGTAGACGTGATTTATTTAGATTTCAAGAAGGCCTTTGACAAGGTGGTGCATAGGAGATTGTTGAATAAGTTAAGAGCACATGGTGTTAAGGATAAGAACCTGGCATGGATAGATTGGCTGACTGGCAGACGGCAGAGTGGGGACAAAGGGGTCTTTTTCAGGATGGCAGCCGGTGACTAGTGGTGTGCCTCAGGGATCTGACCTGGGACCGCAACTTTTCACAATATACATTAATGATCTGGAAGAAGGAACTGAAGGCACTGTTGCTAAGTTCGCAGATGATACAAAGATCTGTAGAGGGACAGGTAGTATTGAGGAAGCAAGGGGGCTGCAGAAGGATTTGGACAGGCTAAGAAAGTGGATAATGAAATATAATGTGGAAAACTGTGAGGTTATGCACTTTGGAAGGAGGAATTTAGGCACAGACTATTTTCTAAATGAGGAAATGCTTTGGAAAGCAGAAGCACAAGGGACTTGGGAGTCCTTGTTCACAATTCTCACGGTTAACGTGCAGGCACAGTTGGCAGTTAAGAAAGCAAATGCAATGTTAGCATTCGTGTCAAGAGGGCTAGAGTACAAGACCAGGGATGTACTTCTGAGGCTGTATAAGGCTCTGGTCAGGTCAGACCCCATTTGGAGTATTGTGAGCAGTTTTGGGCCTCGTATCTAAGGAAGGATGTGCTGACCTTGGAGAGGGCCCCGAGGATGTTCACAAGAATGATCCTTGGAATCAACAGCTTGTCGTATGAGGAACGGTTGAGGACTCTTGTGTCTGTACTCGTTGGAGTTTAGAAGGATGAGGGGAGATCTTATTGAAACGTACAAGATACTGTGAGGCCTGGATAGAGTGGATTTTTCGGAAAAACTAGAACCAGAGGTCACCATCTCAGACTAAAGGGACGATCCTTTAAAACAGAGAGGAGGTATTTCTTCAGCCAGAGGGTGGTGAATCTGTGCAATACTTTGCCGCAAAAGGCTGTGGAGACCAAATCAATGAGTGTCTTTAAGACAGATAGATAGGTTCTTGATTGATAAGGAGATCAGGGGTTATGGGGAGAAGGCAGGAGAATGGGGATGAGAAAACTATCAGCCTTGATTGAATGGCGGAGCAGACTCGATGGGCCAAGTGGACTAATTCTACTCCTATGTCTTATAGTCTAATACCCTATCTGAAAGACTTCCAAGTGTTGATCGCTCTGTATGAAGAACGTCCTGATATTACAATTCAACTGACCTTTGCCCAAACCAAATCCATGTTCATTTGTCCTGCTGGTTTTTTATAACTTGTCATATTGCATCCTTAAAATAAAACGAGGAATCTTGGTACCCAGCTTTTCACCAACTCTGAACAGACTAAAGCAACTTATAACATTGCATACCTACATCATTATATAAATAGCACATGCCACTTGCTAGTGAGGCTAGCAACAGGGATATAGTGCAGTTGAACACGTGGCTAAAGAACTGGTGCCGGAGGGAGGACTTCAGTTTTTTGGATCACTGGGATGTCTTCTAGGGAAGATGGGGCTTGTACAAGAAGGACAAGTTACACCTGAACTGGAGGGGCACCAATATCCTGGCTGGGAGCTTTGCTAGTATGGTTCAGGTGGGTTGGCAGGGGGGTGGGAATCAGAACAATAAGCCAGGAAGTGTAGAGACTGGGGATGAACATGGTACCAGGCTCAGTGTGGCTAAGAGGAAGGGCAAGCTGGGGAAGGTCGAACTCAGTTGGCCTGGAGTGTATCTGCTTCAATGCATGGAGTATAACAGGTAAGACTTAAAGCCTTTATACAACAGGAACTTAAAGCCTTGATTCACATGCAGAACTTGGATGTGGCTGCTGTAATGGAGACTTGGTAAAAAAAAGGGACAGGACTAGCAGCTAAATATTCCAGGATATAGGTGTTTTAGGCAAGACAGGGAGGAAGGTAAAAGAGGTGGGGGAGTTGCAATACTGATTAGCAAACATATTACAGCTGTACAGAGGGCGGACACCATGGAAGAATCAAGTAACGAGGCACTGTGGGTAAACCTCAAACAGGAAGGGGGCAGTCACTGATGGGCGTCTACTACAGGCCTCCCAACAGCCTATGGGAAGTTGAGGAGAAGATATGTAAACAGATTCTAGATGGATGTAGAAATAATAGGGTTGTTGTAGTGGGAGACTTTAATATTAGCTGGAAATCCCTTGGGGTTAGGGGTCTGGGTGGTGAGGAATTTGTGTCCAAGAAGTTTTTTTGGAACAATATGTGGATAGTCCGACAAAAGAGGGGCTATATTGGACCTAGTACTAGAGAACAAGCCCGGCCAGGTCATCAAAGTGGCAATGGGAGAGCATGTGGCAAACAGTGACCATAATTCCATTAGCTTTCGGATACTCATGGAAAAGGACACATGTCCTAGGGTTAAGGTGCTAAATTGGGGAAGGCTAACTACAACCAGATGAGGTAGGATTTGGAGGCTGTTGTTTGGGAGAGGGTGCTTGAGGGTAAATCCACATTTGGCATGTAGGAGTTTTAAGGATCAGTTGATGGGAGTGCAGGACAGGCATATGCCGGTCAAAAGGAAAGGCAGGATTCGGGAACCATGGATGACCAGGGAAATTGCGAATCTTGTCAAAAAGAAAAAAGATGCATATGTGAGGTACAATCAACTGAAAACGGATGAAGCACTTGAGGAATACAAGGAAAGCAAGAAAGAGCTCAAACAGGGAGTTAGGAGGGTAAAAAGGGGTCATGAAATGTCCTTGCCAGACAGGATTAAGGAGAATCCCAAGGCATTTTATACGTTTATTGGAAACGAGCGTAGCTAGAGAAAGAGTCAGTCCACTCAAGGACAAAGAAGGGAAATTATGTGTAGAACCAGAGGAAGTAGGTGAGGTATTTAATGAGTATTTTGCATCGGTATTCACAAAGGAAAGCGGCACGTTGATTGGTGGTGTCTCAGAGAATGTGTAAATACTTTAGAACAGGTTGTTATTACGAGGGAAAAAGTGTTAGGTGTGTTAAAAAGGATTAAGTTAGACAAATCCCCAGGGCCAGATGGCATCTATCCCAGATTACTGAGGGAGACGGGATGAAAACGCTGGGCCTCTAACAAAAATCTTTGTGTCCTCGGCCACAGGTAAGATCCCAGAGGATTGGAGAATAGCCAACGATGTATCGTTATTTAAGAAGGGTTGCAAGGATAATCCGGGTAATTTTCGGCCAGTGGCTTGATGTCAGTGATAGTGAAATTGTTGGAAAAGATTCTCGGAGATAAGGGGTGGGATTCTCCCCACCTTCAGGGGCTAGGCCGGCGCCGGAGTGATTTGCGCCCTGCCAGCCGGCTCGGAAGGGGCTTGGCGCGATGCCAACAGGTGCCGAAGGGCCTCCGCCGGCCGGGCAGCCACTTGGCCCATCGTGGGCTGGAGATTTCAGCGTGATTCCCACCCCCGGCACCGGAGAATTCAGCAGCCGGCGGGGGCAGGATTCACGCTGCCCCCTCCCCCCCCGGCGTTTCTCGGACCCGGCGGGTGTCGGAGAATCCCGTCCAGGACCTATGCACATCTGGAAGTGAATGATCTTATTAGCGACAGAGCAAGGTCATGTCTCACTAATTTAATTGAATTTTTTGAGGAGGTGACAAACATGATTGACGAGGTAAGGGCTGTGGATGTTGTCTACATGGACTTTTAGTAATGCATTTGATAAGGTCCTTCATGGCGGGCTGGTGCAAAAGATTAAATTACATGGGGTCAGGGGTGAACTAGCTGGATGGATTCAGAATTGGTTTGGCCATAGAAGACAGAGGGTAGCAGCGGAAGGGTGTTTTTCCGAATGGAGGTCCGTAACTAGTGGTGTTCCGCAGGGATCAGTACTGGGACCTCTGCTCTTTGTAATATATATAAATGACTTGGAAGAAAACGTAGTGGGTCTTATTAGCAAGTTTGTTGATGATACTAAGATTGCAGGAGTTGTGGGTAGTGGTGAAGATTGTCAGAGAATACAACAGGATATAGATAGACTGCAAAATTGGGCAGAGAAATGGCAGGTGGAATTTAACCCGAACAAAATGCGAGGTGATGCATTTTGGTAGATCCAATTCAGGTGGGAGCTGTAAAATAAATGGCAAAACCATCAGGCGCATAGAGATGCAGAAAGATCTGAGTGTGCCGGCCCACAGATCCTTAAAAGTGGAAGCACGGGTGGAAATGGTGGTGAAGAAAGCATATGGCATGCTTGCCTTCATAGGACGGAGTATCAAGTATAAAAGCTCAAAGTATGTTACAGTTATATAGAACGTTGGTTAGGCCACATTTGGAATACTGTGTTCAATTCTGGTCACCACACTACCAGAAGGACGTGGAGACTTTGGAGAGAGTACAGAAAAGGTTTACCCGGATGTTGCCTGGTGTGGAGAGTATTAGTTATGAGGAGAGATTGAATAAACTGGAATTGTTCTCCCTAGAGAGACGGAGGCTGAGGAGCGACCTGATAGAAGTTTATAAAATTATTAGGGGTATAAATAGGGCGAACAGTTGGAGGCATTTTCCCAGGGCGGAATTAACAATCACAAGGGGGCACAAGTTTCAAGATGAGGGGGGAAAGCTTCAGTGGAGGTGTGCAGGGAAAGTGTTTTACACAGAAGGTGGTGGTAGCCTGGAATGCACTACTAAGTGAGGTGGTTGAGGCAGATAGGTTAGCGACCTTTAAGACTTATCCGGATAGGCACATGAACAGACGGGGTATAGAAGGATACAGGCAGTTGGTCTGGATGGGACTCGTGATTGGCACAGGCTTGGAGGACTGAAGGGCCTGTTCCTGTGCTGTATTGTTCTTTGTTCTTTGTATAGCTGCTTTTGATATCTGAAATGCAGACATAGGGTCCGTAATACCTCGTGGGCAACTGCACAATGTCACATGGTACAGAACAATGAGATTTAATTCCTGATCTCATTTTATTTGAGATGACAATGAGGAGACTACACAAAACCTTGATTTTTACTCCTGATTTATGTCCAGTGATCCCTACTGGAAACAGTAAATGTGTGGTCATTGGTCAGGGACAGACTTGACTGCTATACCCATCAAAGTTGGATGGCAGGTTGATGCACAAATAATTATATGGATAAATTCTATTGATGCATTTTCAAGGTAGGAGGGAAGAACATTAGATATCAGATGTGGCTTTCCCCTTGAGTCAGAAGGTTATAGGCTCAAGTTCCACTTCTGGGCTGGCGTTTCTGTGCAGTACTCGGTGGGTCACAGGAGATGAAGATTCTTGCAAGTGCCATCTTTTTGGATGATAGCGTCCTCTCGCGTGGACGTAAAAGATCCCATGGCACTTATTGAAAAAGAACAGGGGAGTTCTCCCAAGTATCCTGGCCAACCTGTATCCTTTGGGCAACACCTAAAACCAACTCTGCTTATTTACATATCACATTTATTACTGTTCGTGGGATCTTGCTGTGTACAAATTAGTTGCCATATTCTCTACTTTACAATTGTAATTACATTCCAAAATACATCACGGCTGTTGGGGCATCCTGTGGCTGCAAAAGGCATCCTGTTTGTAAATGCAAGTCTTTCCTTTAGTTAAGTATTGTATATGAATCAGCTCACCAGTCTGAAATCAGAAGAGGTTTTAGATTAAAATTACAAAAGATATGGTGCACCCAAGCTGGCCGTTCGGCCTAACCAATCCATATTGATATTTATGCTCCGCTCAAATCACCTCATCTTTCCTCATTTAAATCTACCATCATTACTCTCTTTTCCCTTCTCCCCAGCCTGTTGATCATTTCCTATATCTTCTCTGCATCCTCTCCAATGCCTTTATGTCCATTCTATAATATGGCGATCAGAACTGTACTTGGAAATGTAGTCTGACAAAGAGCTCTACATTGAAATTCATCTGCCAGGTGTCTGCCCATTTGGCCAACTTCTCGCTCTGAAATCGCTCAACGTCATCCTCACAATTCACTATTCTCCCCAGCTTGTTTTCTCCCCAGTTTACTTTCAATTTGATGCTGGTTTAGCATATAATCCTTACTTTTCAATTCTGCCTCTCTAACAATAAAACTGAGTGCGTGTTTTTTTCATATAGCCTTGTTAACCTATGGTGCAGTCTTTAGTGATTGATGTATTTCTACTCTTGGATCCCCTTGTTCCTTTACCCAACCTGGACATGTACTTTTCAAGTAATAAGTGAGCTCCCTATTCTCCTCATTCTACAAGTTTATTCATGATCTTTTGTCATTTGCAGTACTCCTCGCTCTCAACTATCTTTGCAAATTTAAAAATTGTTTTGATTCCAAAGTCTAACTCACTTATGTAAATTTGAACAGCAGTGGTCCCACCATTTCCCACCTTCTGCCAATCTGAATAACTGCTTTCTGCCTTGAACCCATTTTGCAATCCGTTCTGCGACTTGCCCTCTGTTTTCAAATTCTGACGTTATGGGATAACTTAACAAAGAGAGATTTTGCAAATGCAGATTAATTACATTTGCATTACTCTCCCTGTTACAACCTTAAAAAAATAATAGGTTTGGCCATTATATATTTTATAGCACATACCATTAGTGAACATAATAATTAACTGCAATGTAATTTAATCCCTGAGATTGGCACACAATTTAATTTGCTCCAATACGATAGTTACTTTATTAGAAAAATAAAATACTGCAGACGATGGAAATCTGAAATAAAAGCAAAATGCTGGCAATGCTCAGCCAGTCTTGTAGCATCTGTGGAGAGAGAAATAAGAGTTAACATTTCAGATGGGTGATCTATCATTTTCTGTGTGTATATAGTTTTATTACTATGTGAGTAAAATAATAAAGTTAATACTTGTAAATAGTAATGTTATGAAGTTTCTCCCTTTTCTTCCCCCACATATATATCTGCCATGAGGACAGATGTGAACGGTGCCAAAGAGGCCCGGCCAACCACGCCCACATGTTCTAGCCTTGCCCCAGACTTGTGGAGTACTGGACAGCCTTCTTCGAGGCTATGTCCAAAGTGGTGGGGGTGAGGGTGGAGCCATGCCCGATAGTGGCGGTCTTCGGGGTTTCAGACCAGCCAGATCTATTCCTGGGGAGGAGGACGGACGCCCTTGCCTTTGCCTCCCTGATCGCCCGCCGTAGAATCCTGTTTGGCTGGCGGTCAGCAGCACCGCCCAGAGCTGCAGACTGGCTGTCCGACCTCTCGGAATCTCTCCAAATGGAGAAAATCTAATTCGCCATCCGAGGGTCAGACGACGGCTTCCACAGAACGTGGGAGCCATTCATGCATTTGTTCCGGGACCTGTTTGTGGCCAACGAACAAGAGAAAGAATAGTCGGGTGGCCAAGAATCAGGGGAAAATGGACGGGAATCGGGGGAAGGTAGCCGGGGGGGGGGGGGGGGGGGGGGGGGGGGGGGGGGTGGGGGGGGGGTTCGTTATGGGGGTTTGATGGCAAGCTAAGGCCCAAAACCAAACTATAAATAAATGCCTATAAACATGTGCCTCGGCCATATTGGGGAATGTGAAATATGTATGCCGGCTAAAGGGGGCGGCCACAATTGTTATTATGAAGATGCTTACCTGTAAATATACATGTTAATTTTTGCGTTTTTTTTTCTAATAATTTGTAATATGTTGTATATAAAATATGAAAACTCAATAAAAAACATTTTTAAAAAATATATATATATATCTGCCATGATGGAACTTTCTATATGGAAACACGATTCTGTTATCTAAAAAGATGAATTAAGTATTTCCCATGAGGCCCATACGGCCAGAAGGCTTGTGTGCAAAACTCATTCTGTATGCAAATGATTGCTACTGGCGTGGTAATTTGCATCCAGTGGGCTAAGGTGGGTGAAATCAATTAGGTCCCTGCACTTAATTGTTGTCTAATGGCTGCTGCTGCAGTTAGGATTAGTTAGTTAAATTCATCAGTGAAGTGTTAAGGGACAATCGGCAGGTGAACCATGACAATTTTGATGCTCAATTTTAGCAACATTGTTCCTTTAACAATCAACTAGTACCTTTGCTCCTGATAATTGTTTTTTCTCCATCACACCTCCCTGTCACAAGGATGCTGGACTAATTGCATTTCCCTATTCATGGGAGTGTCCCTTTAAGAAATGTTTTTGTCTTATCACATGGCTTCAGTGATGCTGTGTGGGTGGAGCTGGGCTGTGGCTCTGTGAGTTTTACTTTCGCTATGGGTTTGGATTGGTTTGAACTGCACAGGTTAAAAGACGTGTGTGTCTATCTTCATTTTAAAAGCTGTTTCCTGACTGCTTGATAGCTTAAAATAGATAATTGCTTTCCGGAAGGAATTCGAACCTGCTGTTTGAAAATGGGAACAGAGTATCAATAACCAGTCTCATACCAGGAAGAATGCCGTGTGCTGGGCCATACCTTTGAAAAGGGGTTTCTGGTTTTACTCGGATTTTGTTATTGAATTGGAACAGTTAAAAGGGTTATACATAGATTACTATAGCTATGTAGGGTCTTTATGTTTGTAGTTGATAGAAATTCTTACTGTGTGGGTTTATACAAATGTTAACTAAATTATTAGACTAAAGCTTGTTTTTTTTCAATAAAAGCGCCTAAGAAGTCTATTGAATAACACCTGAAAGGCAGGCTCTTGTGCTCATCGTAGCAAAATTCAACAAACAGTCATAGGTCAGGTGAACTCCATGATATACTTTGGAGTTTTTAAAACCCTGGCCCTACTGTCACTCTGACTGAGTTGAACGGAGTACAGACCAGGGCGAGGCTTGGATCCTCCAGGTTCAAATGCGCCAACATCTCCCTTTATTTTAGTCGTAGACCTGGAGAAGACTACAGCACAGATGCTTACTTGTGCCTGTGCCATCACCTTGCTAAAGCAGTCTAACATGACCTCCCTGCCCTGTTGTCTAACTCTGTTTCAAATATTAATCTATTATTTCCTTAAAACAGGCAATGGCTCAATATGAAGAATGTTTGCTAATTTACAATTGCCACTGAGGCTTGGGTGAAATGCTTAACGCCGAGAGTTGGTGAAGCACGAGTTGCTTAACCACCAATGGCAGAGACTATTTTATCTCTTGAGGAGCAATTGGGTGAATTATTTGGAGCAAAAGAAGTTACATTTGTTCCCTGTAGCAATAGATAAAATCCATAATGCTGCATTGCCCACCCTACCCTTTCTGTTATAGTGATGATTTCAAATTGATAACTTATCAACAATTGTCCAACCAGAAGTGCCAGGAAACAAAGATGGAGTTAAATAGTCTATATTTGTATTTTTGGATATTAGAAACAAGGCATGGGAAAGTGGAGCTGAGTCCACAAAAGATCAGCCATGATCTCATTGAATGGCGGATCAGGCTCGAAGGGCCAGATGGCCTACTCCTGCTCCTTGTTCTTATGTTCTTATGAGTTTAATGTGTTTATATGTAAGAAAGTGTAAAAATTTTAGTTAGATTTATGATAAAGGTGCTTGCATCTGCGGATGTGGGTTTCATTTCAAACTGCCTGCATTATGATTAGAAAGTTTGCAGAAAAAAGTAAACAGAGCTTAAAGAAAGAATGGCTGTTGCTCAGCAACCAGGGGCCACTTTAAGTTTTGAAATACATTTTTGAGTTTCGTAGCAAGCTGGACCCAGGAGCAGCTGGATAGGACTAGGGAGTTGCAAAAAGCAGACTTCCCATAAAGAACACCAGAAGCTAAAGAACAAATATTTCTAGAAACCAGGGAATGAGAAGCCCCTGGATAGAATAAATAGAATTTACAGTGCAGAAGGAGGCCATTTGGCCCATCGACTCTGCACTGGCTCTTGGAAAGACCACCCGACTTAAGCCCAGGTCCCCACCCTATCCCCGTAACCCAGTAGCTCAACCTAACCTTTTGGGCACTAACGGGCAATTTAGAGTGGCCAATCCACCTAGCCTGCACCTGTTTGACTGTGGGAGGAAGCCGGAGCACCCGGAAGAAACCCACTCAGCCATGGGGAGAAAATGCAAACTCCACACAGACAGTCACCCGAGGCTGGAATTGAACCTGGGACCTGGAGCTGTAATGCAGCAATGCTAACCATTATGCCATCTTGTGCCCTGAAGTCAAAGAAAAGGAACTGGAAATTTTAAAGTACTGTGATGGATGTAGGAAATTATATATGAATTATATATATCTGTTGCAGTAATCTTATTAAGACCTAGGTTAAGGTATTCAGGCTCTTTGCTAAAGCTGCAATTCAGAGGTCGTAAAAGGTGAAGTCATGATTAATTTTAACCAGTTACTTGTTTTCAGAGAGATGCCTCAAGCAACATTCTTATGGTTTCTGGAGAATCCCTGGAGTGGAGTTTAGTCCTAACTAAGCAAGTCATGGAACATAATGGAATGCAGATGATGTAATTAATGGGAGGAGCCAGGTCTGTAGCAAGCAGTTTCAGCTGTGGGACCTTTAGTCTGACAAAACCAGAAGGATCCGCAGGCTGCTCCTGAAAGGGTCTTGGTCTCCAAGCAGTCTTTCCAAGAAAACTGGACACAGGAGTGCAACAAGTATCCCTGTGTTTGCTGACTATATTTACAAGTGGCTTTTGACCTGTAATGGGCTTTGCTTAATTGGAGGTAGAGGAGGTACAAGTTAGCAGTTAAAGGGTTTCCTTTTATTTTAGGAATTGTGTAACTGTAAATTGATTATCTGTTTTCTGTGATGTTAATGTAGTTACTCCTGTGTTAATAAAATTTGTGTTAATATAAAAGATCCCCATTTGTCAGTGGAGTCACTCCTGAAATGAAGTATCCTTTCCTCACTTTAACAATTGAAAATTGTTGGGATTTCTTGCCCGGTTTCCTAATATAAATTGGGGTCTGATCCGGTGCCGCAACAGTACTCTTCACCGAAGTTAAAGGAAGGGCAGAGGAAGGCTCCCAGTTAAAAATCGAGCTGGAAGGTGTAGACCTGGTGATGTTGGCTAGCGAGAAACAAGATGTCTAAAGTAATCCTAAGGTTGGTGGTACCTGTGAATTAGTTGTGTTCTTGTGGCACTGTTGGGTACCTGAGGGATTGTGTGGAAGCTTGAATGCATGTGGCAATTCAAGGCAGAGGAATAGTCAAAGGGGGATTGAAATCCTGGAAGTGGATTTGTTGTGTAGGTGCCTGAAAGAAAGCATTGTTTGGGAGAAAATTCCACAGTGTATCTATTTAAGAATAGAGTTTAGAAACGCTTGTGTGGAAGGCAGAGATCCAGTGAGATTGATTGGCTCACAGTGTGATAATCATTAAGGGGGATTTAATGAGAAACCCACAGATGTTGTATTGGATGGCATAGAACATAGAACAGCACAGAACAGGCCCTTCGGCCCTCGATGTTGTGCCGAGCAATGATCACCCTACTCAACCCCACGTATCCACCCTATATCCGTAACCCAACAACCCCCCCCCCCCTTAACCTTACTTTTAAGGACACTACGGGCAATTTAGCATGGCCAATCCACCTAACCCGCACATCTTTAGACTGTGGGGGGAAACCGGAGCACCCGGAGGAAACCCAGGCACACACTGGGAGGATGTGCAGACTCCGCACAGACAGTCTGGCAAATGGTTTCAAAGTTGTGTGTGTCTATCACAGTTGGCCTGTTGGTTTTCAGGGACTGTGTATTTACAGAGGCAATAGTCTTTTCCTGATCATTCTATCAAAAGTTGACCACATCATTTAGCGTTTTTTGATACTCTTTTTTTTTTACCTTCCAAAATGCCGTAACATCAATTCTCTATTAAAATGCATCGACTAACTGCTTACTTATTCCTCTCTGTACATTCTTCAGTCTTTTGCAGAACACCTATTCATTTGTCGAGATCTTACTTTACACTGTACATACTGAAGAAAAAAATTAATGCATTACCAATGACTGTCATTCTTTTTTTAATATAAATTTTTTTTCCCCAATTAAGGGGCAATTTAGTGTGGTCAATCCACCTACCCTGCACATCTTTGGCTTGTGGGGGTGAGACCCACACAGGCACGTGGAGAATGTGCAAACTCCACACGGACAGTGACCGGGGCCAGGATCGAACCTGGGACCTCGGTGCCATGGGGCAGCAGTGCTAACCATTGTGCAACTGTGCCGCCCCATGACCTTCACTCTTTATCCAATCTGATTAGCACCATTAACCATGACACTTCATGTACTCACACTAAATGCATGCTTCAACATTTCCTATCAGAACCATGGGCTGGATTCTCCGTTTTTGGGACTATGTCCCCAAGCCATCGTGAAAACAGTGGTCTTTTACGCCAGGAAAACTGGCGTCAAAAGGCCACCGATTCACAGTCTAGCAAGGGGGCTAGCAGGCAGCTGTCATGGAGCTCGCAGGTGCAGATACAGCTCCCCGCACTTCCGGGTCAGAGGCCGCACATGTGCACGGTGATGGCCTGCAGCGGACATGCTGTGCTCCATGGCGGACTCAGACCGCTATATGGACTCAGACCTTCTACATGGACAGTGGAAATAGTGGCCCAATCGGCCGCTTGCCCGACCCAGACCGCCTGCATAAAAAACCCCAGTCCCGAATGAGCCCCCCCCCCCCCCCCCCCCCCCCCCCCACCCTGCAATCAGCCCTCTCCCAACTGTGGCGGCCCTGGACTAAGTCCGCAGCCGCCATGCAGGGTATGACGGACAGTGGGACCATGAGTGGTCCATGCCATCGGGAATTCGGCCGGTCAGGGATTGAGAATAGCGGGGCGGGTCTCAGGCAATGGGGTGGTGGATAATTATTTTTAGGGGGGGGGGGGGGAGGTGGCGAATCATGGAACCGGTGCCAGGCCCGATTCCATGCGGGGGAAGGTGAATTCTCTGCCAAGTCGCCGAACACGATTTTGGCTTTGGGGTGTGGAGATTCCAGCCCCAGATATCTGACTATTTGTTACAGATCGTCTGTAAAACACCTGTTCAGCAGCTTTAGAAGTGCATCGCGGCACTTCTGAAAGATTTCATGTAATCTGAAGCAAAAAATAATTGTTGGACGCATCTATTCAGTAACTTGTGATGATTGTTTCATATTTTGGGCCACTCAAAAGCCATTTCCATTCATTTGGCTACTAAGAGAATTAACAAAAAAAATAAATCACAGCCAAACTGATCAAAATACATTTTATTCCAACTGCTTTTGATGGTTTTGTGGCTTTTTGAACCACTAACTATATACTCGGAAATCAAATTTGTAACAAAATTAACTTATAAAATGTATCCATTGGTTTACCTACATCCTTGAAAATCCATTCCTGGGCTGGAGTTGTATGGTGCTCTCAGTACTGATCTGATATATCCTGGGATTTTAATTTTCACCACCTTATTTTCTACTTGTAGTTGGACAGTTGCTATTATTCATGCATGTAATATGTAAGTTTGGAATTTACACCAAGTATTTGTGCAATTTGTCTGTAGGAAGGTGCATGGCAATGAACTGGACTTGGAGTGTTTAACCTATAAATCTGCATCCTGCTTTTGGAGAAGTTGGGGTTGGGACAGTCGAGAAAGTGGCCGCAATCTAACAGCTGCGTCGTGCTCGGCCTAGATCTGGGCAAGCCGGTTAGATAGCGGGAAAAGCCAAATCCACCGCGTATCAGTTTGCTCTCTAACTGGCCCGCTAATTATGTCAAGTTCCGGATCTCGTCCATAGATGGCAAGAAAATCATAAACCACAACTTGCATTCATTTCAGTCTCTTAGCGAGATTGAAATCAAATCTAACGGCTGCCCGGGATCTAACCGGCTCCCCAGCGAGTAACCACGCCGGTGTCGTTTAGTCCTTTTCGAAAACAGTGAAGCTGACACAATGGCTGCTGAGGGAAGCTGAGGAGATGAGTAGCCACCCTCATTCGGAGACATACAGCACAAGGGCACCGGAGTTCCTGCCACAGTGCTCTGAGGGCGGGTGGAGAACACTCCAGAGAGGCTTGGGCGGGGGGGGGGGGGGGGGGGGGGGGGGGGGGGGGCTGAAGTCTTCCACATCGTGGGTTCTGCCGGGGGTGGGGTGGGGGTGCTGGCAGGCCTGCTGTAAAAATTAACATGACCGAGGCCTCAGAAGTATCAGGTGTAACATGTTTTAATAATACACACAATAGACATTTCCATATCCCCAGCTACAGGTAGTGACCCTCTCAGTGCTCCTCAATTTTATTCTTGTATGGTCTAGTGCTACGACTCATTGTGGCCACGGGATTCACATCAGAGGTGGAGGCAGCCTGCTGCTTTCCACGCCCTGTGGCCTTCGATACCCTTGGCAGCCGTCTTCTGGAGGGTCTGGAGCCGTAGGGCCCTGGCTGACTTGCAGCACTGGCATCGTTGTGCCACTCTGTTCTGCCCGTGAGATGCACCGGTCTCAGTAGGGGAGGGGGGTGGGGTTCAAATAACAAAGTCCATGAGTCTCGCTGGTGGAAGGCCCCAGGTTGGCCTCTGGGGTTCTTCCTCCCTGACGGTGCCCGCTGGGCCCTGGGAGACTCCATTGGATGGAAGGGCAGGTGGAGTGAGCTCCAGAGGCCTCTGGATCATCTGGCACTACCAGTCCTGGAGGCTCACCATGGTGTCAACGGCCTTAGTGATAATCCTCAGTGAGTGGAACATGCTCTGCTGTGTCTCGGCAATGTCCACCTACGTCTGGGATACGTCACTCAGTGACTGGGAGATGCTGCCCACCAAGATGTGTGTCTCTGCGCTGGTGGAAGGTGTGGATTGAAGCTGTACTGCATCGATAGTGGTCGTCTCTTCTGAGATGGTCTCTTAGGTGGTGAAGGAAGGGGGCAGCCCTGGTGGCCCGGCCCCATCATGTGGAGATCCTGCGAGAGAAAGAGCGAAGAATTATTTTTGTCTGACTTGAACAACTCGGCTGAGGCAGGACATCTGGTTGAAGGGGCAGTGGATCCTCCCTGTGCATGCCAGTATAGCAGTCAATGACTGCTCTGTCCTCAGTTGCGCCCGCGATCTCCAGGGCCCATTCCTCATGCCGGCTCCAGTTAAGGGCGAGGGTCGCAGACAGACACCTGATGCATCAAGGGGGTCTATAGCAGGTGGCATGTGAAGGACAGTGGACCTGTACATGAAGGGGTTGTGCTGGTGGGTGGAAGGGGATCTGAGGAACAAGCATGAAGGTCAGTGTGGGGCAGGTGCGAGGTGTTAGCCAGTGATTTGGGGGAGTGGTTGTAAAACTGAGGAGTGGCAGGCAGAACTGTTGCCAGGCGAGGGTTGGTGACTTACCCTTGCAGCTCATTGGAGGTTGTTGGTTTTCTTCCGACACTCTTCTGTCATTTTGGGCGTGATTGGTGGGATGTTGCTTGGCAGCCAGGTTGGCAGCATTGCGACCCGTATCAAACGGCACATAGTGCTGAACGTGAGCCCACACGAGCTGCCCGCACTCACTTCAGCTGTCACTGTCTCCCAGGCGGCACTGCTGGCCCTGCTGCTGGGCCTCCGACCCCCACGGGCGAATAGGACGGCCTGTCTCTTATCCGCCGCGTCCAACAGCTTGTCCAAG
This sequence comes from Scyliorhinus canicula, assembly GCF_902713615.1. Taxonomy (NCBI): domain Eukaryota; kingdom Metazoa; phylum Chordata; class Chondrichthyes; order Carcharhiniformes; family Scyliorhinidae; genus Scyliorhinus; species Scyliorhinus canicula. Next base: position 23,150,316 of record NC_052149.1, read on the forward strand.
TCAGCATCACTGAAGCGAGGGGCTGTTTAAAAACAGCTCCCTCTTATCGGCGGTGAGCAGCTGGGGTGTGAGTGTGGGGAATCAGACGATCTCCGGGGTGAGACCGGAATGGCGAGGAGCTCGTGTGGGCTCCTCCTAACACAGTGCTGGATCCCCCACTGGACCGGTCCAGTTCAAGGACGGGTAGGAGACCGGCGGCGGCCAAAGTACTGAGGGGATTCATGGATCAGATGGGAGGGGTGGATCCCTGGAGGCTTGGGAAACTGAGAGCGCGGGAGTATTCCTTTTTCTCCCATGTCCATAGGGTTTATTCCCGAATAGATTTTTTCGTCCTGAGCAGGGGATTGATCCCGAGGGTGCAGGTTGCAGAGTATTCGGCCATAGCGATTTCAGACCATGCTCCGCACTGGGTTGATCTGGAGATGGGGGAGGCGCGGGACCAGCGCCCGCTCTGGCGCCTGGATGTGGGGATGCTGGCTGATGAGGTGTGTAGGAGGGTCCGGAGAAGTATTGAGGGGTATCTTGATACCAATGACACGGGGGAGGTCCGGGTGGGGATGGTCTGGGAGGCTCTGAAAGCAGTGATCCGGTCGGAGCTGATCTCCATCCGGGCCCATAGGGAGAGGAGGGAGAGGGAGAGACTGGTGGGGAAGCTTCTGGAGGTGGACAGGAGATACGCGGAGGCACCGGAGGAGGGGTTGCTGGGGGAACGGCGTAGTTTTCAGGCCAAATTTGACTTGTTGACCACCAGAAAGGCGGAGACACAGTGGAGGAGGTTGCAGGGCGCGGTATATGAGTATGGGGAGAAGGCGAGCAGGATGTTGGCGCATCAGCTCCGTAGGCGGGATGCTGCTAGGGAAATTGGTGGAGTGACGGATAAGGGTGGGAATGTAGTGCTGAAGGGGACAGAAGTAAATGGGGTCTTTAGGGACTTCTACGAGGAACTGTACCGGTCGGAACCTCCGATGGGGAGAGGGGGGATGGAGAGCTTCATGAACAGGCTATGTTACCCAAGGGTTCAAGAGGAGCTGGTAGAGGGGCTGGGGGCGCCGATAGAGTTGGAGGAGCTAGTCAGGGGGATTGGACAAATGCAGTCAGGTAAGGCCCCGGGGCCGGACGGGTTCCAGGTGGAATTTTATAAAAAGTATGCGGATCTGGTGGGCCCCCTGTTGGTGCGAGCCTTCAATGAGGCATGGGGGGGGGGGGGGGGGGTCTTTGCCCCCGACGATGTCGCGGGCACTGATCTCTCTGATCCTAAAGTGGGATAAGGACCCCTTGCAGTGTGGATCATACAGGCCTATCTCGCTTCTCAATGTTGACGCCAAGTTGCTGGTGAAGATCCTGGCCGCCAGGATAGAGGATTGTGTGCCAGGGGCGATACACGAAGATCAAACAGGATGTGTCAAGGGACGGCAGCTCAACACGAATGTGCGGAGACTGCTAAATGTTATCATGATGCCGGCAGTGGAGGGGGAGGCGGAGATAGTGGTGGCGCTGGATGCAGAGAAAGCGTTTGATAGAGTTGAGTGGGGGTACTTGTGGGAGGTGCTGGAGCGGTTCAGATTTGGGGAGGGATTCATCAAATGGGTGAGGCTGCTCTACGCGGCTCTGATGGCGAGTGTAGTTACAAATGGAAGGTGATCGAAGTACTTTAGGCTCTACCGTGGGACCAGGCAGGGGTGTCCCCTGTCCCCCTTGCTCTTTGCACTGGCGATAGAACCTTTGGCTTTGGCACTGAGAATCGGGGAGGTGGAGGGGTCTGGTGCGGGGTGGGGAGGAACATCAGGTATCGCTGTATGCGGACGACCTGCTGTTGTATGTGGCGGATCCAGAAGGGGGAATGCCGGGGGTGATGGAGCCGTTGGCGGAATTTAGGGGCTTCTCGGGCTATAAGCTAAATTTAGGCAAGAGCGAGGTATTTGTAGTACACCCGGGAGATCAGGAGGAGGGAATTGGGAAGCTCCCGTTTAAGAGGGCAGTGAAGAGTTTCAGATACCTGGGGGTGCAGGTGGCCAGGAGTTGGGGGACTCTCCATAAGCTTAATTTTACCAGGCTGGTGGAGCAGATGGAGGAGGAATTCAAAAGGTGGGACATGGTGCCGCTATCGTTGGCGGGTAGAGTGCAGTCCGTCAAAATGACGGTTCTCCCGAGGTTCTTGTTCCTCTTCCAGTGTTTGCCCATCTTTATCCCTAGGGCCTTTTTTAGAAGGGTGACTAGCAGCATCATGAGCTTTGTTTGGGCGCATGGGACCCCGAGGGTGAAAAGGGTCTTCTTGGAGCGGGGTAGAGATGGGGGGGTGGCTGGCGTTACCCAATCTCTCGGGGAACTACTGGGCGGCCAATGTGTCGATGGTGCGCAAGTGGGTGATGGAGGGGGAGGGGGCAGCATGGAAACGGATGGAGAGGGCGTCCTGTGGAGATACAAGCCTGGGGGCCCTGGTAACGGCGCCGTGGCCGCTCCGTCCTACGAGGTATATCACGAGTCCGGTGGTGGCGGCTACCCTCAAGATTTGGGGGCAGTGGAGGCGACATAGGGGAGAAGTGGGGGGGCTCGATGGAGGCTCCGTTAAGGGGGAACCATAGGTTCGTCCCGGGGAACATTGATGGGGGATTTCAGGGTTGGCACAGAGCGGGCATCAGACAGCTGAGGGACCTGTTTATTGATAGGAGATTTGCGAGCCTGGGGGAGTTGGAGGAGAAATTTGGGCTCCCCCGGGAAACATGTTCAGGTATCTGCAGGTAAAGGCATTTGCTAGACGGCAGGTGGAGGGATTCCCTTCGCTTCCCGCGAGGGGGGTGAGTGACAGGGTGCTTTCGGGGGTCTGGGTCGGAGAGGGCAAGATATCTGATATCTACAAGGTTATGCGGGAGGTGGAGGAGGCGTCAGTAGAGGAGCTGAAAGCTAAGTGGGAGGCGGAACTGGGGGAACAGATCGAAGACGGGACATGGGCTGATGCCCTGGAGAGGGTTAATTCTTCCTCCTCGTGTGCGCGGCTTAGCCTCATCCAATTCAAGGTGCTGCACTGGGCCCACATGACTGGGACGAGGATGAGTAGGTTCTTAGGGGGTGAAGACAGGTGTGTCAGGTGCTCGGGGAGTCCAGCGAACCATGCCCATATGTTCTGGGCATGCCCGGCACTGGAGGAGTTCTGGAAGGGGGTGGCGAGGACGGTGTCAAGGGTGGTGGGATCCAGGGTCAAGCCAGGATGGGGACTCGCGATTTTTGGGGTTGGGGTGGAGCCGGGAGTGCAGGAGGCGAAAGAGGCCGGTGTGCTGGCCTTTGCATCCCTAGTAGCCCGGCGAAGGATCTTGCTACAATGGAAGGATGCGAGGTCCCCAAGCGTGGAGACCTGGATCAATGACATGCCGGGTTTCATTAAGCTGGAGAAGATCAAATTCGCCCTGAGAGGATCGGTACAAGGGTTCTTTAGGCGGTGGCAACCTTTCCTCGACTTTCTGGCTCAACGATAGGGTACGGGGACAGTAGCAGCAGCAACCCGGGGGGGAGGGAAAAGGGGGGGGGGGAAGGGGAAGGGGAAGGGGAGGGAAAAGGGGGGGGGGAAGGGGAGGGAAAAGGGGGGGGGGAAGGGGAGGGAAAAGGGGGGGGGAAGGGGAAGGGGAGGGAAAAGGGGGGGGGGAAGGGAGGGAAAAGGGGGGGGGGGAAGGGGAGGGAAAAGGGGGGGGGGGGAAGGGGAAGGGGAGGGAAAAGGGGGGGGGAAGGGGAGGGAAAAGGGGGGGGGGAAGGGGAGGGAAAAGGGGGGAAGGGGAGGGAAAAGGGGGGGGGGAAGGGGAGGGAAAGGGGGGGGGAAGGGGAGGGAAAAGGGAGGGGGGGGGAAGGGGAGGGAAAGGGAGGGGGGGGAAGGGGGAGGGAAAAGGGAGGGGGGGAAGGGGGAGGGAAAAGGGAGGGGGGGAAGGGGGAGGGAAAAGGGAGGGGGGGAAGGGGGAGGGAAAAGGGAGGGGGGAAGGGGGAGGGAAAGGGAGAGGGGGAAGGGGGAGGGAAAAGGGAGGGGGGAAGGGGGAGGGAAAAGGGAGGGGGGGAAGGGGGAGGGAAAAGGGAGGGGGGAAGGGGGAGGGAAAAGGGAGGGGGGGAAGGGGGAGGGAAAAGGGAGGGGGGGAAGGGGGAGGGAAAAGGGAGGGGGGGAAGGGGGAGGGAAAAGGGAGGGGGGGAAGGGGGAGGGAAAAGGAAGGGGGAGGGAAAAGGGAGGGGGGGAGAAGGGGGAGGGAAAAGGGAGGGGGGAGAAGGGGGAGGGAAAAGGGAGGGGGGGAGAAGGGGGAGGGAAAAGGGGGGGAAGGGGAGGGAAAAGGGGGGGAGGGGAGGGAAAAGGGGGAGGGAAAAGGGGGAGGGGGAGGGAAAAGGGGGAGGGAAAAGGGGAGGAAGGGGGAGGGAAAAGGGGGGGAGGGAAAGGAGGGGGAGGGAAAGGGAGGGGAAGGGGAGGGAAAAGGGGGAGGGAAGGGGGAGGGAAAAGGGGGAGGGAAAGGGGGGACGGGGGGACGATGACTATGTTTGTTTATTTAATTTAAATTTATTTTTAAGTTCTCTTGTTGGGGGTGGGGGGGATATGATACATGCGTTGATACGGTCTGGGGGGTGTTACAGTTGTTATGGGTTATTTTGTTGCATTTCATTGTTTGTTGTTATATTTTATATTTTCTGTAAAAAATTCCAATAAAAATTCTTTTTTTTAAAAAAAAGAATTTATTCCGTTAGATTGTGGCCAGTGATTGTAGCCGTGGTTGTGTAGAACTGGATCTCTGATTACACTGAATACATTGACACAGGTTTATTAATGCTCAGACACTTGAGAGTCTGCCTTAGTCACTATAAAGCATGCTTAAGCTCAACTTTATTGGTTTAGTTCAATTGGCTGGCAGCATTCGTGGAATTTTAGGGCCTTGAAGGATTAGAACCGTCCGTGTTGGCTTCACTTTCTTGTTAAGTACATGTAAAATCTTGCTTAATAAATTCAACTTGATTCATCACTACTAGCTCCTCAGACCTTGTTAAGTCAGGCACAACTGAGGACCCAATTATTACAAATTTGGAACTTGGATATTTTAAGTAAAAGGGCTTTATACTTGGCTCTCCGCTTCTCCCTTGGTGAGAGTTCCCCAAGCCAGGCTGTCCCTGCTCCTGAACTTTGCCTCTTCTCGATAGCAATTACGATTACAATTAAAACTGCATCTGGTCAATAATATAGAACAACTATGAAACACAGCACGGTGCAACAGTAATGTACACCAACTGCAGCCGACATGCACCAACTAATTATTAATATATTGAAATTAGAGCATTAATTCCAGGGATCCTGCTTTTTATGCTTTTAGTGTTGTATGTTGATTTGAAGTAATGTCGGCGGATTTACTCTTAGCCATCATTTTAAACCATTCAGTTTAAATTACCGTGAAGCCATCTGTTTGTAAGGAACTGGTGTTAATGGATTTCATCAGGTATCAAAATGTCTGGGTTTAAGGAACTGTATCTGTTTTAATTATATTGTGCAATTGATGGCTTCTTTGTCAGCTTTAAATGGATGAGTTTGGCAGCTTGGACATGGTTTGGCACATTTAGACAAAAACATGTATTATTAGTAGGTTTAACTAATTTATATTTGTAGAGCAGAACACCTGTATTAGAGGAAAACCTTTCTTTCCTAACATCACGGTAGGGAATGTTACTAATATTTGTTCTTAAATAGCTTTCGCACCCGTTGGACCTAGTTTAGAAATGTTGATGTGAATGTTTGTGCTAGGTTATTATTGATGAGAGGATGTAACATTGTACAATTGATCTGCATCTACAAGGCTGTGTCATTTGTTCCCAGTGAAATGGATCTCCAGGGGTCCCAGTAATAAGGGGTGGACTTTGTCTTCATTCTACATGACATAGTTGTGGAGTGGCGAGACGCCCCTCACCCCAAGCCAATGAACAAGAGTCATTTGGACTATTTCCAAATTAAAGATGAGAAGAAAGGATAAAAGTTGGAAAATCAAAATCCTCATTGGCACAGTTTTACCATGGCTTCTGTGGTATGATTCTTCTGAGATGCAGTTTAATTGTCATTTCCGAGTCAGAAGAAAGGTTGCCTTGTGTTGGCAACACTCAAGGAATTTTGGGGCCTTGAAGTATAAGAGCCATCCATGTTGGCTTCACTGTTTCTTGTTAAGTACATGTAAAATCTCGCTTAATAATTCATCAATACTAACTCTTCATACCTTGTTCGGTCAGGCTCAACTGAGGATTCCATTATTAGAAATTTTGGAACTTGGATATTTTAAGTAAAAGGGCTTTATACTCCAAAACCCCTACACTTACAAAAAAAATGTCTTTTTGCAGTAAACAAAGCTTTTACGCATTATAATATTGGAGTGGAATAAATGTTGACACTGTGATCATGAAAGATGTGCACCTGATTTTTTTTTTTCTTTTCAGTCAAGTGAGAGGTGTTTATAACATTGACTAATTTTAGTTATGTAAAGTTAAATTGCCCCCAATGCCTTCTGATTTGCAGCGAGGACTGTCAGGCGTTCATTAGTTTTAATGTTGTAAAACAAAATGTCCTACCCCGACGATAAAAACAGCATCACTTTCTTGGAAGCATCCTTCATATTTGACTAATTAAAATAATGTATGTTGGACAGCCAAAGTGCAACAACCCTTTAGCTGTAAGCAATTAGTGCTCAAAATTAATTTCCGTGCAAATACTTCTGAGCTGCCAGTGAGAATGACATGGGGTGTGTGTGTCTGCAGTTCATTACATTGAAAGCTGTTCACCTCAGATGCACAATACCAAAAGACTCGGAGAACATAAATTCTAACTGAAGTAGGAGGAGCTACCATTCCGTAGGGCAGTGACTCACTTTAGATAACTGGGGGTGCGGGTGGTATGGGATTTGGGGGGCTCCGTAGATATAATGTTACTAGTTTGGTGGGGGGGGGGGGGGTGAAAGGGGATCTGACAAGGTAGGATGGTCTCCTTCTGTCACTGTACAGTCGGGTAGGCAATTAAAATGAACGTGTTGCAGCAATTTCGGTTTATTTTTCAGTGGAAGCCGATCTGGTGGCTGGTTTAGCTCGCAGGGCTAAATCGCTGGCTTTTAAAGCAGACCAAGCCAGGCCAGCAGCACGGTTCGATTCCCGTACCAGCCTCCCCGGACAGGCGCCGGAATGTGGCGACTGGGGGCTTTTCACAGTAACTTCATTGAAGCCTACTCGTGACAATAAGCGATTTTCATTTTCATTTTTTTCTTCCTGCCAACGACATTTTTCAAGGAGGATGAAAAGACGGTTACCTTGTTTATATGGAGGGGTGGGGGGGGGGGGAGGTGGCCAGGATTAGGAAGGTGACAGCAGTCAGGGGGGTTGGGTCACCCGAATCTGTTATATTATTACTGGGCGGCGAATGCTGAAAAGGTAAGGGGCTGGGGGCTGGGTTAGAAGGGGGGGGACGCCCAGTGGGTCAGGATGGAGGAGATTCTGTGCAGCGGATCGGGGCTGAGCGTGTTGGCCACAGCGTCGCTTCCGATGGCCCCGGGGAAATACTCAGCGAGTCTGGTGGTAGTAGCGACGTTGTAAATCTGGAAGCAATTGCACCAGCACTTTAGGCTGGGGGCGGGGCCAAGGGAAATGCCGTTTCGGGCGAATCGCAGATTTGAGCCAGGGAAGTGGGAAGGGGGTTTTTGAGATGGGAGGAGAAGGGAGTTAGTGTCCTAAGGAATTTGTACCTGGGGGGCTGGATTGCGGAACTGGAGGAGCTGGGGGCGAAATATGGGTTGGGGCAGGGGAAGATGGTTAGGTAAATGCAACTCAAAAGATTTGACCAGCAAGGAGATACAGAACTTGCCGGTGATGGCGACCCCCACTCTGTTGGAAGAGGTGCTGATGACAGGGGGAGTGGAGAGGGTGGAATCGGTGATTTATGGGGTGATGCAGGGATAAGAGAAGGCAACGCTGGAGGGGATTATGACAAAGTTGGAGGAGGAGTTGGGGGAGGGTGTGGAAGAGGGGTTGTGGAGTGAGATGCTCCGGAGGGTAAGTGCTTCAACTTTGTGCACGAGGTTGGGGCTGATACAGCTGAAGGTGGTGCGAGGTTGGGGCTGATACAGCTGAAGGTGGTGCGAGGTTGGGGCTGATACAGCTGAAGGTGGTGCGAGGTTGGGGCTGATCCAGCTGAAGGTGGTGCGAGGTTGGGGCTGATACAGCTGAAGGTGGTGTATGGGGCACACCTCACAAAGGCTGTGCCGACTCTTTGAGGCGGTAGAGGATGTTTGTGAACATTGTGGGGGGGGGGGGGGGGGGGGGGGGGTCTACAAATCACATTCATATGTATTGATCCTGTCCAAAGCTGGAGGGGTATTGGAGGGAGATCTTCAGAGTAATGTCGAAGGTGGTACATATGAAACTTGAACCAGTTCCCCTGGAGGCTATATTAGGGGTATCGAATTGGCCGGGGTTGGAAGCGTACGAGGAGGCAGATGTTTTAGCCTTCACCTCGTTGATCACCTGAAGGCGGGTCCTTTTGGGGTGGAGGTCAGCTTCTCCACCATGTGCCCTGGCGTGTCGGGGGGTCTGGGAGTTTTTAACACTTTAGAAAGTGAAGTTTGAGTTGAGGGGAAGAATGGAAGAGTTGGATGACATCAAAACCGGCCGGGGGGTGGGGGGGGGGTTTATTGAGGTTAATCGGTGACAGTGAAGGGATACAGTCCAGGAAAGCTTTCAAGCAGCTCACGAGTTTGTGATAGTGGATGTGCCACAATTGGTTTTACCATCCCTAGGTTATGAATAACAATTTGCATTTGAATAACTAATTAAACATACTAAGGCGCTTGTTACGATCCCTGTCGAGACCAATAATTTTTCAAATGAGATGAATGTCCCAAATGACCAATGAAAATAACCAAAGGAGGAGATTTCATGTTTTAAAGACTTTAATTGTAACAATCAAACTACAATCACTGTACCTCAGATGGGCAACGAATACACTAAAGATACTCCCTCATTAAATAATGTAATTGAGATACATACACCTTACAGCTCTGTTGGCTGCACACCACGCTTCTAGTAGACGTGTAGCATTACAGGAGGAAGTCCAGAGTTAGTCTTGTCTCTCCAGGAGGCTCACTTCTGGATTTAGATTTATTGTCACATGTACCGAGGTACAATAAAAAAGTATTGTTTTGCATATAGTCCAGGAAGATCGTTCCATACATGCAAAACATGGGACATATGATAAATACACAATGTATAGACTTCCCGTACCAGCCTCCCCTGACAGGCGCCGGAATGTGGCGACTAGGGGCTTTTCACAGTAACTTCATTGAAGCCTACTTGTGACAATAAGCAATTTTCATTTTTCATTCATTTCATTTTCATTTTCATTATAGACTTCGGGCAAAACCTATTGTAATTGGTAAAACTTCCCGTGTCCTTCCAAAAGTTGTTCCACTCACTTGATTCCTCCAGATCAGACCTCCACCTCAATAACACCTTATTCCTTAAAGTCCTGTCTATTCTATCCGCTTGTTAGGAAAATAAAGGTAGTTTTAAGGGAATTAGATTTGTATTGGTAGATATTAGAAATAAGGTATAGTTATAATAGGGTTTAATTTAATATTTCTGTGCCTGGAAGGGTAAATAAAACCTGGATTCATGCTGGACAACAGTGTTTGTATGTGTGGGGGTTCAGTTCCAACTGCTTAGAGAGGACTACGGTGCGGAATAATAAATAAAAGGCATGTAGCCATTTCTTAGCAACTGGAGGTCCCTTTACAGTGAAAAGCTTTTAAGTTGCAGTTCAGATGATTTGAGAGCAATTGGCGACAGGTTCTCAGAGAGTGAACATTTCTCAACTCTACCAGAAGAAAGACTGGAAAAGACAGGAGCTGCAAAGAGGCCGGCTTCCTAACGTACAAGTTACACTCTGATATGCAGGGAATTGGGGCAGAAAAATGTTTCAGACGACTGGAGTTGGGAACAGAGACCAAATCATTGTTCAGAATTCAAGAAAGAGTAAACAAAGTAAGGGCGGCGAGGTGGTTAGCACTACTGCCTAGGGCACTGAGGACACGGGTTTGATCCCGGCCCTGGGTCAATGTCTGTGTGGAGTTTGCCCATTCGCCCCATGTCTACATGGGTTTCACCCCCACAATAATAATAATCTTTATTATTATCACAAGTAGGCTTACATTAACACTGCAATGAAGTTACTGTGAAAATCCTCTAGTCATCCAAACATTCCGCCGTCTGTTTGGGTACACGGGGAGAATTCAGAATGTCCAATTCACCTAACAAGCACGTCTTCCAGGACTTATGGGAGGAAAGCGGAACATCCGGGGGAAACCCACGCAGACACGGTGTGAATGTGCAGACTCCGCACAGACAGTGACCCAAACCGGGAATCGAACCTGGGACCCTGGCGCTGTGAAGCAACAGTGCTAACCACTGTGCTACCAGGCTGCAAACCCAAAGATAGGCTGGGTGGGTGGATTGGCCATGCTAAATTGCAAATTAATTGGGGAAAAAAATAATTGGTGCTCTAAATTTATAAAATAAAAAAGTAAGCGAAGTGTTCCGATTTAAAGGGGCAATCATAGTAATTAGATTTAAAGTGTGACAACAGACATGGGTAGATAAAATGTGTAGCCACCTGGGGTGGCCACGTCCCGATTACAAAATGGACACTTGCAGAGAATGAAGGGAAAATTGGACAATGCTAAGAAAGCAAGCAGGTGCAAGGTTTGTCTGTGGATTGGAGTTTGCAGCTCCCAGACAAGACCGATACTGCAAAGCCATTAGCATACTAATGAGCCATCTCCGGGGACAAAAGAGAAACATTTAAGCAAGCGATACCAAAGCAGACACCCCGACGCCAGTGGAGACTAAAACAAAGCAGGCCAACGGTCACTTAGGGCCCGCCCAGCGATCAAGGCAGCCACCCCTTTATTGGAGAAAATCAATACCGATGATTAGGATATGGTCCAATTAATTGGGGCCAAGTTCAAGGCCCGCCCAAAAGCGCGCGAAGCCCCTTTGGGGTATAAGAAGAAGCCCCCGAGAGAGAATCGTTCTTCTTGGCCTTGGCTCTCAGCAGCGAGAGACCTGCCTAGCAGCTGCACCAGACAAGTAAGTCCAAAGTCAACGCACGCTACGAGATAGACGCTCCGAACTACTATTCTATACCAGTTCGATGCCAGCAGCCTCAGAACCGGACAACGGCCATTGTTCCTCTGACTGAGTGGGCACCCGAAGCTAAGTATAGGCTTTTAGTAGTAGTGATAGTTTAGTTAGTAGAGTTTGTGCAGGAGTATAACTGACTGTGTGTAAATAAATGAGTATTGATTTTGAACTTACTAACTGGTGTATCGAGTCTTTGATCAGTATTCGGTTTTGAACCTTGTGGCGGTATCGAAAAGATAACTGGTGACTCTTGAGCAAACGTGATTAGAATTAAGGACGGCGACCATATTAACTGCCATAAACAGAGCCAATTAAGGAGAGAGCATAACGTTTTAGTACAGTCTGGGATTTGAGAGTGGAAGCGATTGTGAGCAGTTTCAAAAGAAATCCGAAAGGAGTTGATATAAAATCCTGGACGGGACTTCTGAATGCAAAAATCAAAAGTGAAGCGAAAGCTTTGTTTAAATGTGACATTTGTGAATTGGATTTCAGTGTGCAAACTGCTGAGGGATCGCATAATTATGAGAGAAGATTTTAAAATGTGTTTTGGGGAGTGGAGTTTGGAAATTCCGTGACCACCATCTGGGGGATTCTAAGAGGCATCCACAAACCCACCATTTGGGGTTCAAATTGGAGATGTAATTGCCCACAGTCATCTTATTTGCTTAAAGGGGACTTTGTTTTAATGTGAGAAAGAACAGCAGGAAACTACAGCACAGAAACAGGCCCTTCGGCCCTCCCAAGCCTGCGCCGATCATTTTTTTTTTTTAAATTTAGATTACCCAATTATTTTTTCTATTAAGGGGCAATTTAGCGTGGCCAATCCACCTACTCTGCACATTTTTGGGTTGTGGGGGCGAAACCCACGCAGACACGGGGAGAATGTGCAAACTCCACACGGACAGTGACCCAGAGCCGGGATTCGAACCTGGGACCTCAGCGCCGTGAGTCGGTTGTGCTAACCACTAGGCCACCGTGCTGCCCTGCCTGCGCCGATCATGATGCCTGTCTAAACTAAAACCTTCAGCACTTCCGGGGTCCATATCCTTCCATTCCCATCCTATTCATGTATTTGTTAAGATGCCTCTTAAACGTCGCTATCGTATCTGCTTCCACCACCATCCCCGTCAATGTGTTCCAGGCACTTACCACCCCCTTTTTTTTTTTTAAAAACTTGCCTTGCACATCTCTAAATTCTCCCCTTTGCACCTTAAAACCTATATCCCCATTGTAGATTAAGATGTACTTTGTAATCCATGTTAATCCTAAAACCTGTGTGTAATTGTTGAGCTGGGGGGGGTGGGGGGGAGTTAAGAGTATTCCCATCCAATTTTTTTGTGCTTGATAAATGTTTTGTTCTTGTTAAAACTAATTATCAATCCCATGTTTTCCTCCATGTTATACATAAGAAAGTTGCTTTTTTGAGCCATGGTTCCATTCTGGGACCTTCCCGCCCAATTATAATATCAATTGGGACCGTACCATCTTTCCTCGAAATCTGAAAGCGATCTCTCCCAAGCATCTTGCTGGTTTGTTGACATGAAAGACTCTCCCTGTTCTGGCACAGCAGTATCTGCTTTGTCTCTGTTTCAAAGCCAGGTGTAAAAACTGTAACTTGATATTTCAATAGGTTTCTGTTTGAGGGTGTCCATCTATGGCATTGAGATCACATGGGCCTGTCTCCGAGTAGCCATGTTTGGTCTGACCTCAACATCCCCCTTTCCAGAAGGTTTTGTTTCACCTCCAGGGGGATATTTCAAAACATAACCATCTTGTAAATCTCATTGCTCATAGCATCTTTCTCTGAAGATAATTAGCCAAATATTCACATTGATCCAAAGAAGGAAATATTAAGAGTGATTGAAGGTTCAAAGTGGTGGATATTAAAGAGCGCCTTAAAGGAGAAGAAAGGGGTTACAGAAATTTAAAGAGAAACTTCCAGCTTCACGGGCTTAGTTGGATAAAGGTACAGCTGTCAATGGAGCAAAGGGAGTGTGGGATGCGCAATAGGCAAGAATACAACATAGGAGCAGGAGTAGATCATAGGGTCGTTTGAGCCTACTCCACCATTCAATACTGTCATGGTCGATCTTGAACTTCAACTCCACTTACCTGCCCGCTCCCCTTATTCCTTGATTTTATGAGGGACCAAAAATCTTTCCATACCTTAAATGTATTCAATGAGAGAGTACCTACAACCTTCTGGGGTAAAAAATTCCAAGGATTCAGAACACTTTGAGTGAAGTAAAATTCTCCTCATATCTTAAATGATTTGTCCCATGCCTAAGACTGTGTTCCTCCATGTTCTAGATTCCCTGGCCAGTAGAAGCCATCTCCTGGTGCTTACCCTGGCAAGGCCCTCCAAAATCTTGGATGTTTCAATTAGATCATCTCTCAGTCTTCTAAACTCTCGACCTCTCATCACAGCATTACCCACTCATCCCAGAAACCAATTTAGTGAACCTTCACTGTACTGGCTCCACTCCACTGTAAGTATATCCTTCCTTAAATATGCAGACCAAAGCTGCACATAGTTTCCAGATGTGGCCTCACCAAAGTCCTGAACAACTGTAGTACAATATATTTGTTTCTGTATTTTGATCCCTTTGCAATAAAGGGCAGCATGCAATTTCCCTTGCCAATTGCTTGCTGTACCTGCATGCGAACGTTCTGAGACTAGTACCCCCCGAGTATCTGTGAACATCAACATTGACAAGTTTCATACCTTTTTTTTAAATTCTGCTTTTTCTATTCTTCAGACCAAAGTGAATGACCTCACACTTCCCCACATTATACTCCATCTTCCATCTTGTCTTATCGTGTCTATATCTCTTTGTAGGTTCTCTGTCCTCCCCACACTTCGCTTTCTACCTAGCCGTGTATCTACCTATCCTTGTATCATCAGCAAACTTTGATGAAGGGACAGCAAGGAATGTACCTAAGTCACTAATCTAGATTCTAAATAGCTGAGGTGTTAGCCTGGATCCTTGCAACACTCCACTAATCACAGCCTGTCAACTAGAAAATGCCCCATTTGTGACCATTCTTTGCCTCCTACCCATTAACCAATCCTATATTCCTTGAGTCCTTGTCGAGTAAACATTTGTGTGACGTATAGAAAATGCAGGGGATTACTTAAGAAAGAAAATAGAGCAGAGAGAGGGTCTGCAAAAGCACTGGCGGGCAAAATAAAGGAAAATCCAAAGGTGTTTTGTAGGTTTATTAAGGGCAGGAGGTTGACTAGGGTAAGAATGGGGACCAACGTGACAATTTGTGTGAGGAACCGGAATATATGGGTGACTTTTTAAATGAGTAGAAGTAGAAGTAGAAGTAGAACAGTACAGCACAGGCCCTTCGGCCCTCAATGTTGTGCCGAACAATGATCACCCTACTCAAACCCACGTATCCACCCTATACCCGTAACCCAACAACCCCCCCTAACCTTTTACTTTTTAGGACACTACGGGCAATTTAGCATAGCCAATCCACCTAACCCGCACATCTTTGGACTGTGGGAGGAAACCGGAGCACCCGGAGGAAACCCACGCACACACGGGGAGGACGTGCAGACTCCACACAGGCAGTGACCCAGCCGGGAATCGAACCTGGGACCCTGGAGCTGTGAAGCATTTATGCTAACCACCATGCTACCGTGTTGCATCTGTGTTTACTATGGAGAAGGATGCTGTAGGTGTAGAAATCAGGGAGACGCATTGACTTGAATAACTTAACATTGAGAGGGAGGAAGTGTTAACAGTTGTAACTGGCCTAAGTGGGTGAATCCCTGGGGCCAGATGAGATGTATCCCAGGTTGCTGTGGGAGGCACGGGAGGAGATTGCAGCAGTTCTGACAAAAATGTTCAAATCTTCTCTGGCCACAGGAAAGGTGCCAGTGGACTAGAGGACAGCTAATGCGGTGCCATTATTCAAGAATGGAAGTAGGGACGAAGCAGGAAATTCCAGGCCAGTGAGTCAAACTTCAGTGGCAGTGAAACTACTGGAAAAAAATCGAGGGAGAAAATTGAACTCCACTTGGACGGGCAAGGAGTAACCCAGGGCAGTCAGCATGATTTTGTCAAAAGGAGATCATGTCTTAAAAATTTGATTGAATTTTTTGAGGATATCGTCTACATGGAGTTCAGCAAGGCATTTGGCAAGGTCCCAGATGGGAGGGTGGTGAAGAAAGTAAGAGCCCATGGGATCCAGGGCAATTTGGCAAATTGGATCCAAAACTGGCTTAAAGGTAGGAGGCAGAGTTGAAAATTGTGTTTGTGATTGGAAGCCTGTGTCTAGTGGTGTTCCGCAAGGATCGGTGCTGGGTCCCATGTTTTTTCTGGTATACATTAATGATCTGGATTTGAATGTAGGAGATATGGGGCGAAATTCTCCGACCCCCAGCAGGGTCGGAGAATCGCCTGGGGGCGCCTAAAATCCCGCCCCCGCCGTGGCAGAGATTCTCCGCCTCCCGGGAAGTGGCGGGGGCAGGAATCTCGCCACTCCGTTCGGAGAGGCCCCTGCGGCGATTCTCCGGCCTGGATGGGCCGAGGTCCCGCCGCTGGGAGGCCTCTCCCGCCGCCGAGGTTTAAACCACCTCTGGAACGGCGGGCTCAGCGGCGCGAGCTGGCCCCCAGGGTCCTGGGAGGGCGGGGGGGCGATCGGACCCCGGGGGGTGCACCCACGGTGGCCTGGCCCCCCGATCAGGGGCCGGGCCAGTGCCCTGGGTGCACTATGTTCTTCCACGCCCGCCACGGCCTCCACCATGGCAGAGGCAGAAGGGAACACCACATCGCGCATGCGCCGGCCGGCAAAAGCCTTTCGGCCAGCCCCGTTGCCGGGGGCGCCGGGTGTTTGCGCCGGTCTTCTGGTGCAAACCGCTCCGGTGCGGGGCTGGCCCCCAAAGGTGGGGAGAATTCCCCACCTTTGGGGAGGCGCGACCCCTGAGTGGTTGGCGCCACTCCCCTACGCCGGGACCCTCTGTCACGCCGGGTAGGGGGGAATGCCGCCCAGGATAAGCAAGTTTGCAGATGACACAAAAATTGGTGGTGTGATAAATAGTGAGGAGCAAGACCTTCGATTACAGGATGATTTAGACGGGCTGGTTTGATTGGCAAAAGAGTGGTAAATGGAATTTAACCATGAAATGTGTGAGATAATGCATTTTGGGACGTCTAAGAAGGTATACAATTAATGGTCACACCTTAGGAAGTACAGAGAATCAAAGGGGCCTTGGTGTGCAGATTCACTGATCTCTGAAGACAGCAGGACACATAGAAAAGGTGGTTAAGAAAACCTACGGCATTCTTGCCTTTATTAACCTGAGGCGTTGACTATAAGAGCAGAGAGGTTATGCTGGAGCTGTATAAAATGCTGGGTAGGCCCCAACTGGAGTACTGTGTGCTCTCCTGATCAAGAGAGACTGGATGGGTTGGAGTTGTTTTCCTTGGAGCACAGAAGACTGAGGGGGGACCTGATTAAGGTTTATAAAATTATGAGGGGCATAGGGTGGATAGGAAGATACTTTTTCCCCTTATTGGAGAGGTCAATGACCAGGGGGCATAAATTTCTCATTGCTGCGGTGAGTCCGACTGGCCTATGCTGGGTGTACAAGGATATAGTATTTACAATTCTCCAGTCCCCTGGCACCATCTCCTTCTGTATGGAAGATTCGGAGATTAAAGCTAATGCTTCCACAATTTTCACCCTTACTTCCCTCCGTATCCTTGGAGAAATCTTATCTGGTGATTAACTACGGTCAACTTTTCCAATACCTTCTTTTAAATCAATTTTCAGCCCCATCCAGTGTTTCAACTACCTCATCTTTCACTATGACAGCAGCAGCATCTTCCTTGGCACCTCACTCAGCTGTGTCCTCTTCCTCCATGGATTATAGTCATTCTGCTGGAATGGGAAAACACTTGGCAGATGAAATTTAATGAAGGGATGCGTCAAGTGGTGCCTTTTGGTCAGAGAATGAATGGAAATATAAACTGAAGTGAACAATACTAAACCGGGTGCAGGGACAGAGCAACTTGCAGGCATCCTTTGCAGTACCTACAAAACCTGCGATCCTCTGTGCTACCGTGGGCAGCACAGTAGCACAGTGATTAGCACAGGTGCTTCATAGCTCCAGGGTCCCAGATTCGATTCCCGCCTTGGGTCACTGTCTGTGTGGAGTCTGCACGTCCTCCGCATGGGTCTGCATGAGCTACATGGGTTTCCTCCGGGTGCTCCGGTTTCCTCTCACAGTCCAAAGTTGTGCAGGTTAGTTTGGTTGCCCATGCTAAATTGCCCTGAGTGTCCCAAAAAAGGTTAGGTGGGGTTACTGGGTTACGGGGATGAGGTGGAGGCGTGGGCTTAAGTGGGGTGCTCTTTCCAAGAGTTGGTGCAGACTTGATGGGCCGAATGGCCTGCTTCTGCACTGTAAAGTCTATGATGATTTTACCAAGAGAAGATCAAGGGCATCAGATGCATTGGGCCACAACATGCAAGTCACCCTTTCCTTGGAGAAGAGAATGTTGAATGGAGATTTTATAGTCATATTCAAAAATCAGGAGAGATCGACCTAGAGTGGATAGAGAATGGGCGGTTATCACAGTGGTTATCACAGTTGCTTCACAGCGCCAGGGCCCCAGGTTCGATTCCCACTTGGGTCACAATCTGCAGAGTCTGCACGTTCTCCCCGTGCCTGCGTGGGTTTCCTCCGGGTGCTCCGGTTTCCTTCCACAAATCCCGAAAGACGTGCTTGTTAGGTGAATTGGACATTCTGAATTCTCCCTCTGTGTACCCGAACAGGCGCCGGAGTGTGGCGACTGGGGGATTTTCACAGTAACTTCACCCAGAACTCGCCTTGTATTTCTCCTCTATCACTAATAAATTGCTTACTAGCATGTCATTCCCCTCAAGTCACTTGTTCTTAACCCCTCTCAATCAGGCTCAGACACTTCCCATTTGGTACCCACTACTAAGTGGCATGGTAGCACAGTGGTTAGCACTGTTGCCTCACAACGGCAGGGATCCGGGTTCAACTCACGACTTGGGTGTCTGTCTGTGCAGAGTCTGAATTCTCCCTCTGTGTACCCGGACAGGCGCCGGAGTGTGGCGACTGGGGGATTTTCACAGTAACTCCATTGCAGTGTTAATGTAAGCCTACTTGTGACAATAATAAAGATTATTATTATAAGAAGTGTTTCCATTGTCAGGCGTTTGGTATGTGGAAGCAAAATAAGAGCTAATTTGACTCCTGTGAAGTATTACTCATCAGAATTTGACAGAAAATATGTTTTACTGGAATATATTTCGATTGTATGTCATGTGTGTGTATAATTTGTAACAAGTG
Source organism: Scyliorhinus canicula (assembly GCF_902713615.1). NCBI lineage: Eukaryota > Metazoa > Chordata > Chondrichthyes > Carcharhiniformes > Scyliorhinidae > Scyliorhinus > Scyliorhinus canicula. The sequence continues at coordinate 23,168,824 of NC_052149.1, forward strand.
GAATAATCCAGAAGTCCTGGTTTGTATGACAGCATCAGCTGAATGCTGGGAAACTAGAATCATTCTCTGATGACTCATTTGCTAAGTGGACTGCACGGTGTGGAATGGAAAAATACAGATCAGTAAAGGCCCAATTCCATTCCTCAATCATTGCTGAGTTGGTTAATCAAATGTTGCAATTAACACGTTTTGAGGTAAGGAGCGGCAACATCGAAGTTTCAGCACCAAATCAAGATCCACGAGGGCTCCAGCTCTGAATGGCTATCCAGTGACATCTGCTGGAAAACAGATGTGAGACTGGGGTGCGGCATGGCTATGAGGATGGAGTATTATCTATGGGCTCGCAATGTCTGATCACTTTGCAGGTGGCGGAGGAGTAAGATGGGAGGTAAAATGAGATGGAACTGTTTATGAGAATCTTGGAAGACTAAGAGAAGAGGTGAAAAAAACTAAGAATTGCCATTTGTTGTATTTGTATTTTTTGATTGCGAATTAATCTTTAGAGAAAAGGGAAGTTAACTTGTTGCCATCTAAGTTGCAATATATTAAACATTTAAGTTGGTGTTATTTCAAACACCCTGCCACACAAATTATTTTGAGCAAGATAGAAAATTATCGATCGATAGGACACCTAGGAGTGATGCTAATCGCCTACCCAAACCCCCCCCCCCCCCCCCCCCCCCCACACCCACACCCACACGCACCCATACCCACACACCCACACCCACACACACAAGATCCATTGGCTGCCCCAAGGAGTTATACAGTCCAGCAGCATCTGGTGCATTAAACACTTCAGCTTTGCCCAGTTTTGGCCACATGATGGAGACAATGAACAATACATGTTTGTGTGTTTCTCTCAAATTTATTTTGTGTGTTTAATGTTTAAAACTTTATGTAATTTGTACATAGTATTTTTGACTAAAATGCATTGACGTACCCTACCAACAGCAGTGAAAGATTAGATTTTCTGAGGGTTTAGCAGGTGTTGCTTAACTTTTTCAAATGTGCTTTTCCCTCTTTGTTGGAAAGGGGAGAGTTGCATTTACATAGCAACTTGTTTGGCCTCAGGACATCACAATCTGGGGAGTCAGTGGCATTGTTGCTTGACGAGTAATCCAGAGACCCAGGATGATGATGCTCTGGGGAACCAGGGTTCCAATCCCACCAGAGCAGATGGTAAAATTTGAATTCAATAATAATCTGGAAATAAAAGTCCAATGATGATCTTGTTGATTGTCATAGAAATCCATCTGGTTCACTAATGTACTTTAGGGAAGGAAATTCACCCTTTACCGGTCTGGCCTATATATATGACTCCAAATCCACAGCAATGTGGTTGATTCTTAAATGCCCTCAGGGAATGGGCAAGAAAGGCTGGCCCAGCCAGCAACACCCACATCCCATGAATAAGTAAAAAGAATGCACTTTACAGTTAATAGAGTACTTTTTGAACCATCATCACTGTTGTAATGTTGGTCCAGGACAAATCCTCTCCACTAATTCCTTCATGAAGATCTGTTCTGCTAAATGTACAGCAGGGTTAGCTTTTTGATTTGCTGTTCGATTGCTATTCGAATCTGCATTTATTGACATTTCAATGTGACATTATGTTGTTCACTAATTATCTGTAATCCATCAAGCCTTATTTACATTCTGCTGAATCGTCCTCTAATGTTTTAACAATAGCATAATTTGTACAAGTAAGTGTGAATATAACCACATTCTTGCTGTTGAATGTGTTAGTATAAAAGTTTTAAAAAAAATTTAGAATGCCCAATTATTTTTTTTTCCCAATTAAAGGACAATTAGCGTGGTCAATCCACCTACATGCATACCTTTGGGTTGTAGGGTTGAGACCCACGCAGATTCTGGGAGAATGTACAAACTCCACATGGACAGTGACCCAGAGCCGGGATTGAACCCGAGTCCTCGGCGTCATGAGGCAGCAGTGCTAATCACTGCACCACCATGCTGCCCTGTAAAATTTAACACTTTTGGGAAAGGCAAGGATTTTCTGAAGGGTAAATGCATGTGATTACGCTGTTGGACCACCCAGACCAGGCCAACCTCCACAGGCTTGATCCCAGGGGTGTGCTGGCCTATCTACTCTCTGTCAGAGCAGGCCTTCACATCCTTCAATAAAGAAGGGGAAAGAATTGGCCACGGTTCCTGCTCCTAATTGTTATCTGGTTGTCTGTGCTATGTACAATGTTGATGAACAAAAATGTGAGGCAATTCCTCTTTTACAAGTCAGGAGGGACTGTGACTGAAATGCTGACATGAGATCAGTTAGGTCAGCAGGCATCAGTAATTGAATTGGAAATCTTCCTATTCTCTTGGGCACTGAGACCGAAGTGTAACCTTTGAGCAATCAGGATGGTTATGTTATATTTTTACTATGCATGTCTCATGGAAACAAATGTTTTGTGAGATCGGGTTAATTTTCCAACATGATGCACTTTCCCCTTTGGTGTACTTGTTCAAATTGTCACAAATAAGTGAAGCAACACGTTCATTCCATGCCCATGTAATATGAAACACAAATAATTCTGCTGTCGATGAATCAACTTGTCCTCGAGCGATAGATTGCTGCACTGCCCTGTGCATAAACACTATTCCATTCAATTAGCTGGGATCAGATTTGCAACTAAGAATGATTTTCAGTTTCATAAAAGTAGCTTTTGGAGTTCAATGCGTTTAAAGAGAAACATGCTTCACAACTCCAGGGTCCCAGGTTCGATTCCCGGCTGGGTCACTGTCTGTGTGGAGTCTGCACGTCCTCCTCGTGTGCGCGTGGGTTTCCTCCGGGTGCTCCGGTTTCCTCCCACAGTCCAAAGATGTGCAGGTTAGGTGGATTGGCCATGCTAAATTGCCCGTAGTGTAAGGTTAATGGGGGGATTGTTGGGTTACGGGTATGCGGGTTACGTGGGTTTAAGTGGGGTGATCATTGTTCGGCACAACATCGAGGGCCGAAGGGCCTGTTCTGTGCTGTACTGTTCTATGTTCTATGTTCTATGGAACTTATGAACGAAAAACAACCAATACCTTGACTTTCAAACCACACCGACCATAGTAGCAGAATGCTTGTTTGGTTTGACTGAAATTCTTTAGCTTCTATTTTAACAGAAGCTTTAACCACTTATTTTAAAGGCACTAATACCTCTGCAATATTTAACTCTCACAAGCCTATTTCACCCAGAATGCGGCAGGTCTTATTGCACCCAGTTCAAGCTCCTATTCGAATCCACTTGTGTGCAACAAATAGCACCTGGGCAAGCAATAGTTTTTGTCCTGACTGAGTATTGAGACAGTGGGATATTAAAGGGTGTAATCTGATATTGCGGCATAATTTTAAATCCTAGAAGCCTTACTTCTGTTGTGGGCAAAGTCTTGGAAAGGTTTATAAGAGATAGGATGTATAATCATCTGGAAAGGAATAATTTGATTAGAGGTAGTTAACATGGTTTTGTGAAGGGTAGGTCGTGCCTCACAAACCTTATTGAGTCCTTCGAGTAGGTGACCAAACAGGTGGATGAGGGTAAAGCAGTTGATGTGGTGTATATGGATTTCAGTAAAGCGTTTGATAAGGTTCCCCACGGTAGGCTATTGCAGAAAATACAGAGGCATGGGATTCAGGGTGAATTAGCAGTTTGGATCAGAAATTGGCTAGCTGATAGAAGACAAAGGGTGGTGGTTGATGGGAAATGTTCAGACTGGTGTCCAGTTACTAGTGGTGTGCCACAAGGATCTGTTTTGGGGCGGCTGCTGTTTGTCATTTTTATAAATGACCTGGAGGAGGGCGTAGAAGGATGGGTGAGTAAATTGGCAGATGACACTAAAGGCCGTGGAGTTGTGGACAGTGCAGAAGGATGTTACAAGTTAATAAGTTAATAAGTTATAAACTGCAGAACTGGGCTGACAGGTGGCAAATGGAGTTTAATGCAGAAAAGTGTGAGGTGATTCATTTTGGAAGGAATAACAGGAAGACAGAGTACTGGGCTAATGGTAAGATTCTTGGTAGTGTGGATTGATGGAACCATTAATTCACCAGACCAGTGTTTCCGATATGAATCTAGGCTTTAATCGACTTACTTCAGAGCCAGCCTGTTACCCGTTGATGAACTCTTAGTGAACTCAGGCTGACTCTGGACAAGGGTATTTATACAGCTGCACTAGGGGGAGGAGTCGTGGGCGGAGCCAAGGGTGGAGCCCAGTACAAGTTCCTGAGTACTCCCAGCGCTACTCCCCCTAGTGGTAGGATAGCGCTACTGCGCTTACAAAGACAGTGTGAATTAACATATATACATCTATATATTACATTCACCACATGGACGAGCAAAGAGATCTTGGTGTCCATGTCCATAGATCCCTGAAAGTTGCCACCCAGGTTGAGAGGGTTGTTAAGAAGGCGTACGGTGTTGCTGCTGTTCGTTGCGGATCCGGCGGGGGGGATGCCAGAGGTGCTGAAGATACTTGGGGAGTTTGGGGACTTTTCGGGCTAAAGCTCAACGTGGGGAAGAGTGAGCTGTTTGTGCTGCACCCGGGGGGCCAGGAGAGGGAGATAGGAGAGCTCCTGTTGAAGAGGGCAATGAGGAGCTTTAGATATCTTGGGGTCCAGATAACTAGGAGCTGGGGGGCCCTGCTTAGGCTAAATTTTTTGAGGTTTGTGGAGCAGATGGAGGAGCAGTTTAAGAGGTGGGACACGTTGCCACTCTCATTGGCGGGGAGGGTCCAGTCAGTTAAGATGACAGTGCTCCCGAGGTTCTTGTTTCTCTTCCAGTGCCTCCCCATTTTGATCCCGAAGGCTTTTTTTAGGAGGGTTAACAGGAGTATTCTGGGGTTCGTGTGGGCGCGCAAGACCCCGAGGGTGAGGAGGGTATTCCTGGAACGAGGTAGGCGGGTTGGCGTTACCCAACTTGTGTGGATACTACTGGGCTGCGAATGTGGCAATGATCCGTAGGTGGGTGATGGAGGGGGGAGGGTGCTGCATGGAAGAGGATGGAGGCGGCATCCTGTGTGGGAACGACTTTGGAGGCACTGGCGACGGCCCCGCTCCCACTCCCCCCGGCAAGGTATTCTACGAGCCCAGTAGTGATGGCTTCCCTCAAAATTTGGGGACAATGGAGGCGACACAGGGGGGGAAGTGAAGGCCTCAGTGTGGGCCCCAATACGGGGAAATCACTGGTTTGCACCAGGGAGAATAGATGGTGGTTTTTTGAGTTGGCATAGGGCAGGCACCAGGATGATGGGGGACCTTTTCCTCGACAGGAAGTTTGCGAGTTTAGAGGAGTTGGTGGGGAAGTGGGAACAATTTTAGATATATGCAAATCAGGGCATTTGTTAAGCGGCAGGTGGCGGAGTTTCTGCTACTGCCGCCTAGGGGGGTGCAGGATAGGGTACTCTCGGGGACGTGGGTCAGTGAGGGTAGGATCTCGGCAATTTATCAGGTGATGCAGGAGGAGGAGTTGGCCTCTATGGGGGAACTGAAAGCGAAGTGGGAGGTGGAGCTAGGGGAGGAGATCAACAAGGAGACGTGGGCGGACGCACTGGGGAGGGTGAATTCCTTCTCTTCTTGCGCACGGCTCAGCTTGATTCAGCTGAAAGTGCTGCATAGGGCGCACATGACTGGGGCCAGGATGAGCCGGTTCTTTGGGGGAGAGGACAGATGTGGGAGGTGCTCGGGGGGCCCGGCAAACCATACCCACATGTTCTGGGCGTGTCCGGCGTTGGAGGGATTCTGGAAGGGGGTGGTGGGGACCTTGTCCAGGGTGGTCGGTTCCAGAGTGGAACCGGGCTGGGGGCTCGCGATCTTTGGGGTAGCATCGGAGCCGGGAGTGCAGGAGGCGAGAGAGGCCAGCATTCTGGCCTTTGCGTCTCTAGTAGCCCGGCGTAGGATTATTTTGCAGTGGAGGGATACGCGGCCCCCGAGCCCGGAAGCCTGGGTTAACGACATGGCCGGGTTCATCAGGCTGGAGAAGGTCAAGTTTGCCCTGAGGGGGTAGGTACAAGGGTTCTTCTGGCGGTGGCAGCCCTTTCTCGATCTTCTGGCGGAGCGTTAGAGGGTGGTCAACTTCAGCAGCAACCCGGGGGGGGGGGGGGGGGGGGGGGGGGGGGTTAGGGATCTGTCAAAACAGTTTTTGCGACTGTTTGTCTGCTACTTTTTTGCTTTTTGTATTGTTATTAATTTATTGCCTTGTATTGGGGGTGGGGGTCGGGGGGGGGGGTGTTTTTCCTGTTTATTTTTGTATTCTGTTTATTTTATTGTTGGGAGAAAATGTGTTGTTGAAAAATTTGAATAAAAATTATTTATTTTTTTAAAAAAGAAGGCGTACGGTGTGTTAGCTTTTATTGGTGGAAAAATTGAGTTTCGGAGCCATGAGGTCATGTTGCAGTTGTACAAAACTCTGGTGTGGCCGCATTTGGAGTATTGCGTGTAGTTCTGGTCGCCGCATTATAGGAAGGATGTGGAAGCATTGGAAAGGGTACAGAGGAGATTTACAAGGATGTTGCCTGGTATGGAGGGAAGATCTTACGAGGAAAGGCTGAAGGACTTGAGGCTGTTTTCGTTAGAGAAAAGTTAAAAGGTAACTTAATTGAGGCATACAAGATGATCAGAGGATTAGATAGGGTGGACATTGAGAGCCTTTTTCCTTGGATGGTGATGTCCAGCACGAGGGGACAGAGCTTTAAATTGAGGGGAGATAGATATAGGACAGATGTCAGAGGTAGGTTCTTTACTCAGAGAGTAATAAGGGTGTGGAATGCTCTGCCTGCAACAGTAGTAGACTCGCCAACAAGGGCATTCAAATGGTCATTGGATAGGCATATGGACGATAAGGGAATAGTGTCGATGGGCTTTAGAGTGTTTTCACAGATCGGCGCAACATCGAGGGCCGAAGGGCCTGTACTGCGCTGTAGTGTTCTATGTCCTAATACTATCAACCCTATAAGTCTTGAAATCACTCCCTTTCTGTGACTGGTAACCACACTCGCCACAGTTGCCTTCCCTTTGGCGGGATTGAGTGGTGAAAGTAGCACCTTAGAATCAGCCTGTCCCAATCTTACTGTGTTACCCCGGCCCCAAACTACTGAAGAAACAATCAGATACATAATGAAAATGGGGATGGTAGGATCTCACTGGATAGATGAAGAAAGATGGGCCAAATGGTCTTCTGCATCCATAATTCTCTTGTTTTTTTCTTGAAAAAACATTTTATTAGGGTTTTATTTAATAGAATTTATAGTGCAGAAGGAGGCCATTCAGCCCATCGAGTCTGTACCGGCTTTTGGAAAGAGCACCCTACCCAAGGTCAACACCTCCACCCTATCCCCATAACCCAGAAACCCCACCCAACACTAAGGGCAATTTATCATGTCCAATCCACCTAACCTGCGCATCTTTGGACTGTGGGAGGAAACCGGAGCACCCGGAGGAAACCTACGCACACACTGGGAGGTTGTGCAGACTCCGCACAGACAGTGACCCAAGCCGGAATTGAACCTGGGACCCTGGAGCTGTGAAGCGATTGTGCTATCCACAATGCTACCGTGCTGTGTAACAATAATTGTAACATAAACATGGTACATAGAACATTTCCCTCCCTATCCCATTCTTCGCACCCCAAACAATGAAACAACAGCCCAACACGCCCCCCCCCCCCCCCCCCCCCCCCCCCGGCTAGATTTCTGCCTCTGCTGACTTTTTAATTTTCTCCGAGAAAGTCGACAAACGGCTGCCACCCCCGGACGAACCCGAACATTGACCCTCTTGGGGCAAACTTTATTTCCTCGAGACTGAGAAACCCAGCCATGTCACTAAGGTCTCTAGTTTTGGGGGCTTCGAGTCCCTCCACATTAACTGAATCCTCCGGGCTACCAGGGAGGCAAAGGCCAAAACTTCAGCCTCTCTCGCCCCCTGGACTCCCGGCTCTCCCGACACTCCAAAGATCGCCACCTCTGGACTTGGCACCACCTGTGTTTTAAGTACTGTGGACATAGTCTTGGCAAAACCCTGCCAAAACCCTCTAAGCTTTGGGCATGCCCAAAACATGTGGACATGATTTGCTGGACATAATTCTATTGTGATATAGAACATAAAACATAGAACATACAGTGCAGAAGGAGGCTATTCGGCCCATCGAGTCTGCGCCGACCCACTTAAGCCCTCACTTCCACCCTATCCCCGTAACCCAATAACCCCCCCTAACCTTTTTGATCACTAAGGGCAATTTATCATGGCCAATCTACCTAACCTTCACGTCTTTGGACTGTGGGAGGAAATCAGAGCACCCAGAGGAAACCCGCACAGACACGGGAGAACATGAGACCCGCACAGACAGTGACTCAGCAGAGAATTGAACCTGGGACCCTGGCGCTGTGAAGTCACAATGCTATCCACTTGTGCTACCGTGCTGCCCACTACACACAACAATTTGGTGTATACTTATGGCGCATGCTTTCATGGACAATTTGTGTGTATAAGTTTGGAATTGGAACCTTTAGGACAGAATGTACAACCTTTAAAATAGGAACTGAATTACCAACATGCCCTGGTTCAGTTACGTGAGTTTTTAAAAATCATTTAAATATTATTTGTGGTTTATTGTGTTATTCTGTGTCGCAGGTCTGTGAGGGTGTGTGTGTATGTGTCATAATTTAATGAAACTGAAGACAGTTGGGCAGCAAGGTTTAGAACATCAAAGGAACTAGGTGTTAAAGACAGCTACTTGAAGTGTATGGGACTGAATTTGATGTGCTACAGGTAATTGTTTTTTAGTTAAGGAGCAATTTAGCATGACCAATCCACCTACCCTGCACATCTTTGGGTTGTGGAGGTGAGACCCATGCAGACACGGGGAGAATGTGCAAACTCCACACGGACAGTGACCCAGAGCCGGGATCCAACCCGGGTCCTCTGCTCAACGAGGCAGCAGTGCTAACCACCACGCTATCATGCCCCCCCCCCATACAGATCATGGGTAGCAATTTGCATTAGGAGATAAAGAAGGTTTGTTGTGCTTGATTGTTACATTTCAAAGGGAGCTGAATAGAAGTTTACAGCTTAGAAAAATGAATAATTAAATGAATAAGACAAAGTTATTCAATTTTAGTTCACCCGGGAGTCGTGGCCATAAGGAGAACATAAAATGTTTTTATTTTCTGGAAAAGGTAAATTTCAAAGAAGGATGAGGACTATAGGAAAAGTTGAAAGAGAACAACATTCTTAAAGAGAGAGAGGTAGGGAGCTGTGCTGAGGATTGCAACGGGATCTTGATCAATTGGGCCAGTGGGCCGATGAATGGCAGATGGAGTTTAATTTAGATAAATGTGAGGTGATGCATTTTGGTAGATCAAATCAGGGCAGTGCCTACTCAGTTAATGGTAGGGAGTTGGGGAGAATTATAGAACAACGGGATCTAGGAGTACAGGTTTATAGCTCCTTGAAAGTGGAGTCACAGATGGACAGGGTGGTGAAGAAGGCATTCAGCATGCTTGGTTTCATTGGTCAGAACATTGAATACAGGAGTTGGGACGCCTTGCTGAAGTTGTACATGACATTAGTAAGGCCACACTTGGAATACTGTGTACTGTTCTGGTCATATATTCCTTGCCTTTTCCTCCAGGGTAGCCAGATATGTAATGTTGACAAAGAATATAAAAATAAGAAATTTGAATCAAAACAAATTTATTTTACATTACTAACTTTGATTAGGTTCGCACACTTTACTGAGTAACAGATACTAAACTAGTAATACCGAATCTGTAGTACAGTAATCAATATTCTATCTAACTAATAAACTACACTATGACTTGACCTTGTGCTATATCTCTACAATCAATTCTCACTCTGTTCTCATCATATTCTCTTCAGCTTCTCCCAGAATTCCTCGAAATGCTGTCTTATAGAGTGAATTAGTAGCACCATCTAGTGTTTGATTTACACATAGTTTCAGATGTTACCCCTTTACAACACTGGCGCTATACATATCATTACATCTATTATAGAAAGAATATTATTAAACTAGACAGTGTGCAGAAAAGATTTACTAAGTTGCTATCAGGACTTAAAGGTTTGAATTATAAGGAGAGGTTTGATAAACTGGGACTTTTTTTAAAAACTGTGTAAATGTAATATTGTGTGTTTAAGTTTTCTTTTATCTTGTTCATATAAATGTTTTAATTTAAAATCTCCAATAGTCTTACTGGAATGTGTGGCCCCTGACTTAACACATATCATCTAGTAGCAAAATACAAATAGTGCCAGGGTGGCAGTGCCAAGATGCCCATGCTGCAGAGGGAGGGCCAGGTGGCCACCCTGCGCTGTATTTGGCCACCGAGGGGCCTCCGATAGCCCAGGAGACCCCCACCCCCATCCCGGCTGTGACCTCGCTGGGGAGGCTGGTGGATCCCGGGTGGCCAGTGGATATTGGGTAAGTTTGCTGAAGTCAGTTTTAAACTGACTTTGCGCGCCGTTTGGTCCTGCCCCTTTTGGGTGTGCTCCAGATTCCGATGCCTCGCGGGTCTTGGATGAATCCCATGAAGGCTGTCGGGAAACCCACTGGAGGCCTCTCCCGTGATGCACCGTGCTCGAGCGAGAGCCCAACGTGGCCGGTGGATTGCATCCATGTTTTCCTTGGAGATTTGGTTTGCATAGCTCTTACCACTGCTGGATTATAACAATTGTGCTCCTATTCGCTAATACTGCTTCATTCTGGGCGTGATCTCCCCAAAAAGGAACAAACTCCCCGAGCGAGTGTGTTTAGCCGCGTGTTTCCTGGCACTCGCAATGCCAAGAACTCATGACTGTTCAATGTGATGCGTTTGAAGAAGGAGCCTGAAGGGACAAGCGTGGCCCAGGTCTCACATAGTTCTGTTTTTTTTACAACGGGGAGCACCACTCACCGAAACTCCCCATTTGTATCGAAAAGTGATCTCCATGGCCCCCAAAAGAATCTCTGACCTTGACAGTGCCCCTGCCAGCTGGCAGTGCCACCTACACACCTTGGCAATGCCAGGCTGGCACCCAGGTGTCACCAGCAGTGCCAGGGAACTACCCTGCCTATAGAACATGCAGTTGGGGGCCTCCAATACTTTTGGACACCCCTCCCCCCGGCCCGGCCCCGCCCCGCCCGGCCCGCTTGCTGTTCTCCTCCGGTCCCTGGTTGTGAGGACCAGTACCAAACGCGCTCTCCCAAATTCCCCGAGGGGAAGGGATTGAATCCCAAAGCCTTGGGTACCTTGGGAATCTGCACATTAAAGTGAAGCTTACTGCCTCGCTCTAATATGCAGATTTGCCAAAAACTGACCCCGCCCATTGTGGGCAGGATTTCCCTTGCTAAGTCTCACAATCGCGTTGAATCTCGCGGGGCGTTGCAAACCGATCCTGGGAGTGGGGGCTCCCGGCTTTCACTAGCCACGCTGTGCCACGGTGAGCTGCTTTTCCGCCGCAGCGTGTCCGGAGGATCGCCCCCTCCGTCTCCATTCCCCTGTGCAATGCCATGAGAGTTCAACTGCTCATCAGAAAAAAAAACCAGGCATCAACAATTGGTCTTTGTAAAGAAATGGTGCAATTTTACTGGATCATGTTAATACACTTTCTGCACTGTAACTCTGCAGTACTGCATAAAATATCATATGTAATCGTCTTCATTTTTACAGAGCTCTATTTACACATTCTGGTTTGATATTACAGTAAGAAAATATATTAAATGGCCGAAACCTTCAGACAAAAGAGATTACCTTCTTATTTGATATTTACAATGACCAACATTTAAACAAACATCACCTGACCATTTATCCCTCTGCAAGCTGACAACATTCAGACTCAGGCAGGGTGTGGATTACAGCCTGGGGACAGCAACAAGGTCGCTCCACCTCGTCTCCTACAATTGTCCTCAATATCTCCGCTAAATGAAATCTCCCATCGCTACGATATTTCAAAGAATCATCATAAGGGGACAATAACATTCCAGGAGTGCTCCCAGACTCTCCACTATCGTTAGTTACATTTAAGAATTCACCAGGAATGTTTGAACTTGTGCAAGCAGAAGCGACTGATCGAGTGCTAGGCAGCGAGTAGGTAAAACACTGATATGTGGACATGGGACTGTTTCTTGATTATGGGTGAATATAGAGTGAAGTGTGCTCTTACAACCTTCCAGGCTGTATTCCCAGCGATTTCTAGTGCTCCAGATGCCGAGGTGGTGGTTCAAGTTTTCGTGACAGAGCTGTCAAAATCATCATGAACTTTTCATATCGTTCGCTCTGATTAACTTGTGCCCCTTTGCTTCCCCACAGCAGCCTCATTGCAAACTCAGTCCGAAATGTCTCCAGCAGTTCTTCATCTGACTCGAAACCTAAGCGGAAAGGAATAGGAAATCTCAGAAACGTACTGTTCTCAAGAGACGATAGCAAACAGAATAGTGGGCATAACAACGCTGGAGCCATTCATGATGCAGTTGATTAATGTAAAGGGGCCGAAAGGTTTCTGTGGACGGACAAGCTGCAATCACTCAACCTTCCTCATTAAGAAAGAGTTTTATGAGTGGGGCATCTTGTAGTGTCCTCCATTAGTTAGATTCGTTCGTACACATTCCGGCTTTACAATCTTTGGCCCACAAAGCTGCTGCAGTGTGAGTTAATAATTACACGGTGATGGAATCAAGGCACTTTGACCCATCGTGAACAAAGGGACAGACAATATAACCCCCTTAACCAATGAGGTTTAAAGGATTAGAAAATAAACAGATGAAGGGCTGAGGAGGAGTGTGAATTAACAGTCAAATCAGTTACAGAAAGAAAAATAAGGAGAGAGAAAGAAAGTTTGGATTGAGACAAAAGAGAAAAGAAAAAGATTACAAAAATGCATATTTGGCACAGCTGAAAGGAATGAGCCTCCACATTTGTAATTTTTACTTTCAGGACCAGGGGGCTAATTGGCAGCAACTCCATGAAATTACCCATGCAGGTTCAGGCCGAGATGTTGTGGATGGTGAGGCTAATGATGAAGCTGCACAAACTGGGCAGAAACATGCAGTGGCTCACAGTTCAAAGGGTAGCTCTTACTCGCCACAGGTTGCTGGATTTCTGTATTAACAAGGGCACGTGACCTTTCAGCAAAATCTGGAATCGGGTTCCTGCTTTTGTAAAGTTATGAGATGTGAATATCTCAGGCAAGCCAGTATTTATTGCCCATCCCTAAATACCTAGGGAAGGTTGTGGTGGGCCATCCTCTTGAACCACTGCGGTTCATGTGGTTCAGGTGCAATGATTGTTTTGGTACAACTCAGTGGCACACTAGGCCATTGTAGAGGGCGGTTAAGAATCAATCACGTTGTATGGAGTCACATGTAGACCAGAGCAGGTAAGGATGACAGATTTACGTCCCGAAAGGCTTTAGTGAAGCGATGGGGTTCTAACGACATTCAATGGTCACCGTTACCATGACTAGCTTTATAATCTCATATTTATTTATTAATTAAATCCCACCAGCTACCGTGGTGGGAATTGAACTTGTTTACCAAAGCACTGGCCTCGGCCTCTGGATTATGAATGCAGTAACATTATTGGTGCACCACCATCCCTATACAGTACTGATGCACAAAAATACTGATTGTTTTCCAGATAGCCTACTACAGAAGTCAGCAGCTGGCCCAGCCATTTCCAGTGTCGATTAGAATGGATTTGTAGGAGAAACTACAGTATTGGTAAAGGAGTCTAACTTCACAGTTGCAATGATGTTGCTCATCAACGGCCCATTCAGCAACTGCTCGGTAATTCTTTCACACTCGTGTCAAGCTGCTCGCAGAATAAATAGTTCGACAGAATGTGCCTGGAGAGCTGGATCATGCTAGTTGCTGAGGAAAGCATGATGCTAACCTTTTGCTTTATCACAGCCATTGAGAATACAGCAACTCCAGAACGGTCTTTGTGCAGCACACAATCAAACTAATAATGCTACAAATGCATTCAGCTTCACCAGCGCCAGGTTAGAATTCTCCTGGTTTGGACTCAAAGCAGCTGACTGAATACTTTCCTCCCGCTTGTGCGGCGTATCCTCACCTGCAAGTATCCGTTCTGCATTAGTTTTGTACATAGCAGTGTTGTACGCAAAGCAACGTGCATTTTCCAGATGTTTGAGCATTATATCACAGCCCTGGTCAATGCTTTCCCACAACTCAGTGGCTTCAAAGGTAACAAACTCCCGCTCCATCAGAGTAATGAGAGGCATGAGGTGGGGAATTGTTATCTTGCTGAAAGGGACCTCCTCTATCAGAATAAACAGAGGCAAGAATAAAACGTCAACATGGCAGATTATGGCAAGATGTTAAAGAACAGATACCTTCAACAATAATTACAATTCCACTTCATTCTGCCTGTGATTATGCAGAAGATTCTCCCACAACACTAAGCAATTTTTAAATTTGTTTTAAGAATAAATAATTGAAATATCTTTCCCCCTCTATAACCATCTCCAAAGACACTGATTACTGTCGAGGTTCTGAGAGTGCTGGGCCATGTTGGGAACCTCATCGAGCACCTAATGTCCATACATACACCCTTTCTAATGCTAATTAGGGATGGGAATGCTGGTTTACTTTTCTCCCATTCTTACTTGGCCAAGGAAAACTGAAGCTAATTTTACCAGCTTAACTGCTGCCCTGGATCAAATAATCTATTTTGATGCAATCCAGGAGGAATCAGTCAGGTGTGAAAACTTGATTAAGAATTGTTTACATTTATAGATTGAGCAGTGCTGACATTTATTGCCCATCTGTAAGTGCCCTGGAGATGGTGGCGAGCCACCTTCTGTAACCACTGCTGCCCGTGTGGTCTCCGTAAACTCAGTGCAGGAAGCGAGTTCCAAGATCTTGACCCAGTGACGATGAAGAAGCAGAAATCCAGTTGCAAGTCTTAGAGGGGAACTTACAGCTGGTGGTGTTGCCATTCTCTGCTGCTCTTGTGCTTCTAGGTGGTAGAAGTCACAGGTTTTAGGGTGGCGCAGTGGTTAGCACTGCTGCCTCACGGCCCCCGAAGACCCAGGTTCGATCCCAGCCCTGGGTCGCAGTCCGTGTGGAGTTTGACATTCTCCCCGTGTCTGCGTGGGTCTCATCCCCGCACCCCAAAATGATGTGTAGGGTAGATGAATTAGCCAGGCTAAATTGCCCCTTAATTGGAAAAAAAGAATTGGGTACTCTAAATTTATTATTTAAAATGAAGAATGGACGGTGCTGTCAGTGAAGCCTTGGTGAATTGATGCAAAGCATTTTGTAGACGGTACACACTGCTGTCAGTGTCCCGGTGGTGGAGGGAGTAAATGTTTAAATAATGGATGGGGTCCCGATCAAGCGGGCTGCTTTGTTCTGGTTGGTGTCAAGTTGCTCGAGTGTTGTTGGATAGGCACTCGTCCAGGCAACTGGAGGGTATTCCACCCCACTCCTGACCAGTAGATGGAGGAAGGGCTTTGGGAACAGTTTTATGTAACATCTTCATGACCACGGCACAGTCCAACGTGGTTTACAGCTAATGAAATACTTTCGAAGTGTCGGCACTAGTGTCGAAGTGTTGTAGCTAATTTGTGCACAGCAAGCTCCCAATCACAGCAATGTGATAATGACCAGGCAATCTGTTTTTGTGACACTGATAGATAAATATTGGCCAAGACTCGGAGGATAATGGCCCTGCTCTTAGAAATAGTGCCTTGGGATCTTTTATATTCATCTTAATGGTATATGGTGTCTCGGTTTAACGTTGGCACCTCTGACCACACAGCACTCCCTCAGTACTGCATTGCAGAGTCAACCTCGATTGTTGTGCTCAAGTGGGACTTGAACCCACAACTCTGTGGCTCAGAGGCGAGTGTGCTAAACGTAAGATGACATTATGAACTAAGCCACCTGTAGTGTATTCCCTTTCCGAATAAATGAAGTGCTGCTTCCTCGGTGAACTATCCTTACCTCGTCCCTCGTTTAAAGCTTTGATGCAAGGTTTAAGTGTCTTCTCATAAACAATGGCACTTTCAGTATATTGGCGCCGCAGTACAGTCCAAGTATCTTCTAACCGTGTAATCTGTGCAGGTACGAAAAGTCACATTAGAAGAATGTTCCTGCTCAACGAACCATCTACTCATTTGACCCCCGTTGCAGTGACCCCTCGGTTCAGATTCATATCCAGTATCTTTTGCCATTGACCTTTCGATAGGTACCAGCTTGTGTGGCAGGCACAGAATCGGGCAATGGAACTAGATGGTGTCCTCACCACATTAGCAGATTCTGCCAACGCAGATAGCAATCCGAATGGGAAGCTTCCCTCGGCAGTCACCATGACTCTCTCCAGGCTGAATTTCCTCCCCTCACACAGGAGTGCGGAAGCTATTTGAGGAATCTCCATGAATTGAATGCAATCAGCTAAAACCAGAACAAACCTGGGGTCTTCCTTCAATGTATCGCCCAGGCATTGATTGGAAAGATTTGCTGGGGGGCTGTGTCCAATCCCTAATGCTTTGCCTTTGTCTAATATTGTCCTGAAAACTGCATATCCTGTGGGACCCAGAGAGACAATATGGGTAGGATTGTCCATCACAACTGGTGCGGCAACCCCCCCCCCCCCCCCCCCCGCCCGGGCCGGCAGCCGGATTCTCCGTACTGCCAGCTGGCCAATAGAGTTTCCCATTTTGGGCAGCCCCATGCCGTTGGGAAATCCCAGGGCATGGGTATACTGCCGGTGCAACGGAGAATCCTACCAGTGAGGATTCCAGCCCGATGGATCTGAAGATCTGATCAGATCCAAGGCACAGCTCGGGGAGCTGAAATTTAGGCTGCAACTTGATTCCCCAGGGATTCTGGTACCTTTGCACAGGCCAGAAAAATGTTGGTGGGCAAGGTGTAGCCAGAGGGGATCTGGGGAAATCAATAACCTACCCCTAGACACGGAGTGTATGCCTAGGAGTGTTTGAGGAATCCCACCTCCCAGCATACCCTATAAAAGCCTCATGGTCAAGAGCTGCTAAGAAGCACAAGGTGGCCCCAGGAAAGATCCCTGACCTTGTACCAAAAAGGTGATCGAGTTCCTTGGGTCTATGGTTCCCTTCAGGATTGAAGGTATAGATTTTAAACTTTATCCTCTGGGGCAGTACGTGGCACAGTGGTTAGCACTGCTGCTTCACAGCGCCAGGAATCCGGGTTCAATTCCCCCCTTGGGTGACTGTCTGTGTGTAGAGTGTGTACATTCTCGTGTCTGCGTGTGTTTCCTTCGGATGCTCCGATTTCCTCCCATTATCCAAAGATCCCACGATCCAAAGATCAGCTGGATTGGCTATGCTAAATTACCCTTAGTATTCAAAAGGTTAGGTGGGGCTATTGGGTTATGGGGATAGGGTGGGTTGTGGGCCTAGGTAGGGTGTTCTTTGAGAGGGTCGGTGCAGACTCAATGGTCCAGATGGCCTCCTTTGGCACTCGTGATTCTATGCCCTAAACAGCCTGGGGGTAATCCTCCCTCTTGTGGTGTTTGGGCCTATCGTCTATCCATTGACAGAGAAGGTCCTTTGGTAATCGGAGTGCTCACGTTTTTAATTCTATTTAACATCTATCCACTTCATTGATTCATTTCAGAGCTGAAGAAGTGTTTGACCGTCAAGTGATAACAGTGATACATCCAGTGATAACAGGATTAACGTCAACATGACAGTTTGGTGCTGAACTCGAGGAACAACTCAAGGCAATACCTGAGGCATGTCCAACGCTTTCATGACTGCAGAGAAAGCGTACAGATCTCCCACGGAATATTTCAGTTCCAGTGCCAGTTGGATGATCTTACTCAACACTGCAGCTCTCTCTCCAACACTTCCCGTGCAACCCAAGACATCCACTGCGATCCCAATGGCCAGGGTGTAATGCCTGTGAAAATGTAAGCGTTTTTATTTATGAGACTGGCCTCCGGACGGTATGCAGATTCTAAATCAGTCGTTAGATTTGCATTCAAGTATTTCAAGATGAAATAAACCAAACTCACTCAATTAATGTCAACTTGTTTTTAAAAAATAATTTCAGCATAACATCGTATCTTCTGCTAAAGGAAATATTTTAAAGATTTGCATTCATTTGTTGCTTTTCATGACCTCAAAGCAGCCCATTCATTTACAGCCAATTAAATAATGGCTTGCTGAGAGAGCATAGGACGGGACAATTATAAAAGGGCAGAGCTCACCGTTAAGATGGCTGTCACAGGTCACCTGACAGTTGGAGCTGCAAACCAGCCAAGCTTCTGGATGCTTCTAAAAGGGGGATTACAACGAACTTGCCCAGACCACATCCTGGTGGAATGTTGCATTTGCCTCTGTCAGGACTTACCCCAAAACAGCAACTTTCTATCTCCAGGACTATAAGGTAACAGTGAGGAACTAACAAAACTGATTGTGTTCAAGGGAAGTGTTAAGGACCCCTTATCTTGAGATGGCAGATTTCCTCCTTTCAAGGATATCAGTGAAGCAGATGGGATTTTGCAACAATTTATGAGAGTTTCATGGTCACTGTCGCTGACATGAGCTTTCAATTCCAGATTTATAAATTGAATTTGAATTCCTCCAACTCCCTTGGTGGGATTTGAACCTGGGCCCTCAGAGAATCAGCTTGGGTCTCTGGATTACTAGTTCAGTCACATTACCACTACACTGCTGTCTCCTCCTACATTGACAAGATAAAATCACTGAGGGAAGTAGTGTAGTATTATTAAGTAAATAATTATATGCAGACATATAATTATGTTTCTGCAGACAGAAACAGCAGATAACTGATTGTGCAACAGGTGAAAATGTTACTTCCTTTTTAGAATTATCCTCATTACTGTGCGCGTTTCTGGACAGCCATCTTCGAGGCAATGTCCAAAGTGGTGGGGGTGAGGGTGGAGCCATGCCCGAAAGTGGTGGTCTTCGGGGTTTCAGACCAGCCAGATCTATTCCTGGGGAGGAGGGCGGACGCCCTTGCCTTTGCCTCCCTGATCGCCCGCCGTAGAATCCTGTTTGGCTGGCGGTCGGCAGCACCACCCTGAGCTGCAGACTGGCTGTCCGACCTCTCGGAATCTCTCCAAATGGAGAAAATCAAATTCGCCATCCGAGGGTCAGACGACGGCTTCCACAGAACGTGGGAGCCATTCCCCCAATTGTTCCGGGACCTGCTTGTGGCCAACGAACAAGCAGAAGAATAGCCAGGTAGCCAAGAATCAGGGAAAAGTAGCCAAGGCATGAGAGGGAGGGATAGACCGGGGGGAGGGGGGGGGGGGGACAGCTAAACCTAAGAGGAAAGAAAGGCAAACCATAGGAGAAGGGGAAAGAAGGGGTGGGGAAGAGTGATGAGACAGGGTACAATAGAGGGGAACCAGAGAGGTGGCGGAGGAGGCAAAGGAAAGATAGCCGGAAGGAGGGCATGGGAAACTATAACAAACTTGGGCATCTACAGGAACAGAGAGCAAGGAAAATTCGGGCGAAAGATGGGACGAACGGCTGAAGCGGAGGTGAACATGAGACGGCAACGGCAGCGAAAACCGTCAGGGAGAAGCAAGTGACAACATCTACACC
Organism: Scyliorhinus canicula; assembly: GCF_902713615.1. Taxonomy (NCBI): domain Eukaryota; kingdom Metazoa; phylum Chordata; class Chondrichthyes; order Carcharhiniformes; family Scyliorhinidae; genus Scyliorhinus; species Scyliorhinus canicula. The sequence continues at coordinate 23,188,397 of NC_052149.1, forward strand.
AGATCCATTCGCGTATTGCCTACTGTAACTGTTCTGTAATTGTTTCTCCGGCACCCAAATGTATATCTACCTCCCCAGTTTCCCCCCCCCAAGACAACCCGATGCCTACTTATGTGTTAAAATTAATATTGTCAATTGTACAGAGTTGCTGCTGTTGAGCTCATGCATAATACCCTACCAGTTATTTTATTTTATTTTCTTTATTTTGGTGTGATTGTGTGTGGTCTTCTCTTCTCTCTCTATATATACATATATATCTTATTCTGTGTACATAACGGAAAATATACATTGCTCAAAAATCCAATAAAAAACATTCATTAAAAAAAATGACTGCGTGTCTCAACTCAAATCTAGCTCCAGCTGTTTTTTATTCATTCATGGGATGTGGACATCTCTGGAAAGGCCGGCATTTATTGCCCATCCCTAATTGTCCTGGAGGTGGCGAACTGCATTTTTGAACCACTGCAGTCCCATATGGTGTAGGTACACCCAGAGTGCTGTCAGGGAGTAAGTTCCAGGATTTTGCCCCAGCGACAGTGATGGAGCGGCGATATATTTCCAAGTCAGGGTGGTGAGTGATTTGGAGGGGAACTCTTCCCAGCGGAGTAAATCATTTTTTCTGAAACCTTTGAATCTCTTTATCATTTTGAAGGCCTTGGTTAGATAACTCATCAACTCTTCTCAAGGGAATACAAATGGTGCTTGTGCAACATTTCTTGATAATCGCACTCTTTTAGCCTTGGAGTAACTTTGGTGAATCAGCACCATAACGGCACCATATCAGCACTATACTGCCACTATAACGGCACCATATCAGCACCATATCAGCACTATACTGCCACTATAACGGCACCATATCAGCACCATAACGGCACCATATCAGCACTATACTGCCACTATAACGGCACCATATCAGCACCATAACGGCACCATATCAGCACTATACTGCCACTATAACGGCACCATATCAGCACCATAACGGCACCATATCAGCACTATACTGCCACTATAACGCCACCATATCAGCACTATACCGGCACCATATCAGCACCATAACGGCACCATATCAGCACTATACTGCCACTATAACGCCACCATATCAGCACTATACTGCCACTATAACGCCACCATATCAGCACTATACCGGCACCATATCAGCACCATAACGGCACCATATCAGCACTATACTGCCACTATAACGGCACCATATCAGCACCATAATGGCACCATATCAGCACTATACTGCCACTATAACGGCACCATATCAGCACCATAACGGCACCATATCAGCACCATAACGGCACCATATCAGCACCATAATGCCACCATATCAGCACTATACTGCCACTATAACGCCACCATATCAGCACTATACTGCCACTATAACGGCACCATATCAGCACCATAATGCCACTATAACGGCACCATATCAGCACCATAATGCCATTATAACGGCACCATATCAGCACTATATCACCGTGATATCGGCACTATATCAGCACCAAACTGCTACCATATCAGCACTGTATCACCACCACACCACCACTACGGGCACTATATCAGCACCACAGCATCACAATATAACCTCCTCCCTGAAGTTAATTGGCCAAAGGTACACACATTGACTCCCAGATGGGGTCTGACCAAGACTCTGCAGAGCAGAAGCAGCGCTTGTTCCCATTCTCCTACATTACAACAGTTACTCGTCCATTAATACAACCTCATATATCGTACCCCAACATTCCCTTTCCCATATCCTCTCCCTCCTAACTTCCAACCAGGAAGCAGACGCTGTCCACAAGTTGGAATGGCGGTTCTGTTGTATTCACACTTCCTGGCAGGTGGTGTTGAGGAGCAGGAATCCTGGCTAACTGTACACTCACCAGGCCCCTCCACAACCTCTCCCCGACAGCCTGCCAGCATTGAGGCTGGATATAGAGTGCACACACTTCCCCTGTTGCCACGGTGTGAAGCCCAGTTAACCCTAAACTAGACAGTGTTGAAAGCTACTTCCTTCCTTAGGGGCTCATTCCCCCAGCCAGCAGCATATTCAGCAACTGAATCAGCAAGGGGAAGAAAGGGAGCGTTTTAATGAGCTTGAATCCTCCCCGTTCCTTCCCTCCGCGCTGTGCTGTAGTTTTCCAATAGTCTGGTCTTACAATGTGCTGTATAAACAGAGCCGTGGTACTGTTTACCTTTCCGTTAGATCGAGACGCATTTGGTGCCCATGAGGCAGTGTAATAAGCTCCAGACCTGAGCTCACTCCCATCTGCTGCTTCATTTCTTCAGACACATTAAGTATCCTAGCAACCTGCAAAGTCCAAAAGTTGACATTTATTAGCTGTAGTCAGAAAATTGCCATTTTATTGCAAGGTAAATTTTTCACGTGCGGAGACTAAAACACACATTACATTAGCACTGAAATAGAGCCAAGTGTGACCATTGTCCACTGTCAATAACCTTGTTTCAAAATTCACTGTCTGAGCACAAAATACAAGAGCAACATGTGGGTATTAAAATAACAAAAATAACACTTTTCCTGAGAGAACGGGGAAATGAGCAGATCAGATGTGAAAACACTCACAGGAACATGGTTGGGGCGAGTTGACTATAAGGCAGGCATTGTCAAATTTGGGGGCGTGACCCCGCAGGGCGGGTCGCAGGCGGGTGTCGGGAGGGTCGCGGAGCCGTCCGTCGTGGTGCTCTCGGTCGTGCAAATCCACGCGCAACAGCCGCAGAAGCTGGCTTTTAATAATGCCGGCTGCAAGCGGCCTTCAAAATGGCCAGGAACAGATAAACCAAATTCGGCCGCACTGCGTATGCGTGCCCGATCATCGGTGCGCATGCGCAGTGCGGCCGCCTTTTTTTTTTATATGGTCGCAGCCTTATTTTTTCAACTTCGGGGAGCCAAAGGGACCCAAAACGATTTCCTCCATTTTTGTCAGCAACAAACAAGGTAAGAGACAATGATGGGTCACGCAGGTCGGCCGGCATGGGTCGCGAAGGTCGGCCATCGTGGGTCGCGAAGGGCGGCCGGCATGGGTCGCAAAGGTCGGCCGGCGTGGGTCGCAAAGGTCGGCCGGCGTGGGTCGCAAAGGTCGGCCGGCGTGGGTCGCAAAGGTCGGCCGGCGTGGGTCGCAAAGGTCGGCCGGCGTGGGTCGCAAAGGTCGGCCGGCGTGGGTCGCAAAGGTCGGCCGGCATGGGTCGCAAAGGTCGGCCGGCGTGGGTCGCGAAGGTCGGCCGGCGTGGGTCGCGAAGGTCGGCCGGCGTGGGTCGCGAAGGTCGGCCGGCGTGGGTCGCGAAGGTCGGCCGGCGTGGGTCGCGAAGGTCGGCCGGCGTGGGTCGCGAAGGTCGGCCGGCGTGGGCCGCGAAGGTCGGCCGGCGTGGGTCGCGAAGGTCGGCCGGCGTGGGTCGCGAAGGTCGGCCGGCGTGGGTCGCGAAGGTCGGCCGGCGTGGGTCGCGAAGGTCGGCCGGCGTGGGTTGCGAAGGTCGGCCGGGTTGGATCCCGAAGGTTGGCCGGTTGGTAAAAATGGGTCCCTGGAAAATAAGTTTGACAAACATTCCTATAAGGTAATGCCTGCCACTGGGGTTTCAATTATCCTTCAACTGCTGTTTTGCAGTAACCAGTCAAAGATACAGAAAATTCAAAAATGATTTGCACAAATTTATTGTCACTTGCTTAGAAAGAACAATCCAAACCTGCAACTGGTGTTACTGCACTAGCCCCAGCTCGCCGGTACTGGGCCTTCTATTGTTAAACCAGGCCTCACAACCTACTCCTTTCAAGAGTTTCACCTGAGCCTCCTTCAATTTGGTCTACTGTACTTGCTGTTCCCCAATGCAGCCTCCTCTACCTTGGAGAGACTAAATACAGACTGTGTGACCTCTTTGTGGAACACCTTTCCTCAGCCCACAAGCATGACCTCACCCTTCAGCTCATGCGCACTTTCAACTCAGCATCTTGCCCTCATGGCCACATGTCCGTCCTTGGCCTGCTGCAATGCTCCAGTGAAACCCACGCAAACTGGAAGAACAGCACCTCCTCTTCCAATGAGGCACATTACAGACTTCTGGACTTAAAATTCAGTTCATTTCAGACCATGAACACACTCTCTCTCTCTCACTCCTCCATTTTGATTTTTTTTCAATCTTATTTTTTCCCCAACCCCTTCTCACCACAGGGCAATCTGTAACTTGTTCTTAAGTGTTGCTTTCCCAGAGCTCTGACCCTTGTTCTACTGTTAACACATTCTGCTATCTTACCTTTATGCCACTATTGGCACCTTCTTTTCTCATCCCCATTCTCCTGCCTTCTCCCCATAACCCTTATTAATCAAGAACCTATCTATTTCTGTCTTAAAGACACTCAGTGATTTGACCTCCACAGCCTTCTGCGGCAAAGTGTTCCACAGATTCACCACCCTCTGGCTGAATAAATTCCTCCTCATCTCTGTTTTAAAGGATCGTCCCTTTAGTCTGAGATTGTGTCCTCTGGTTCTAGTTTTTCCTACAAGTGGAAACATCATCTCCACGTCCACTCTATACAGGGCATGCAGTATCCTGTAAGTTTCAATAAAATCCCCCCTCATCCTTCTAAACTCCAACGAGTACAGACCCAGAGTCCTCAACCGTTCCTCATACGACAAGCTCTTCATTCCAGGGATCATTCTTGTGAACCTCCTCGGCACCCTTTCCGAGGTCAGGACATCCTTCCTTAGATACGAAGCCCAAACCTGCTCGCAATACTCCAAATGGGGTCTGACCAGACCTTATACAGCCTCAGAAGTACATCCCTGATCTTGTATTCTAGCCCTCGACATGAATGCTAACATTGCATTTGTCTTCCTAACTGTCAACTGAACCTGCATGTTAACCTTAAGAGAATCGTGAACAAGGACTCCCAAGTCCCTTTGTGCTTCTGATTTCCTAAGCATCTTCCCATTTAGAAAATAGTCTATGCCTTCATTTCTTCTTCCAAAGTGCATTACCTCACACTTTTCCACATTGTACTCCATCTGCCTGTCCAAGTCCTTCTACAGTCCACCTGCTTCCTCAATACTACCTGCCCCTCTACAGATCTTTGTATCATTGTCAAACTTAACAACAGTGCCTTCCTCCAGATCATGAATGTACATTGTCCCAGCGCCGACCCCTGAGGCACACCACTAGTCACCGGCTGCCATCCTGAAAAATACCCCTTTATCTCCTCTCTCTGCCTTCTGCCAGTCAGCCAATCCTCTATCCATGCCAGGATCTTACGCTTAACACAGTGGGCTCTTAACTTATTTAGCATACTCCTATGCGGCACCTTGTCAAATCTTGAAATCTAAATAAATCACGTCCACTGGTTGTCCTTTGTCTAACTTTCTTGTTACTTAACTGATCCAGGAGCACACCTGCTGTTCACATGCAGTCCATGGAACCTTTAATGTCCACCTGTATGAGGAGATGGTGCTTTAACTTCCCTGTTAACACAACACTCTCTGTGTTGCAATGAAGTATCAGCGCACATTGCAAAGAACTGAGCTTGTGAACCAAGAACTTCCTGATTTAAAGACACAAATACTACCACTAAACTACTTCTAACATATCGGCACGAGATGAGAAATATTCCATCATTTGTAGCTCAAAGATGTCCTCAATTGATCATGGTTAGAAACTCAAGTTAATCAGATGTTCCAATTCAACATGTTATTCAATGTGTTCGCAAAGATAGAACATAGAACAGTACAGCACAGAACAGGCCCTTCGGCCCTCGATGTTGTGCCGAGCAATGATCACCCTACTCAAACCCACATATCTACCCTATACCCGTAACCCAACAACCCCTCCCCCCCCCTTAACCTTACTTTTTTTAGGACACGAAGGGCAATTTAGCCTGGCCAATCCACCTAACCCGCACATCTTTGGACTGTGGGAGGAAACCGGAGCACCCGGAGGAAACCCACCCTACACACGGGGAGGACGTGCAGACTCCGCACAGACAGTGACCCAGCCGGGAACCGAACCTGGGACCCTGGAGCTGTGAAGCATTTATGCGAACCACCATGCTACCGTGCTGTCCACGGTACTGGGAGCTCTGTAGATTAACTGGCCATTGTCACAATGGTGATTGTGGGACCTTGCTGGGGTCCTATGCTGCAACCCTAGCTGCATATGGGGGCACATAATTGGATGTAAAGCACTTTGGGACATTGTTAGGTTCTGAAAGGCATATTATAAAAGCAAGGCTTTCGTTCTTTATCATAGTTTCAGTTTGTGTAGCTTGTAATCTGAGAGTGCTGACGTCTGTGCAGTACCAATTTGACATTGTAGCTGTTTCGGAACAGTCTGATCAGCGGGTACATTGAGCGAACCCTTTGAAACAGTACATCTTTGCAAAGTAACATTACACTAATGCCCAAGTAATGGTAGGAGGTTGCGCTGCATCGGTTCCACATTCTCTGCTTGCGTTCAGTGCTGTTAAATTCCTGCAGTGTCAGTGGCCGAGGTCTGCGTGACATAAACTCCAAGTGCTTCAGTACAGATCAACCAGAATCTAATAGGATAGCAGAACAAACGTGAGGGGCTGAATGGCCCACAGCCATTCCCAGTGGACTGTTCAAATCTGAGAAATAACGAGTAGTTGCAAATTGTTTGAGAATTTGTGTTGCGATTTGAAGTTTGAATTTGATGTCAAGTCAGTGGACAATATCTTACTACATTCATTATCAATTTTACTTTGCCACTTTAATGGAAGCATTAATCTGTTGATTATAAATGGGTTAGCACCTCTAGTTAAAATAACGTGAAGCATTTGCACAGCTATCTCCACAAGTAGTTTCCAGGCTTTGATTTTCAAAGCTGTATATCAAAGAGTTTACAGATAAAGGCTAGCCTGACCATTCAGAGCTTCCTCCTTCCAGATACACAGAGGGAGAGAAATTTCAGGGATTAGCTCTATATTGTGCGCGCTGAATTTGCCACCCATTGGACATCTTTCTGGGGACTGTGGGTGGGGGGACCATGTGGTTACAATATATAAATGAAGCAAATATATCACCCAGTGTACCACCCATTATTTAAGCATGTTGGCCCCTCGTTGATACAGCAAAGGTCAATTCAGATTGATATGGCCTTTGGGTCCACCCTGGCTATTGACCCACTCCATTACAGGTGGACACTTGACAAAGTTATGTTAATAATCTGTACGGCTGGGAAATTGGCTCTGTTCAGGGGGTTCATCGCCAAGAGCCAGGGGATTCGGTTTCGGGCTGACCAAGGGCTTTGCAGAGGATTAATGCCAGGGATTCCCGGTGTCAGGTCTGACACGGGGTCAGATTGCTGGTCTGTGCTGATTTCAATGATCCTGCTGAGGATCATGGTGTGGGTATGACAGCTGCCTCTCAGCAGGCAGGATCCCGGGGGGGGGGGGGGGGGGGGGGATAGAGAGAGAGGGGAGGGGAGGGGGGGAATAGAGAGAGGGGAGGGGAGGGGGGGGAATAGAGAGAGAGGGGAGGGGAGGGGGTAAATAGAGAGCAGGGAGGGGAGGGGGGAAATAGAGAGAGGGGAGGGGTGGGGGAATAGATAGAGGGGAGGGGAGGGGGGAATAGAGAGAGGGGAGGGGGAATAGAGAGAGGGGAGGGGAAATAGAGAGAGGGGAGGGGAGGGGGAATAGAGAGAGGGGAGGGGAGGGGGAATAGATAGAGGGGAGGGGAGGGGGGAATAGAGAGGGGGAGGGGGAATAGAGAGAGGGGAGGGGAAATAGAGAGAGGGGAGGGGAGGGGGAATAGAGAGAGGGGAGGGGAAATAGAGAGAGGGGAGGGGAGGGGGAATAGAGAGAGGGGAGGGGAGGGGGAATAGAGAGAGAGGGAGGGGAGTGGGGGAATAGAGAGAGGGGAAGGGAGGGGGGAATAGAGAGCGGGGAGGGGAGGGGGGAAATAGAGAGAGGGGAGGGGAGGGGGAATAGAGAGAGGGGAGGGGAAGGGGGAATAGAGAGAGGGGAGGGGGAATAGAGAGAGGGGAGGGGAGGGGGAATAGAGAGAGGGGAGGGGAGGGGGAATAGAGAGAGGGGAGGGGAGGAGGGGAATAGAGAGAGGGGGGATGGGTGGGCAGAATAGAGAGAGGGGGAGGGGAGGGGGAATAGAGAGAGTGCAGGGAGGGGTGAATAGAGAGAGGGGGAGGGGGGGAATAGAGAGAGGGGGAGGGGAGGGGTGAATAGAGGGGAGGGGAGGGGGGAATAGAGAGAGGGGGAGGGGGGGGAATAGAGAGAGTGCGGGGAGGGGAGGGGGGAATAGAGAGAAGGGGAGGGGAGGGGTGGGGGAATAGAGAGCGAGGAGGGGAGGGGGGAATAGAGAGCGCGGGGAGGGGGGAATTGAAAAAAAAAATGATAGTTGCCTCTCCATCTGTGGTGAGCACTGTTCCAAGGGTCTGTGCAAATAAATCAGCAGAGGGCAGGAGTGGCCTTGGTTAGGGTTCATTCAGCAGCTCCCCAGCTGGAATTCGGGAATATTCCAGCCATGGCTATTCTACTGGACGACACTGAACTCTGCAACATTGGTCACCAGAACAGAACAGACATGTTCTTTTCTCATCACGGTGGTACATCTGAGGGACATCCAACGTCTCCAAATAACCTTTTGCACCTATTTTTAGTGATCCTTTGATGTTTGGGCAGTTCAAAAAATAATTTACGCCACAAGTTCAAACAGCTGGGAGCATTTTCTTAAACCGATCCTCACTGGAGCACCGGATCTTGTTCCACTGTTAACAGTAATTAGTGTGAGTCGCGTCATCCATTACATCAGCAGCCATGTGGGTTTGAGTTTAATGGCAACATAATCTCACCAGAAAAGAAAAGCGTCATCCTTCCAAAGCAGTGATCAGTGAAGGGGGCGGAGTGGGTGCAAGGGGTCAGGTAACCAGCAGGAGATGTGCCCCTCGAGTCCCTCAACTCACCTCCCCCGCCAATGCTTCTTTTCCATTGGCAACATGTTGTTCATTTAAAACAGCCTCTTTTAATCATCCGCTTCTCCCAACTCAATATTTCAGTGGGAGGAATCGGCAGTAGCTGGATATTGTCTGGGTCACAGCATGTCGAGGACCCCAGCAACTGCCTGGAGTATCTTCATTGCTGAAAACCTCCCTGAGAATCTTTAGTTGCTGAAACTAATCTCGGAGCTATGTGTGACACAAAACTACTATAAATATCACTGTTTCAAATTGAACATATTTATATCTGTATAAATACCTCTCTCCCTTCTATGGAGAAGCGGCAAGTGTTCACCACTCAATGCTGAACTTCTCCTCAATTCTGGTAGTGTGCTGTGGGTTGCTGTTAGATTTTATCAACATTAACAGGAGCTGTGTGAGATTTACCGATTCCTCTATTCAGGAAGCTGCAATCCATTATCTGCAGGAACCTCCCTTTGACAGGATTCTCGGGGAGACAGATTCCTCGTGGTGATATGGGGTGCTGTCGCAGCATTTCAAATAGATTTACGCCAGCTGGAGGGAGAATGCGGTGTGATGTGCTGGTGAGTAATATTGTATGCACTCAACAATGAAATTAAATGAAAAATCGCTTATTGTCACGAGTAGGCTTCAATGAAGTTACTGTGAAAAGCCCCTAGTCGCCACATTCCGGCGCCTGTCCGGGGAGGCTGGTACGGGAATTGAACAGTGCTGCTGGCCTGCTTTGGTCTGATTTAAAAGCCAGCGATTTAGCCCAGTGTGCTACACCAGCGACCTCCAACCAGCAGGTGGCGTCAGACATCAGTCATGTGACAATTGGCTCTCGGCAGAAGGTTGTCAGGCGTACACCAGTACAGTCGCACGTAGGGATGGTGCTAGTAGAGTCCATGTAACTCAATTCGTAACATAGTCTGTACAGCATTCTGATTGTTACCTTACCACGTGTACATCAATAAATCATCCTTCTAGTTAAGTCACCAGCAGTTCTGTATGAAACATTGCAAAAACAAGGTCACAGAGCACAACAGGGGAGTGATTTACATTGGGGTTTCCTATATCGGAGTAGCGATTGGCAAAAGAAAATCACAGATAAAATGGATGCACTCTAAAGTGTAAGGAAACTGGCCTTTAAAAATAACAGTGTACACATTCCAGATATGGAACCGACCAGGTAAGCAACAAGCAGTGTTTGACTGGCTCACCTGATTCTGAGGTAACTTCACTACGTGCTTTATCAATGTGCGGGGCACTCTGGGGCAAACAGCTGGAACAAAGCAGTCAAGTACACGCGGAGGAGACTGAAGTTTTCTACTTCTCATCTCATGAGAGGAAATGGAATGAATGACTCCAGAGTGCCTGTGCCAAGCATCAATCCTTCTACCTACACCAGCTGATTCATACCCTGAGGATAATACATGGTGAAGGCCTGTACTTTTGATATACGGCCAACATCATGATCAGCTGACTTTTGTTGCGGTTTAAGTGATGTGGCTATCCCTCCCAAGAAACATTCACATTTCTTTTTTTTTTAATTTAGAGTATCCAATTATTAAATTTTTCCAATTAAGGGCAGCCAATCCACCTACCCGGCACATCTTTGGGTTGTGGGGGTGAGACCCACGCAAACACACGGAGAACATGCAAGCATAATTCACATTTCATTCAAAGAAAACAAAGACAGTTTATACACTTTACTGTTCTTATGTATTGTGAAAGATGTGGTCTGACAGAAAGTGCTACAATTTTGTGTTTTATGCTCTGTAGTGAATCAAACCAATGTAGAAGATAATGGATGACAGATAGAGTACACCAGGTACATTGAGGAATGGAACTCGGCTGTCTGCGACATCCAACACGTTCCCCTTTTCTTTCAACAACCATCACCCTCTGTAATTATTCAGCCACAACCAAGAGGGATAACCATCTTTAAACACTATCAGCAAATAGCTCTTCAGATGGATCAGTCTCAGTCTATATTACTTAAATTAAATTTTCCTCATTACAGTCCAGCTGACCCTTAATGTAGCCAAGTGCTGGAAAATCTCAGCAGGTCTGGCAGCATCTTTGGAGAGAGAGTTAACACATTTAGTTGAACATGACTTCTTCCGAACTAAAGAGGAGTCATATTAGACTCGAAACGTTATCTCTCTCAACAGATTCCGCTGAGGTTTTCCAGCATTTCCCTTCCGGGTTTGGGATTTCCAGGCACCGCAGTATTTTGCTGTTACCTTCCTGACTCCCAGGCTGCTGGACTTGTTACACTGCCGACAAATAGATGGAATTATTGCAACTGATCTGTGGTGTGAACGTTTAAACACAAATTCATACCTGGCAGTCCACTTTCAGGATGTGCTTGGCAATAGTTGTGGGGTCGTTATTCGCAAACAGTTCTTTGACGCGTCTGATCACCGAGGTGTCCAGGGGCTTGTTGTCAACGGGAATCAATTTGGATTCAAAGTCATTGGGCTGAAAGCAGGAGACCGTCTCGAAGAAGGGTCCAGAGAAGACCTCATCACTGGCTTCATCCTCATCTTCCAGAGAGACAATAAACTGGAATGGGCTCTCGTCCGAAATGCTGAGGACAGATTTGGATCTTTGGAAGGAAATCTTTGTTGCTTCCTCAGTTTTTAATCTTTCTACAAAACTGTTCGGCTGGAATAAGTACTGATCTGTCCCAGGCTGCACTACGACGGCATCAGCTTTTAGTTCACAGTAGTAATTGTGCCTTTCTGGGATACCAACACTCATCTCACCATACTTGCCTCTGTCAGGATCGTTCATTAATGAAGCGGAATGGGGCAGTCTTATCGAAGGTACTTTACTGGGCTTGGGGGGTGGTTTGGGGTAAAGTTGGCTATCAGACCCTCTCAGTGCTTCCCCAGCTTGCGATTCCAGAGTGGGGCTTCGAACAAATACTGGACCGAGAGTGGGTTCACTGCCTGTTCTAAACACTGGGGACTTGATGTGTGCAATTCCTTCCATTCTCTTTTGTTGCGGCTGTTGAGGCTGGTTCTGTTGCAGAGGCTGATGCAGAGGTTTCATTCCTATGCGTAAACAAAGAGGAAGAGTGGAGGAGGAAATTAGGAGCAGTAATAGCCAGTGAGAGCTGTGATTCAATGGGTAGTATTATTGTCTCTGAATCAGAAGGTTGCACATAAACCTGGGCTAAAGCTCCAGTGCAGATGGGGAGGCGGTGGCGTAGTGGTATTGTCACTGGACTAATAATCCAGAGGCTCAGGGTAATGCTCTGAGAACCCAGGTTCAAATCCCACCATGGCAGATTGTCGTAAAATCCACTCGTACCCTTTAGGGAAGGAAATCTGTCATCTTCATCTGGTCTGGCCTATTTGAGACTCCAGACCCACAGCAATGTGATTGACTCTTAACTGCCCCCCCTCAACGGCAATTAGGGATGGGCAATAAATGCTGGCACAGCCGGCAACGCCCACACCCCATGAAATAGTTTTTTTTTTAAAAAGTACTGAGGGAGTTCTGCACTGTCAGAGGTGAGATGTTCGACTGAGGCACTGTCTGCGCTCTTTTCAAAAAATATAAATTTAGAGTACCCAATTCCCTTTTTTTTCCCAAAGAAGGGGCAATTTAGCGTGGCCAATCCACCTACCCTACATATCTTTAGGTTGTGGGGGTGAAACCCTCGCAGACACGGGGAGAATGTGCAAACTCCACACCGGGGCGGGGTCGAACCTGGGTCCTCGGCGCCGTGAAGCAGCAGTGCTAACCACTAAGTCGCCGTGCCACCCCTGTCTGCCCTCTAAGTGGGCCACAAAAGATCTCATGGCAAAGCAGAGCAGGTAAGCTATTCCCAGTGTCTAGGGCAATGTTTATCCCTCAGCCAACATCATTGCCATAACAAAATTGGTTTGGTCATGTCATATCGCTGTGTGTGGAATCTTGCTGTGTGGGGGAATTTGCTAAGCACCTTCTACCTTACGGAAAAAAACATGAAAATCGCTTATTGTCACAAGTAGGCTTCAAATGAAGTTACTGTGAAAAGCCCCTAGTCGCCACATTCCGGCGCCTGTTCGGTGAGGTTGGGACAGGAATTGAACCAGCGCTGCTGGCCTTGTTCTTCTTTACAAGCCAGCTGTTTAGCCCACTATGCTAAACCAGCCCCTAGCATATTAATTGCTTATTGTCACAAGTAGGCTTGAATTAGGTTATTGTGAAAATCCCCGAGTCACACACATTCCGGCGCCTGTTTGGGGAGGCCGGTACGGGAATTGAACCCACGCTGCTGGCCTTGTTCTGCATTCCAAGCCTGCTGTTTATCCCACCGTGCTAGTTACAACAGTGACTACACTTCAAAAAGTACCTCCTTGGCTTTGGGATGTTGTCAAAGGTGCTATACAAATGTAGGTTCTTTCTTCTACAGAACACAGAGGAATACCTTATTTTAAGTAACAGATACATTCCTGACAACCACAACTTCAATCAAAACCACAACATCAATCAAAACTACTCAGATCGAAGCACGTCGTCCCATTTCAATGTCTATAATATTCTCACACCCCGGGAGTTTCAGCTTCAATACGTAACACTAAACACAAAATAAACAAAATGCAATGCAGATAAATATTCTACATCCCCAGTGATGTGGCAAAGAGCCCAAGAGAACAGGATTCGCTCTCTCCCCCAATTACTCGAAAAAAAGCTACAAAATGCACCCAACATATTGTCAGCATATTGTTGCCAGTTTGGCTCCCTGTTAGTAAGTGTTCCAATGACTACAATCTGAGTATCTATTAGTTTTAGTTAAGCAACACGCACCCCAAATTGCACTTTACATTTAGCACAACGCTGAAGCATAGGCAGCAAATTTAAGGCAGGAACACACTGGTCGACGTTGACCACTGAACATGGTAAGAAATTTGGTAAAGGCTGCACGGTCATTTTTAAGCATGGAACGGGAAGTATTGAGGTCTTTCAATTGTTACGTCTTTGAAGAGTTACACGCAGCTGTAGTGCTGTAGCTGTCTAAAGCTGCAACATATTCAAACTCACCCAAAGGAAGGTAACTTTCCGACTGATGGGTCTTTAAGGGCTGTCGCCTATCCTGCACATAGTCGAGGCTCGCAGGCTGGCTCCCACTTCTGTCTTTATTCCTATGGTGACGGAGAGAAAGAAAAGTTTTTTTAAAAAACCAGCACGCCTATTGTCTACTTTAAAACTTTGCCAAACTAATGCATGGAAAGCGCAAGTACTTCTCAGCTGGAGCCTTCCTTTGCTCACATCGCAAGCACTGGGACAGGGCCGAGAACAGGCACCTGATGAGGAAAGGGGCCGTGAAGCTGCCGATAAAAATATAAATGTACTGAATCCCCATGATATAGCTGGAGGGATTTGACACAAGATGTAGAACAAACCCCAGAATGGCAAGAAAGAAAAAACATCAACTTAACCCGTTTCAAACAGCAACAAAGACATTAATGGCCAAGGTCAATGATGGGAAAATGATGTCATTTGAAACTGCTACAACGGTACAAACCTTCTCAAGGACAAAGGGCACACAGATTATGTCGGAGGCTGGAAATGCGGAGAATCAATAATTAACATGGAGTTGTTTCATTTTAACCGGATTAGTCAGAGGATTACACAAGTGAGTTAAGCACAAGTTTCCTTGCACAAAGTTGAATTAGTTACCTGATGTTCGAAAATTGTGTGGGAAGAGTCCTGGCCATGAATCCTTTTCCTGTTCATTTTGCTCAAAGTAATATACCCCAATTCAGCAAGATAGCGAAAAGGCTGCAGGCTTTTCACTTTAAATCCATCCAACTTTATTTTTGTAACACTACTTTAATTAATAATCTTTATTGTCACAAGTAGGCTTACATTAACACTGCAATCAAGTTACTGTGAAAATCCCCTAGAGGCCACGGAGGGAGAATTAAGAATGTCCAAATTACCTAACAGCTACCGTAAATAAGACATTTCTGGACATTGTGCGATGCAGCACAATTTAATTTTTATACATGAAATTAAAATCGCTCATTGTCACAAGTAGGCTTCAAATGAAGTTCCTGTGAAAAGCCCCTCATCGCCACATTCCGGTGCCTGTTCGGGGAGGCTGGTACAGGAATTGAACCCGCGCTGCTGGCCTTGGTCTGCTTTACATGCTGGCTGTTTAGCCCACTGTGCTAAACCATCCCCACTGCTGTGAAAGAGAAAGGCATCCATAACTAGAACCAAGGGCGGGATTCTCTGATCCTGACGCTAAGTGTTGATGCCGTCGTAAATCAACAGGCCCCCAGGAGCAGTGA
The DNA here is from genome assembly GCF_902713615.1 of Scyliorhinus canicula. Lineage (NCBI taxonomy): Eukaryota > Metazoa > Chordata > Chondrichthyes > Carcharhiniformes > Scyliorhinidae > Scyliorhinus > Scyliorhinus canicula. The sequence continues at coordinate 23,203,627 of NC_052149.1, forward strand.
ATCTGGCCCCTACAGGGGGTACTGGAGTGACCCACGCCGCTCCAGCTGCTGATACCGGCGTCAGACAGGCGCCGCGGGTCTGCGCGTGCGCAGTGTATCCGGCGCGATTGGATGGATCCACGCCGAGATCCCGCCGGGTAAGACCACATGTGGATATCGCCGGCGGGACTCGGATTTTCATGCAGCCGCTTGGCCCATCCTGGGCGGAGAATCATCGGGGGGGGGGGGGGGGGGGGGGGGGGGGGGGAGGGGGGGGGGGGGGGTAGAGCAGCGTGGGCTGAGAAAATCCCGCCCCTTAATCTGCAGCAGTTAATTAATTATTTCATTTCATGGAACCTACCTCAAAAGATTTCCTGGGGATAGCATCCGCTCCTGACTCGGCCCAATTGACACATTCAAGCTCAGTCGTTTTTCTATCTCCAATTTTCCATCAGGTATATTGTGGGACTGCTGCCTGAGCAGAGCAGCCTTCCCATATTTTTCCTCCATGCACCTCAGTGGGAGGGTCCGATTTATGGGTTGGAAAATGATGGCCCCGATCTGCTCGAAGACTGGCTTGCGGTTTCCCACGTAGAACCTGATCAGCGCGGGGATGCTGTCAAAGCTCTCCCGCTCAAACTGGTACTGCACGCGGGTGTAGCCTTGATTCAGCCTGATGACCACCTTGTTGATTTTGATATGGTGAGGTGTATCCTTCCACTGACAGGTCAACACCTGGTTTCCCGGGCTGGAGAGGGAGTCACGGATGAGGAAGTCTCCATCTCTCTGAATTAGGGACTCTGCCACCTGCAAACATAAACACTTGCTAGTGTGACGAAGTGGATACAGGACATTTATTCACCAGGTGGTCTGCACATTATCACGACCTCTTCCATCGTAACAGTCACAATATTAGCTAGTCTTCAGGAAGCTGTTTGGATGTTTCACATACAATAGTAAAGAAAATCAAATCGATAGGACCAGGAGGAAACCATTCAGTTCCTGCAAACTGCTCCACAGGACAATTTAATCAAGGCTGATCTGTACCTCAATTCCATTTTACTGTCTTTGCTCCATTTCCTTTGATAACTTTACCAAATGAAAATTTAGAGCTTACAATATTGAACCTTCCAATGACCTCCCAGAGCCTTTAGGGAGTGGGTTTTTCCAAATCTCCACCACTTTTGTGTGGAAATGTGTTTCCTGATTTCACTCCCGGGAGGCTTAGCTCAAATTTTAAGCTGAGGTCCCCTCATTGTGGATTCCTTCAGGAGAGGAAATTGTTCCTCGACAATCAACCCTATCCAAACCTTTTAATATTAGAACCATGTCAACTGGATTACCTCTCAATCGTCAATACTTTTTAAAAATAAATTTAGAGTACCCAATTCATTTTTGCAATTAAGGGGCAATTTAGCATGGCCAATCCACCTACCTTGCACATCTTTGGGTTGTGGGGGCGAAACCCACGCAAACACAGAGAGAATGTGCAAACTCCACACAGACAGTGATCCAGGGCCGAGATCGAACCTGGGACCTCGGTGCCGTGAGACTGCAGTGCTAACCACTGCACCACCGTGCTGCCCTCAATCGTCAATACTTAACTGAACACTTGTTCTCGTAACTCAAACCCTCTACGCCCCAGTATTATTCTGGTGAATCTGTACTGCCACCCTCGCTGGCAAATATATCCATTTCTTTGTAATAACTGCCCAAAATGGGACCTCAAGTGGAGTAACTGCGAATATCGATCTTTTCAAGTGTCCTTTAAATGCACAGTAGATGCATTCAACCATTCATCTTCAATTTCAAAATGATCAAGTCGTCACCTGCAAAATCCTCCATTTCAATCAGATATCATAGAATCCCTACAGTGCAGAAGGAGGCCATTCAGCCCATTGAGTTTGCACCGACCCTTTGCAAGAGCACACTACCTAGACCCACTCCTCGCCCTATCCCCATAACCCCACCTAACCTGCAAACGTTTGGACACTAAGGGACAATTTAGCAATCATGGCCAATCCACCTTAACCATACATCTTCAGACTGTGGGAGGAAACTGGAGAACCCAAAGGAAACCCACACAGACACTGGGAGAATGTTTAAACTTCACACATCGCTGGGTTCCCAAACACTGGACTGAATTACCTGGTTCAAATTTTTATTTTGTTAATTTAGAGCACCCTATTAATTTTTTCCAGGTCAGAGGCAATTTGGCAATTTTAAGGATTTTGCCCCTTCATTTTGGATTCCTCCTTCATCACCACGCCCCCCCCCCCCCCCCCCCCCCCCCCCCCCCCCCCCCCCCCTCTCGCATCGCACCACCTCCCCCCCCCAGCCTCTGCAATCCCGCTCCTTGCAGTGGAAATAGTTTACCTTTTCAAATCCTCTTAACATTTTAAATATCTCATTCGGATCACTACCCCAATCTCCTCTTCTCGAGGAAACATCAGCCACAATGCCTTGGGACATGTTGTTCGTCCGTCCAACTGGACTGGCTTCTGCGTCTCAGTTCAGTCCTTAACGCACCAGCGCGAACAGCCCCCGAGACCTCCTCGGTCAGTGCAGGTGGGAGATGGAAAGGGTAAAATTCGCTTCAGTGGCAATGGTAAACTGAGCCTAATTATACTGGCTGTTTGTTATACTCTTGTCTTCAATACTGAGTCCCTCTGAGAGCCAAATAGAAAGAAGCATTCGCCTGGGATTACACAGAGTGCCCAAGTTAACACCACCCGTGTTCCTGGTGAAGACCAGATTAAACTCCAGAAAAATTACCTCGAAGCGATCGGGAAGGCTTCTAATTTGCTGCGAAAAGGCAAAGGGCAATTTTGGTTTTACGTGATCATGCTTTTTCATTTATCAACCAGCATAAAGCATTGTGAAATTGGGGTTCTGGGGAAAATGATCTCATCACTTATATTGAAGTAATCAGGGTTAAGTGATACTATAAAGTCCAGACCGACTCAAAACCATACGGAATCTCTGGAGGAGTCGTTTAGGGAAAATATCGTCTCATTTCTGTGGTAATTTCTAGCAGCACTATGCAAAGAATTCAAATAAACAATCACAGCTCAAAGGGAGGTAAATGGCGCAGTCCTGGTGGAAAGGCCCAGCAGCGTACCTTCCTGGGGATGTGGCCGTGGTACCAGGCATGACTTCGGAGGTCTTCGCTGTTTAACTTCAGCTCTTCCTCCAGCTCCTTCCGCAGTTTCTCAGGTGTTGAATCCATAATGTACCTTTCCTTTGAGAACTGAAAAACAAAAGAGGCAAAGCATTAAAGAGTCAGCCAGAATCCTTCCATCTAATTCTCGTTATCTTCGGGGCAATGGCTCCTCACTTCAGTCGGACACTCTCCTCAAGCCAGCCTGGGATCCAAAAGTGCAATTCCCATTTTCCAGCTAGTGCTTTGCCCGTCCTTTTTAATCTGGAATCAATAGCCACAGGAGATTGTGCTGGGTCACACTGTTAATGACTAACAGTTGGCTATACCCTGGCTTCGATTAGGCTAATGCTCTGGCATCAGACACTAACTACTCTGCTCACTGCTCTCCTACAGGAGAGCATCTGTTCCCAAGCTGCTAATGATGTTCTTTTATTGGCACTTTGTTGACTTAATTATATTAGTTACAAAAAATTAATTTCCATCACTGCATATTTCAGGTGTTATTGTAAACTCCGTACAAGGCTCTCAAAAAATCTGCTTTGATGCCACAAAGGTTTCTTCGCCCACGAGCAACTTTACATGATTCTGACATTTGCTCGGAGATGTAACAACTGAAGCTTATATCCATGCTCTTGTTGCCTTATGCCATGGAAGGAAGGGAAGAAACAGAGCAAGAAAAAGGCACATTCAATCCCTCAAACTAAAATCTAAAACCAATTGTGTGAATAAACATAGCTAATTTTAATTGTATAAGTGTGTTTAAATACATCGATATACACTGTTTATATATCTGTGTATGTATGTGTGTATATATACACACACATATATAATATATATATGTGTATGCATATCTGTGCATGTATATTTGTATGTATATCTATGTATATATATCTATATCTGTGTATGTATATCTGTGATTATATAGCTGTGTATGTATATATATATATATATATATATTGTGTGTATGTTTTTGTGTATATATATCTGCATATGTATATGTTATATATATATATGTGTGTTTGTATGTGATATATATATATATATATAAAAATGTGTATCATTGTATATATATCAGTATGTGTTTATGTGTATATATATATATGTGTATATATATTGTGTGTATATATATATCTGTGTATGTATATCTGTATGTATACATATATATCTATGTTTGTGTGTATGTATATCTGTGTGTGTATATCTGTGTATGTGTGTGTCTGTGTGTCTATATCTGTATATGTGTGCCTGTGTGTATATTTGTGTGTGTGTCTGCGTGTATATCTGTGTATGTGTGTATATCTGTGTATGTGTGTGTCACTGTGTGCGTATCTGTGTATGTGTGTGTACATCTGTGTATGTGTGTCACTGTGTGTGTATATCTATGTGTGTGTGTGTGTGTCTGTGTGTGTATATCTGTGTATGTGTGTGTCACTATGTGTGTGTATCTGTATGTGTGTCTGTGTGTGTATATCTGTGTGTGTGTCAGTGTCTGTGTGTATATCTCTGTATGTGTCACTGTGTGCATATCTGTGTATGTGTGTGTCTGTGTATATATATCTGTGTATGTGTGTATCACTGTGTGTATATCTGTGTATGTCTGTGTGTGCATATATGTGTATGTGTGTCACTGTGTGTGTATATCTGTGTATGTGTATGTCACTGTGTGCGTATCTGTGTACATGTGTGTCTGTGTGTGTATATTTGTGTATGTGTGTGTCAGTGTGTGTGTGTCTGTGTGTGTACATCTGTGTAGTGTGTGTCACTGTGTGTGTATATCTGTGTATGTGTATATCACTGTGTGCGTATCTGTGTATGTGTGTGTCTGTATATCTGTGTATGTGTGTCAGTGTGTGGGTGTCTGTGTATACATCTGTGTATGTGTGTCTGTGTGTGTATATCTGCGTATGTGTGTGTCACTGTGTGTGTATATCTGTGTATGTCACTGTGTGCGTATCTGTGTATGTGCGTATCTGTGTGTGTATATCTGTGTATGTGTGTGTCAGTGTGTGTGCATCTGTGTATGTGTGTGTCACTGTGTGCGTATCTGTGTATGTGTGTGTCTGTGTGTATATCTGTGTGTATATCTGTGTATGTGTGTCTCTGTGTGTATATCTGTGTATGTGTGTGTCACTGTGTGTATATCTGTGCATGTCACTGTGTACATATCTGTGTATGTGCATATCTGTGTGTATATCTGTGTATGTGTGTGTCAGTGTGTGTGTACATCTGTGTATGTGTGTGTCGGTGTGTGTCCATCTGTGTATGTGTGTGACTCCATGTATATCTGTGTATGTGCGTGTCTGTGTGTACATCTGTGTATGTGTGTGTCTGTGTGTACATCTGTGTATGTGTGTGTATGTGTGTACATCTGTGTATGTGTGTGTCTGTGTGTGTACATCTGTGTATGTGTGTCTGTGTGTATATCTGCGTGTGTGTCTGTGTGTATATCTGTGTATGTGTGTATATCTGTGTATGTGTGCGTCTGTGTGCATATCGTTGTATGTGTGTGTCTGTGTGTATATCTGTGTGTGTGTGTGTCTGTGTGTGTATATCTATGTATGTGTGTACATCTGTGTATGTGTGTGTCAGTGTGTATGTGTATATCTATGTATGTGTGTACATCTGTGTATGTGTGTGTGTATATCTATGTATGTGTGTATATCTGTGTATGTGTGTCTGTGTGTATATCTGTGTATGTGTGTCTGTGTATGTGTGTGTCTGTGTGTATATCTGTGTATGTGCGTTTGTGTGTATATCTGTGTATGTGTGTGTCTGTGTGTATATCTGTGTATGTGTGTGTCTGTGTGTATGTCTGTGTATGTGTGTCTGTGTGTATATCTGTGTATGTGTGTCTGTGTGTATATCTGTGTGTGTCTGTCTGTGAGTGTATATCTATGTATGTGTGTATATCTGTGTATGTGTGTGTCAGTGTGTGTATATCTATGTATGTGTGTACATCTGTGTATGTGTGTGTGTGTATATCTATGTATATGTGTATATCTGTGTGTGTGTGTATTTCTGTGTATGTGTGTGTATATCTGTGGATGTGTGTGTATATCTGTGTATGTGTATATATCTGTGTGTGTATATGTGTGTGTGTATATCTGTGTATGTGGGTATATCTGTGTGTGTGTGTGTGTATCTATGTATGTGTGTATATCTGTGTATGTGTGTACATCTGTGTATGTATGTGTGTGTGCATATCTATGTATGTGTGTATATCTGTGTATGTGTGTATATCTGTGTATATCTATGTATGTATGTATATCTGTGTATGTGTGTATATCTGTGTATGTGTGTATATCTATGTATGTGTATATATCTGTGTATGTGTGTATATCTGTGTATGTGTGTGTGTATATCTATGTATATGTGTATATCTATGTATGTGTGTATATCTGTGTGTGTATGTATATCTGTGTGTGTGTGTATCTGTGTATATCTGTGTATGTGTGTATATCTGTGTATGTGTGTATATCCATGTATGTGTGTACATCTGTGTATGTGTGTATATCTGTGTATGTGTGTATATCTGTGTAGGGTGTGTATATCTATGTATGTGTATATATCTGTGTATGTGTGTATATCTGTGTATGTGTGTATATCTGTGTATGTGTGTATATCTGTGTATGTGTGTATATCTATGTATGTGTGTATATCTATGTATGTGTGTATATCTATGTTTGTGTGTATATCTATGTGTGTATATCTGTGTATGTGTGTATATCTATGTATGTGTGTATATCTGTGTATGTGTGTATATCTGTGTATGTGTGTATATCTGTGTATGTGTGTATATCTATGTATGTGTGTATATCTATGTATGTGTGTATATCTGTGTATGTGTGTATATCTGTGTATGTGTGTATATCTGTGTATGTGTGTGACTGTGTGCCTGTGGCCTGATTTGTTATTGAGCAATAGGAGTGATTCTAATTCATGAATGCAACTTCCTCTCCATTACGATTAATGAGCTGATAATTCACTTACGTTTAGTGATCAATTGAACAAAATATCAGGGCAACACGGTGGCGCAGTGGGTTAGCCCTGTTGCCTCACGGCACTGAGGTGCCAGATTCGAACCCGGCTCTGGGTCACTGCCCGTGTGGAGTTTGCCCATTCTCCCCGTGTTTGCCTGGGATTCGCCCCCACAACCCAAAGATGTGCAGGGTAGGTGGATTGAACATGCTAATTTGAAGTTAATTGGAAATAATTGAATTGGGAACACTAAATTTATTTTTAAAAATTGAACAAAATATCAGAGTGGACCAATGTTTGGCTTATTATTACTGCTTGGTTCATTTTGGACCAAAAAAGAATAGAGTATTTTCTAAATGGAAGGTTCGGTACTGTGGGCGTCCAAAGAGATTTGGGAGCTCTGGGTGCATAGATTCTTAAAATGCCAGGAACAAGTGCAGAAAATAATCAAAAAGGCTAATGGAATGCTAGCCTTTATATCTAGAGGATTGGAATATAAAGACACAGGGGTTAAAATCATAAGACATAGAAGCAGAATTAGGCCACTTGGCCCATCGAGTTTGCTCCACCATTCAATCATGGCTGATATTTTTCTCATCCCCATTCTCCTGCCTTCTCCCCATAACCCCTGATCCCCTTATTAATCAAGAACCTATCTATCTCTGTCTTAAAGATACTCAATGAATTGGCCTCCACAGCCTTCTGCGGCAAAGAGTTCCACAGATTCACCACCCTCTGGCTGAACAAATTCCTCCTCATCTCTGTTTCAAAGGATCATCCCTTTAATCTGAGATGGTGTCCTCTGGTTCTAGTTTTTCCTACAAGTGGAAACATCCTCTTCATGTCCACTCTATCCATGCTACAGCAATACAAAACTGGTTAGACCCCACTTGGAGTCACTGTGAGCAGTTCTGGGCACCACACCTTAGGAAGGATACATTTGCCTTGCAGGCAGTGTGACACAGGTTTACAAAAATGATACCTGGACTACAGCTGTTAAGTTACGAGGGGAGATTACAAATTAGACCTGTTTTTGGTAGAATTTAGAAGATAAGGAGTGATCTGGTTGAAGTCTTCAAGATATTAACAGGGAAAGACAGGATAAAGATAAACTATTTCCACTGGTTGGTTCTAAAATTAGGGGACACAGTCTAAATATTAGGGCCAGACCATTCAGGAGAGATGTTAGGAAAACTTCTTCACTCAAAGGGTGGTAGAGGTTTGGAACTCTCTCCCACAAACAGCAATTGAAGCTGGAACAGTTGCTAATTTTAAGTCTGAGACAAACAGATTTTTGTTAAGCAAAGGTGTTGAGGGATATGGGCCAAAGGCAGGTGTATGGAGTCAGGCCACAGATCAGCCGTGATCTCATTGAATGGCGGGACAGGCTTGAGGGGCTGAATGGCCTACTCCTGTCCCTATATTCCTATTTGTCATTCCATCTCTGCTTTTATTCTAATAACGCAATGTTTGCAAGAGTTATTCTATCTTTGTCACCAGCCTTTTGGGAAGCATGCAACTGAAAAGTTACTGACAAAAGACAAAGGATGTGGTGGCAAGAGGAAGTTCACCAGATTGATTCTGGGGATGAAAGGGTTGATGTACGAGGAGAGATTAAACAGTTTGGGGCTAATACTCTCTGGAGTTTAGAAGGGTGAGAGGAGATCTGATCGAGGTATATAAAATACTAAAAGGGATTGATAAAGTAAACATAGACCAAATATTCCCCCTTGTGGGGCAATCTAGAACAACAGGGCACGGTAGATTTAGAACTGAGATGAGGAGGAACTACTTCTCGCAGAGGGTGGTGAATTTGTGGAACTGGCTGCCCCATGGAATCCCCATGGAGTGCGATGGAATCCGAGTCATTAAATGGTTTGAAGAAGGAGATAGATATATTTCTGATAAAATAAAGGGGTTAAAGGGATATGGGAAACAGGTAGGGAGGTGGATTTGAGACCAGGAAGAGGTCTGCCATGATCTGATTGAATGGCGGAGCAGACTCGAAGGGCTGAATTACCTACTTCTGCTCCTAATTACCATGCTCTTACAGCAGCAAAAACAAAGTCAACTTTCCTTTCCTAATAACTGTGGTTGCATCTTCTATCTGATCCTGTGTGTACCAGATTTCACACCCACTTCCCAACAGCTTCATCGATTTAAAGGGGAACAGACTGCAGATTTCTCTCCTGCGTCACTTTGTTATCATTTGCCCACATAACAACAGTCAGTATACTTCAAATAGAATTTATTCCCTGTGGGGCTTCTCTGAAAGATGTGACAAGGCTGTGTATTTGGAAACACGGAGCCTGAAATTCTCTCTGTCTCCACCATTGCTTTGGCAGGAAGGGCACATAATCTCAAAAGAAATGAAATGAAATGAAAAATGAAAATCGCTTATTGTCACAAGCAGGCTTCAAATGAAGTTACTGTGAAAAGCCCCTAGTCGCCACATTCCGGCGCCTGTTCGGGGAGGCTGTTACGGGAATATGGTTGGTTGACGGTTTTTAACCTGGGCATTCCTCTCGTCTGCTGAAGTTACAGTGGAAGATCCGGAGTACCACCCCCCTCGCACCCGGAACCCCCACCCTATTGGAATTATTTCCAAACCAATTCCCATCTTCCCTTATGGCTTCCTCCCTCAGATGAGTAGCCCATCATGGGCAGGTCTTCCATCTAACTGGCGAATCGAACTTTCATTGGACTTTGAATGCCGAGATGTCTCCCAGAACGGGACACGGGATCTACCCAGAACGGGACACGGGATCTACCCAGAACGGGACACGGGATCTACCCAGAACGGGACACGGGATCTACCCAGAACGGGACACGGGATCTACCCAGAATGGGACACAGGATCTACCCAGAACGGGACACGGGATCTACCCAGAACGGGACACGGGATCTACCCAGAACGGGACACGGGATCTACCCAGAACGGGACACGGGATGAAAGCGGGACACGAATCTCCCTGGAATGGGACACAGGATCTCTCTGGAATGAGACATGGGATCTTCCCGGGATGGGACATGGGATCTCCCCAGAATGGGACATGGGGAGTCAAGCAACCGAACCTGCAAGAATGCTTTCAATAAGACTTGGCAACTCAACTTATATAGATGACAAGGGAATAGTGTAGATGGACTTTAGATTGGTTTCACAGGTCGGCGCAACATCGAGGACCGAAGGGCCTGGACTCCGCTGTAACGTTCTGTTGTTCTACCAGACATGGGTAAGTGACAAGTTAGCCACCAAATCCCCATCCCTACCACCACCAAGCATAACTAACGTTCTGCTAATGGCCCAGTGGGTTGATACATTGTAAGATATATATGGAGTCCTCCAGAGAACAAAAGATAAGAAGAATATCCCAACAGTGACACTTGGTTTGGTTACAAGTTTGAATCATAGAATGCTACCAAACAGTAAGTGCCCATTCAGTCCAACGGCTTATCCTGGCTCTTTGAAGGAGCTTAGTTTTTGTTTTCTATTTTCTTTAAGAGAAAAGGAAGAATTGAATTGACATAATGGAATTGACGTAATGAAATTGACATAGTGGAAAGCCACCCGGAAACCACATTCATACACAGGCCTGAAACTCCAATGCCCATGAATGAATTAAACTCAATAAAGGTGTCCTGGCACTATGGTGCCCTCCAGTGGTACTCCAAGTGCCCAAGTTATACATGGAAATCCCACTAGATAGCACAGAATTCATCGAATGGGCTGCAGCTCATTATCTTTTCAAGAGTGACCAGGTTGGCCCTGCCAAGGACATCCACATCCGGAGAGTAAAAGAAAAATGATTTAGATTGATTTATTTATTTTCTAAATTAATTTACGGGATTTGGATGTCGATGGTTAGGCCAGCATTTATTGTCCATCCCGAGCTGCCCTGCAGAAGGGGGTGGTGAACTGCCTTCTTGAAACGCTGTAGTTCCTGAGGTGTAGGTACACCCACTGTGCTGTTAGGAGGCAATTCCAGGATGTTGCCCCAGGGACGTTGAAGGTGCGGCGATATATTTCCAAGTCAGGGTGGTGAATGACTTGGAGGGGAACCTCCAGCTGGTGGGATGCACAGGTATTGCCACAGCCGCTCACCAATTTCAAATCAATCAATTAAAATTAGATGCGAGAACAGTCTGTTGAGTCAATATCTCCTTCATTAGAATTTTAAAAAACAATTTTAAGAGAATAAGCTGCCTCAATTCTATTCAAACTATTACGAAGTGCAGCACAGAAACAGACTGTTCAGTTGAACAGGTTCCTGCTACTGTAAATTCTGACACTCCTCTCTGTCTGAGCCCCATCCTCACCCCTATATCCAGCACCCCACCAAATCCACCTACACAATTCACCTCAACCACTCCCCGATTCCGCATTCTAACCACACGCTATGTTCAAATGTTTCTTCTAAATTCCTCACAGGCTTTATTGGCGATTCGTATATTTATGGTCCCTAGTTGGACTCTCTCGGCCACAGGTGGAAACATCTCCTCTACAACTAGCCTTTCACAACTTTGAACATGAGGTCACCCCACAGTCTTGTCTAGACACAGGCTTGACCTGGCAGATACCTAGAGGTTGTTTCCCCCTGACTGGGGAAGCTAGATCAAGGCCGGGGGTGATGTGTTGGGTACTCTGGATCTGTGAAGACTGCGTTTACCTTAGCAGCGATATAGACAGGCTGCCAACACTTGTAATAGTCCAACACTATTTTATTAAGCTAGGAACTGTTGAACATACTTTCACTGTGGGTCGACACTATGTTAGATTAACTGAAGACCTATGCCTATCCTAACCAGTCTATACTATCAGCACATGGTGAAGGTCTGTGCTACAAGCTGCGAGCTCTGTCCTTCTCAGAGGCTGCATCCCGAATGAGCGGGAAAACTAGTGCCCTCTGGCTTTATAGTGACTGGCTGCTGTGTTGTGTGTGTTGATTGGTCTTGCAGTGTGTCAGTCAGTGTGTGTCTGCAACATTATATACTGATGTGTATATTATGACAGGGGGAGGGAGGAAGAAGCAACCTCGGGTTAAGCAGTCGATCGATTAGCGCTGAGGTGAGGAGAAATTTCTTCACTCGGGATTGTGAATCTTTGGAATTTTCCATCCCAGAGGCTTGTGGATGTTCCATCGTTGGGTGGATTCAAGACGGATAGCAATAGATTTAGGACTTCTCAGGAGTCCAAAGGGAATGTAGAAGTGGACAGGAAAGTGAGGTTGAGGTACGAAATTGAGCAGTGGAACAAGCTCCAGGGGCCTAATGCTGCTCCTATTTTGTTTTTAAATGTTCTTATGTTCAGTTTGAAGATTTACAGCCACAGAAAGTGAGAGAGTACAAAAGCTCAGGAGGCCCGAGAAGGTGAGATTTATTTAGTCAACTTAAAGTAAAGACCACAACGCAGCTTACAATTCAAAGACCCAGTCGGGACTACCAGGCGTGTCGGTCCCACTCCAGGCCGGCTTTTAAAGGGCGGGTTTACGAGCCCCAACTGGGTGGAGCTCCGCCCACTAGCGGGGAAGCTCGTATTCTACCAGTCCGATGGGGACATTGATCGATGTGTCCCCGTGAGTCTCGGGAGGGTTATTATAGCGAGGAACTGGGACTCTGAAGAATGCCAGTCAGTCATATTGATCCAAGTTAGTGGATTGTACAGAGCTCATCCAAAACATGTCCTAACTTCAAATCCCATTCACCCATCATCCCTGTGCACGCTGACCTACATCCAACCAGGCCCTACAACCAATTCTGGCTCTTCCACTTCTGGCCTCTTGTGTCCCTGATGATCTACCATTGGTGGCTGTGCATTCCAGTGCCTCAGCCCCCAAACTGTGGAATCCCCTTCCGACCTTTCCTCCGTTCTACCTCTCTCCCCTACTTTAAGACACTCCATAAAACCTACCAGTTTGACCAAGCTTTTGGTCACCTGTCCTAATAACACAATTTGTGGTCTGGTGTCACATTCCGATTGATAATGCTCTTGCGATGCACCTTGAGCTACATTAAGGGCAGCATACAAATCTTGCTGTTCTTAAGTCAGTTTATTGAATTGCTCCACAGCAAATGTAACTGACGATGACCACTGGTAGAATTCACTTTGTGCTGGGCGAGGGCAGTCAATTACAGTTACATGCCTACCTCCCACAGGGAGCAACCTCATCAAGGTTCAACCATGATCAGATAGAAAGAGGTTCATCTCCACATGCAACAGGAAGGAGATAATCCCTGGTGTATATTCCCCGACAAGTTGCTAGAACATAGCAATACACAAAATATAAAGAGTGCATGCAAACAGGGACTTAATGGGATCAGCCCCAGTGACAATTTGTTTTTGAGCTCAACAACACCTCATCACAAGGGCCAATGCAGCCTCTGAATGTTGTGCCATTGATGGATTGCCCCAGATTAAGACACTGGAAGATCGGTGGCTCTATTAGAGGGAAGGAGTCCATGTGAGAATGGGATAAACCAGTCAGCTCAGTTACTAAGGAGCGTTGAAGTACAGGTTACACTCCCTGAGTAAGTGCCAAGCTTCGGAACATGGGAAATAGTCTGATCAGCGACATTTGTAACGTATCAGTTAATGCATTCTTCTGAAAGTCCCCTGGTCACGGGCTGAATAAAATCAATGAGGACAGCTCTTCGAAGTCATTGACAAAAGACATGAGAAAAAAACCTTTGCACACAGTGAAAGGTCAGGATCTGAAATACACAGCTGGGGAGTGTGTAAAAGGCAGATTCAGAGCTTTCGAAAAAAGATGGGATAATTATGTGAAGAGAAAGGGTTACAGGTAAAAGGAAGGCCAAGGGGACTAGGTGAGTCGCTCTTCCAAAAAGACAACACAGACATGACGGGCTGAATGGTCTCTTTCTGTGTTGTAACCATTTGATGATTTCTGAGATTCTTTAGGATGTTCTCCATCAAGTTGTCCGGGTTTGACTGCTGTCTGTTCAGTAACCACAGATTAGGCCCCTCTCCATTTCTCTGGGTTTTTTTTTTAAAGAACAACACAGATAAGTAACTGGGAGACACATTAAAGTTGAAAATTCTAAAAGCCATGGATAAAGATTTTGAACGCAAGTGTTCCCGCTCTGGAAAGGATCGAGAACGAGTGGGCTCAGATTTCAGGTGATTTGCAAAAGAAGCAAACGTGACGTGAGAAAAATCTTTTTCACACAGCGAGTGGTTTGGTGTGGAATGCACGGCCTGGAAGTGTGGTGGAGGCAGGTTCAATTGCGACAATCAAGATGATTAGACGATAATTTGATTAGAAACAATGTGCAGGGGTACGGGGAAAAGGCAGGGGAACGGCACTGAGTCATGATGCTCGTTTGGGGAGGCTGACAATGATGGGCCAAATGGCCTCCTTCTACACCGTAACGATTCTGTGATTTTGTGACGAGAAGAGGCAACGTCCTCACACAGGGATGTGACGCTCTGGAATTAATTCCAGAATTAGTGGTTGAGGCAGAAACGGTCAACATTTAAGGTTAGATTAGATGAGTGGCTAAAGAATAAAGGATTACATGTAGGATCAAGCCCGAGATCAGGTGTAATGCGTGCACTTGTCAGTTTGGATCTAGTATGGCTCTCAAGTGGGGACCATGAATTGAGTTCAACTTGAATTGTTTTTTGGAACAAGCAAGGAGATGGATAAGGGGCTTGTCCTGCCCACTCTGCGCATTGGCTTTGTAACTCTGAGAAAGGAATAAAATTGAGAAAAATAAAGAATAAAAGGTTAAAGTGGTATGGAAACAGTGGTGGGCGGGGCCTAAATGCTAAGAAAGGCTGCTTGAACTGAGCGGCTCATTTCAATATCGCAACTTCAACGAATTTCTTTGGGGAGCATCACATCCAAACTCAATTCTGTATTCGGCCAATGCCCCACACGCACTTACTCACAGGAGGGCTCACTAAGCAGCCACAGGAGTGGAAATCCAGGCAGATTTTTATTTTATCCCTCATCCAGAGATGATGTGGTGAACATTGGTAGCGCTGGCTGCGACGGAAGGACAAGTGACTCAGCACAGACCTTACTGCTCCTTACTGCATTGACTTACTGAGCCCTGGGGGAGACACCAGTGTGAATACTTAATCAGGTGTTTCGTATCCTGCATCAGAGAGTGGGTATTAATTTAATCACATGTACAAGTGGTGTTCTAATTGATGTTTGCTCACATTGATTTACTGCTGACAATTTCCTGTGGTTCTATTATCTGTGTCTTTTGATACCAGTTGCTGCTCTAATTAAAAGCCTTCACCCTCCCATGGAATAGATCAAACATCACAATCTGCTGGATAAACGTGTAAGATTGGAGCCAGAGAGCCATGACATTAGTTTATGTATCATAGCAGTCCTGTCACTCGCTGTAACAAGGCAGCACTGATTTATACATTCCAAAGAGAATCAGGGAAACTGGCCATTCAGCCCTTCAACTCCTCACACGTGCTCTATCCACAGGTCAGTGTCTAATCTTGCTCTCCATTCATGTCATGTAACGTATTATGTAGCATTTCCCAATGCTGCCATTTTAAAATAAATAAAAATACTATTTTGTACTTGTAGCCCAGTACACCTCAAATATATTAGTGTGCCAGTGTTCTTGGCAATGTTGTTACAAAAACGTAAGATCATACGAAATAGGAGTGGGCCGTTTGACCCATCGAACCTGCTCTGCCATTTGACCCATCGAACCTGCTCTGCCGTTTGACCCATCGAACCTGCTCTGCCGTTTGACCCATCGAACCTGCTCTGCCGTTTGACCCATCGAACCTGCTCTGCCGTTTGACCCATCGAACCTGCTCTGCCGTTTGACCCATCGAACCTGCTCTGCCGTTTGACCCATCGAACCTGCTCTGCCATTTGACCCATCGAACCTGCTCTGCCATTTGACCTATCGAACCTGCTCTGCCATTTGACCCATCGAACCTGCTCTGCCATTTGACCCATCGAACCTGCTCTGCCGTTTGACCCATCGAACCTGCTCTGCCGTTTGACCCATCGAACCTGCTCTGCCGTTTGACCCATCGAACCTGCTCTGCCATTTGATAAGATCGTGGCTGATCTGTTGTGGCCTCCACCCAACCTGCTGCCCTGTCCCCCCATAACCCTTAACTCCACTTTCCTGTCTGCCCCCTCGATTCGCTTGACAATCAAAAATCTGTCTCACTCAACCTTGAATATATTCAATGACTCATCCTCCACTGCTCTCTGGGTCTAATGGCCCTCTGAGAGAAGAAATTCCTCCTCATCTCCATCCTAAGTGGGAAGCCGCTTATTTTTAAACCATGCCCCATGGTTTGAGGTTCCCTCACACACAAGAGGAAACATCCTCCCAGCCTAAGCCCTGTCGAACCCCCTGAGAATCTTGTATGATCCAACAGAGATTGACCTCTCATTCTTCCAAACTCCAATGAAAATAGGCCCAAGCTGCTCAACCTTCCCTTTATAAGCCAACCCCTTCATCCAGGAATCTGCTCAGCGAACCTTCACGAACTACTTCCAAATCAATGTATCTCTCCTTTAAACAAGGAGATCAAAACTGTACACAGTATTCCAGGTGGAATCGCATCAATTCCCTGTACTGTGGTAGCTAGACTTGCCTACTTTTATAATCCATCACCCTTGCAATGAAGGTCAACATTCCATTTGCCTTCTGAATGACTTGCTGTACCTGCATGTGAACGTTTTGTGATTTGAGTATGAGGACACCCAGGTCTCTCTGACTCACAGCTTTCTGCAGTTTCTCTCCATTCAAATAATATTCCGCTTTTCTGTTCATCCTACCAAAGTGGACAACCTCACATTTTATTCCATCTGCCAAATTTGTAGCCACTCACTTAACCTACCCATATCCCTCGGCAGATTCTTTGTATCTTCCTCACAACTTGTTTTCCTGCCTGCCATTGCATCTTCAGCAGATTTGGCTACAGTAGTCATTCCCTTCATCCAAGTCATTAATATAGATCATAAATAGTTGAGGCCCCAGCAGTGATTCCTATGGCACTCCACTAGTTACAGTTTGTCAAAGACCCGTTTATTCATACTCTCTGTTTCCTGTTAGTTAGCCATTCCAATATCCCTGCCAACATATTACACCCAAAACCCCGAGCTCATTAACATCTAACAGACTTAGGAGGCAGATGTGCACCATTATAAACTGGATGATACACGAGTCATCAGCCAGTTTCACATTTCGACATTCATTTCCACTGACAATCATGATGTGTCCCCAATCCTCTTCCAGGAGTGCGATTAAGTTACAGTGTAAATGGAAAATAAGGTTAGAGTCTATTGCTGTTAGGATCAAAGCAGAGTGGGAACGCGGAGATCAAAGCAAAATTAAAATGGTCCAGCTGTTGTAAATCTGAGCAAATGACTCGTGCCCTTCTGTATTTCCACAATGATAACATGTGATTAAGTAGCCGCACTACACTCTGCTTTTGATGGAGGTTCAGCTGTCTGTAATGACTGCTTGCTCCATCTACAAATACAGGTGAATCTGAATGCCAGACAAAATACATCCAAAACACAGCATCAGAGAGCTCGGGTGCCTCACACTCTTTACCATCAGGTGTGTGCTCCAGGGCATAGAATTTACAGTGCAGAAGGAGGCCATTCGGCCCATCGAGTCTGCACTGGCTCCTGGAAAGAGCACCCTACCCAAGGTCAGCACCTCCACCCTATCTCCATAACCCAGTAACCCCACCCAACACTAGGGGCAATTTTGGACACCGAGGGCAATTTATCATGTCCAATCCATCTAACCTGCACATCTTTGGACTGTGGGAGGAAACCGGAGCACCCGGAGGAAACCCACGCACACACGGGGAGGAGGTGCAGACTCCGCACAGACAGTGACCCAAGCCGGAATTGAACCTGGGACCCTGGAGCTGTGAAGCAATTGTGCTGATCTGCATTATTTTAACACCAGCGTTTGAACCTTTTTTTTTAATGGTTTATATAACACCCTAAGGAGGCTGAGGGGTGACCTAATCGAGGTGCTTAAAATTATGAAAGATTTCGATAGAGTGGATACAGGGAGATTGTTTTCTCTTGTGGGGGAGAACCAGAACTCGAGGTCATCAACATAAAATAATCACCAGGAAATCCAATAAAGAATTCAGAAGAAACCTCTTCACCCAGAGAGTGGTCAGAATGTGGATATGTGGAATGTTAGATATTATAATCAAATTGAAGTAATCAGTATTCTCCCTCAGTTGTAACCGGAATTATCACATATGTAAGATAATAGTTATTACCATAATTCTCTTTCAAATGCTGCATCCATAGAAGTGAGTCCACTTGAAAAGCTTATATTGCTACCACAGGCTATTAATGATCGCTTATTGTCACGAGTAGGCTTCAATGAAGTTACTGTGAAAAGCCCCTAGTCGCCACATTCTGGCACCTGTTTGGGGAGGCCGGTACGGGAATTGAACCTGCGCTGCTGGCCTTGTTTTGCATTGCAAGCCAGCTGTTTAGCCCGCTGAGCTAAACCAGCCCCAGTTGAAGCAGATATTATAGATGCACTTAAGGGGAAATTAGACAAACATATAAGGGAGAAGGGAACAGAGGGTTACAATATAGGTTTAGAGGAGGGAAAATGGGAGGAGCCTCGAGTGGAGTATGCCAGTCTGGACTTGTGGGCTGAATGGCCTGTTTTTGTGATGTCCATCCTCTCTCATCGAGGATTTAAGATCTTAGTTTTCTTGAAAAAGGTAGGGTGAAGCAAGTTTGCAGAAACAATTTAACGGGATCAATAGCAGCAAAGCAGCTCCACATTGCCCTAGAATTGCTTGTGTGAAAGAACACCTCAGAGCACCTGACCAAAGGAATGGACAGAGTGTTCGGATTCTAAGAGTGGAGACCGAGAGACAGAGGTTTGAATTTAGAGATATTCAGCTGTGACGTCCCCACTGCCGGGGGGATTCCTGTCCAGACCACATGTCAAGCAGTAACAGCCCCAGCCTGTGAGTTTTTGCAGATTAATGTAAAACGGGCAGAAAGTCAGCAGTTTGGAGGCTGCAATGGGAACAGCGAGGTGGTAAGTCTATCTCACAGCACCTCATCTCACCTCTCAGATACGATTCAAATCGCTTCACATCCAGCAAGAGACTCTGTAATGGAATCTCTGATGTAACGTGTTCGCATCCCTTAGGGGGCTTTCAAATGTAGAGAGAGGAACACAAAATGAAATGGTCTGGGAAGAGAATCCCAGAGGATTGAAGAGAGGTGGCCACGTTAGACAAACAGCAATCCAGTGTTGCAGGCTGGGATATTGAACCGGAAGAAAAGTTTTCTCGAAAAGGGGACAATGGTGTGAAGGATTGGGAAATGATTCCAACAAGGATGATACCAGAACTGAGAGGTTATAACTAGTGGGAAAAATTGGAAAGGCTCAGCTCCTTTCTCTAGGCAGCACGGTAGCATGGTGGTTAGCATAAATGCTTCACAGCTCCAGGGTCCCAGGTTCGATTCCCGGCTGGGTCACTGTCTGTGCGGAGTCTGCACGTCCTCCCAGTGTGTGCGTGGGTTTCCTCCGGGTGCTCCGGTTTCCTCCCACAGTCCAAAGATGTGCGGGTTAGGTGGATTGGCCAGGCTAAATTGCCCTTAGTGTCCTAAAAAATAAGGTTAATGGGGGTTGTTGGGTATAGGGTGGGCTTGAGTAGGGCGATCATTGCTCGGCACAACATCGAGGGCCGAGGGGCCTGTTCTGTGCTGTACTGTTCTAATTCTAAAAAAAAAAGAGAGGGTTGAGGGGTGACCCAATAGAGGCCTTTGACCTAGTGTGGCATCAAGGAGCACTGTTAAAATTAATGATGACGGGGATTGGGTGGTTAACTCTCCACTGGTTGGAGTCATGCCTGGCACAAAGGAAGATGGTTGTGGTGGTTGGAGGTCAATCATCTCAGTCCCAGGGCATCACTGCAGGAGTTCCTCAGGGTAGTGTCCTGGGCCCAACCATCTTCAGCTGCTTCATCAATACTTTTCCATATAGTAAGAAGTAGAGATTTTCACTGATATTACACATTGTTCAGTATCATTTGCAACTCCTCAGATACTGAAGTTGTCTGTGTCTGCATACAGCAAGACCTATGAAGAATGCTCAGTTTTGGGTTGATAATTTACAGGTAACAGCTGTACTATATGAGTGTCAGGCAATGACTATGTCCAATAGAGAGAATCTAACCATTACCACTTGACATTCAATGGTATTACCATTGCTGAAAACCCCACTATCACCCCCCTGGGGATTACCACTGACTGACTAGATGTATAAATACTATGGCCACAAGAGCAGGTCAGAGGCTGAAAATTCTGCAGAGAGTAACTCACCTCCTGTCTCCCCAGAGTCTGTCTACAAGGCCCAAGTTAGGAGTGGGATGGAATACTCTCCACTTGCCGGGATGAAAGGGCAAATGGGGAACCAGCGATGGAGTTGGATGATCAGCCATGGTCATAATGAATACCAGAGCAGGCTCAAAGGGCCGAATGGCCTCCTCCTGCTCCTATTTTCTATGAGTGCAGCTCCAACAACACTCAAGATGTTGAACAGCATCCAAGACAAAGCAGCCCACTTGATTGGCACCCCATCCACAAACATACATTCCCTCCAACACTGGTGGAGTGTCTACCATATCTACCAGGTGCAGGTGCACAATATTCCAACATTGGCCTCACTATGAAGTAGTGAATGTGCTGGGAAAAGCTGCAAATCCTCCACAGAGCAGCACTATCGGGCAATCTGTCCGGGAGAAGTTTCCCCCACTGGTCCAGGGTCATTATGTGAGTTTACATCTGACCACTGAACTGGGACTCTCCCTTCCTGCCAATCTGTAAACTAAAATCCAGCCTGTCCTTCATATCTCCCACTCACACGGAGCTTTCAAACCTCAAATCCCATGGGGGGCGCGGGGAGGGGGGTCATTAAGACGGTCATTTTTTTCCTCTGTGGGGCTGGGATCTGTTGACAGAAACTGACATGAAAGCGACTCAGACTCTGTAATTCAGCCAGGGGTTTCAGCACCTCGTCATTTCTCAATTCAGTCCCAGGCTGGGGTGGACAAGGTGGCGTGGGGGGGGGGGGGGGGGGGATCTTGTTGCGATTTGGGTTCGGGAAAGCCAGAAGTGGCTCTGTCAGACAAAAATAAATAAATAAAAATAATCGCTTATTGTCACAAGTAGGCTTCAGTGAAGTTACCGTGAACAGCCCCTAGTCGCCACATTCCGGCACCTGTTCGGGGAGGCCGGTACGGGCAATTGAACCGGCGCAGCTGGCCGTGCTCTGCTTTACAAGCCAGCTGTTTAGCCCACTGTGCTAACTCCACAAAGGGAGGTGTTCAAATCAGATCCAGAAATGGATTCCTCAGATTCTCGGCCCCCAGAGTAAAATTGCAACAACGTCAAATTGCTAAAAGCCTCAAGACGCTCCTTTCCCCAATGAATCACACATTCAGACTCCAGATGAATCAATGCTGACGACACAAACGCCTAAATATTTATTTTTAAACGATTGGGTTTGTTTTTGAAAAGCAGGCGGTTTGCATCTGGGTTATTTTCGGCCCATCGACCTCATTCCTGAACATTTAAAAAAATACAAGGCAGCCTGGATCCAAGACCCATCGGACACTAATAATACCCCAAACACTGTGTCCGCCAGAGCAGCTGCAACTGAACCCAATGGAAAGTTCCCATGACAACCTCTCCAGTTATTTTAAGTCTGGCAAGTCGCTGCCAAGCTGTTGCACATTTGCTGAACTGGGTCCCAGACATGGAGAGAGAAAGGGTCATTTCTTTAATACACTTCCTAACTCACCCTGGGCGCTCCGGGAGGCTCCCAGTCAGCCTGGAGTTTGGGGAGCCGGGGGTCACAGGAAAAGGAAACTTTCCACACAGGACAAACCGCCATTCACAAAACCATTGCTGTGTAATGTGAAATACATCGCCCAGGGCACTTTGTACTAAACTCCAGCAGCTTGGAAAGAGAAAAGTTGTACAATATATTTTGCCTCTCCGAATAGTTCATTAATTGCTGATTCCTGTTAAGAATTCAAGTACATACCTTGACTCCAATGTAGGAATTCCTATAGAAACAGCACAGGGCTGCCGAGACAGCCCTTAATATACTACACCTCCCAGTCATTTTCCAAGATGTGAAGTCCGCTATTTCTGTTCAACACACACACACACACACTGACACAGGAGGAGGTTTCCCGGACTAGACTAAAACATTATACACAGTGTCTCGCAGCTGGAGGCAGCTCCATCACTGGCAGCTCGATCTTTCATTTCCCCAAGTGTCCAGGGAGCTCTTTCCCCTCACACTGACAGTCACAGCAAGACCCTGGGGTCCTCCCTCGCACACTCCCCTCAACAGTCCATGTATGGAGAGCCGGCAACTGCTCATTGGATCCCTCCCCTCGCACGGCACTGGGAAAAAGACTTTCCAGAGTCTGGGAAGAAGCTGGGAGCGGAGCTGAGCAGCTTCAGTAGGGGAGTCGCTCACTCACACTCTGCACTCCCTCCCTCACTCTGCACTCCCTCCCTCACTCTGCCCTCCTTCCCTCACTCACTCTGCCCTCCCTCCCTCACTCTGCCCTCCCTCCCTCACTCACTCTGCCCTCCCTCCCTCACTCACTCTGCCCTCCCTCCCTCACTCACTCTGCCCTCCCTCCCTCACTCACTCTGCCCTCCCTCCCTCACTCACTCTGCCCTCCCTCCCTCACTCACTCTGCCCTCCCTCCCTCACTCACTCTGCCCTCCCTCCCTCACTCACTCTGCCCTCCCTCCCTCACTCACTCTGCCCTCCCTCCCTCACTCACTCTGCCCTCCCTCACTCACTCTGCCCTCACTCCCTCCCTCACTCTGCACTCCCTCCCTCACTCTGCACTCCCTCCCTCACTCTGCACTCCCTCTACACTCCCGCCCTCACTCTGCACTCCCTCACTCTGCACTCCCTCACTCTGCACTCCCTCACTCTGCACTCCCTCCCTCACTCTGCATGCACTCCCTCACTCTGCACTCCCTCACTCTGCACTCCCTCACTCTGCACTCCCTCACTCTGCACTCCCTCACTCTGCACTCCCTCTACACTCCCGCCCTCACTCTGCACTCCCTCACTCTGCACTCCCTCACTCCCTCCCTCACTCTGCACTCCCTCACTCCCTCCCTCACTCTGCACTCCCTCCCTCACTCTGCACTCCCTCACTCTGCACTCCCTCATTCCCTCCCTCACTCTGCACTCCCTCCCTCACTCTGCACTCCCTCCCTCACTCTGCACTCCCTCCCTCACTCTGCACTCCCTCCCTCACTCTGCACTCCCTCCCTCACTCTGCACTCCCTCCCTCACTCTGCACTCCCTCACTCTGCACTCCCTCACTCTGCACTCCCTCACTCTGCCCTCCCTCACTCTGCACTCCCTCCCTCACTCTGCACTCCCTCCCTCACTCTGCACTCCCTCCCTCACTCTGCACTCCCTCCCTCACTCTGCACTCCCTCATTCCCTCCCTCACTCTGCACTCCCTCCCTCACTCTGCACTCCCTCCCTCACTCTGCACTCCCTCCCTCACTCTGCACTCCCTCCCTCACTCTGCACTCCCTCACTCTGCCCTCCCTCACTCTGCCCTCCCTCACTCTGCCCTCCCTCACTCTGCCCTCCCTCACTCTGCCCTCCCTCACTCTGCCCTCCCTCACTCTGCACTCCCTCCCTCACTCTGCACTCACTCCCTCACTCTGCACTCACTCTGCAGAGATGAGCTGCTTACCTGATGAACCATGATGAGGAATCTTTCTTCCCTGCAGTGTCTCCAAGGACAACACTGCGTGGTGAGGTACAGCCCGACTGTGACTCCCACAGGTAACATTAACACTGAACGTTAGGTCGGAATACCTGAAGCTTCAATCATTCTGAACCATTGACTCATCCAAAATATGTAGATGCCACCTCACCCCATGACACCCTCCCGCTGATGAAGCAGCACATGGCTAATGCATTGGATATAATATATATATATATATATATATATATATACAAGCAGCATGCACATTAAACAGCAGCGAAACCTAATTCCATTCCACAAACTGCGAACAGAATGAGCTATCCGAAAAATAATCACTGCTAAAAATTAACTCAACCCCACCAGCTTCATACTTTACATTTTTCTTCAAAGTAATTATTGACACAGCGAAGAAGGTTGGGTTTCAGCAGAAAGGGAATCCAGGTATCTGTAATTATACAGCACGTTCACAGTAAATAAAAATCAGCCAGATTCCTAAAAGGCCCCCAGTGATTGAATGTGTTACTTTGATGGGGGGGGGGGGGGGGTCAATTTTTACTTTACCCCCAGGTTCTAATCTCTTGTGCCACGATGTGTGCCATTCTTTTGCCGATAGGAGTGACAGATCAGCTGCTCTCATAGGGTGGTTAGCACTGTTGCCTCACAATGCCAAGGTCCCAGGTTCGATTCCCTGCTGGGTCACTGTCTGTGCGGAGTCTGCACGTTCTCCCTGTGTCTGCGTGGGTTTCCTCCGGGTGCTCTGGGTTCCTCCCACAGGCCAAAGATGTGCAGGTTAGGTGGATTGGCCATGCTAAATTGCCCTTAGTGACCAAAAAGGTTAGATGGGTTACTGGGTTATGGGGATAGGGTGGGCGAGGGCTTAAGTAGGGTGCTCTTTCCAAGGGCCAGTGCAGACTCAATGGGCCAAATGTCCTTCTTCTGCACTGTAAATTCTATGATTCTATGACCCGGGTTCAATTCTGGTTTCGGATGACTGTCTGTGTGGAGTCTGCATGTTCTCCCCGTGTCTGCGGGATTTTCCTCCGTATGCTCCGGTTTCCTCCGAGAGTCCTAATCCGGTTCCCTCCTAGATTAGATGGGATTATGGGAATACGGGGACAGGGCGGGGCAGTGGGCCTGGCTAAGGTGCTCTTTTGGAGGGTGGTGCAGACTCCTTGGGCCAAATGGCATCCTTCTGCACTGTAAGGATTCAGTAGGGAGTCTACGAAATACAGTTCAAAGAGAGTATCCCATTATCTATCCGACACATAGTGAAACTCTTTCCATCACCACCACCCCATCTGTCTGATGCTTGAGTGAATATTCTGCTGTCCAGCTAACAGTTGTAGTAACTCTGAGACTTTTACTGATCTCTACCTAAATTCACATTCCACCAGCTTTCGTTTATTCCCCTCATTACCCTGAGACATATAAACATATGAATTAAGAGCAGGAGCAGACCATTCAACCCCTCAAGTCTTTTCTGTCATTTGATAAACTCACAGCTGCCTGCCCTTTGACTCCTGTGGACTGAGCTCACTGGAGGACATGGTCCCAGGCTGACAAATACTCTCGGGAGTGCTGCATTGTCAGGAGTGTCACCTTGCAGATGTTCCTCACCGGCCTCTTCAAGTGAATGCAAAAGATCTCAGAGCGCCATTTGGGGACATTCGGGAGTGGTCTGGTGTCCTGGTAAATGGTGACCCATCAACCAAACATTATCAAAGCAGAATAACTGGTCATTGCTCTCATTGTTGCATATGGGGTCTTGCTGTGTACAAATTGGATGTTGGTTGCCTACATAATAACAATCATTACACTTTAAAAGTAATTAATTAGCTGCAAAGTGCCTTTGGTGGGAAAGGGTGTGGGCGGGGGGGGGGGGGGGGGGGGGGGGGGGAGAGAATAGTATCTTGTGGACATGAAACAGAGTAGATATGGCAGACTGTAGTTGAGGGGTTGAGAATGAGGTACCATAGATACAAAACTAAATACAAGAGAACAGAGCCAGGAACAGCAACATCTTCACACTCACTGAGGTCAGGCTGTGGGATTCATTCCTGAGTAGAAGCTCTTTCTACGTTGAAGGTTAGATTGGTTGGTTGAATGGAGGGGCAGGGTGGGTAAATATAATTCAACCTATTTGTTTCTGTGCAGTGCAAAGGTCAGGTTTGTTGGGCTAAATGTCTATGTTGTAACTTCTATATATTCCTATGGACCATAATAAACAGAAATGAAATGCCCTAGGGAAGGCATTCTTGGAATGAATGAATCATTCTTCTAAAATGTTAAGAGCTCATTGCTGTATATATGGATGAGATTATTATTCCATTATTCTATTACACAAGGCAGTCTAATATCAGCGTATTTCCTTGACGGCACCTCCTAAGCATTCAATCTCTACCATCTAAGTCAAGGACAAGAGCAGCAGATACAACAGAACGCCACAACCTCTACATTCCTCTCTGACCCGCGCGTCCTGCTTTGAAAGCAGATCACCTTTTTTTCAGCATCACTGGGTCAAAATCCTGGATCTCCCTTCCCAGCAGCACCATGAGGTTACCTACATCACACGGGCCAATCGCGGTTCAAGAAGGCGGTTCAACACCACCATCTCAAGGGCAATTAGGGGTGGGCAATAAATGCTGGCTTAGACAGCGACGTCCACTTTCCCGGAATGAGAATAGAAACTTGCAGCATCACAGCAACCGAGGAATTTCATACTTTGATTCCGATTTTGACGTGATTAGGGTATTATCGTGTAACGCGGCAAACCTGATCTCATCATTGGGGTAGGTTACAATTGACCCTACTTTGTTAGTCTGGGCAACTGACTGGCTTTCAATTTCCAGAGGCAGAGACTGCTTTGCATTCCAGATTAGATTGCTTAGGTGGATGATTGAAAATGGCTCAGAGTGAATTGGGGAAGCTGGTGGGTAAACGTCATGAGGACTGTTTGCTCATGTGGAGTGTAAAGGTTGGTGGAATGTTGTCTTGAAGCCAATTCAATTTCAATTTATCCCATTCACCTCCTGCACTTCCTCTAGGGATGATAATCAGTGAAGAGCTCGATGGGTTAGAGGCAGACCGAGTGGAAATCCAAGGAATTTCTCACGACTGATTCAATCCCATTTGACGGGTTAGGTCAATAGTGGCTCGGGGCAATGGTGGCGTTGCGGTAATGAGCTGGTAATCCAGAGCTCCAGGTTAATGCCCTGGAGACCACCCCATCATGGCAACTGGTGGAATTTAATATCTGGAATTGAAAAGCTAGTCGCGGTAATGATGACAATGAAACTATCAGTGATTGTCATAAAAAATGGTTCATTGATGACCTTCAGGGTTGGAAATCTGCCATCCTTACCCGGTATGGCCTACATGTGACTCCAGACCCACAGCAATGTGGGTGACTCATAACAGATGGACAAGAAATACTGACATCCGCAACTCAACTAATAAAAAATATATATATTGGGTTCGACAGGACTGCCATGCTCCAGACACTGTTGGTGATTGACCCCACTTCACTTATTAGGTGCACATACAGCTCAGTCACATTAGGCTAGAATGTGGTTACAGGTGACCCTGCAAAACAATGTCCTATGGCGGAGCTGTCCTCTTCAAAGTAAACAATGAATAGTTTTAGCTAGTTGGTATGCCTCAATGCACTCTTGGGAGCTCCCTACCTCCTGCAAACTAATGCACAATCCTTCCGCAGCTAGGTAGACATGGTTTGTTCCTGCAGGGGGAAAGTACGTGTACTCTATATGCGGGGTAAACAGGGAGCCTAACCGCAGAGGATTTTGCTCATGATTGGTTTGGAGATTCTTAAATACAGGGCTGGGTTTCTCTGAACAGCAGATAGCCAGGTAATCAAAAATATACTACGATGGACACCAATTAGGACGTAAGAGAAAGGTTAAGGGTCAAGACTAGTGATTCTGCGGAACAAATTAAGTTTAAAGGCGGAATTTAAAATGGGTAGAAAGGTGGCAAGTCAGTAAAGTTTAGGATAAGTGTGCGAGGGTACAGTGATTGAAGTGTTTGCCAAGACAGTACAGTGGAGAGCTCAGCAGGAGGCTGGACTGCTACAGGAGATATTATAGAACAGAAATAATTTTCAAACTTCATACATGACCTTTCATATTACAAAGTGCTTCACAAATCAATTCATTGAAGTATAGTCACTCCCTCCCTCCACCAGCAGCGCACAGTGTATACTATATACAAGACACACTGTCAAAGCTTACCAAGGCTTCTTTGATTTGATTTATTATCACGTGTACCGAGGTACAGTGAAAAGTATTGTTCTGCATACAGTCCAGGCAGATAGTTCCATACAAGAAAAAACATGGGGCATACATCAATACACAATGTAAATACATAGACACAGGCATCAAGTGAAGCATACAGAGTGTATTACTATTCAGTAGAGAAGATGTGCGAAGAGATCAGTTCAGTCCATGAGAATCATTCAGGAGTCTAGTAATAGCCGGGAAGAAGCTGTTTTTGAACCTGTTAGTGGGCTCTCAGACTTTTGTATCTCCTGCCCAATGGAAGAGGTTGTTAGAGAGAATAACCCAGGTGAGAGGGGTTTGATTATGATGACCGCTTTCCCAAGGCAGCGGGAGGTGCAGACAGAGTCAATGGATGGGAGGTGGGTTCGCGTGATGGACTGGGGTGTGTTCACGACTCTCTGCAGTTTCTTATGTTTTTGGGACAATACCAAGCTGTGATGCAGCCAGATAGGATGCGTTCTATGGTGCATCCATAGAAATTGGTAAGAGCCAATGTGGACATACCGAATTTCCATAGTTTCTACAGATATGCAATAGAGAGCATCCTATCCGGCTGCATCACAGCTTGGTATGGCAACTGCTCGGTCCAAGATCACAAGAAACTGCAGAGTGTGGTGAACTGAGCCTAACGCATCACACAAGCTTGCAACCCCCATATTGATTCTGTCTACACCTCCTGATGCCTCAGGAAGGCAGACAGCATTATCAGAGGCCCCTCCTACCCAGGTATTGCCTTCTTCCAGACCCTTCCATCAGACAGAAGATACAGAAATCTGAAGGCTCACACATCCAGACATAGGAACCGCTTCTTCCCCACAGCTACAAGACTCCTCAACAATGCCCCCTCCGACTGATCTGTTCCCTGTAAGAACGCTATTCACGATGCCCTATGCTGCTCTTGCTCATGTATTTGCTTTGTTTGGCCCCTTGTTTCGCACTGTAACCAATCACTGTTTGTCAATGTACCATTTGTCAATGTTCTCTGTTGATTATTCTTGTGTCTACTATGTACGTACTGTGTACGTTCCCTCAGCCGCAGAAAAATACTTTTCACTGTACTTCGGTACATGTGACAATAAATCAAATCAAATCAAATCCTGAGGAAGTATAGGTACTGTTGTGCTTTCTTGGTCGTAGAGTCGACTTGGGTGGACCAGGACAGATAGTTGGTGATGTGCAAACCTAGGAATTTAAAGCTGTCAACCATCTCCACCTCAACACAATGTCAGGAAACTGTGGGTACAAGTACTTCATTGACTGTACAGCATTTTGGGCCATCCTGCAGGCAAGAAAGGCGTTATATAAATTCTAGTCTTCCTTTTCTTTTCTTTTATCTTGCTTCAGTTTTCCATCCATTAATCAGCAGCGAGCATGCATTCAGAAACGCGACCTGGATTTGGAGCTGCTGTTAATGACTGCTGTAAATAATAAGTTTATCCTTTACACTCAAGCAAAAGTTACTTTTTCTAAACAATCCACATTCACTGCCCTCATCAAATGGCTCAGAGGGACCTTCAAACGTGCACATAAATGAATCAGACAAACATTTGATTTTAGATCTCCCCGTACTTAGGCTAATTACAGCCCTAGTTCAATGCACTTCAGTGGATTCTGTAACATAAACTGTGATAACAGAATTCAGGGGCACACCCGGACCAGTTAGTACCACGCATGACTGGTGCACCAGGAAGTTTTTAATGTTGTGTTCCACCCAAGTATTCCTCTGCTGAAACTTGCCTCGTCCACATGTCGCCATTCCCACTGCAGGAGAAAATGTAAGAGGTGATTTCCAGCCCTTTTGCCATTTAAAAATAAACACGTTAAAACAAGGTGCCCAGTAAAATAGCTGCCGTTCCTTATTACCAGAAGCAGGGCTAATGAACAAGGTGGTGCACTGAACCTATCAGCAGCAGAATGATAACCACAAATACACTATAGTACACCTTCATACGGGCAGCTCCAGGGTCCCAGGTTCGATTCCCGACTGGGTCACTGTCTGTGCGGAGTCTGCATGTTCGCCCCGTGTGTGCGTGGGTTTCCTCCGGGTGCTCCGGTTTCCTCCCACAGTCCAAAGATGTGCGGGTTAGGTGGATTGGCCATGCTAAATTGCCCTTATTGACCAAAAAAGGGTAGGAGGGGTTACGGGGATAGGGTGGAAGTTAGGGCTGAAGTAGGTCGGTGCAGACTCGATGGGCCGAATGGCCTCCTTCTGCACTGTATGTTCTATGTCTATGTCATCAGGGGCACAGTGATGCTTCAACACACTCCCTAAAAACACGGAGGTAGTCTGAGTGTTTGAATAATGTCACTGCCCATCATCGACCAATTTCATCGGTGTGACCCTGTGACCCACACAAGCTCCAAAG
This sequence comes from Scyliorhinus canicula, assembly GCF_902713615.1. Taxonomy (NCBI): domain Eukaryota; kingdom Metazoa; phylum Chordata; class Chondrichthyes; order Carcharhiniformes; family Scyliorhinidae; genus Scyliorhinus; species Scyliorhinus canicula. Next base: position 23,234,197 of record NC_052149.1, read on the forward strand.
TGGGCGAGGAAATTACATTTAATCACAAATGGCAGCTGGTTTATGAAAATGGTAACACTCGCATCAATCCATTCAAGCAGATCATTAGTGCTAAGTGCCTTTCGGCAGAATTTCGTATGTCCCAACTTGCCTCCTTAAAAGGACTCGCCACGGCTAATGGAGGGAGAATTCTCCTGGGAGCTTTCTCTGCCTGAATCCATTGATGATGCTGCTTCACAATTACCGAATCAATCAGGAAAATTGGAACAGGAGGAAGCCACTTCACCAGCTCGTACCACTGTTCAATGAGATCTGTGACCTGACTGCATAAACTCGCCTTTGGCTCATGTCCTTTAATACATTTGGTTAACAAAAATCTATTAACCTGAGACCTAAAATAAACAATCAATCTGTCATCAATTGTCATTTACAGTAGAAAGTTCCTCACTACGACCAACGTTTGAATGTTTCCTAATTACACTCCTGGAAGGTCTGACTTTGATTTTTAGACGATTTGCTCAAAGCCAAGACTGCCAAACACGTAGAAATAGTCTCTCTCTCTCTCCACCCTATCAGTTCCCCTGAATATCTTGTAAACTTTGAATAACGCACACCTTCGTCTTCTAAAGGGCAGCACGGTAGCCTTGTGGATAGCACAATTGCTTCACAGCTCCAGGGTCCCAGGTTCGATTCCGGCTCGGGTCACTGTCTGTGCGGAGTCTGCACATTCTCCCCGTGTGTACGTGAGTTTCCTCCGGGTGCTCCGTTTCCTCCCACAGTCCAAAGATGTGCAGGTTGGGTGGATTGGCCGTGCTAAATTGCCCTTAGTGTCCAAAATTGCCCTTAGTGTTGGGTGGGGTTACTGGGTTATGGGGATAAGGTGGAGGTGTTGGGTAGGGTGCTCTTTCCAAGAGCTGGTGCAGACTCGATGGGCCGAATGGCCTCCTTCTGCACTGTAAATTTTATGAAATGCCAAGTTTGTGAAATCGCTCCTCGTAATTTAACCCTTGGTGTCCTGGTATCATTCTAGTAAATGTATGCTGCACATCCCAAGGCCACCAGCCTTCATGAGGTGTGCTGACCGGAACTAAATACAGAGCTCCAAATATGTGGGGCTCTGTATAGCTGCAGCACACCTTCTATAACCTCTTAGGAACATAAGAGATAGGGGGAGTAAGCCATTCGGCCCTTCGAGCCTGCCCCACCATGCAATGAAATCATGGCTGATCTTCTACTTGAACACCATTCTCCTTTCAAATGGTGATTTCTCAGGCTCCTGCACAGGTGTAATTCAGAATCAGGTTTCAGAAGAGGTGCTGGTTGAATGTATTTTCAATGACGGAATCAGCAATGAAGAGAGGAACCGATTGCTTCATCAGCCCGTGCTGTTATATTGGTTTGCAGGGGAGAACTCCTGGACTCCATTCTGTCCCCGTGGTTGATGAAAATGTTCGCAGTGTTCACCAGCATTGACCTGGCTTTTCCCTACTGCACATGGGTCACCTCAGGCCAGCACACCAGGCAATGGGAGCCTGGATGTTGGCAAATAGAATGTTGGCAAATAGAACACAAAGACAACGCTTGTGGGAGTCAAAATATAAAGACCTGAAGTTACTTGGTTACAAGTTACAATGATTATTTGTTCATAAACACCTCACCGTGTTACATGTTAGTACCCCTCCAGGAGGAGGTGGGATCATTTTATATTCTACGAACAGCACAGCTCTTGTCATGGTTATTGTCATAATATACATCTATGTATATAATGGAGTGCAGACAGGCAGTGATTGACACACAGGATGACCAGTAAGCACACAGAATAGAGCAGCCAATCACCAGACAGGACACTACCACTATAAAGCCAGAGGGCACCAGGTTTCCCGCTCTCTCTGGACCCAGCCTCTGAGACAGAGTTCAAGAGCTAGCCAGTGCAAACACCATGCAGTAAATCTGGTCAGGCTAGTACCAGGTCTCCAGTCAAGTCAGCATAGTGTCAACCCACAGTTGAACATGTATATTAGTTAAGACGTTAAATAAAATCGTGTTGCATCTTATTAAGTGTTGGAAGTCTGTCTCTCGCTACACTGCATCAAGTGCAGTCCACATCGACCTAGCCAGCCCAACACATCATGGTACTGGGTTTGGATGCTGAAAATTGACGGACCTACCTTGAGTGAATCAGCGTTGACCAGCAAACAGCCATCCGGTGACATGGAAAACGTCCGCCCTCCTCCGCAGCTCCGCATCACCGGCAACCTCGGTGCAAATTGGAAGATCTTCAAACAGATGTTCCAACTCTATCTCGAAGCCACCGACCTCGAGGCCGCATCGAACGCCAGGAAGATCGCACTATTCCTCTCCACAGCCGGGGACCACGCCATCCACATCTACAACTCCCTTACATTAGCTGAAGGCGAAGATTAGACGAAATTTAAAACAGTCCTGCTGAAGTTCGACAGCCACTGCGACATCGAGGTCAATGAGAGCTTTGAACGGTATGTTTTCCAGCAGAGGCTTCAGGGTAAGGATGAACCTTTTCAATCCTTTTTGACCCATCTCCGCATCCTCGCGCAGTCGTGTAACTATAACTCGACAGCTGATTCCATGATCCCGGATCAGATCGTTTTCGGGGTCCACTCCGATTCCCTTCGCCAGCAGCTCCTGAAAGTCAAGCAGCTCAACCTCACCATCGCCATCGAGACGTGCGTTCTCCACGAACATGCCAACAATCGGTACTCCCACATCAGGGCGGCAGAAATGGCAAAGCTATCCTCCCACGAGGCGGAACGGGTGCAGGCTATCGCACAAATACAGGGCCTAAGTATCGATGAGAGTGGCCATTTCGCGCGCTTTTCCCGGGCCCTTGTGCATGCGCGCCACGACCGAGGGGACAGCGAGACCGACGACCAGACTGCGTAGGTGCATATGTCGTTCGACTGCACTGCGCATGTGCGATGGCGCACGGAACGCGCTGGCGTCATGACGTGTCCGAATTGTGGCTCTGCCCATTTAAAGTGGCAAAATCACGACGGTGTCTACAGTGTGGCAAGCTTGGCCACTACGCACCCCTCGGCAGATCTGCTCCACTGCCTAATAGCCAGCGAACCCAGCCACGGCGCAGAAGCGTCCGTTCAATACAGCAGGGCATGCCAGATTCCGACACCAACAGCCCAACAGACCCTGATGCTGAGTGCCTTAAATCTCCACACCGGGTGGGCATCATTACGAAGCATGCGCTGCCTGTCTCCAAGATAGTGAAGCACCTCCTGATCCTCAGCGTGGATCCTGATGACGAGTGGTGTGCTGTCCTCACAGTCAACAAGGCTCGCATCCGGTTCAAACTGGACACCAGCGCATCGGCGAACCTCATCTCGAAATCCGATCTCGACACCATCTGTGTCAGACCAAGTATTCTTCCACCGATCTACCAGCAATCCTGCCGGCCCCTGCGACCACCGCATTGGCAGCGGCCCCGCCTGTCCAAGTGCAGGCGGCCCCTGATCCATCCTTGCGGCGATCAACCAGAATTCATCGCCCACCGCAAAGACTAAACTTATAGACTGAACTTTTGCACAATTTTGTTACCTCATCGTTTTGACCTCTGTAAATATCGTTTTTACCGTTTCATCTGCCCTATATCTGCACTAGCGACACCTTCCTATGTATATAAGTTCATTTTAGCGCATTCTGTATGTCACGCACATATACACATCCACACGCACCTTAATATTTATTATCTAAAAAAAAGGGGGGAGATGTAATAATATACATCTATGTATATAATGGAGTACAGACAGGCAGTGACAGACACACAGGATGACCAGTAAGCACACAGAACAGAGCAGCCAATCACCAGACAGAACACTACCACTATAAAGCCAGGGGGCACCAGGTTACCCGCTCTCTCTGGACCCAGCCACTGAGACAGTCAGAGTTTGTGAGCTAGCCGGGGCAAACACCATGTGGTAGCTAGTCAGTCTGGTCAGGCTAGTGTCAGGTCTCCAGTCAAGTCAGCATAGTGTCAACCCACAGTTGAACATGTATAATAGTTAAGACGTTAAATAAAATTGTGTTGCATTTTATCAAGTGTTGCAGGTCTGTCTCTCGCTACACTGCATCAAGTGCAGTCCACATCGACCCAGCCAGCCCAACACATCAGTTATTGCCATGAAGTTTGTGTGTCCACCCTATATCTGAGCCTTGGAGTTACTGTGACGTTTCTCAATGGCAAGAACTTTCCACTTGGGCAAGTGGAAAAAGCTTCTGGGTAAAGAATTCTGAACATGTCTCGGAGCATCATAATAATCTTTATTGTCACAAGTAGGCTTACATTAACACTGCAATGAAGTTACTGTGAAGAGCCCCTGGTCGCCACACTCCGGCGCCTGTTTGGGTACACAGAGGGAGAATTCTGAATGTCCAATTCACCCAACAGCACGGCTTTCGGGACTTGTGGGAGGAAGCCGGAGCACCCGGAGGAAACCCACGCAGACACGGGGAGAACGTGCAGACTCCGCACAGACAGACACCAAGTTGTGAATCGAACCCGGATCCCTGGCGTTGTGAGGCAACAGTGCTAACCACTGTGCTACTATGCCACTTAATAGTGGGTACCAAATGGGAAGTGTCTGAGCCTGATTGAGAGGGGTTAAGAACAAGTGACTTGAGGGGAATGACATGTTAGTAAGCAATTTATTAGTAATAGAGGAGAAATATAAGGCGAGTTCTGGGTGAGAGAAAATTGTTGATTTGAAAATGTCACAGGAATGTCCGTTGTGATAGTGGGCGGGCTGCCAGCTACTTTCTGCTTCACTGCAATGCTGAGAACAAACAACGTGACTGGGAACAACTGGCACGCAGGGTGGTATCATTCGGGGGCAGGACCCAAAGCTACTGCCCTCGAGCCAGGGACAGATGGAAACTCTTTGATACTTCAGAGTACGGTTGGAGATTCGGTGTAACATGCCTCACTAATCCGCCTTGTAACAATTGCTGCCTGAACGTTGACTGCCTCATTCTCTACAGTGGTGACTGCATTTCAAAATGTACTTTGTTCGCTGTGAAGCTCGTGGACACATCCTAAATGCATTTAAACGCCAATCTTTAAAGTTGAAATAAAATCACAAACAGGGCAAGCTAAGGCAAGTTAACAAAATGATTTATGTCGGAGTAAACTTCACGAAAGACAGCGCCAAAACAGTGCAGAAAAGTACTGAAAGTTCAAATCAATTGCAAACTGCACTCTTATGACTTCAAGAGACCCATTCAGATTATCTTGCCCATCAGTAAAAGTAACTAATGTTTTTGGTCTGTAATTATAACATTATCGGCCATTCCTATCATTCATACCGAGATGTTGATAAGGGGTAAATTAAAGAACAGTCTCCTTTTCAGAAAAAAAAGTGAAATGGTGGGAAAGCAGAGAATTTGCCATCGAAGCATTTATCACAGTAAGAAAAGGCTCTGCTCTAAACAGCCTACTATATGGTCAGTTAGATATCTGGACAGAACTGTACCCACAGTGAGAAAGCCACAGTCAGGCTCCCACTGTTACTTCACAACTGAAGCATTTTCCATCTTCTATCACTGATTGAAATGGGTCCTCACCATAAATGAAAAATGAAGTGAAAATCGCTTATTGTCACAAGTAGACTTCAATGAAGTTACTGTGAAAAGCCCCTAGTCGCCACATTCCGGCACCTGTTCAGGGAGGCTGGTACGGGAATTGAACCGTGCTGCTGGCCTGCCTTGGTCTGCTTTCAAAGCCAGCGATTTAGCCCTGTGCTAAACCAAACCCTTTAGCAGCTGCTTCTTCCCTGAGATTTTATTCCCTATTCCCACCCCCCCAGATTGGTTTCTCTTCTCCTGAATCAGGTGATTCAGGCCGAGAGAAGTTCCCTCGGCCTAGTCATCTCCGCTCTTTTCAGTCTTTCCTAATAGGTGGGAGCCTCTTAGTTTCGCTTTCGAATTGCGAGTCTTTCTTTCACCTCTCCCTCTGCCTCTGTACATTTTTTCTGATGGATAGAGCAGGTCCCTTGTCAGCCCTAACCTGGAACTCTCCAGGAGGTCAAAATTCACTTCCGTCTTTTCTATTGTTTTTACAAAAATTGCCTCAAAACAAGAAGGGGAGGAAAGCAAGCCATAGGTATCAATGTGCCACAGGTATAGAGTAAAACTTTAGTCATCGCAAGAAAGCGAACAACTAAGGCTGGATTAATTAGAGATTAAAAACCCCAACATATTCCCTTCACGACTATAGGACGCATCTGCACCGAAACAGGATACCGGCATCATCACAGACCTACATCATACCCATAGAACATATAACACCTGCACTGCAGAAGGACGCCCTTCGGCCCATCGAATTACAAGGAGAGGATCCAGCACCACCAAGCATCAACTCCAGCCAAATAAAACCCAATCCTCAATAGGGTAACATGCAGCCTGCCTGAGACACTGAAATAGCTCTCACTGTGGGACTTAGCCACAGCGAGATCAGCACTAATCCTACCAACCCAAACCTTCCATCCCTCCTCCGGTGCTGCTGGTTATACTGACTTTAATAAATTCATATGTTAAGCAGCTGCGCCACTGATGAGAAGGCCACACCCCCAACTTCTTTTTACACAGAGGAACGCCTTGCCAGGGAAAGTTGTGGAAAAAGATACATTAACGATGTTCAGAAGGCAACTTGACAAACACATGGGTAGGATGGGTATAGAAGGATACGGCAGAAGGTAGTGCTGAGGGTTTTGGCCAAGGTTATTATCATGACTGGTACAGGCTGGGAGGGCCGAAGGGCCTGTTCCTGTGCTGTATTCTTCTTTATTTCTTTTTAGTAATCTTCATTGTCACAAGTAGGCTTACATTAACGCTGCAATGACATTACTGTGAAAAGCCCCTAGTTGCCACATTCCGGCGCCTGTTCGGGTACACTGAGGGAGAATTCAGAATGCCCAAATTGCCTAATAGCACGTCTTTCGAGACTTGTGGGAGGAAACCGGAACACCCAGAGGAAACCCACACAGACACAGGGAGAACATGCAGACTCCGCACAGAGAGTGACCCAAGCAGGGAATCGAACCTGGAACCCTGGCGCTGTGAATCGACAGTGCTACCCACTGTGCTACCGTGTTACCCATTCCAACAACCACAAATCAACGAGGATTTAAACGTTTTGTCCCGACTCAACAGTGCTGAAACATTGACTAACAAATCTCGGGACACGGTATAAGTTATGTCTGCCAAGAAAAGACTTAAAGGAATGTACAAACGGGGATAGAAGACGCGTACATCACGTGAACCCACCCTCTGCAAATTTAACATAGCTCCTCTACTTTTCAATTCCTTTCCCCAGGAGTGAACCAGAGAGCTTGGTTTACATTTTCACAACTTTGCATTTATAATGTTGCATTTTGTAATGATTAGTAAATCTGTACCCCTAGATATCTCTGCTCCTCCATCCCATTTAGACTCCCCATTAACGTAGTACCTGTATTTCTATTTTAATTGTTACCGTATCCTAGTGATATTTATTTCACTACTAATTCTCCAGGTTAATCTGAGAAGGAATTAAATGCCAGTGGTGTCCCGCAGTGTAAACTTACAAAATGTAACTAAGGATTTAGTACATGTCTTCGCACATAGCCTCCTAAAGTGGTCCCCTAACGTACTATAACGCTCCATCCTGGTTTAAGGGAATGAGGTGAAACAGCTTCATCTGCTTATGGGCCTATTGTCACAAATTATGTGTTTTATTCCCTAATGAGTCAGTGCAGTGTTCACCCAGCGAGTCAGAGAGAAAGTTGAGCTCCATAACTGGATATAAATACAACAAATGAGTCATTGGTGGAAATGAAGTGGAATTCCACTGCACCCCCCCCCCCCCCCAACCGAATCTCAAAGAATGAAACAAACAGAAAAATAAGACCAAACAGTAGTGACTCACAAGCACTTACTCAACAAGCAACATTTTTGGGAGTCAGTGTTGCCTCAGATTGGGAATTTGGGCCTGGAAAATTCTGATCAGCAAGCTTCCAGATTGCCAACGTGTACAGACTTGTGACGGGTTAGTTTTATACCCTATCCTAGCTCTTCACCAGGACGAGGGCCTGCTCTTGAATGAAAATCGCTTATTGTCACAAGTCGGCTTCAATGAAGTTACTGTGAAAAGCCCCTAGTCGCCACATTCCGGCGCCTGTCCGGGGAGGCTGGTACGGGAATTGAACCGTGCTGCTGGCCTGCCTTGGTCTGCTTTCAAAGCCAGCGATTCAGCCCTGTGCTAAACCAGCACATTCTCCCCGTGAAGGCTTCCTGATCAGTGATCAGCAACACACCGAAAGTTGCCGACTGTGATTCAATGTATGCCTGACGGTTTAATCACATGACTTGTCCCCAGGCTCCGGCCATTAGTTGGTCAAGACTTCCAACCTTCCTGACACACTGCCTTCCTATACGACAATTGAAAAAACAAAAAGTCTCTTCGGCCAAATGGATAATACTTGATTTATCAGCCATAGAGCCTTTATTTCCCATTTTCAATATTTTTATATCTGGAAATGAGAAATGTATAAAGAGAAATGTTCAAGGAAAATTTGAAAAAGAGCTTTTTAAAAAAAAATATAAGTGTCCCGACGATTTTCCTCAGGGTTACAGACAGCACTGTCCTGCTGGCCTGTCCTAAGGGCTGGTAACCTAAACCTGCATCCTGGAAGTGACGTGGGACTGGCTTGGCTGTTTGATTATTGCCTCTATTTTCTCAGAGGAAGCACCGGCCTCCCTGTTTCGGCATTGTTCCGAAAGGCTTCATTCCGCCCTTGTACGAAACTGGTGTATGATGACAAACACAAATTCTCATAGTGTTCGCAATAACACACCCCAGAAACGAGACTGGTAATTGCAATTGCAAACAATAATTGTAGCTAATTACCATTTCAAAGTTACTCAGTGCTCGAGCTGCTCATCAAACAATCTCCAGATGAAACCACAGACACAATAATAAATTCTAGTTAACTTTGTATTGAAGCAACTGAAACTCCCAGGCTGGCTCGCTGGGCTATATATAGTTAATGAAACATAGGCACCAACTTACATAGAACATACAGTGCAGAAGGAGGCCGTTCGGCCCATCGAGTCTGCACCGACCCACTTAAGCCCTCACTTCCACTCTATCCCCATAGCCCAATAACCCCTCCTAAACGTTTTGGTCACTAAGGGCAATTTAGCATGGCCAATCCACCCAACCTGCACATCTTTGGACTGTGGGAGGAAACCGGAGCACCCGGAGGAAACCCACGCAGAAACGGGGAGAACGTGCAGACTCCACACAGACAGTGACCCAGCCGGGAATCGAACCTGGGACCCTGGCGCTGTGAAGCCACAATGCTATCCACTGTACTACCGTGCCGCCCTTTTACAAAGCTTAGAGAGTCAGTAGTTATACATAGGCAAAAGTTAGTGAGTCAGTAGTTAAATGTTGGCAGCAAGTTAGAGAGTCGGTAGTTAAACGTAGGGAGCAAGGTAGCAGGTTGGTAGTTAAACGTAGGCAGCAAGTTAGCGAGTCGCTGGTTAAACGTAGACAGCAAGATAGTGAGTCGGAAGTTAAACAGAGGTTAGCGGGAGGGGGTTAGCGTTATTCCAGGTGCAGGGGGGCATATTTATGTGTGAGGGATGGTGGGCACCGTGGGGGGTGAGCAGTGTCGGGGTGGGGGGGGTGGGCAGTGTCGGGGTGGGGGTGGGGGAGGCAGTGTCAGGGTGGGGGGGCAGTGTCGGGGTGGGGGGGGCAGTATCGGGGTGGGGGGGCAGTGTCGGGGTGGGGGGTCAGTGTCGGGGTAGGAGGGGCAGTGTCGGGGTAGGGGGGCAGTGTCGGGGTGGGGGGGGCAGTGTCGGGGTGGGGGGGCAGTATCGGGGTGGGGGGCAGTGTCGGGGTGGGGGGGTCAGTGTCGGGGTGGGGGGGCAATGTCGGGGTGGGGGGTCAGTGTCGGGGTGGGGGGCAATGTCGGGGTGCAGGGGGCAATGTCGGGGTGGGGGGGGGGGGGGGCAGTGCCGGGGTGGGGGGGCTATGTTTGGGGGGCAGTGTCGGGGTGGGGGGGCAGTGTCGGGGTGGGGGGGCAGTGTCGGGGCGGGGGGGCAGTGTCAGGGTGGGGGGGGAAGTGTTGGGGTGGGGCGGTCAGTGCAGGGGGTGGGGGGGGCAGTGTCGGGGTGGGGGGGCAGTGTCAGGGCGGGGGGGGGTCAGTGTCAGGGTGGGTGTGGGGAGGGCAGTGTTGGGGTGGGAGGGGCAGTGTCGGGATGTGGGGGGCAGTGTCGGGGGGGCAGTGCCGGGGGTGGGGGGCAGGGTCGGGGTGGGGGGCAGTGCCAGGGTGGGGGGCAGTGTCGGGGTGGGGGGGCAGTGTCGGGGTGGGGGGGCAGTGTCGATGTGGGGGGGGGGTTGCAGTGTCGGGGTGGGGGGCAGTGTCGGGGTGGGGTGGCAGTGTTGGGGTGGGGGGGCAGCGTCGGGGTGGGGTGGCAGTGTTGGGGTGGGGAGGCAGTGTTGGGGTGGGGGGGCAGTGTTGGGGTTGGGGGGGCAGTGTTGGGGTGGGGTGGCAGTGTCGGGGTGGGGGGGGCTGTGTTCTAGGGCTGTGTCGGGGTGGGGGGGCAGTGTCGGGGTGTGGGGGCAGTGTTGGGGTGGGGGGGCAGTGTTGGGGTGGGGAGGCAGTGTCGGGGTGCGGGGGGGCAGTGTCGGGATGGGGGGGCAGTGTTGGGGTGGGGGGGCAGTGTCGGGATGGGGGGCAGTGTTGGGGTGGGGGGGCAGTGTTGGGGTGGGGGGCTATGTCGGGGTGGGGGGCAGTGTCGGTGTGGGGGGGCAGAGTCGGGGTGGGGGGCAGTGTCGGGGTGGGGGCAGTGTCGGGGTGGGGGCAGTGTCGGGGTGGGGGGTGGACAGTGTTGGTGGTGGGGGGGCAGTGTTGGGGTAGGGTGGGCAGTGTTGGGGTTGGGGGGGCAGTGTTGGGGTGGGGGGGTTGTGTCGGGGTGGGGGGCAGTGTCGGGGTGGGAGGCAGTGTCGGGGTGGGGGGGCTGTGTCGGGGTGGGGGTGCTGGGTCAGGGTGGGGGGGCTGTGTCGGGGTAGGGGGGGCAGTGTCGGGGGGGCTGGGGCAGTGTCGGGGTGGGGTGGACAGTGTCGGTGTGGTGGGGCAGTGTCAGGATGGGGGGCAGTGTCGGGGTGGGGGGGCAGTGTCGGGGTGGGGGGGGGGGGGCAGTGTCGGGGTGGGGGGCAGTGTCGGGGTAGGGGGGTGCAGTGTCGGGGTGGGGGGCAGTGTCGGGGTAGGGGGGGCAATGTCGGGGTGGGGGTGCAGTGTCGGGGGAGCAGTGTCGGTGTGGGGGGGCAGTGTCGGGGTGGGGGGCAGTGTCGGTGTGAGGGGGCAGTGTCGGGGTAGGGGGGCAGTGTCGGGGTAGGGGGGCAGTGTCGGGGTGGGGGGGCAGTGTCGGTGTGGTGAGGCAGTGTCGGGGTGGGGGGCAGTGTCGGGGTGGGGGGGCAGTGTCGGGGTGGGGGGGCAGTGTCGGGGTAGGGGGGTGCAGTGTCGGGGTGGGGGGCAGTGTCGGGGTAGGGGGGGCAGTGTCGGGGTAGGGGGGCAGTGTCGGGGGAGCAGTGTCGGTGTGGGGGGGCAGTGTCGGGGTGGGGGGGCAATGTCGGGGTGGGGGGGCAGTGTCGGGGGAGCAGTGTCGGTGTGGGGGGGGCAGTGTCGGGGTGGGGGGCAGTGTCGGTGTGAGGGGGCAGTGTCGGGGTAGGGCGGCAGTGTCGGGGTAGGGGGGCAGTGTCGGGGTGGGGGGGCAGTGTCGGGGTGGGGGGGCAGTGTCTGGGTGGGGGGGCAGTGTCGGGGTGGGGGGGCAGTGTCGGGGTGGGGGGGGCAGTGTTGGGGTGGGGGGGCAGTGTCGGGGGAGCAGTGTCGGTGTGAGGGGGCAGTGTCGGGGTAGGGGGGCAGTGTCGGGATGGGGGGGCAGTGTCGGGGTGGGGGGGCAGTGTCTGGGTGGGGGGGCAGTGTCGGGGTGGGGGGGCAGTGTCGGGGTGGGGGGGCAGTGTTGGGGTAGGGGGCTGAGGCATTGTTTGGGTGGGGGGGTGGGCAGTGTTAGGGGTGGGGGGGTCAGTGTCGGGGTGGGGGGCTGGGGCAGTGTTGGGGTGGGGGGTCAGTGTTGCGGTGGGGGGGTGGGCAGTGTTGGGGTGGGGGGGTCAGTGTTGCGGTGGGGGGGTGGGCAGTGTTGGGGTGGGGGGGTCAGTGTTGCGGTGGGGGGCTGTGGCAGTGTTGGGGTGGGGGGCAATGTCGGGGTGGGGGTCTGGGGCAGTGTTGGGGTGGGGGGCAGTGTTGGGGTGGGGGGGGCAGTGTCGGGGTGGGGGGGCAGTGTTGGGGTGGGGGGGCAGTGTTGGGGTGGGGGGGTGGCCAGTGTTGGGGTGGGGGGGTCAGTGTTGCGGTGGGGGGCTGTGGCAGTGTTGGGGTGGGGGGTGGGCAGTGTTGGGGTGGGGGGCTGGGGCTGTGTCGGGTTGGGGGGGTGGGCAGTGTTGGGGTGGGGTGGTCAGTGTTGGGGTTGGGGGGGGCAGTTTTGGGGTTGGGGGCTGGGGCAGTGTTGGGGTGGGGGGGGCAGTGTGGGGGTGGGGGGCT